>NC_090924.1:922718374-923343374 GCF_040938575.1 Ambystoma mexicanum
GCAAGAGCTGTGCAAAGGGTCCATTTTTTCAACAGCGCAGAGACGTGTCAGCAAATATCAGCGCATGCGTGCCATCGCGAGAGTTGATGTCACCTCAGGTGAAGCCTCGCTCCTCTCGCTGGAAAGCGAGTGTTGAGGCAGTATAGTTGCTTGCAGTCTATGATTCTGCGGCCTTGTTTCCAGCATGTTCTCCACAATGACCCAGCACATATCTTTCTGCCACTTTGAAAGCAAGTGCCCCCCAAACGGCATTCAATGACAATGACTGCATCCTGGGAGAAGCATGCATTGGAGCACTTCCACGAGGCAGTGGAGATTGTGCATCTGCAGTTTGAAGCCACTGGACTGGTCACAAATACTGGTGCAGCAATCAAGTGGGTGGCCCGCCTCATCTCTTTACGAGAGGGGAAACAGATTGTGGTCACAGTATGCTATACTCTCACTGACGCAGAAGACATTTTGGCATGTGCTGACAGGCCCACCAACACACTACGCTAGCAGAATGCACTGCTAAGTTCTGCAGCAAGTGCGACACCGCGTGGTGCAGCGTCGGCACCGGTGCCTTATATCACTCGGGATTTGAATTTAAGGGAATGTCCCAAAGTTACACAATTCCTAGGCATGTTCCATAGCATAGTCATTGATTAATGATCGATAATCATATAAGACATTCAGGCATGAAATTAGCAGGAGAAGTGTAATATGCAGGTCCTACTAATTATCAGCGATTAAGATAGAATGTAGTCAAACAGTGGGGCAAATTGTCTCAATTACTATCATCAATTTTCAGACTAATGGCTTTAAAATGACCGTTTGTCATTCAGTTGTGTCCCTCATCAACGCTTTGATATCCAGTGATTAATATGTCATGAATGAAGCGCATCAGATCTGAAATGAATAGACTGCGGGCAGCTCAATTCCGAGCAGGACTAAGGAACTAAAGCGCATTCTGTAAGCCAAGGTTCAATGCTTGGAATTCATTCTAGGGGGTTTCACCCCTTTCTCCCCACAAATCAAGTTAATACTTAAGAACTGTCTCCTCTGGTATGGGAAACCCAGGAGGATTATTCCGGTCTACCCATCGAACATGGCGCGTTCGCGGTGTCTGTCATAGTTGCTGTAGCTCTTTCCATTGAAGTCTTTTGAAGAGCCTGATTGGTACATTTCAGAAAGGCCAGCATGCACAGGTACACTAGGTTTCGGACTGAAAATTAATATGACCATAAATAGAATACCTGAATGCCTCTCCACTGGCTCCACCAATAGAGTGGTGTTTATCCAAATACTTGAACTTGGTTTAAGTATCTCACTGGAGACACTGGAAACCATCTATTAGATTTCCTTTGCTGCTTGGTGTCTGTGAGGGACTGATTTTTATAAGCAGTACTTTATTGAGAGTCTCCAATCACAGGTTCTCCGGAAGGAGAGGCAGGTTTTCTTTATGTGAATAGCAAATATCTCTCTGTTGCTTCCTTTAATCATGTTTTGGGATAGTAGTACTTGGGAAGGTACGCCTAGCCAATCACGTGCTTTGAATCCGATTCTTTGCCATCAGTATAGCCCACACACTCCACAGATTTTAAAAGTCTGTGGGCCTCGTTATAAGCATGGCGGTCCGGGAACTACGGTACCGGTAAGCATGGCGGTACCGTAGTTCCCGGACCGCCATACTATGAGCTGTGCTCGCAGACTCCTGCCTTTCCCTTCTGTAATGGCTTGGCAGGCGAAGAACGGTGGTCTGGAGGGTTGCCCAGAGCGTTGCCAGTGGTTAAGATTAATTCTAAACCTTCCAGCCATCACCTCTTTGTTTTTGCTATGTCACCCCGAGTGGGACGGGTATGCCCAGACGTGGGTCCCGTGCCTGCTGGGCCTAGAGACCCAAGCTACTCCTCACTGATGAGCCCCAACAAGGGCGAAACATGTTTGGGGATGCTTGTGGTCTCGTGCAGAGGGGATGTGGCCTAGCAGTTCGGGCTGGACTGCCCCTTTTGGGGTGGGGCCAAGCCTGATTTGCATATGGTCTTTCCCTTCTGTAATGGCTTGGCAGGCGAAGAACGGTGGTCTGGAGGGTTGCCCAGAGCGTTGCCAGTGGTTAAGATTAATTCTAAACCTTCCAGCCATCACCTCTTTGTTTTAGCCCGGCAGGCCTGGCCTGGCGGGCGCAGCAGCACCCGCGAGCACAGCATGTCGGATGCACAGGCACCGTTTATAACAGTGCCGGTGCATCCTGCTTCCCCATTCCCCTTGAGCCCTATAGGGCTCAAGGGGAATGGGTACTGACAGGCACCGGTACACGGCAATGCAGGAATTACCGGGTCCGTCAATGTCGGAATTACCTGGTAATACCTCATTGATGGGTGCCGGAAAAAGTGCAACTCCGGCGGCAGCCATGCCGGTTTTACAGGCACAGCTACCGCCAGCGTTATAATGAGGCCCAGTGTGTACCTTGGGAGCCACCATAGTAGTTTATGTGAGCCTATGCCCACACTGTGTCTGAAGTTTACACTAAGATCTGTCTATGTGTCTGAAGCTTACATCATGCATGGAAACATGAAAGACAAAGGGTTACAAGGCCAAGCAATAAACCACTCCACCGCCAGAGACTACTGGAAAGCATTCCCCTCCAAACAAAAGTCTTACATGTGAAACTGAAAGAACAGAGGACTGTTAACAACATGGCCACCGTCACCTTTGATTTACTAGGTGGCTTGTCTCTGGGGGAGTGGTTTGACAGCAAAGAACAGCCACAGCTTGTGTTATCGTTCTCTTGGGGTACTAATAGCACAAGAATACCGAGTTTCCCTGCCTGGAACAAGTCTTGAGACTGCATTAAAGGCTCTCGCAAACAGCACAGAAAAGCCTGTTCCCTCAGCCATTATATAGCTTTGGTACTGTCCCGTCTGCTTACCGGTACTTGACAATGCTAACCAGCAGGATACTGCCATAAACTTACCCGTAAAGCATCTGCTCAAAGGCAATTTATTTAGCAAAGGCACTTAAATATACCTACTGATTCGATAAATTGCCGTTTCTAATTCAGGGGTGCCAAAGTCCCTTTGCTTCAAGTCCCAGTTCTCCATGGATATTTGAGGGAGAGCAATTGTGCTCCATACACAGGAAATAACCTTATCTGTTGGAAAGATCCTTTCCTGTGTCCTTGACGATGTTAAGGCAGGTGGCAAACTAGTGTGTGGAAAATATTTCTTTTGATTTATTTATTGAAAATTACAGGGAAAACAATGCATTTTGGCAGACAAATGCTTACAAAACTGTGTCTAATTGATTTACAGAGCAGAGGGTGGGTGTCCTTAACAATGGGTGCGAGGATTTGGGTATAAGACTAGACGATGTGGGGGTGGTAGAAACATGAACCAGGGACAGGGACAGTAGAGCATTATATAAGAACGGGAAAGTGTTACGTTTTAGGATGAAGGAGTGAGGGATAATTGTTGTAAGGTGTCATAAAGAGGTAGGGGGAGAGGAGGACGGGGAGATTTGGAGGCATACAATGCTATGCAAGTGCGTCTTCAGAAAGGAGGAGAGCTAGGAGGTTGGATTTAAATAGAGATAGAGTGGGAGTAGTGGGGCAAGGGAGAGGAACAGCATTCCAGCGTAAGTGATCGAGGAGAGGAAGGGAGCGGAAATGAAAGGGAGCGCAAGGGGCACAAGAGGCGGCAAGGATGAGCTGGGCTGATAGGTATGATGGGGCAAGTCTGTGGCTAGTTTTGAAGATGTTGGGAATTAGTGTATACTTTGCCCTCTGGCTCATAGATAACCAGCCTAACTGAAGACGGGCTGGGGAGGTGAAGGTGAAGCAAGGAAAGTTGAAGATTGTAGCAAAGGTGAGGACTTGGTCTAGAGGTGAAAAGGCATAGTTGGGAATGCTATAGAGTAGACTGGCACAGCAGTTTGATCAAGCAAGTACTAAAGAGGCAATTAGGTGCTTAGCAGTGTTGAAAGGAAGATGTCTGATTTTACTGAAGTTGAGGAGCGAGAAGTTTTGAGATGGGCCGAAGACGACACCAAGGTTGCGAGCAGAAGCAAAGCAGGGAAGGTAGTCAGGAGAGAAGAATGGAAGAGGGGGAGAGGAAGAGATAGCCCGTTTGGTTGGGAGGTAGAGAACTTCGGTTTTATTGGAGCTGAGCATGAGCGAGTGATATGCCATCCAGTATTTGATGGCAGAGACAGTTAGACATTTCTGACCCCAGCTCGTCAGATAAGGATCACCTTCCTGTATCAGATGTGTATCCCTTGTGATCCCTTCCTTCTCTTACAGGTCAGGTCATTCCTCCTTTCTCTGCACCTGCAGAGCCCTCGTTTCTTTTGCTGACGGCACATTTAGTTATTCGATTCAATCTCTCTGCAGTGGCCTCTCTCACTAAATCTTTCAAACTTTGTGAACGAATGTACTCAGAGAATGACTAAGGGTGGTTTTTGCAATTCGTTATTGCTTACAAATTGGCTTAATTTCTCCAATGTCTGTGGTATTTAATCATGCGTTTTATTGCCGATAGAGCATTTTGATATTCTACATAATTGGCATGTGATACATTTTTCTAGATAACTTGATAGACTCCCATGTCTATATTACATTGTGGATGATTTAATGAGGGATTAACATTTTATGCGTTTAATCATTTACAAGATTTATGTTGAGTTATTTATTTGATTTTAACAAAAGACACTGCAGTGAGTAAAGAACAGCAGATGAGTCGGGCTATGGAGAGAAATGTATGACATTTAGAAAATAACATATGCCTGGTGACAAGTCTGTGAATGCCATCAGTATTTCTGAAGAATGTAGGTGCTGTTTTCCATGGCCAAGCTATTCCTGTTGTTTTTCTGTCATAATAAAGACTAACTTTGTGTACAAAAATAAGTGAGCAAAATAAGGCAGAAAACTAAAAAGCAAAAAAATACATTCCTGAGTGCATTCAAGCCACATGCTTCAGAGGGGAGAGGATGACGACCCAATGGTACAGAAAAAAAGAACAGGCCAATTTCAAGATTAGGAACACAAACAGTGGCATAACACAAGATCTGGGGGTCCCCCTGCGAGCCATGCTGAGGGGGCCCCCAACGCAGCAACAAATCGCGAGTCGCGCTACGCTATGGGCCGGCCTAGATTACTATGCTTGTGCAATACGCACAAACGTGTTGCTGAAGGGGTATGCCACACACTGCACTAGGAGAAAGATATAAATATGTGTTTTAATGCAATATGCAGCACACTCTGAGAAAAATTGGCTAAAAAGCCACAGTGTTTGCTATTGTTGTGTGGGGTAACGCCAATCCAATACATGCACGTCACCAACAGTGCACATGAACATGAATGCTTTGGTATTAAAAATGCCATGCCACAATGAAAACATGTCCAACTGGCTGCACAATGTAGGCTAGTGTAGACACATAATAACATTACAGTAAAGCATGCAAGGCCACATTAAGACATACCGAGACTGGTTGCACCAAAATGCCAGTTGAAGCAATAAGACTCAACAAGAAGAAAGCACACATTCAAGCCTGTGTCTCTGTGGCCTCTAACAACACAGTTAAAATCTGAAAGGAGCTGTCTCAACCTCTCCTGTTCCCTCAATAGGCTCACCTCCTTCCTCTTGGACCGCCCCTCCCAGGTCCAACTTGGTCCCTTTCACTCTGCCACCTCTCTCTACCTGTGGTGTTCTCCAGGGCTCTATCCTCTCACCCTGGTTTTTCAACCTCTATTTGGCCCATTTGGTTCACCTGATCTCTACCTTCTCCTCTAACTTACAGTGTTATGCGGATGACACTCAGCTTTCCTTCAGGCTCCCCTCAGCCTACTCTCCTCTCTCGCTCATTCCTGGTGTCATCTTCAACTCCACTCTCTCTTTCTCTCCTCACATCTCGGACGTCGCCAAGAAGTCTCACTACCAGCTGCACCTCCTCAAAGGGACTCTTCCATTTCTCACTTTCCCCCAGAAGCTCACTATCTCTAGAGCTCTGGTTCTCTCTAGGCTGGACTACTGCAACAGCCACTTCTTCAATCTGCCTTCGTCTACTCTCCACCCTCTGCAACTAATCCAGAAAAGGACTGCAGACTTATCCTTGGTCTCAAGCCCAGGGACCGTATCTCTCCAGCCATGAAATCTCTCCAGCCATGAAATCTCTTCACTGGCTCCTGTTGGCTGCAAGGATCAAGTTCCAGACCCTTTTCATTGTCCACAAGGCTTTCTGGGGCTGCGATCCGCACTACATCCAACGCTCTCTTCCAAAATACCTTCCTTCTCGAGCCCTTAGGGTTAGATGCTTCTCCAGGAAGAGAGAGGGGGTCTAGATCCCTCACCCCTGGAGGTACCTCCCTCTGGAATGGCCTCCCTGCCCCTCCCAAACTTGAGCTGAACCACCTAAAGTTCCGGAAGCAGCTCAAAATATTCCTCTTTTCCTCTGCTTTCACTCTCTCCCTCCCCTGCTAACCTACCTGACCTACCTGTCTGCTGTACCAACTGGTTGCTTGGCTAATCTCAGTCTCACTGAGTCCAGGTTCTTTCTTGATCAGTCATCCTTGCACTGCCTCCAGGCCTACAACGCAGTTAGGGGCTGTTACTGTAAACCTACAGTCTCTTGTAATCCTTGCACCACCCAGAGCCGCGCTGCCCTGGCTGCACTTACTCAGAGCATTGCTGCCTTGTTTTCCCCTCCCTTCTCCCTTGCACTTCCCCCCTCCCTTTCCCCTTGCACTTCTCATTCTCGCACTTGCACGATCTAAATTACAAAAGGCTTAGTAAGATCATTTGTCTTGTCCTCCCTCTGTTTTCCTTCCCTTGTCTTGTCGGGCCGAAAAACACTTGTGCACATGTGCGTTATATATGACTAATCATATCATATCATTTTATCACAGATGCCCAGAAAAATATATAGTGCCGCAGTAAGAAATGGCTAGACTGGAAGAACCCATATGCCAGTCTAGCCAGGTAATTACGCTTAGCAGGACTTCTTTTTCAGAAATGCCCAGTTAAAAAAAGTCATACCAAAATGAGGAATGACTAGATTGGCTGCACCAAAATGCCTCTCTAGCCACTAATACCACATATCATGCCTGCTTAGTATGGACATGGACGACCATTATGATTTATTGCACAATCCCACCCCCTCAAACAACCCCTCTCCCTCCCATCCCCTACCCCAATCTCCAAATTCAGCTCATTGGCCCAGAATTACCTGCACGTCCCTCTTCCTTCTCCCAGTGCTTATGTATGAGGCTCCTTGCCTCATTGGGAAGTACTGGGATTAGGAAGAGTGTGACTAGGAGTAAGGAAGATTACAGTTAGCTAAGTCAGACATTACCTTCATGTACCTCTACCTCATCCCAGTACTTGTGTATGAGGCATAATGCCTCATACACAAGCACTGCCTCATAAACAAGTACTGGAATGAGGAAGAATAGGGCTGGGAGTAATGAAGATTACCAATAAGTAATCAAGGCATTAAACACAAGTAGTGGTGCAACACCATTGAGCTGACTGGGCTTCAGCAATCGCCCCCCCTGAAATTGTGGACTATGTTGACTTGGCCTGGCTGACCTACACAGCAGTTGCTAGACAAAAAAGGACACAGATGTTAAACAGCACCTGGGTTTCGCTGTTAACAAGGGCCCGGCCCAGCAATTAATAATGTACAGCATTTCACTGTTAGTACCTGCATTCAAATGCCAAATTTTTTAAGCAATTGAAATTGTGATGTGGGTTTAGCACTTGCATGCCAGGGGAGTGATTGGAAGGGTAGAGAGGGAACAGGAGACCAGTCATTCTCAAAGTAGTCCATAAGTGTGTGCTTTCAGTCTTAAAGGAGAGAGTTAACTGCTTGTAACATTGAAGCTGCACTAGAATAGTCTCATTAAAATGCGTAAAGAAGTTCGATGCCCCCACACAAATAAGTTTGCTCTTCTCCACCACACGTGAAGTTAGCGCTTCTCCCAAAATTTGAAGGGTTAGCCCCCCCTGAAATGTAGGTTTTGTTGCGCACCTGAACACAAGCACACACACACCATTCACCATATACACACACGCACACCCAGCCATCCATATATTTAAGTGTGCACTCTTTCAACATACAGGCACACACACCGAGGCACCTACCCATACATTTAAGTGTGCACCCTTTCACCATAAAGGCACACCCAGGCAGCCACCCATACATTTAAGTGTGCATCCTTTCACCGTACACGCACACTCAGCCGCCAATTAATTTGTGTGCACTCTTTCACCATACACTCACACAGACAGTCAGCTATACTTTTAAGTGTGGACACTTTCACCATACAAGTACACCCAGGCAGCCACCGCGCACACATGCATTCCCATCCACCCATACATTTCTGTGCACCCTTTCACCATACACTCACACACGCACACGTCATGGGGTTGAGGGGAGCCATAATACTTCAAAAATAAATTGTTTCTTTTTGAAGTCATTCTGACATCATAAAGAAATTATTTCCGTTAAAGACTGAACCATAAAGGAAATAATGTCTTTATGAAAACAGAGTGACTTCAAAAATAAACTATTTATTTTTGAAGTCATAGGGCTTCCCCCACCGCATGACATGGAGGCCTCCAGCCTAGGGTCTTCATGTCATGGGGTGGGAGTAGGCCCTGGGCTTCAAAAAGAAAGTTTATTTTTGTATTCATTGTGCCTTCATAAAGAAAGTATGTCTGTTACAGAAATCCTGTCTTTATAAATGCAGTGAATTCAAAAAGAAAATATGTAAAAAAAAGAAGAAAAAAAAAAAACAAAATCGAAAAATAAATGTTTTCTTTTTTTTTTTTGCTCATAATGGGGGCCCCTCCCAGAACACGCGGTCGCAGGTACCCCCGCACCGCAGGGGCTGCGGGGGCCCCGGTTACGCCAGTGAACACAAATGAGTAGAAAGATTAGCTGGAGATAAGGGAGATAACCAGCGGATTGAGAGAGAGAAAGAGAGAGAGAGAGAGAATGATATGATGGCTTCCATCCAACCTCACCAATTTCATTATGTACATCTAATTGGTAATGTATAAGGCACCACATGCAACATGGAAGCAGAGACAGTAAAGGAGCATGAGTTAGATACGTTTATTAAATTCACTAGAAATTCAATAGGAAATATCACAAAGAAACATAAAATCTAAAAGAGCAAAATACATGGTATTATAACAATAAAAAACATTAAAACTCTGCTATCTTCCTGTAAAAAAGTAATCAGCTGTGTCTTAATATATATCCAGCAAATGTATGTCTTTACTGCTTCACTATTCACTTTGCCACACTTTCACTTTGTCACATTTACCTCTTCATAAATGTACTTCTTGTTCCTTTCACTTTGCTATACATTCACTTTGTCGTTATACGGGAAACACCCTATAGCCCCCTTCTTTTCTAACCCAAATCCTTCCCCTTAAGCCCTCCTTGACCCTGTTTTATGACCATCCAGGCCTGGATAGCTGGGCATCATCTTTGCCTAAACAACAAGACAGAGATTATCATTGTTGGCCCCCAGGCTGTGATCAAGAAACTGAATCCACACTATGCCTCATTTAATATCGACAGCAACACGATCCCACTCTCCCATCTGTGAAAACACTGGGAGTTTGGATGCTACTCTCTCCCTGATCGGGCATGTGAATGCTATTCCCTCCTCTGCTGTCCCACCACAAAACTGATTAATGAAGCCATACCCTTCATATCCACTGAGAGCTGCCTCACCATTGCCCGCGCAGTCATTTGATCCAGGTTGGACTCCTGCAATGCACTCTTCACCGGCACCTTGACCCACAACATGCAGAAGATGCAGGTGATCCAAAACAACGCTCTAAGGGCAGCATTAAACATTCTGAAAATCGACCACATTTCATCTGCAAGAAGGGATGTTATTTGGCTCCAGATACGAGAACGCATCATGTCTAAAACCTTGTCAATTGCTCATAGATGCCTCTCGAATGCTGCTTCCCGTACATCAAAAGGATGTAGCCTTCAAGGGCATTTGTTCAGGGTTCCCCATACTTGTATGTTTTGGTGTGGGTGAGGGTGGGTGCCTTACCTGTGAAGTCAGTGTTCCTCTGTGATACACCTGGGACGGAGGCATCACAGAGCGATTGCAAAGGGAAAGACACAACCTGTCCCTCACAACATCCACATGTACTGCAATTATAATACTGTGTCAGAAACAATGTTTTTCAATAAAGGTCATAAGTATTCTCTAGATCTGCAATAGAAAATGCAGCTAGGTAAAATGAAATACATGGCCAGTCCCACCAGGGAGGCCCACGTGGGAGGAGAACCTCCAATCCATTGTCTCATTTGTCTCCTCCTCCTGGGAAACGTCCAACCCACCGTCTCCTTTGGCTCCTCCTCCTCCTAAGGAACCTCCAGTCCACTGCCTCTTTTGTCTCCTACTCCTCCACCTGGGAAACCCCAATCCACTGTCTCTTTTGTCTTCTCCTCCTGCTCCTAGGGTGCCCCCAGTGCATCGTCTCTTTGTCTCTTCTTCCTCCTGGGGAACTTCCAGTCCACCATCTCTTTTGTCTCCTCCTCCTCCTAGGGAACCTCCAGTCGACCGTCTCCTTTGTCTCCTCCTTCTCCGCCTGGGGAACCTGGCGTCCACTGTCTCTTTTGCCTCCTCTTCCTCATAGGGAACCCCCAGTCCACCGTCTCTTTGTCCCCTCCTTCTCCTGGGGAACCTCCAGTCCACTGTCTCTTTATCCCCTCCTTCTCCTGGGGAACCTCCAGTCCACTGTCTCTTTTGTCTCCTTCTCCACACCTAGGGAACCCCGAGTCCACTGTCTCTTTTGTCTCCTCCTCCACACCTAGGGAACCCCGAGTCCACTGTCTCTTTGTCTCCTCCTCCTCCTGGGAAACCTCCAGTCCACCGTCTCTTTTGTCTCCTCTCCCCCTGGATGAGCACTCCTATTTCATGTTGTTGTGGCACGTGGTGTCGATGATCTCTAGATTGTCATAAGGGGGGACGCATGGTTAGTGTCCAGGGATGGACTGTGAACCAAAAGGGGCCTTAGACATGTTTTTCAAAGTGGCTCCATATTACACATTTTGAGCACGCCCAAACCCTTTGCCATAAGACAATTTGGAAATTAAAAAGAGGCCCATGATGAAGAGGCCCACTGAGAAATCTCCAGAGTTCCCTGTAGGCCAGTCCACCCCTGCTAGTGGCACTCTGCCGAGGATTACTCACAGAAGCCTTAGGGTGCATTTGTGTTCCAGACTTCCGAGGGAGCCCAGCCTGGCGGGTGAGGGGCAAGAGGCCCTTAGTCACTACACGTACCCAGATCTCCACTGGAGTTTCCCATCCCTCTCCTACATTCATGTACAGAGTGGTGGGGCACTAAGACCATCCTTACCCAAGTCCTTGTTTACTGACACCATCTCTAAAAATGTGCTGGTTCTACCACTATTTCCTTTCTTCAAGGCAGATATATCACTGTTCCATGACATAGCACCATCCCTGAACTCGCTTTTAACAAATGAGAACATGTATTATCTTTGGTTTGTTCAGCATTTTATCCAATGTATGTATATCACATTTCTTATTCCTGTTATATCATTTAAATCCTAAGCTCTTGTCCAATTTCAGATGAGTGTTGTGTAACCTCCAGAATACATCACACTATTTGTTTCATGTAAATGCCACTTGTCGGGGCAAACTCTAAGAGTCACTGATCGGTCTATCCTCACTAGTATGTTAATCTGTCTCACCAGACCTGTGCACCACAAAGGTGCCCAACAAGTCCTGCAACTGGACTGGGAACCCAAACTTGCCCTGGAAATCTGTTTTCAAGTGGCTTCATATTATACCATTTGAGCAAGCCCAACTCCTCCAAGTGGGGTGTGGGCGCGGATATCCAACAAGAACATATGGAAAAATGTGTCAAACCATTGAATTTGAAAGTGCGTGTGTCCACATATAAGAATTAAAAAATAGCTGAACACAACAAAACACTTGCATATGACATTTGTAAAGAATGAGGAACAACATACTGGAAGCTCCATTACAAATTCTTCACTTCAAAGAGGTGGTGGAGAAGAGCATGAATGAAAGGAAGGGGGTAGGGTGAAAGGGTAAGAGGAGCGGAAAACCAAAGTACCCACAAAAGATGCCCATGGTGCAGAAGCCCACCCAGCACTGGGTGGAAGTCCGTCTATGGCATGAAGCCTGTACACACAGTGCATAGTGACAGGCTGCACGCTGCGCGTACTCCAACCATGCACCAAATACAATCCACAGCTGATGAAGCATGCCATACCGGAAGTAACCGGAGTGGTGCACAAAGTGCAGCCCACAAACCACTGCACTGTGTGCACCATGCTTTATGGTTAACAAAGACAGGAGTCCGGTTTCCTTCGAGATCTGTAAAGATGATGGATGTTGGGGTGGACAAGTCATTTATGCAGGGCACCTACCTAATGATAGCCAGATCCATTCATATTTTACGGTTTTAAGTTTTTAATGAATGGACAATAATGAATTAATGTTTTATAAGGCGCTTAGGTCCGGACCGGGATTCGAATCCCCGCCACCTAACTTTATGAGTTCATATTTGGGGAGGATATGTACAGCTTTCCCCTTTCTGATGAAAAAATGTCAGTGTGCTCCTGCAGCTCGTTCTTCTCGGTGAAATGATAGAATTGCTTTATTCAAAATGAGCCTTTTGTAGAGTCAGAGCAGATAGCTGCTGAAAACATGATCATTTTCTCAGATAACCTAAATACCGGGCACTTGGCTCAATAGTTATGCCACTAGCCTATGGCTCCACTGATTTCAGGTCTTGAGGCAGCATGAAGGGCACATTGTGAGACCTCCGTCGTGCACACTAAAACAGTGCAATATTTATATGCACATAGTAATCACTGGTGTGGTGGTAAACCAATAAGAGAGGGCTAAGCAGGTGTTCGATTGCTTTGGCCTTGGGCACTGGAGCAGTGGGCATTGGATATCAGAGATTGGCCCTCATTACAACCCCGGCTATTAGAGCCATGGTTAATGCCGGTAATTTACCGGATCCGCCATGGTGACATGGGGAATACCGCCCCATTCCAAGGTTGGTGGGGCGGTAATTCCCCATTTACCATTGGCCCTTCCCCATTTTTGCGCCATAGGGCTCAAGGGGAATGAGGAAGTTGGTAATTACGGTACCGCAAAATGCGGTATCGTAATCACCTTCAAGGTCCCTTTGCGGTTCCTTCCCTTAACGGCTGGTACAGACCAGCCGTTAAGGTCAGGACCCGCAAAGGGACCTCGTAATCAGGCGTCAAGGGATTACCGGTACCGGTGCCCTTGCCGGTACCGATAATCCCTTAACGCCAGGGTTGTAATGAGGGCCATTGACATTGATTTCTCGTGCAGCCTAGTTAAAATGATTGAAAGTTGATTACAAACCTACAGCCTGTGCCTCTCTACTACCATTACAGCCTATGCCTCTCTACTACCATTACCTACAGCCTGTGCCTCTCTATACCATTACCTACAGCCTGTGCCTCTCTACTACCATTACAGCCTGTGCCTCTCTACTACCATTACCTACAGCCTGTGCCTCTCTACTACCATTAAATACAGCCTGTGCCTCTCTACTACCATTACAGCCTGTGCCTCTCTACTACCATTACCTACAGCCTGTGCCTCTCTATACCATTACCTACAGCCTGTGCCTCTCTACTACCATTACAGCCTGTGCCTCTCTACTACCATTACCTACAGCCTGTGCCTCTCTACTACCATTAAATACAGCCTGTGCCTCTCTACTACCATTACAGCCTGTGCCTCTCTACTACCATTATCTACAGCCTGTGCATCTCTACTAACATTTCAGACGTGTTGTGGCACGCCTGCAAACGATAGATCTTGGGCATTTTGTTGCAGGTACAATGTTTAGAGCTGAAGAAGAAGGAATAAGAGAGGATGGGTGGAGTGGTAATTTGAGAGGCAGGAGCAGGCCCTGAAGGGCTTTATCAGTTTATGATCGAAAAGGTGGGGGATCCTCGGAGGAGGGGTGGTTTTGATGAGTTTGGGGTGGAGATGTCTGTAAGGGTCCAGGAAGGTCTGACGTAGCAGACTCTGGAGGCAAGTATGATTGGAGTGTCTGGCTGGTTCAGTAGAAGACGGCTGAAGATGTAAGAGAAGGGATTGGATTCTTGTATAGTTGGGGCAAATGGAGGTGCATATCAACTAAATATGTAAAATGTATCTACTACAAAACATCTGCCAAGATGATGAAATAAGTTTGAAGGTCAATAGACTCTTTTAAGACCCTGGGCAATATGAATTGGTGCAATTCTAAATCAAGGCCCACATATTGCACCACAAATTAAATTGGTTACAGCTACTGCTTCAAGCTCTCTCTCTCTCCTCAATGAGGGAAACCATACCAAATTTTCAGGATTATCACAGACTATGCAAATAACTCCCATTTAAACTTGCTATAATCAAATATATTGTGTGTGGATATCCTGAAACACTGGTGTGGATTTGTCTCTGCAGGGCCAGGGTTGGGTATTCTGCCCTATATTATGCTAACTCACAATGTATTTGTTTGTTGTCCCCTTTGTTGTTGCCTTTATTATTTATTTATTTATTATTTATCTGTTTATCCTCTGCTCCGCCCTTTCCACTTCCCCCCTTCCATGCACTTTTCCCCTCCCCTCTCCCATGCACTGGTGTGTTCTCAATGTCACTGGGCCTAGTAAGATCGTTGTGTTGTTCTCCCCTGTTCCCCTCTGTTGCCTTGTTTCGCTCTGAAACACTTGTGTACGAGCGCGATAGAAATAAAATATCAATATCAATATCCCCTTTGATCAATGCTCTATTTTCCTATGAAATGCAGTCCAGAAACACTCGTGCAAAACAACTGAAACTTTGAATATGTTCCTGCATATTTTTTCTTTTACCCAATTTCCCAAGCACTACATAGGAATTTCCTTTTAGGAGACCTGTAATAGTAGAAACGCATTTAGGTCTGAATATCACTTTTAAAAGAACTACTTTGTGGAGTGCTGTCGGGTAAAGACCATCCCCACAATAACATATCATATCATATCACAGGTTGCTGTTCCTTTTTACCCCATTCCCCTAGATAATTTCAGAGAGGTTCCTCTGATTCGTGCTGTGAGGCTCTGATGCCACCACCCACTGCATTCCCCTGCTGCCCCACCTACTTGTCCGGCACATTCAGGATAAGGGTCTCCAGTGGGTATGATATGATATGATATGATGATATGATATGGCATTTGTAACGCGCCTATACACAAGTGTTTCAAGGCGCGACGAGGCAGGGAGGGGGGGAACAAGGGGAAGACAGACAACGATCCTACTAGGCCAGGTGTCATTCAGATCGCGCAAGTGCAGGGGTAGGGGGAAGGGAGAAAGTGCAAGGGGAAGGGGATGGGGGGAAGTGCAGTACAAGGTAAGTAGAATTAAATAAAATAAATAAGTAAGAGGGCCAGGTGGTGGCAAGTTCAAGGTAAGTGCAGACAAGTGCTGGGAAGGAGGGGCTGTAGGGACACAGAGACAGTCCCGCAGTGCAGGGGTTGCCAGGGAGGCAGCGCAAGTGGAGAGTGGCTGGGCCAAGGACCGGGGTCGGTGAGAGTAGCCCAGTTGCAGATTCAGTGCAGTTTCAGCGAAGAATTAGGAGGCGAGAGGGAGAGAGAAAGCAGAAGCAAAGAGGAAGGTTTTGAGGTGCTCGGAGATGGTTCTCCTCAAGTTTCAGGGAGGCAGGAAGGCTGTTCCAGAGGGAGGCCCCTGCCGCGGAGAGAGATCTACCCCCAGAGTAAGACTGAAGCGCGACATACATTGCGACAAAATATGCATCGGTCTACGGGCAATGCTCTTTTGTTCATCGTGCCTTGGACATGAGTTCTGGAGACAGCAATCGCTGGAAGCACATAAAATAAAATACCACAACCGCAGCATATATTGCCCACAGAAAGAGTTTGGTTTCTTCTGAAGCTAAAATACAATTCATTCTAGTTCTAAAAGTCTTATTTGGACATCAAATTATAAGCAAACAAAAACGAAGTAAACCCTAACATAGTGCCACACGTGCCACCTTCTCCTGCCTCAAGAAGAAACTGGGGCATACATCGTCCGGCCACGTGTTCGCCTTGCAAGCAAGACGACACTAAGCAACACAGGTTCGATCACCGTGTCCGCGCTTAGAAACCTCTGGGTATTTAAGCGCGTTATAAATGCGCAACTAAGACAACAACAAAAAAACAACTACGCAACTAAAAAGCAAAACAATCCATGTAACAGCGCCTCTATACCCGTGGGCTGTGTGAGCGCTTTAAAAATGCAAAATACAGGTTTAAAAAAATTAATGTAATACAGTATCAACCAAAGGAATTGGTACAAGGTTGTAGAGATGTTTCAGTACATGTTAGCTGGTCTGTCAGGACATGGATGCTGAGCGAGAATGAATTGCAGAAAATGAATCATTCCGACGCACGCATGTCTCTCGGGGTGTATTTTATGCAGGCACCATTACAAATATCAGCTTGAAACTGGGATGTTCGTGGCATATAAAAGCCATGCGATGATTTCAAGGGAAGTGGCCTATTTTAGAGCTTTCATTAAGTGGATCAGGTTCATGGAACTTACACAAAGTGCATAAATAATGGCAAATAGACAGCCTTCGTAAAGCAGCAGCAGGCGAGGCATTGGGGGGGACAGAGTTAATACAAACATGAATGCAAAGTAGGTCCAGCAAACGGTTTAAAAGATGGGATAATTCAGCACAAACTGACGGCTGGACTGGCCTGTCAAGGCAGCAGAAAATTCCCTGTCGGCCAGAGTGTGAGCTGGTGGTTCTGAGCCGGTATCTAGAGCGACTCCTTGGTGGCCAGAGGGCTTGGCCCCGCTTCTTTCAGGCCACAGGTGGTGTACGTGGGAGCACAGTACTTTAACAGGCCTGCTGTCACCTTTGACAGGAACCTCCCATGGCAGCTCCTCTCATTCCAGCAGTGGGCCAGATGGAGCACTCTTGCTCTCTTCGCCCTGCACTGAAACTAGAGCGCTGCCTTCTCTTAAGGGTAATAATCAAGACCAGGGAATGTTAATGTTAATGTTAAAGGACATTTGTATCGCGCACAATCACCACCGTAGTGGTCCCCTAGCGCTCTGGCGGCTCTGAAAAAAGGGGAGGAGAGGGGGTGGGTTAGTGGGATGGAATGGGTGAGATTGTACCTCTTAAGGGTAATAATCAAGGCCACTTGTTTCGGCCGTGGTTTCTGTCTTCTGGGCTGGCCCAGCCTGTGAGCCCCTGCGCACATTCGTGTGCAGCAGGGGTGTGACAGTTTGATTTAGAAAGACCGCTCTGAAGTCTTTCTTCTGACTTCAGGGAGATATGTTCACTTAATACCCATTCTAGGTAGTAATAAAAAGCACTAATGGCCTCATTCATATTGGCCCGTGGATTTTGTGTGAGGAGGCTCGACTGGTTGCACGATCAGGCTCCTTCCCCCAGAATGCGGGATCCCCCAGAGCTTGCATTCCTTTCACCACAGTATGTGTTGTGAGTCCGCAGTAATCTACGGTGTGTGTGCATGCCGCATGCCAGAGCTCTGCAATGTCTTCTGCCATGACGAACATGGTGCCCATTATTGTCCATTGATTCCATCGGTTTGGGACTGATTTTTGCTGATGCTTGAAAGGAGGACACAATCAGGTTCTGAGTTTCAAGGCGGGGTTGGTTCCCGGGCCATGTAGGATCTCCTCTGTGAACTGCCCCACATCTGCCCCATTCAGAATGAGGCTGTGAGTATGCATTGCTATTTGAGGGTAAATGACAAATATTATTAGGCATTTTCTAGAACAAGAACACATGGACATTTACTAAATATCCCAACCTGTTGTAAATGAGTTCATTTCTAATAATTCAGCCGCACATTTCCGGGTCAAAATCAATGAATGTATTGAACATTTCTAGCCGATAGTTTGAGCTTAAACCAGTAAATGTATTAAATATGCCAAGCTCCAACTATGGGCCAAAGGATGATGCATTCCATAGCATTGCTTTTCATGAAATGTAACCTTTATATTTTGGGACAAGATTCATTCTGATTGCTGATGGGGTACTTTCAGAATACAACGTTAATGCTATGCTAGAGGGGGTACATTTCATTATGTACTTGATTGTATATCTTCCACAAGTCTTTTCTAAACAGTTTAATTCAATGTAAGTAATATTTTTTTTTGTTTGTGGTACTGCATTTTATGTTCACAACTGTACTTTTGGGGAATTGCGACCAATGAAGCACAGCAGGTGGGAAGTTCTTTAAAACCGGGCAACTGTCCTCGTTTATCTGAAAAACTATTTTTTCGATTGCCTAATATTCCAAAATAATATTCTTTGAGTGTTTACATATTGTGAACAATAAAATAGACAGGACATTCTTACTTATTCTTTTTGTTAAAAATGATTTTCGACAAGTATGATACGCCCACATAACAATTGTCTCCAGGATCTGACAAGCATGATGCTTTGTTTTCTTTTTTTGAAGTGTTACATTGGCAGTGTTCCCTGGGGAACACTGGACGGAGAGAGAAATGATGGTGTCTAGGAGTTTGCCCTGATTGGGTGGTAACCACGGAGACAGGGTGGATCAGCGGCCATGTTCCAGTGCAACTGGCAGGGCTGGAGTGAGAACCAAAAGAGGCCCTGGAAATCATTTGTAAAGTGGCCACATATTGCACATTTTCAGCCAGGCCAAACCTTTTCCTATGAGCAAATTAGGAAATAAAATAGTTAAATAAAATAGTGAAACTGTGCGTAAGTGGTCTGTGGAAATGTGACTCCAGGTTGGTTTCAGAACTTCAAGAACGAACACAGACAGATGCAATGAAACAATGGCAACACTCTTAAGGATTCCCGACCACTACAGTTCTCTGATCTTAAACTCGCTGAGTTAGTGTGAGTGATGAATGAGTTGTGGAGTTTACCGATGGAAATTCATATATCATATTACAAAGAAGAATTCAACTCTTTATTCCAGTTTCAACATCACATGCACGTTTTGACACTTTTTATTGGATTAACTGAAAATACTATGCAGAGATGGAACACAGCATTAGCGTTCAAAGTCTCACAGACTTCTTCATCTGGGTGAAATAAGTGTGTGTACAGTGTCAAATATATGTTGTTGCGGTTTATGTGCCAGCTGAAATGTTTGCATTGATCTAACACATGTACACTGGTGCAGGACAACACTGGACACCTGTATCTGACCATTGACACTCACGTGTACACATGTTTTAAACTGTTTGTAGAATCATCAGAGCCACCTGGCATCCTAGCGCAATAAGAGCAACGTTTAGCAGTCACTAACCATGCGATGTTAACCATGGAATAGGCATTTGTGTGAGGTTAGTCACATACCCCAGTGCTATCGAAAATCTCTCCCTAATCCTCTTTCTGTTTTCCCTGCTACCCATTATTGCCCACAACTACCTCCCACCCCTCATTCCCTCTTTTGTTAACTTGGCGTCTAAGTATACACATTCTGTGGTAAAGAGAAAGCCGAGGTGGGGCAGTCAATTTCACACTCTTGTGATTGGCAAATTCCTGACAAACTTGTCACTGCACCCTCATCAAAGTGATTGTGTGGGGAAGATGTTGCCACCTGATCTAATGTTGAGGGGTAGGTGATGTGTCCTTTTTTGTTGCTGCAATATGTATGTGTGTGTGTATGTATGTATGTATGTATGTACATATGTAAGAGATTGCTATGGTGCAGAGCTAGCTAGTAAGCAATTGATCACTGCCAAACAAAGCTAGGAATAAAGAGATGAACGCACAGGGAGTGCTGGGGCATTGGAGAGATCAGAAAAGCAATTAGCACTCAGGCAGGGTGCAGCAGCCAATCAGATATGAAGCAGGGGCATGATTACAACGTGCTTATTGGGAGATGGGAGTAGGCGAGTACCTGAATAATTTGTATAACTTTGTGTCAAACTTTAAAACTTAACCAGACTCTTAGCTGTCTCCAGCAACTCTCTCTTACCTGGTTTTCGGAATCACGTTGGTGCACCTTCGTGGGTAGTGGACATGTGATGAAAAGGTAAAAGGTAGGATGGGATACCCAAACACCCCCAGGGAAGAAACACTGGGTCACAATAACTTTTAGCGCACACAAAAGGAAAGGCCGATGACAAAATGCTGGTGTACGGTCTCTTTAGTTGGTATTCCACTTTTTCCCTTCTACCAGTAGACCAGCAGTTTTTAACGTTGTTATGTAAAAGGAGGAATCACACAACACTATGCACACTATTAACCTACCTAAGCAGCTGCGTTACTAAAAACGGAAAATAAGAGTCCTTTTAAAATATAAAAAGGTCTTCAAAAATGTAAAAGTCCTTAGAAATATATAGAGTCTCTATACCCTTACTAATACATCTCTAACACTCTAACACTCATCATAGCCACGTCATTACAAAGCCAACTTGACACAAACCTCAAACACGAAACACCAAAACTACAAACCCTCTTCCATCTCACCACAACACCCAACACACAAAGGACTACTCGCAATCAACACACAAATGAAAATCTCCCAAATCAGACCAGAACACAGTGCCCAGTGTTTCCGAGCTGAAGCTACCAACAGCCCATCAACTTGCGCTTTTCCCTCTTAATCCCACTAACTTTCCCGACGCCCCACCTGAGCGCCTGGAGGTGTGTGGTACAAGTCCCAATAACATAACATAACATAATATATACAGTGCACTGTAACTACGCATCGAAAAACCTCACTTGGGAGACATCCTGGCCAGGGCTGTCTCAAGGTCCATTCTGCTGGTGTTCATTTCTTCTGCTCCTTCTGGATGGTGATTTGGCAAGCAGGGCCGCATCTTCAGCGTGTGCAGGGACCCCAAACTCTTTTTTCTGCTTGGCTGCATATGCCAGGAGCAGCCCGGCATGAATTGCAGCATGGGGGCCCCAGAGACATACTTGAAACCCGCTCTGTGTCTGCCAGCAGTGGCCCTGTGTAGGCCTTGTGGGTCTCCTGGCAGGGGGCGGGCCCTTTATACTTAAAACAGTGCTCCCTTGCATCCCTGGGGAGCATCATGTAGGCCAGTAAGCAGCCTGGGAGGCAGCAGTGATGAAAGATGTGGTGGTACACGCAGGGGAGGCAACAGTGAGGTGGGCGCTCCCCTCCCTATCAGGGGAGGGCCTCCATGTTTTCCAGGGCAGCCAAAGTGATTTGTTTATAGTTAGGTACTCAGTGCCTCTCAACCCTCCTCGGTGAGAGTCTGTAACCAACTGTCAATGACTTTCCGCTCTCACCGGTCTCAATGTTTTTGCTTTTGTTGAAAGATCCCCCATGCAGTGTTCCATTACTCTTATTTGTGTTCTTGTTATCTTTTTCCCCATTTGCCCTGCAGAGGGTTACAAGGCCAGAGCGTGCCGGGGTATTGGAGGGATCAGAAGAGTTATTAGCATGCAGGGCAGGTGCAGCAACCAACCGAATAAGCTGTCAACTGCTTGCACCAGCCTGCCATCTTCCCTCCCTCTGCTGGCTGTTTTTCCTGTCCTCTCTGCTCCCATATCTCCCTCCATGGCCTCCACTTACCTTTCAGTACCAGTGCCACCACAACGGGCAGCTCCTCACCACCCACCCACCCACCCAGGCCACCAGGGTAATGGCAGAAGGGGTCCACAGGGAACCCTGCCCTCCATCTCCATAATGGCCATGTTTGGTGAGTATGTGTGTGCCCTCTATTGCCCTGCTGGCCCTACTCTGACGAGTAACAACTGTATGCATGAAATTGTATTCTTGTACATAGAGTCCAAATACATAAGTGTACACCATGTTCATGAACGTCCTCCTCTATGGAACAGTGCATTACCCCTCCACTATCCGGCTTGCCCTCACCAACACAACTGATGGAACTTGGTAAAGGTACTTTATGCAAAGGGACAGCCTGCGCTTTCGGTCTTATTGCCCTTCTATACATGGCACCTCTGATAGAAGTGTTTGACTAACCTGCCAAAATAAATACAACACAAAAAAGAATACAAAATAGCTGCAGCAATGTGCAAGGACTATAGTGCCCTGTGTACTGAAACTGATGCTATACAGAGTAACAATCTGTCAGAATCTACACCATGCCACCTACTTTGCCGGTGTGCAGGGAAGCGGGGAAGCACAATTGTCCTTATTTGTGGAGCAGTCATGGCAGAACGAAAATGTGGAATAAATCTTGAATACTGTCTAATCTCAGAATGCGAGAAAGAGTATGAAAAAGAAGGACACGACAGTAACAAGGAAGGAAGGCACGCAAACGACATGCATAGGCTGCAAGAAGCAGCCATGCCTGACCTTCCTTGCCATGCCCAAAGAAGGCAAAATAGAACATACTGGTGGCCCCTTTGGTCGAACATGAAGATGTTAAGCTTATTCTTTCTATGTCCACATTAAAATTATTAAACTGGACAATGTTTTTTAGTTTTCATTTCAGATCATATTCTAATTATGAAAATGGAGAGCTATGCGACAAATCTTGGCCGTATGATGGTTAACATTCCTTGGTCTGGCTGTCACTTTCACCTTGTAATGTACTAGGCTTACTGAGGCTACGGGAATTGCACGTTGCCTTTTGTGTTTACTCCTTTAGGACACATGCACACCTCTACAGAGACACTTTTGATAGATTTACCTAAAAAAGCACACAGAAACCCAAGTATTTCACAGCGTGTACCTTGACTGTTCCAGACTCAACCAGTAAATGGTGTATTGTGCCAGACCTAACTTGATGCTAATCTGTACTTTAGTTGTTTTTTTAGTGCTTGTAAATAATGTTTGGGGCACTGAATAGATCTCTTTATCTATTTACAAGGATTTGCGTGTTCTTTACCTTAATTAGTGGCTACAGGACACTCTGTAAAAATATTTGCTTGAAGAAACAGATGGTAAAGGGGCTGGCCGTGTGCCCCAGACACGCCTGCAGCTGCTAAGAGGTGCAGGAACATCATTCAGCAAAAGTTCTTGAGTGAGAGGGCAAGTGGGTGAGTGACTAGTGAGGGAATACACTTTTTGAGCGAGTGGGTAGGGAGCGAGTTAGGGAGTGAATCAGTCAGTCAATCAGTGTGTGTGAACGAGTGAGTAGATGACTGAGTGGGTGGTTGGTTGAGTGAGTGAATCCCTCTGTATAGTGTATAGTTAGAGAAATGACAATATGTATTATATAGAGAAAAAACCTGAAACATGTTTTCTATAAAACCAATCAAAAATTAAGACCTAACCATGCATATAGTTCAACATGTTCGATTGGTGTAAACCCAGCAGACCATGTTATTAATCTAACTTTCATGTGGTAAATGCCCCTATACATGCTTCAATCATTAAGTAATGACCCGCTTTGTGTGTCCCTGTATGATCTAGAAGGTTGCATGTTTTTCAAACAGATAACATCCACTGAACATTCAGACTTTGTTGATTTCACGTGCTGATATAATTCCACCAATCGTGTTAGTGACTGGTCTTTACAACATCTACTGTCAGCTGTACTTGAAAACTAAGCAAAGCTGCACTATGACACCAGGTCTACATCTACTCGGAACAATCCTTGCGATAACTGTGAACTATACACCACAGCGGTGAAAGAAGAAGAAACAGTGTTCTACAGGTATACATCACTGGGTTTCGTACCCTGAAAAGAGCACGCTCAGCCTTTTCACTTAGGATCTTGTTCAAATCATATTTCATTTTAAGAAGCTTTCGTCTTTTCTCAGCATCTGCCGAACTCATAACTTCTTTTTCTAAATCGTTCACCTTCATGCTTAGTGTTAACAGCTCTTTATCTTTTTTGTTCTGCCGAATCCCTGATAATCTCATGAGTACACCTCTCATCACACATTTAAAACCTTCCCATATCGTAGCAAGATCCACCTCATCATTCAAGTTATGCGTGAGATACTCCTGTGCTTCTTTAATTAGAGACTCCCTCAAGATATCATCCTTCAGAATTGCAGGTATTCATTCTCCAAATTCACCTTCTGTCCTTTGCAAAATTCAAGGCTAAACACAATTTAATGGGATCATGATCTGAGATTATTATACTCTCAATACTACATTTCTTAAAATGCTCCGTCATCTTCCCAGAAGTCCAAATATTATCTATCCTAGAGTAATTGTCATGTGCCCCTGAATGAAAAGTGTATTCTCTGTCCGTGGAGTGTTCCAGTTTCCAAACATCCGATAAACCGAAATTCTTTAATGGTCAGGCCCAACATACCCCTGTCTTTCTTTTTGCCATCTCTGGGCCTCAGGCTGATTCTATACATAACAGGGTCTAGGGTAACATTGAGATTGCCTCCTAAAATGATATGTTGCCCCTTCATGTCAAGCAAATGTCTACCACTTTACTGAAGAATGGACCACTGTTCATAATTGGGGCATAAACATTACAAATTGATAGTTCAGTATTCTGGACTCACATGGATACAGAGATCAACCTGCCTTCCTTATCTTTTTTTTAAATTTAATCCCTTTCCTGGGAAATTATGAATTATTAAAATAAAAAAATCACAAGATGCTGTCGAATAAGAGGAATGAATCACCTGACCAATCCAACCCCTGCATCATTTTCCTGCTTCAGTTTCTTGTGATAGTACAATATCGGCCTTCAAATGCCTTAAGTGCGAAAGCAATTTTTTCCTCTTTATCGGGTTGTTCAAAACATTCACATTTCATGAGATAATGTTTATAGAATTGGAGTCACTCAATACAGTGCCCGAGATTTCCTTTATGTCTTGTAAGAAATTTGCTGGTAATCTACAACTAAATATATAAGAAATTAGTAAATAATAATAACTACAAAAAAAGAAACAAATACAAGTCATGCCACACCTCAGAGTAAAAACCTAAGAGTCAACAGCCCAACCGTTAACAAATAATAGATGCTCTCCAGCTCTCCTCTCCCTGTATCCTTGAATTCTCACAGCTAAAGAGAAACCCGCCCCAAGAAGCTGCTTACAGACAACCTTTAAACTCCTATCTATGCTGTCTCATATTCTTTGCAATTCATTAACAATAGTGTTTGCTCAGGTCCAGCTCCCAAGCTGGAACACAGCAGCTGTGGGTCAAGCCACCCTCCACCCCAGTGGACCTAACCTAGAATATATTCGGTGTATCACTTATCTCAGATATATCTCTACGACTCAAAGCCTCATCCCATATTCTCACTCTCCCATCTAATGGCTAACCAAGAAGGCCCTTTCTTTTAGCCTTTTTCTTTCTTTGCTAGAGATGGTTCTGCATCTCAATAGTTGTGTGGACCTTAATCATTTCTTCTCTGGTTCTATTCTCTTTCCTTCTCCTCTTTTTAAAAAACTTTACAACCTTCTCTTCCCACTCAGATACTCATAAATGAGGAACGAGGAACAATAAATGCCATAATCATTGCCAATGCTTGTTCTGCGTGATTTGGTGACTGTATTGTGTTAGTCGCATGTGTTTGTTAGTTGTGTTTATAGGAATATGGAGAGTTCCTGAGTGTCGCTAGGGGTTGGTGCTCCAGGGGAAGCCCTCCTCCACTGCTCCTCCCCTAGGTGATTCCCTGGGCACTCAAACTCCCTTAGAGGGTGAGACAATGGTCACATTTTCTAGTCCTGCAGCCTGACGTGTACAGGAAGGTTTTGAAGGGTTGGCATTCTGAAGCGTAGGTGTATATTCTGTGCTGGGCCTGCTTTCTTCACAAGGTGACATTAAGAGACTCATTTTGTATTTTGTTAAGGAGCGAAATGAAAAAGCTAATTCAGCTCTGTCCAACGTAGTCTCCTAAATATTCATTCCTAAACCCTAATATAATCAAACATCTTACTGATTTATTGGAATACAACTTCAGCAAAAGTGACAAGACTCTCAGGTCAGAATAAACCAACTAATATATTAGTGCACAACTTTAAAGAGATATATATCAAGGAGAAATCTTACATAAATTTCAATGAAACAACTTTGGGTGCAGGGGAGGAATACAGGCCCTGGCACAAAGCCTTCAAATCTACCTAACACAGTGTCTACCACTTGACACACTCCAGTACCCTACACACCAATATAACTGACCACACAGACAAAAAGTTCATAAGAATTCATACGTTTTAATGTAATAGCTAAATAAAAAAACAGGAGTTACAAACTCAATATTAGCCAGCTATATCTAGTGCATCACGATTCAAAAGTGTCCATAAACACAAAATATACATTTCCAAACAATACATCTTTCAGTTGAAATACTTTGTGCTTAACGTGTTTCGGGGTATGAACCCCTTCTTCAGGGACAACATTTCTGAAAACACATACATATTAGAACAGGTTCAGTCTCAGTTTATACACTTTTTACAACTACGTGTATACCTATAGGATCATGTCATGCATCCCAGAGATATTATCACACCCATTTGTGTATCTGTCCTGTTAAAGTAGTCATCGGCTTAACATCTTTTCGGATACGTGCAACCATCTTAAATAGGTGAACATGCTCCCATGGGATTGGCAATCCATACCCTTGTCTTTCTTGTAATGCATACCAGTATTGACAAAAACCCAGTGGCAGGTAGTGTGCATCGTTCCACCTAAAATAAAGTGATCATAGTGTCACCCTAATTCAAATCATAACTCAAGTCTGCTGCCGAGGGGTACCAGTGCCAAGTGTACCTGTATATAGAAATGAAGTTGGTAAGCCATTCGTCTCCATAAGGATGCAATGGTTGCCTCAATAGTATAAAAACGTTGACGATGCAAGCCTACCTGAACTAGCACGTGAGATTTCAAACACTGAAGTCACTCGTCTACAAAAACTCCTTGCTTTCGAGAGATTCTTCTATAGTGTTAAGTTCAGCAGTCACCCCAATAGTGTGTCGGTGGTCGTGTCCTTTCGAGTGTCGCCAATGCTAAATAGAAAGGCTCGCATTATGTATACCTTTAATGTCAACCGTAATTGTAAAACCTACTCGCCCTGTACTGGAGGTCTATTCAGCCACCAGTCCATACCTTAACGTTCATTGGTATCTCTATCAAAATTCTGTTCGGCTTCCTCCGTGAAGAAACGCTGCACCAAAGCGAAAGTAACTGTGAATCTGTCACATGTCACGTGAGCTGTCACGTGTACAAGCTTAAATAGCCGTAGCGTCTGAAATACAAATACAACAATTAGCGCGCTACCGTAACCATAGGATCCGCCTGCAGAGACACATTCTCAATGAATGTAATAAATCAGTTTGTTGATGTAACGGTGTGAAATACAAATGCGTGATATATAACAGCCAAAAATAGAAAACCAAATGGTTGAAGCTGGACAGCATTACAGATGTATTTCAAACCCACCATTTTCAAACGATTGATAAATCAAACCTCTTATCTCACTAGTGGGGACAATGTTACAATATAGTATACATGGAGAGTATACCAAATGATCTACATGTAATGTGTATCACACATATGTGACCCTGATTCATTCATAATTCAAAAACATGATATCTGCTTAGCCATAATTGAAAACCAACTAATTAAAGCTGGAAAAATTACGATAGTAGTTCACATAGCTCCCAACCTTTTTTGTCACCAAGGCGGGTGAAAACACCCGATTTTCTTTTTGGCGGGTGAGAGGCCCATAGAAGTGAATGGGCGTAGGTGGGGCTTGGCGGGTGATTCATCAGCTTTCAAGGCGGGTGACACCCGCCAAAAGCGGGTGAGTTGAGAGCTATGAGTTCAAACCCATCATGTTTTAACTATAGGTGTATCTCAACTATCATCACCCTAGTGGGGACAATGTGACAATGGGTGTTGGGTAAAACAGATATGCCTGGCTGCTATTGAGTTTGTAACTCCTGTTTTTTTTAATTTTTTTAATTTAGATTTTGCATTGAAACCTATGAATTGTTTTGAACGCTTGACTGCATATTTAGTTATATTGGTGGGCAAGTGACAGGAGTGTCTCAAGTGGTAGAGACACTGCGTTTGGAAGACTCTCAAGTCTACCCATCATAAAAAAAGCAGCTTCTTGACAGTCCATGGCTAACACTAAAAAGACTGCCACATTATAAATAAAGCTAGCATACTGCTATTGTTACTGTCACGTCCTGACTTCCATCCACAGAAGTACAATTTAAAACCAGGTCAAAAGAAGAATGGCTACTACTCAATTCTGATACGTCCAACATTAATCCACCTTGTTCATTTATCTAAATCTCCTGCTCCACATAACTTGTAAACAAAACTATAGGCACATTTCTCCTAAGCGCAGGCGCAGTCTGGCCAATATCTGGAAAGGCGTTACTCCCTTCTAAGCAATGCAGCGCTGCTCTCCGGAAATTCAATGTAAGTGTTTATATGTTACAATGAGCCTGCGCAAGGCTTTTAAAGATGCACGGACAACATTTCCCTAACTTAAAAAAAATAAATTGAACATCGTTCACTTTATCATCTGTGGAATGTCTCGCAAGAACCATGAGCTAACGGATTAAATTATATACTGGGACCCATACCTCTACTCGAATTGAAGTGGGCTCGGAGTGAAATATTAGAGGTATTACAGTATCTCATGATCTATGTACATGTTATGTTATGTTATAGGTACTTATATAGCGCACCGTCACCAACGGAATTGGTCCCCAGGCACTCTGGAGGACCTGTAAATGAGAAGGTGGGGTGGGTTAGTAAGGTGAAGCGGGAGTAGGATAGTGAGAGGAGTGGTGTACTGTTGGCAGCTTCAACTCGGTAGACACCGGGTGCTGAGCTTTGGTGCGATTATTGGATCGGTGTCAGTCCGTGTGTGCTGTTGGTGCGGCTTATCTGTTGTTGCAGTGTGGTGAAGTGCGTGCAGCTTGTTGTGCGAGTGATGGTTGTGTGAGTTTTTTTTAAGTATGCAGAGAGTTTGAGTTTATATTGGTTAGTGGGTTATGTGACATTTAACATGCAAGCATTCACAGTTCTGTCTAAGTCACTTGCTGACCTACATAATTCAGTCTGAGTGTGGCACTCACTAATCTTCACAATATTATCTAGATACCGCACAGGCTAATGTTCACAATTCTATCTAAGTGTGGGGCATGCTCACATTCTCAATTCCTTTTAAGTGTTGTGCTTGGTAATATTCATAATTCAGTCTAGGTGTGGCACTCGCTAACCTTCACAATATTATCTAGATGCGATGCAGGGCGAAGTTAGGCAATCCGTGTAAGTGTGGCACACGCTAACATTCACAATCCTGTCTAGATCCGGCGCAGGCTTATGTTCTCAATTGTAAGTGTGGCACATGCTAACATTCAAGTTCCATCTAGGTGTGGCATATGCTAACATTTACAATTCTGTCTAGTGTGGGACATGCTAACATTCTCAATTCTCAATTCCTTTTAAGTTTTGTGCTTGGTAATCTTCATAATTCTGTCCAGGTGTGGCACTCGCTAACCTTCACAGTATTATCTAGATGCGACGCTGGGCAAAGTTAGGAAATCCGTCTATGTGTGGCACAAGCTAACATTCATAAAATTCCGTTCCAGATTGTCTAATTTGTGTTCTTTAATAAGCAGTTTAAGTTTCTTGCTTATGAGCTAACAACAGTGCATTGTCTTTCCGCCGAAATCTAGAGTGATGTAGCCAACTCCTTGCAAATAGTCCAGTCCGCTAACCGGTAAACCAAGTGATTGGGTCCTTGAGATCAATGCATGTTCTGCAAACTATAGTGCTGCAACAAAACACTACATGGCATGCACCACATACTGTAAACTTCGCACTGCAAACTCCCTCTGACATATTTAAATCATTAATATGAAGTACTTAAGTATTAAGTAGCCACCGCAATGCAGATAACATTCCAAAAAATTGTTCGCTTTCCTTAGCTATTGTTCATTGTTTAACTAAAACATTTTCCGAAATGTTTCTGCTACAAAAGCTGCTGCAAAATCTATGTTTTCATTAATTTTGCTTTCAATTAAACTGTCTTCAATCATTACAGACTGAATATGTGTCAGTGTTTATTTACTAAAACCCCTCTCAGCAACGAGCAACAGGAAATGTAACCTTAGGTTGAGCGGGGTAGATACTCCTCAGAAACTCAAGCAAGGTGTCCTCAGGGAATCCAATCTAGCAGGGGCGGCAAGTACATAATGGATGCAAATCATTGTTGAAAATGGTTAGAGGAAAGCACCTACAATTGTGTGAAACGTGCTCTCCATATGACAGAAGATCGAACGGAGGGAGAAACTTGAATCTTGCAAGAAGAAGTTCTAAGCCAAAAACAGCTGTTAATACATGCCATCTTTATCTGTATTAACCTATATTGTATGAAAAATAAAGCTAAAGTTATAATTAAGTAAAGTGTTACAAACATTCTCTGCAATCAATATAGCAACAGACAGCAAGACAACAGCCTCAGTCAAACCACCACAGATAATGCCCTATTCTTAAATAGGTGTGTTTAATTATTCCCTCTCTGTCCCAGTATGTTATATCCATTTTATGGCTTCTTCTGGACTTTCTGTGGACCTAAATCCTCCTGGTAAATGGAGTTTGAAAATTGATGATTTGATCAAAGCTGCCTTCAAGTTTTTTTTTCTCTTGCCTGTTGCTTTCCTTTTTCTACTACTTCCTTTGGGTAATCCGGGAATATGGCAATTTCTGATTTCTCATAGAAATTACAAACTTTTTCTCAGGCAGTTCTTAATACTCTTTCGTTTTCATTTGTTCTGGTAAAAACCATAATGATCTGTCTGGGTCTATTGGTAATCGTTTTCCCAACTCTGAAGGCATAGTCCAGATCTCCAGGGAGTAATACCCCTTGGCCATAAATCTCAGAGAAACCTCTTAATAAAACATCTTCAAAATGACCATAATTGTTAAATTCTCAGGAAACCCCATGAGTCTCAGGTAGTGCATTCTTGATCTCATATATAACTCCACGTTTTTGTTTTTCATTTCTGACAGTTCATTTTTAAATCATTATAGGCTCTGTAACTGCCAGCAATCTCAGAGGATAAACCTGTAAACTTTCCGTTCTATATGGCAACACTCCCTTCTAGATTAGAGACCGTGAGGTTTAGTTCTGCCATAGAAGATTTCATCTCAACTACATCCTGGGCCACTTTCAGAAGCGGGGAATAAATATCTTGAGAATTAGGAGCCTCTTCCATGTCTGCCTTGGGTTTCTTAGGGACTGGATTCCCCTGATCTTCAATGTTCTTTTTTGTATTTGTATTCATTGGAGATCTTTTGATTATCAGAGATCAGGGAGACAATACACAATATATCCACTGACCAACTCTGTTTGATTCTCAACAGAAAGCCTACCTAACCAGGGATCAAATGTATAGAGGACGGTCGGTCGATCGGTCGGTCGGTCATGTACACTGACCATAAGGTTAGCTGTACTAACAATGAGGCATGAAGAACTTGTACACAGGACAGTAATAAGGGGGCTAAAAGAGTAAGGATTCCTTGTCCCATTACTACTACTCAGCGCCAACACTATCATATTCTTTACTAATGATCTGCTTGATACATGTACGCCTGGGACAACCGCATCACCGAATGGAATTGAATAAATAGGACACCTTGCCTATGACTACAGGTTGTTGATTGCTTTGCTCTTAAACCTCAACACTCGAACTATACCCTGCAGCCACTTGGCTAATATGACTAAATGTAATCACAATTCCCACACTCGAGAAAGCATCCTACTCAGTCAACTACTTGCAACAAGACAAAGATGAGATAATTAAACAAATTGTCACAAGAAAGGTGGAAACATTGGGCTAAACACTCGAATCGAAACTTGAGTAAATGGCACCATTAGGTGCCCCAATTTGAATAATTTTACAGGCATCATTGGTGTATTCATATATGGAAACATTGTATTTATTCAAAAATGGGACTACTGACTGTGCAGGATTACAATTAGAATAGACTAGTCCATACATTTGTACACAGACTACTATATAAAATTATAATTGGGGTCAATATAGGCATAACTCTATAATTAGGCATAAACAACGGACCGTCAGAATGGATGATGTCATCATGCAATGGCGGATGACGTTACCATGTTGGCAGCCTTTAAAAGTTAACTTTCAGGATGACAGCGGTCAGGCAACACACGGAACGCTGCCATCCTGAAAGTATTCCGCGCACTGATGATTTTACTTCTCTGAAAAGGTAAGACTAGCCAAAGCAAACTTTTAAAGCTATAAAGGAGGCCGTTCGGGCACCCATGGGATTACTCTAAACTAACACTTAGTCTGATCACTTCGAGGCAGACTTAATGAAGACATTGGAAAGAAACTGTCCCAAAAAGGCAGAATCTCTAAAGGAGGTGCATACCTACTCAAGGAAAGATGAAAGAAGGGCAAAGAGGAGCAGTGGCGGCTGCTATCGTAGGGCGGCCGGGCGCCGCCCCCCCAGAAAAAAAAAAGAAGCTAAAAGAGATTCAATCAGAGGTTCTCTGATTGAATCTCCTTTAGCTTCTAGTCGTGCTGCATTTCCTTTGCCAACAGCGCGGGGGCGCTGTGGCAAGGAAACAAATATACTATAGGACGGACGGCCTGGCTTTCACAGCGGGGCGCGTCCCAATTTAGTATAAATTGTTCTATAGTAGAGTGCGTGGAGCTCGTAGCTCCACGCACTCTACGTAGCCCTCAGAATTAGAAGCCTGGCGGGGCGCTTGAGGGGTGGCCCCGCCAGTAGAAAATGTGCGCAAACAGCGCACTTTGGTTTCCCAATCCCTCCCCTGCCATGGATACAGTAATGCCATTGGCTGGCAAACAGCCAATGACATTACTGTATCTATGACTGGCGGCGCAGGGTGCGTACGTGCGCCTGCGCCGCCTTCACACGTCTGGGTCTGTTTCTCTTTCTAAATCTTCCGACGACGCGACGTTGGACACGAGTGCTGCTGCTCTGCACCAGGCCAGCCGTCACGCCGGCCTAGAGCCCAGCGGCGCCGCAGATCTGGTAAGTACCCCCCCATTCCCCCATGTTTGTTTGTTCTGTTTGGGCCCGGGGAGTCGGGGAGTGTGTTTTACACTTACGCTGTCTGTCCCCCCCCCCGGGCCCAAACTATCGTGACCGTCCACCACGGGCAGGCCAGGCCCAGTCAACACTGAACGACGTGTAGGCCATGGCCTACACGCCGTTCAGTGTTGGCTGCCAGACAGTGCTGAGCTGACTGCCCATCAAGTCGAGCCCCCACCAAGGCAGGGGCAGCCCTGGGGCCTTTTACCCCCGGTCCGTGCCGGCACTGCCGTGGGCCGTGGGCCAACTTGCCTTGGGCCACGCAGCCGGACCGGGCAAGGCAGGGCAGGCGTGCGCTGCTGCCTGCTGCGGCCCACATCACATCTGCTAATTGTGTGCCGTTTTATATTTTCGGCATTTTTGGACAAAAAATACCGAAAATATAAAACGAGACATGGCACACGTCACCAGGTAGAGCCCTGCCAGGGCTCTCCCTGGTGGTGACTTGTGCCGTTTCTCGTTTTATATTTTAGGCATTTTTTGTCAAAAAATGCCGAAAATATAAAACGGCGCACAATTAGCAGATGCGGTGGTCGCGCGGGCTCCGTCTCATGTGAGTAGCTTGCTTACATCTGTGCAGACTGCAGTGCAGAGCCTGCTGCCTGACGCAGGTTCGAATGAGTCCCTGCAGGACCAACTCGGCCTTTCATCCTTCCCAGGTCGATAAATGATGCCACTCAGTGAGTCTCCAGTGGGCGATCTACAAGTTGGCAATGGGTCAAAGAGGCAAGTGATCACTGTCTGGCGGTTAGGTGCATATGCAGAGGCTGTTCTGGTCGCTTCAAGCTTCAGCGTGAATGTTGTGATAGAAAATCCAATCAAAGCCAAAACAATGTTGTTCGAAATTGACTGGATGCAGATGATTGCCACTGCCAGTATGAGATCATGCACTATATAAGAACCACTGGGAGGTCTGCCGACGTATTTCATATGGTATGATAGGTTATTTATTACGCGCTTAATACCCATAGATTTCTAAGTGTGTTCCCAGGGATCGAACCTGTTTGCTCCGTGGCGTCTTGCTTCCAAGGCGAGCACGTTGGGGATTTAACAAAATATCCCAGTCCATATTGGTGGATGCAATTTCTCAGTTTCAGAATGAATGTTATACAAACTGTGGAAATTGCAAATATCTGTTCTGGCAAGACACTGCCTAGTGTATGCTCTCTGTGCCAGGTGAGGGACAGTGTGCAGACTAGAAAGCACATTGTAATGGAATGCACTGCACTTAATGATGCAAGGGTGACACTGGTCAGCAGATTCGTGCATGATGTGACATCGAGCTCAAGTAAAGACTTCTGGTATGGGGTCATAAGCAGCCACAAAACTTCCCTGTTGATTCCTTTGATAATAATGTTAGGCTCGGATTGATAATCATTAAAGAAAACTGAATGTATGGGAAAGCAGAGGAAAGGGAAATTAAAGAGTAATATGTTTTTATTATGGAAATGTTGAATTACATTTTTAGTATTTTATTGCTTATTTTCTCTTTTTTTCTTTTTACAACGTGATGAAGCAGTATTTATAAGTGGCTAAAAAAGGAGCACCACGCAACTTTGAGAAACTGAAGCAATGGCAACTCGGCGAGGCAGACAGCCATTAAAGGTAGGACAAATGTCGCATTAATTAAGTGGTTAAAAACTAAAGTAATATTTTAGCTTAGTTCCCCCTTTCAGAAAATGCCTAAAATCCCACCTTAGTAAGAGGATGAGCGCATGTGAATGCCAGTAACAGCATGACAAACATATGTTTCCATCATTACTGACTATATAATGAATTTCTTTATGCATACACCATAGTACCAGCTATTCCCAATACAAGCTGCTGTAAAATACACCATCACACTTGCACACGTAAGAATAGTGTACCAACATTAATATGTAAAACCGAATGCTTTTTTCATATTTCGGTGGGTTTTTTGGACAGTAAATTGCACATTTTGTAGGCCATTTTTCCAAAAATTTCGCAGGGGGAGAACCGCCCCGCAACCCCCTTGGGGGGGGGTCTCGCGCGCTCGCTTCTATATTCGCCCGGGGAAATTTACGCCCCACCAGCTCTCAAAATCACCAGCCGCCACTGAAGAGGAGAATGTATTTATAACAGCACTAATGTAATTAGGGATGGTGGGCTAGCAGGGATCTGGTTTGTTCACAGACAAACAACCCAAAAAAAGGAACCTGGAAATAATATTGGGAAATCCCATCCGTTGTCCTTGGGAGACATTAACAGACAATTAAAGAAGGTAAGCTACTATAACTACAAACTTATATCACACTCTCCGTGTAAACATGTGTAAAGCCTACGTCATTTTAAGTTAAATTTCCATTGGCTCTGTAACTAGATGCACCAATTTAATGGAATCACAACACAACCACTGCTAACCGGTTTCAAAAATTGTGACACACTTAGGGTTAAAATCCCAGAAGAAAGAATATAAATTGACCTGAACCTTATAGGTAAGACCTATTCTGGACGTATATGTAAAACTGAAACTCATTGACTTGACAATCAATATCTAATACTGCTTTACTCTGTCTCTCCTCATCCCCCCTCCCACTTACACAACCATTAAGCTTCTTTACTTAGCTACAGGATGCTCCAAATGTAATGCATCTGTGTATATGAACAATGCATGCTTCAACCATATATTGTGTATACACCTTGTGAATGAGTGTGAATAAAACACACAATATTGTACATAGAATCACAACTGTGCCTTGAGAATGCCTCGGTAAGGGCAAAACTATTGTATGTGCCTCAAAATGTATACTGGCACCTTTTCTCTTATACCATGACTATTGGTACATAGCCAATAAAATATAATTAGTAAACAACCTCTCTAGATCTCATTTGTGAAGTAGAAATTAGAATGCCTGGGCGCAAGTGACCTAACAAAACCACTCCTTTTTGGAATGTATAAACACCCTTGGTGATGCTAGATGCCATCGCTCTCTGTGATCGTGTCCTGCTGATGAAGGGAATCGTGGGCTGGGTCCGCTCTGGTCTGGGCTTGAATGCATAGTAGGGATGGGTAATAGAACTCAGGACATTTCTGGAGGGCAACACAAGGGGTAAGTCTGACAGGATCTCTATAGGACTGCCAAATGACTGGGACATGGTATCCACACGCTTGTTCTGAGTTCCTGGAATATATTAAATGGTAAGGTCATACTGGGAGAAGAAGAATGCCAATCTGGCTTGCCTACTGGTCTTGAAAAAAATGGGGGGAGACCCTCTTTTTTGTGAGGGGGCCTGACTCTAGAGGGTTAAACAGGAACATCAAATAAGGGATCAGAGTTAAAAGCTACCCTCCTGACCATGCACTCCAAGCTTCTCACACTGCCAAGTATGTGCTACGCTCCTCACACTGTCTGACCATGTGATCCGAACTTCTCAAACTGCCTAGATATGTGCTATGCTCCACACACTATCTGTCCATGTGCTCCAAGGTTCGCACACTGTCTAGATATGTGCTGTGCTCTGCACACTGTCTAGCCATGTGCTCAAATCTTCTCGCACTGCCTATGTGCTATGCTCCTCACACTGTCTGACCATGTGCTTCAAGCTTCTCACACTGCCTAGATATGTGCTACGCTCCTCTCACTATCTGGCCATGTGCTCCAAGCTTCCCACACTGCCTAGATATGTGCTATGATCCTTATCCTGTCTGACCATGTGCTCCAAGCTCCTCACGCTTTCTGACCATGTGTCCAAGCTTCCCGCCCTGCCAAGTATGTACTACACTCCTCACACTCTATGATCATGTGCTTCAAGCTTCCCACACTGACTAGATATGTGCTATGCTCCTCACACCGTCTGACCATGTTCTCCAAGCTTCTCACACTGCTATTGTGCTATGTTCCTCACGCTGTCTGACCATGTGCTCCAAGCTTTTCGCACTGCCTATGTGCTATGTTCCTCACAGTGTCTGATGATGTGCTCCAAATATCTCACACCGACGTTCTAGGTGATACACTCCTCACAATGTCTTATCATGTGCTCCAAGCTTTGCGCACTGCTTATATGCTGCATTCCTCACATTGTCTGACCATGTTCTCCAAGCTTCTCACACTGCCTAGACATTTGCTACGCTCCTCACACTGTCTGGCAATTTGCTCCAAGCTTCCCACACTGCCTAGATATTTGCTACACTCCTCACACTGTTTGGCCATTTGCTCCAAGCTTCCCACACAGCCTAGATATATGCTACATGCCTCACACTGTCGGGCCATGTGCTCCAAGCTTCTCACACTGCCAAGTATGTGCTATGCTCCTCACACTGTTTGACCATGTGATGCAAGCTTCTCTCACTGCCAAGAATGTGCTACGCTCCTCACACTGTCTGACCATGTGCTCCAAGCTTCTTGCATGGCCTATGTGCTATGATCCTCATCCTGACTAACCATGTACTCCAAGCTTCTCGCACTGCTTTTGTGCTATGTTCCTCACACTGTCTGATCATGTGCTCATAGCTTTTCGCACTGCCTACGTGCTATGTTCCTCACAGTTTCTGATGATGTGCTCCAAATGACTCACATGACGTTCTATGTGATACGCTCCTCACAATGTCTTATCATGTGTTCCAAGCATTGCGCACTGCCTATTGCTGTATTCCTCACATTGTCTGACCATGTTCTCCAAGCTTCTCGCACTGCCTATGTGCTGTGTTCCTCACATTGCCTGACCATGTTCTCCAAGCTTCTCGCACTGCCTATGTGCTGTTTCCTCATATTGTCTGACCATGTTCTCCAAGCTTCTTACACTGCCTATGCGCTATGTTCCTCACACTGTCTGATCATGTGCTCCAAGCATTGCGCACTGTCTATGTGCTATGTTCCTCACACTGTCTGACCATTTTCTCCAAGCTTCTCGCACTGCCTATGTGCTGTGCTCCTCACATTGTCTGAACATGTGCTCCAGACTTCTCACACTGGCATCCTATGTGATACACTCCTCACACTGTCTGTATATGTGCTCCATGTTTCACGCACTGCCTAGGTGCTGTGCTCCTTACATTGTCTGAACATGTGCTCCAAGCTTCTTAAACTGCCTAGATATGTGATACGCTCCTCATACTGTCTGACCATGTGCTCCAAGCTTCTCACACTGCCTGGATATGTGCTACATGCCTCACACTGTCTGGCCATGTGCTGCAAGCTTCTCACACTGCCTATGTGCTATGCTCCTCACACTGTCTGACCATGTGCTCCAAGCTTCTCACACTGCCAAGCATGTGCTACGCTCCTCACACTGTCTGACCATGTGCTCAAAGCTTCTTGCATGGACTATGTGCTACGCTCCTCACACTGTCTGACCATGTGCTCCAAGCTTCTCACACTGCCTAGATGTGTGCTACGCTCCTCACACTGCTGTCCATGGGCTCCAAGCTTCTCAAACTGCTTTTGTTATATGCTCCTCACACTGTCTGACCATGTGCTCCAAGCTTCTCACACTGTCTAGATATGTGCTATGATCCTCATCCTGACTAACCATGTACTCCAAGCTTCTCGAACTGCTTTTGTGCTATGTTCCTCACACTGTCTGATCATGTGCTCCTAGCTTTTTGCACTGCCTATGTGCTATGTTCCTCACAGTGTCTGATGGTGTGCTCCAAACGACTCACATGACGTTCTATGTGATACGCTCCTCACAATGTCTTACCATGTGTTCCAAGTGTTGCGCACTGCCTATTGCTGCATTCCTCACATAGTCTGACCATGTTCTCCAAGCTTCTCGCACTGCCTATGTGCTGTGTTCCTCACATTGTCTGACTATGTTCTCCAAGTTTCTCGCACTGCCTATGTGCTGTTTCCTCACATTGTCTGACCATGTTCTCCAAGCTTCTTTCACTGCCTATGCGCTAGTTCCTCACACTGTCTGATCATGTGATCCAAGAATTGCGCACTGTCCATGTGCTATGTTCCTCACACTGTCTGACCATTTTCTCCAAGCTTTGTGCACTGCCTATGTGCTGTGCTCCTCACATTGTCTGAACATGTGCTCCAAACTTCTCACACTGGCATCCTATGTGGTACACTCCTCACACTGTCTGATCATGTGTTCCATGTTTCACGCACTGCCTAGGTGCTGTGCTCCTTACATTGTCTGACCATGTGCTCCAAGCTTCTTAAACTGCCTAGACATGTGATACGCTCCTCATACTGTCTGACCATGGGCTCCAAGCTTAGCACACTGCCTATGTGCTGTGTTCCTTACTTTGTCTGATCATGTTCTCCAAGCTTTGTGCACTGCCTATTTGTTGTGTTCCTTATATTGTCTGACCATGTGCCTCAAGCTTTTCACACTGACTGTGCAACGCTCCTCACAATGTCTGATCATGTGCTTCAAGCTTCTCGCACTGACTATGTGCTATGTTCCTCACGTGTCTGAACATGTGATCCAAACTTCTCAAATCAGTGTTCTATGTGATACGCTTGTCACACTGGCTGATCATGTGCTCCAAGCTTCGTACACTGCCTATGTGCTGCATTCCTCACATTGTCTGACCATGTTCTCCAAGCTTCATGCACTGCCTATGTGCTGTGTTCCTCACATTGTCTGGCCATGTGCTCCAAGCTTCTCGCACTGCCTATGTGCTACACTCCTCACACTGTCTGACCATGTGCTCCAAGCTTCACACACTGCCTAGATATTTGCTACGCTCCACACACTGTCTGTCCATGTACTGCAAGCTTCGCACATTGTCTAGATATGTGCTATGCTCCGCACACTGTCTGACCATGTGCTCAAAGCTTCTCGCACTGCCTAGATATGTGCTACGCTCCTCTCACTGTCTGGCCATGTGCTCCAAGCTTCCTACACTGTCTAGATATGTGCTATGATCCTCATCCTGTTTGACCATGTTCTCCAAGCCCCTCACACTGTCTGACCATGTGCTCCAAGCTTCTGACACTGCCTAGATATGTACTACGCTCCTCACATTGTCTGATCATGTGCTTCAAGCTTCCCATACTGCTTAGATATGTGCTATGCTCCTCACACTGTCTGACCATGTCCTCCAAGCTTCTCGCACTGTTTTTGTGCTATGTTCCTCACACTGTCTGATTATGTGCTCCAAGCTTTGCGCACTGCCTATGTGCTGCATTCCTCACATTATCTGACCATGTTCTCCAAGCTTCTCACACTGCCTAGATATTTGCTACGCTCCTCACACTGTCTGGCCATTTGCTCCAAGCTGCCCACACTGCCAAGATATTTGCTACGCTCCTCACACTGTCTGGCCATGTGGTGCAAGCTTCTCACACTGCTTATGTGCTATGCTCCTTACACTGTCTGGCCATTTGTTCCAAGCTTCCCACACTACCTAGATATGTGCTATGCTCCTCACACTGTCTGACCATGTGCTGCAAGGTTCGCGCACTGTTCATGTGCCATGCTCCTTCCACTGTCTGACCATGTGCTCCAAGCTTCTCACACTGCCTAGATATGTGAAATGCTCCTCACACTGTCTGACCATGCTCCTCACACTGCATGACCATGTTCTCCAAGCTTTGTGCACTGCCTATTTGCTGTGTTCCTTACATTGTCTGACCATATGCTTCAAACTTTTCACACTGACTGTGCTACACTCCTCACACTGATCATGTGCTTCAAGCTTCTCGCACTGACTATGTGCTATGTTCCTCACCTGTCTGAACATGTGATCCAAACTTCTCAAACTTGTGTTCTATGTGATACGCTTGTCACACTGGCTGATCATGTGCTCCAAGATTCGCACACTGCTTATGTGCTGCATTTCTCACATTGTCTGACCATGTTCTCGAAGCTTCATGCACTGCCTATGTGCTGTGTTCCTCACACTTTCTGACCATGTGCTCAAAGCTTCTCACACTGCCAAGTATGTGCTACACTCCTCACACTGTCTGACCATGTGCTCCAAGCTTCTCACACTGCCTAGATATGTGCTACACTCCACACACTGTCTGTCCATGTGCTGCAAGCTTCGCACATTGTCTAGATATGTGCTATGCTCTGCACACTGTCTGACCATGTGCTCAAAGCTTCTCGCACTGCCTATGTGCTACGCTCCTCACACTGTCTGACCATTTTCTCCAAGCTTCTCACACTGCCTATATAAGTGCTACGCTCCTCTCACTGTCTGGCCATGTGCTCCAAGCTTCCCACACTGCCTAGATATGTGCTATGATCTTCATCCTGTCTGACCATGTGCTCCAAGCTCCTCACATTGTCTGACCATGTGCTCCAAGCTTTCCGCCCTCCAAGTATGTGGTACACTCCTCACTCTGTCTGACCATGTGCTCCAAGCTTCTCACACTGCCTAGATACGTGTTACACTCCACACACTGTCTGTCCATGTGCTGCAAGCTTTGCACATTGTCTAGATGTGTGCTACGCTCCTCACACTGTCTGGCCATGTGCTCCAAGCTTCCCACACTGCCTAGATATATGCTACACTCCTCTCACTGTCTGGCCATGTGCTCCAAGCTTCCCACACTGCCTAGATATGTGCTATGATCCTCTTGTTGTCTGACCATGTGCTCCAAGCTCCTCACACTGTCTGACCATGTGCTCCAAGCTTCTCACACTGCCTAGATATGTACTATGCTCCTCACACTGTCTGATCATGTGCTTCAAGCTTCCCACACTGCCTAGATATGTGCTATGCTCCTCACACTGTCTGACCATTTTCTCCAAGCTTCTTGCACTGCTTTGGTGCTATGTTCCTCACACTGTCAGATCATGTGCTCCAAGCTTTTCACACTGCCTATGTGCTATGTTACTCACAGTGTCTGATGATGTGCTCCAAACATCTCACACTGACGTTCTAGGTGATACACTCCTCACAATGTCTTATCATGTGTTCCAAGCTTTGCGTATGTGCTGTATTCCTCACATTGCCTGACCATGTGCTCCAAGCTTCTCACACTGCCTAGATATTTGCTACGTTCCTCACACTGTCTGGCTATTTTCTCCAAGCTTCCCACACTGCCTAGATATGTGCTACGCTCCTCATACTGTCTGACCATGTGCTGCAAGGTTCTCGCACTGCTCATGTGCCATGCTCCTTACACTGTCTGACCATGTGCTCCAAGCTTCTCACACTGCCTAGATATGTGAAATGCTCCTCACACTGTCTGACCATATTCCCCAAACTTCTTGCACTGCCTATGTGCTATGCTCCTCACACTGCATGACCATGTGCTCCAAGCTTCTCAGACTGCCTAGCATGTGCTACACCCCTCATACTGTCTGCCCATGTGCTCCAAGCTTCTCTCATTGCCTACATTTTTGCTATGCTCCTCACACTGTTTGGCAATGCGCTGCAAGCTTCTCGCACTGCTTATGTGCTATGCTCCTTACACTGTCTGACCATGTGCTTCAAGCTTCTCACGCTGCATAGATATGTGCTATGCTCCTCACACTGTCTTGCCATGTGCTCCAAACTTCTCACACTGCATATGTGCTATGCGCCTCACACTGTCTGACCATGTGCTCCAAGCTTCTCACACTGCCAAGTATGTGCTCTGCTCCTCACACTCTCTGACCATGTGATCCAAGCTTCTCACACTGCCAAGTATGTGCTACGCTCCTCACAGTGTCTGACCATGTGATCCAAGCTTCTTGCATGGCCTATGTGCTACACTCCCCACACTGTCTGACCATGTGCGCCAAGCTTCTCACACTGCCTAGATGTGTGCTACGCTCCTCACACTGCTGTACATGTGCTCTAAGCTTCTCACACTGCTTTTGTGATATGCTCCTCACAATGTCTGACCATGTGCTCCAAGCTTCTCACTCTGCTTTTGTGATATGCTCCTCACACTGTCTGACCATGTGCTCCAAGCTTCTCACGCTGCCATGATATGTGCTACGCTCCTCACACTGCCTGACCATGTCGTCCAAGCTTCTCGCTACTACACTCTTCACGCTGTCTGACCATCTACTCCAAGCTTTACTCACTGCCTATGTGCTATGTTCCTCCCAGTGTCTGATGATGTGCTCCAAACTTCTCAGACCGACGTTCTATGTGATACGCTCCTCCAATGTCTTATCATGTGTTCCAAGCATCGCGCACTGCCTATTGCTGTATGCCTCTCATTGCCTGACCATGTTCTCCAAGCTTCTCACACTGCCAAGTATGTGCTACGCTCCTCACAGTGTCTGCCCATGTGGTCCAAGCTTCTTGCATCGCCTATGTGCTACACTCCTCTCACTGTCTGACTATGTGCGCCAAGATACTCACACTGCCTAGATGTGTGCTACGCTCCTCACACTGCTGTCCATGTGCTCTAAGCTTCTCACACTGCTTTTGTGATATGCTCCTCACAATGTCTGACCATGTGCTCCAAGCTTCTCACACTGCTTTTGTGATATGCTCCTCACACTGTCTGACCATGTGCTCCAAGCTTCTCACGCTGCCATGATATGTGCTACGCTCTTCACACTGTCTGACCATGTACTCCAAGCTTTTCTCACTGCCTATGTGCTATGTTCCTCCCAGTGTCTGATGATGGGCTCCAAACTTCTCACGCCGACGTTCTCTGTGATACGCTCCTCCAATGTCTTATCATGTGTTCCAAGCATCACGCACTTCCTATTGCTGTATGCCTCTCATTGCCTGACCATGTTCTCCAAGCTTCTCACACTGCCTATGTGCTGTTTCCTCACATTGTCTGACCATGTTCTCCAAACTTCTTTGACTGCCTATGCGCTATGTTCCTCACACTGTCTGATCATGAGCTCCAAGCATTGCGCACTGCCTATGTGCTATGTTCCTTACATTGTCTGACCATTTTCTCCAAGCTTCGTGCAGTGCCTATGTGCTGTGCTCCTCACATTGTCTGAACATGTGCTCCAAACTTCTCACACTGGCATCCTATGTGATATACTCTTCACACTGTCTGATCATGTGCTCCATGTTTCACGCACTGCCTAAGTGCTGCGCGCCTTACATTGTCTGACCATGTGCTCCAAGCTTAGCGTACTGCCTATGTGCTGTGTTCCTCACATTTTCTGACCATGTGCTTGAAGCTTTTCACACTGACTGTGCTACACTCCTCACACTGTCTGACCATGTGCTCCAAACTTCTTGCACTGACTGTGCTATGTTCCTCACACTGTCTGAACATGTGATCCAAACTTCTCAAAGTAGTGTCTATGTGATACGCTTGCCACACTGGCTGATCATGTGCTCCAAGCTTCGCACAGTACCTATGTGCTGCATTCCTCACATTGTCTGGCCATGTTCTCCAAGCTTCATGCACTGCCTATGTGCTGTGTTCCTCACAATGTCTGACCATGTGCTCCAAGCTTCTCACACTGCTTTTGTGATATGCTCCTCACACTGTCTGACCATGTGCTCCAAGCTTCTCACGCTGCCATGATATGTGCTACGCTTCACACACTGTCTGACCATGTCGTTCAAGCTTCTAGCTACTACGCTCTTCACACTGTCTGACCATGTACTCCAAGCTTTTCTCACTGCCTATGTGCTATGTTCCTCCCAGTGTCTGATGATGTGCTCCAAACTTCTCACGCCGACGTTCTATGTGATACGCTCCTCCAATGTCTTATCATGTGTTCCAAGCATCGCGCACTGCCTATTGCTGTATGCCTCTCATTGCCTGACCATGTTCTCCAAACTTCTTTGACTGCCTATGCGCTATGTTCCTCACACTGTCTGATCATGAGCTCCAAGCATTGCGCACTGCCTATGTGCTATGTTCCTTACATTGTCTGACCATTTTCTCCAAGCTTCGTGCAGTGCCTATGTGCTGTGCTCCTCACATTGTCTGAACATGTGCTCCAAACTTCTCACACTGGCATCCTATGTGATATACTCTTGATCATGTGCTCCATGTTTCACGCACTGCCTAAGTGCTGCGCGCCTTACATTGTCTGACCATGTGCTCCAAGCTTAGCGTACTGCCTATCTGCTGTCTTCCTCACATTTTCTGACCATGTGCTTGAAGCTTTTCACACTGACTGTGCTACACTCCTCACACTGTCTGACCATGTGCTCCAAACTTCTTGCACTGACTATGTGCTATGTTCCTCACACTGTCTGAACATGTGATCCAAACTTCTCAAAGTAGTGTCTATGTGATACGCTTGTCACACTGGCTGATCATGTGCTCCAAGCTTCGCACAGTACCTATGTGCTGCATTCCTCACATTGTCTGGCCATGTTCTCCAAGCTTCATGCACTGCCTATGTGCTGTGTTCCTCACATTGTCTGACCACGTGCTCCAAGATTCTCACACTGACTTTCTATGTGCTATGCCCCTCAAACTGTCTGACCATATGCCCCAAGCTTCTCGCATTTACCTATGTACTTTGCTCCTCACACTGTCTGACCACGTGCTCCAAGATTCTCACACTGACTTTCTATGTGCTACGCTCCTCACACTATCTGGCCATGTGCTCCAAGCATCTCGCACTCCCTATGTGCTATGCTCCTCACACTGTCTGACCATGTGCTCCAGGCTTCTCATACTGCCTGTCTGTGTGATACTCCTCACACTGTATGTTTGTGTGCTTAATTGTCCACACACTATGGATGTGCTCCGAAATTCTCACTATGTGTCACGTGTTTCTCACAGTTTCTGCAAATGCGCTTCTGTGTCCCCAGACTGTCTATTCATCTACAAGCTCCTTTCACTCTCTATGTGACTTAAGCTCTTGCCACTGTTTGTCTGTGTTTCCATCGTACATCCACTGTCGGCCCATCTACCCTCACATTTAAATGGTCCATGTGCCCCCTTTTTCCTCCTCACAGAGTCTGTAAATATGTTCCAAACGCTTTGCACTGTCTATCCATGTCCTCACATGCCCCCCCCGACCCCCCTCCCCCCACTGGTAGTCATAGGCTAATTAATCTCACACTTTGGGAACCTGTTTAAAAGTCCTCGGAGTATTGAAGCATTTGTAAAAAAAAGAAATCCATAAAAAGTGTGTGCATGGCTTTCATACATTCCTTAACAGTCGGGCGGAATGTTCACATGTTTTACAGGCACATGGTGGGGGGGGGGTGGATCAAAATGAGCGTTTCTTGAGGCTTCTGCTTTTGATGCTGGAGTAAATGTGTTGGATTCCACAGGAATGTTTGCACTAATAATGTTTAAATTATAAAGTGAAAATAATGCACGTAAAACCAGGTCTACCCGGATTTACGTGCACTGTCTGCCCTTTGCACTGCAAACAAAGGAAACTGCAAGGAGGGATTGCATTGTATTTATGTTCACAGGATTGCAGATGCTCCAAACACGATTTTCACACATAAGAAAATGAACCCCGAAGTGTCCATTGGCCTTTTACTTGCTCGGGTGATTGAAAGGAACCAGGAGTTCAACCACTGTTGCCATAACACGTATGATGGCAATGACAAATAGTGTCTTTTATTGAAAATTACACTTTTTTCTAAACGTAACATGGCAAAGGCGCTGAACAATTTTGTGTGGCCTGAGTCACAAAATGTGTTTGTGCCCGATACTATTTTTTTGCACTGCCCCAGCTATGACACCAACAGTAGTTCAAAAAATGTAGAGATAAACTCATGCCCCAATGTGTTCCAACCAGGGTGCAACTGGGGCAGAAAATGTGCTCGATTACCAATGAAAAGGTTGCCCACCGTTGCTAATAGCAACTCCTTCCATTTGTCAGATACTATATGAGTAGTAAACAAATGTGGGGAGGCTTTTCATAAAATGTGTTGCAAATTATGCCTTTTAAAGGTTATTTGTTGAGTAACAGTAGTCAAAAATACTGGCTGGGTACTGAAGTAACTCAACAAATTGGCCCACTTTACCAAAGAAAACAGGATCTCACTAGCATGATGTTCCTGCCCTTTGGGCAATGCCTTCGGGCAATGCCTATGGGCCACTCCAAGCTTGGCTCCAGCCCTGCATGACCCTCATGAATGCATGCCCCCAAAGCCGTGCAGCCATCCAATCATCAGGTGTCCAAATCTTTAGACCTCAAATCGTCAGGTGTCCCCATTCTCAGAGTTCCCCAGATCCTGCAGGCCTCCAGATTCTTAAGAGTCCTGACCAGCGCTATTGTTGAGGGGCAGATGAATCCATAGCTTCTACCCTTACCCCAGCTCAACACTGCACAGCTGAGAAACATTAGTCACTAAGAAAACCATACTGCCCTAATCCCAGGCAGGTACAGCAGGAAATGGACACAATCTAAGTTGAAGATGGCACGAGTAACCAAACTAACGTTAGGACAAAACATGTGCATGCATCCATTAGTCACGAAGCACATATGCAGGTACCATGAAGAAAATGCACTAAGTTAAATATGCAAGTATATACAAAGAATATTAACTGCATCCATTTATACATAAACATAACATAAGCAATATATATATGCTGAATGCAACACTAATGGCCGCGAGCATAGCTCACTAACATAGAAATGCAATTGTAATGGGCAGCCATCTTTTCCAAAATGGAAGCCACAATAAACCTTTTTAATACATAAAAGCCTCAAGAATCTTACAGAAGCAAAGAATGCTGAAATCATAGAAACAACAGATATGTGCCGAGTGCAGACGTTAACTCGAAGCCTAAGCCAAAGTTACTAAGAAATTATGGATGGGTTTGCAAAGAAAGCCAGGTGCAAGGGCTCTGGCGGTAAAATGTAATGCAAAATAGAAATTAATAGCAGACAATACACATCTTAAGCAGGGCCTTGCAAAAGTGTTTTTATAACTAGACTGGACATGAAGCAAGGGAAGAGATAGGGAGGGGCAAGAGAACCAATCAGAGTGTAGTGAGACAATGGTCTAGTGTAAGTGGCCTTGACTTGTGTTATTTTAAAGAAAACAAAATCCAGTTAAAACTTGTATTTGCTGCTATTCTGCTGGTCAGCTCATGGTGAGGTCACTAAGGGGAGGGAGACTTCAGGGTGTGATGTCAGAAATAGTCGGTGTAGGTTTTGATTCCAGGAAATGTGTATGCCCAGTAAGAGGAAGGCAATGTACATGATCCATATGGGCCTGACCAATAAGCTTGTTTGACCTGGCCCAAAATGTAACTAATGTGTTTTATTTAAATTATGTGGTTTATGGTTATAAAAGTTGCTCCAATTGGAGGTGGAGTGGAGAAACAGTTCAATTAGCTCAAGCAGCAGAACAGTTTTGAGATGCTTCTCCCTGCTGTGGGGAGGGGGGGCAATAAAACTGTACATTGTATATATTTGGAGTATGTCTGCAAATAAGTCCTTCTTTACACTATACCCTAAGCTTAACTTGACACCACGCCCTGTATGACTCCAGCCTTTAATTACCATAATCCTCAAATGACTCCAGCCTCCGAAGCCTCCAATGTTTGAGTGCCACATATACTCACAGGCCCCCACAGGCCTTCATAATTACAATCTTCAGAAACCCTGGCTGCCTTAAATGTCTCTTTAACGGGTATGATCCTCACTGCCAAAATAATCTTGCCAGCGATTCTCACTGTGCATGCCGTCAATCAGCAGATACCTGACTGTCCTGCTGGATGTCTCCACCCTGGCTTGCATGCCAGCCAACCTCCATTCTCACCTGCCCTTAATGGCGCCCCAATGCTACATCACCCCAGTCCTTCACAGCTTCTCCCCGCACCCCAGCTTCAGATGTCCTGTCAGTCTTCATGTGGTTTGGGGGATCTTGACATGTGACTCTCTCAGTCCGGGCCACACCAGCCTTTTAGAAGCGTCAGTGAGATGGAATCCATATGAAAGTTATTCAATGCAAGCAAGAAAGGTTCCACGCCTGGAGTTGAATGAGTAATTATTTGTCAGACTGCATAGGGTATGGGGAGGGGGGCAGATTCCCCTTTTCTTTGTTTTAAGGGTGTACTCTTCAGGGCAGGGGCTGTGGGGCCCTCATCAAAGAGCTTAGCCTGATGCCAGGTATACCCTCTGCACACACACAATAGGGCCTTGCATACAGAAAACACGAAATTAAAAAGATGAAGGCATTTGGAAAAGCATGCAAAATAGAAAATAATATACAGGGAAATCATCCTCTGAAAAAGATATCCAAGAAATGAAATAGCCACCATCACTCGTTCTTATTAGGGGGGCCGATACATGTTTGGCAAATGTTGGCACGGTTGGGGTTTTACCTGGCATGAGCTCCTTTCTCTCTTTGGCTAGGGAGACTCTGCATCTTACTGAGGACGCCTATTGTGTCTGGGACCGCTGCTGGCACTCTTCTCCGGCGGGGAAGAACGGCCTGCCATTTCCTTGTTGGAGTGTCTTTGTGTGCAGGACCAGACTGATATGCAAATGAATATTTCTCCTCTGGTGGAACACAGAGAGAGATAACACGTGACCATGGAACTACCTGAGTGGGCACAGTGGAATAGAGCACGTTATTGTATTGGCCTTGTTCCTTCTCTGTAGAAGGGTTCTCACGTGTTTGGCAAGGATAGCTCAGAGGCAACGTGCTCGCCTTGGAAGCAAGACAACACGGAGCAACACAAGTTTGGTCCCCGTCCGTGTTTAGAAACCTCCGGGTATAAAGCACGTTATAAATAACCTATCACATCAATGGTGCTAGTTGTACGCAATAATTCAATCGTGTGGCTTCAGGAGAACGTTTCAATGTCTTCTTTCCTGTCTCCCCCATTCCACAACCTGCCTCGTTTTCAAGTAAATGGGAAAATAAGGAATGAGTTGGAACAAAATGGTGCCAGGAGCTCCAAAAGCTGCTATTTTTATATTGTACCAAACTCAAACCCTTTCTTTCAAGCACAGGCCTGAGATCAAAGTCCTAACAATCCTTAAAAAGTCCTTCAGCTTAGTTGGAGCGCACGCAGTCTGGTGCACAGTAAATCTACAAATTGACCACAAATATTTACTGCCTCGCTAATCCGCCTTTATGCGTTACAGCTGTTTTCTTTACACTCGTAACCACTGGATCCACGAGGCCGGCCTTCCCAAGAAACCAGTGGTTAAAAATGTGTATTTAAGAAAGTGTTTTTTTCCCTTCGGGTTCACATGGGGTTCGTGTGTTTATTTAGGAGCAAGCTATCTTCGCACGTTTCCGAACCAACTGCCTAGTACTCAGTGGTGAAAATGCAAAAAATGTGGTGGGGATCCCACAACACAAGGGCCGGGGTGGGGAAGGAGTTTAGGGGGGGGTGGCTGAGGGGGCGTGGTCTAGAGGGGCGGGGCTCGTAGTGGACATCCAGCAATGCTGGAATACTTACAAAAAAAAACGCGCGCGACGGTAGCATTGCATTTTACGGCCGGCTTTGGCACTGGTGGGTAATGCATAATGATCGCTACATGTACAATGAAAGGAATCCATTGTACATGTAGCGAGCATTGCGCGCATTACACACCAGTGCCAAAGCCGTGGTAAAAGGCAATGCTGCCGTCGCGGGCGCTTTTCTTTTTTTTTTAAGTATTCCAGTGCACTTCATGGTCTTGGGCGGCTGACTCTGGCCGGATCCCGAGATCCGGCTCCATATCTGGTGCCGGATCTCAGATATGCCGAGAGCCGGCCCAACGACCAGCACTGCTAGTATTGGCGAGTTTTCAGAGCCTGGAGCAAGGCAATCACGCTGCTCAGAGATGAGCATTCGCTGATGTTCCCATCCCATAACTGACCAGTGCATCTATATCAACCTACAGTAGATGGACTCTCCGGGCAACACCATCTCGCGAGAAAATGCTTCATTGACAAGTTGTCCTTCTTCTGTCTCAGAGGAGGGGTGAGAACGGGGTCATGGTTGAGTTATAAACTCGAATCTAAACTCCAACATAAGCATCCCTGATCAATCTCCAATCTTAACAACTGAAAAAACAATACAATGCAATATTTGACGCGTACACAGAAAGTGCTAGAATTCCTTACAGGCTACAAGACTTTGTCTTATAGTGTTCCCAATAGGTTAAATAACAGGCATCGATTCAAAAGAGAGCACAGAGTCGGCATTCTATTGAACAGCGAAGCCGCTTCTTACATTTTTCAGGATAACTACTATTGACATGTGCTTCAAGGGTCAGCTGTCGAAAATGCTACTTTGGCCGTTACAGGCATCATTATCTGTTTCTTAGTATCACTCGGGTCTGAGCAGAAGCAATAAAATTAATTACGCTTCATTTTGCTGTCTTTAACAGTATTGACCAAATTTAAGGACAAACGAGAGGCGCCTATCGAGCTTGAAGAAAAGAATCCATCAGTGGCGCAATTTAAATTCTCCACAGTTCGCTTATTAATCAAAGTAGCACTTACTATCCTATCTCCCGTTCCCATTAACAGTCATTAAGCCCGGCTGCTGCTGATTGAAGCAATTTCTTCAGGGATCTCAACCTCATTTTGGCATCAACCTTCTTCGGTGGAAAACAATGTCACGTGGAAGCAAGAACCCAAACGGGGTCGGCCCGTTCGTCAATCACCGGCCGACCTTGCCATCTTTTTGTGATTGTTCATAAAGGGCACAAGTCAGGGGTTCACACGTTCCTGTTGCCTCGTGGAGCGGCCTCCCACGTGTCCATGACTTCAAGGCACTACTTAACATCCTTAATGCCTCCCGCTGATGCAGTCGGCAGGAGAGTCGGGGACTGGGAAAATGTTTATAATAACTTGATGTGTGATATCCAATGACGTGTCCAGGGAGGGGCCTGGGGTGGCACGTGCTACCCCTGGAATCTGATTGGCCACCCCATTATCCTAAACTATGATCATTATGTGTGTGTTGCGCTCGTACTTCATGCCTCCCCTGCATAAGTCAGTGCCCCACTTAGGCCACCCCACTCAAAAGAGTGTGGACATGCCATGGAGATATCCCTATGCCAGCGCAGGTTTTCCTGTTTCACAGCGCTGGGAACAACATATGCTACTATTGTCAAATTATAAAGCACCTCTGAAGGGTCAAAGGGGGGATAGGGCCCTGTTGGGATTTATACTTGTTTCCTGCAGGTTGAACACTGATCAGAATAGCCAGCACTTAACTCACTAGAGCATTAGCATAAAAAGGTATACAGGGCCACAGTGGTTGGCGGCTCTCAAGACTTACTGGGAATCCTCATTTCGATAAAATAGATCTGCTGTTCCCTCGACATCTCTGTGATTCTGTGATGCAGCCACCATTCCCACCTCAAAAGGCAATAATATGGCCCCTCGCCAACCCCCTTAGCAGAGCTGGACCAGTTATGTCAAATTATATATGAAATGTACACGTTGACCATTGGAGGATAGATATGTTCAGCAGTAGGTTATGTTGCTACACAATTTGTGTGTTGAGGTCCATAGCATTACATCACCTAATAAATGTGGTGGGTGATGTATTAGGCTATCACAATGCGCCTAATGTTGAAAAACTGAACAACAATTCAGCATTTAAAAGACACGGGCTTCTAAAATGTTTTAAAGTTGCCCGAGAATAACTGTTTAGCTATGTGGTGGCATTATGTGGTACTGCTAACACATATGAATTTGAGTAGTTAATACCGTTCAACATAAAGGGCCATTTGGTGTGGCACGTCATTGACCACTAGAAACAGGAGAGGCTTCTGCGAAAAATCCTTCCTGGATGAGGCATCAACATAGCCCAAAGTATTGAGCGCACTTTTGGTTAGGTGAGGGAAATACACATTGAAAAGTAAGAAAGTGTGTAAAAAATTAAGGATCAAGGAATTACATCGGAGGTCATGTTTTGTAGGTGTGCTAGTGTGAAGCACTTACAATACAGTTTGCGTTGTCCAGCCCCCAGTAGTGCCTGCCCTAAGTGTAACAAACCAGGGGAGTTTGCCGTGGTGTGGAAGGAGGATGGCAAGAATGAACTGTGGTGTGTTTAGAAGAGAGGATGGTGGAAGAAGGTTTTAGTGTTACAAGTGTACACCTCTAAGGAGTGAGTCCCATATGATTTTGAGGCTATAGGAGTGCAGCCTGTACAAGTAACGATGCGCACAGGTTCACCCTACACTTTTATTTCCAAGAACGTGCTTCAGAATGTCCTCTATAGAAATATACATAGCCTCTAGGAGTCTGATGTTGGACTCAGGGCTACAGTGCTGTTAAAATAGAACTCCACTTTCCAGACAAACATATCATCGGCTATAAGTGAACTGCCCACTGAGAATATGTTTTATTTGTTAACTTGACTGCACCAAAAGGAGCGGTCTATAAATATATAACTAATTGTTGAAGTCTAACACATTAATTATGGGTGTATAATATAAGAGATCAAGAGTTCAGAATTGCTAGGACCAATTGTGTTAGCCACCAAACTTTCCAACATGATCTGCATTTAGTGGGACATGGGGAATCACAAGAGATCTTTCTGGGGTTTAGGGGCAGGTTTCCCTGCTAGTCATTTTAGTGGTCCTGGCTACCATTGGAAACAGCTGTGTTTAGAGCTCGTATTAGGCTACTACTTGTTTATAATGAAGGAGTCATCCAATCCTACCTCATTTATCCCATCTTTTCAGGCACAAAGATTTTGTAGGATACCTTTTAGGATGTGTTTAGTGGCAAATGTTTTGCAAAGAGCCAAACAGTACATCTTTAGCGATTTAAGCATGGCATTTATTTTTTAGGATGATATTGTTTTCTCTTGGGTGATCCTGGAGGAAGATTTTGAGCAGATTAAGGAAAATCAGGGCTCACAATGAAAATTAATACAGGTTAAAGGTTGTACTGAATCTAGGTGCATTTAGAATCTTGAAACTAGAAGCATAACAGTGTGTTGCTATGTTTTGAATCTAGATGCACATTTGAGGGCAGCCAATGTATTTATCTAAGTACATTTATAGTCTTTTGCCATGTTTTGACTCTAGATGCACATTAGAGTGTAACCAAAGTATTGAATCTAGGTACTTGTTTTGAGTATCTCCATGTTTTGAATCTAGGCACATATTTGAGTGTTGTCAATGTACCGAATCTAGGTACATGTTTAGGGCATTGCCATGTTCTGAATCTAGATGCCTATTTGAGTGCAGTCAATGTATTAATCTAGATACATTTTTAAAATATTGTCATGTCTAGCATCTAGATGCATATTAGAGTGTATCCAATGTATTGAATCTACGTACATTTTTAGAGTAGTGCCATGTTTTGTGTCTAGATGATTATTAGAGGGTTACCTTTAGTGCATTCAGAACATAACCAATGTACTGAATCTAGGTGCAGTGAGAGTGTAGCCGAGTGTAGCCGATATATTGAATCTAGGTGAATATTCTAAAGTGTAGCCTATGCATTGAAGCTAGGTGATAATCAGTATGTAGTCAATGTATTAAAACTAAGTGCATTGAGAGGGTAGCCAATGTGTTCAATTTAGGTGAATCTTAGTGGGTAGACAATGCATTGAATTTAGGCAAGTATTTTCAGAATGCAGCCAATGTATTGAATCTAAGTGAATATCAGAGTGTAGCCAATGGACGAAATTTAGGCGAATAGCAGAGTGTAGCCAATGTATTGAATATAGGTGAATATTCGAATGCAGCTAATGTACTGAACTTAGGTGAATATCAGAGTGTAGCCTATGTATTAAATTTAGTGCATTTAGAGGGTAATTGATGTATTGAATGTAGGTGAATATCAGCGTGTAGCCAATATATTAAATCTAGAAGAATACCAGAGTGTAGCCAATGTAGTGAATCCTAGGTGCTGTAGCCATTGCGTAGTGCTTAGATAAATATCAGAGTGTAGGAAATGTGTGGCAATGTGTGGCTAACTTCAGCTGTATCCACGAAACCAAGAATCCAGACAAGACACACAGGTACATATCACACTTCATGCCTATGGAAGATAGCTGAAGGCAGGTCACCCACCCACAAGCATCTGCCATCATGCACTAGTCTAAGACACATCGCACAACACCCCTGCCATTAGAATGCAGCTATCCCCCATGACAATAATTCGGTATAGCTGCACACATAATGAGTTTCCTGCTCTCGCCTACTCTCCTGAAGACCTCACAGCATCAATCCACGCTGGCCACCCCTACCTACCTTCATACTGGTAAACATGCACACACGCCTTATGAACTCCTTCTGGTGGATTCTGCCAAGCAAACGCATAGCCCCACAGAACAGACAAACTACAATAATTTGTGGTTTTAGCATAATATCATGCTAGGTTTATTGGAAAATGTGCTTCTGATGTAGATGGTTCTCTGTGTTGATGAAGAAAGGGGCTTACTTTGACCGGTCATCCAGTTGTGAGGAGGTTTTCTCTAGCACCAATGAGGGTGTTTGTAATGGTTCCACATTGGATGGGTTTGTTCCACAGGATAGCACCACTAATGGCAGTTGTGACCTTCTACTTGCATTCCTAATCCAGTTGGTTGGGAGGGAAGAAAAGGAATACTATTATACTGTCATCACTGACATTCAGGTCACAAGAAGGTCATTACTAAGTGGTTAAATAAAATAATTGGATGTTGCTTGCAGGGGGTCAGGCACTTCAAATGACACATATGGGCATATGCATCATATTAAGGACTGACCATAATCCCCTCACTCACATAATTTCCCGTAGAGGGTGACACAGGTCTACACCTAGAATCCCTTAATGCCTTCTATGGCATCCTCTGACTCCTGAACCCTACTGCTTCACTTGCAATAATCCTCCTGCAGGGACTGAGGGTTTTAAGTCAGCTCCCTAGCCATCCGTGTGCTACTTCCATATGGACACTGGGATCTGTGATGCAGCCCCTCTGATCAGACTAGAAAGAGAGGCAAGAAGGACCCTTGGCGCTGGTGAAGATCACAAGATTCTATTTTGGAAAACAGATGAAGATGTGAGCGTGCTCCATGGTCTTCACTGTGGACATGTTAGTGGGGTTATTTGGTTTGAGCCTTGGACATAGAGACTGCAGGACCGACAAAGGAGCTCAGACAGGTCAAGGGAAACACTTATTTGTGGGAACCATGGCATAATCAGATGGCAACATGACAGGGCTCCCTGATTCCAAGATGGTGGACTCCCGTCAGCCCTTTTAAGTCCTCAACCTCAAGAGCCTTGTATTAGCAATCAGCCGAGACACAAGTCATTACATAGAGAGAAGGCAGGACATATAGCGAACAAACTGTCCTATAGCCAAATCAATAAGCGGCATCAGGTGTATCCAAGAAAGGCTGTAAGGCCCAAAATACCAACTGGATGAAAATTGCAGGAGTTTGGAGATAATGTGCACAGAAGTGTGTAGATGAGTGGAGAGAGTGAACAGATTGGAGGAAGATGGAAGAAGCAGTGAGAGGAAGGTGTTGGTGGAATGAAAGAATAGCACAGCTGTGGAAGGTGGATAAACAAGGGAGGATGAGGTATTGCAAGGGAGAAAGACCAGACAACTGGTGAAAATAGGGAAAGGAAGACATTAGAGGAGGACTGGCGAGTTGAGGATGGTGCCCAAAAAAAGGAGAATCAGGCGTTTGAGGATGGATAGAACAACATCAGGTGGATGCAGGAAGTGATCAAGATAAAGAGTAAGGAGGAGAACATCATAGGAGAGAGGAGGCCAGTCTGAGAGGTGGAGGTGGACAGGAAGGCCAAAGTAAAATATTGAAGTTGGCCTAACCAAGGGAAACAGCAGCTGGTATAGGGTCTGAGAAGTGAGGGGTGACAATTGTGGCATCATGACTCGGGTAGATATATACTCAGAGAGCACGTGGGTTCTCTTTTTGTAGGGGGCTTGTTTGGATGAGGACGTTTAAGACATCATGTGTAACAGATTCCAAAACATCTACCCTTCAGTTAACTGGGGTGCCTTGTGAACCTTGTCATTTAAAATGGTTGGGCTGTGGTCTGCAGGTCCCAAAGAAACCTAACTATCATAAGAGGAAAAGTGACCAGCTAGACAGCATACTGTTGGGACTTGATGACAATACATATTGAGATAGGCAACGGGAATGAGATCTAGAATGTGATATATCCAATACTGTGCCAGGTTAGACAAGGGGGTGATTTTTGCAAGACCACCCTGGTAAAAAGAGTTACGCTTGCCACCTGACAATCAGAGCCCAGTGGGCTCGCTGAGAACCCACATCAGGGAGGGGTTCGAAAAAGATTTGAGCTCTAGATCGTTTAATAAGCGAGAGAGTGCGGAAGTCCTAAAGGGGGCTTGAATTGGTGGTGAGCTCACAGGCAGCCAGATCGTGTGGAGAGTTTTTGGTGAATCTGAACCAGCAGCCAGTACAGTCAGTCCTCTGTACATCGCCCATGGCTGGGGTGCTAGAATGACTGCAGCATTAAATACAATCCACGACCCACAGGGAGGAAATTAAAAGTGATCTGAAAGTGGCAGGAGGGCAACTGTTCATAGGGATCAATCGCCCAATAGCCAGGAGGGACAAGGTCTGCCTATGCCCAGCAGTGCCAGATTTCCCAGAGCCTAAGATGGCTGCTTTCAACTAAAGCATCCGTCCAAAGCAGAGGAGGGTGCTATGCTACAAGAAGCAGACGGACAGGTGTTCCAAGACTTAGGAGCCGCAAAGAACTGATGGAAAATGTGTATACAACTTTTCTTCTTGCTTCCAAATATCCGCAAACCTAATAAACAAACTGGTGAGACTTAGCATTTTAGAGTGCAGGACACTGGTCATATTCTAGTTTTGATTACTCCAACATTTAATTTGTTTTGACATTCCATTGCTCTCAAACTTTCACCAATTATTCTGGAAAGGATATCCACAGTTTTGCTGAAATCTACCGCTAAATGATGTGGGATAAGAAAGAATCTTCGTTTATTTGAACCTTATATGTGGCAGCTCCTGATCTCCCCTACGCTTTGTGGGAACAAAGTAAGGGGATCAGGGAGTTGCTAAACCCAAACCAGGCTTGACTGCCTGTACTTCCCCGTAAGGGGCAGCAATCGTCGGACCCTCTTCCCACTGTGATGGCCTTCGTTCAACTACCGGACCTTCGAACAGCACTTGCAACCATTCTACTGCAAGAGCCATGAGGTTGTGGTGACACCCCCCCCCACCCTATGTCTCCACGTGGCACTCTCCTTCTAGGCAATGGGGGCCTTCCTCCTCCCTCTCCCTTTTTGAGAGTGAAGTGAAGGAACCAGGTAGTGCTCATATCCAAGCCAGGTTGGGCAACCTGGACTCCACCCATTGGTGGTGGGAGTCATGTGATCCACTTGCCCCTGCAATGGTTTTCTAGCGATTCCTTGTATACCTGGTCTGTCCTGCTCTACTTGCAACCAGTCTCCTGCGGGGACATTTCGCCCTTCTTCTGAGCACTAGGTTCCTTTATTCCCCGTCACCATTAGGGGAGGTAAGCGAGGAAGCCAAGTTGTGGGCACACCCAAGACGGCAAATACCCTAAAGAGGGACTTGTCGAATACTACTTCCTCTTCATCTTGTCAATTTGTGTTAACACATGGAAGAGGCACATGATTCCTGCGTAAGTTCAACTAAAGACCAAAAAGAGTTACAATTATCCCTATGACCCGGGGGGATACAAACTCTGTAGGAGCAGAGTTGTGCAACCCCTCTCTAAAGAGGGGGAGAGGGGCCCTAAACAAAGCTATTCCCCCTCTGCAGCTTTGACCTACATTTTCACCCAAGTAGTTAATGCAGTGAGACAGTGCAACGCCCCTTAAGTCAAATTTCTTATGTAGAGTGCTCTGGGTGGAAGCTCTTTCTATATAGAGCCTGTGGTATTGGGAAATGCGACTTGGGAACACTCAAATCGTGTGTCCTGCTGCACTTAAAATGGCGTTATAGTCCTGCAGTCCCCATAATATTATCACAATAAAGTAGTGAAGATATGATAGGGCGACTGGTGGTTCACTTTCTCTCTCTTACAGATCTTTGGTGCAATTATAAGAATAACTGGTAAGACAACCAGCCATCACAGACCTTAGTAGTCAACCCTGAACGTTCAAGGAGCAGTAGAGTTGGGCAATTGCCCATACCTTTGAGTCCTGAAGAAAACACTAGTTATTAGATGCAAACATGGGTCGACATTACTGACAGATGAGTGCTGAATACATTGTGGTTTTTATCACGTGTTATTTTTAATTAGCACATTGTCTCTCTGAAATGTTATTTTCAAATTGTTTAATTAAAAAAATAAAAAGAAAACAAATATATAAATAAATGCATACCTACAAGCTTCAAATGGTTATCCAAAGAATACATCATAAAAACATGGCTGAATATAGAATATTAAAAAATACTATAATACATATGGCAGCAATTTCTATAGCGGGCATATTCTGCATAAAATGCCAGTCAAATAAAATAAATGCCTAATAATAACAATCACTTTCAATGCACATATACATTTTAAGATGAATTTATGATCAATACAGGAACACTATGTTAGGTGGATACCTTGATGTCATAACCCCTTATAAACAGTCCTACCCAACAATTCTGGTCAAGAAACAGATAATTGGCTAAAAACATATTTAAAGAAATACATCTAAAGAGAAGTCACAGCAAAGGCGCTCTCCAGCTTTTGCAGCGGAAACCACCTCAATGAAACACAATTACAGACTGCAGGTCTACAAAAACAAAATTGCCTACCTGCATTTATCTAACTATTTTGCACATACAAGCACTCATTTCTATGATCAGTTTTCACTCTCTCTCTCTCACACTAGTGTGTGTGTGTGTGTGTGTGAGAGAGAGGCATAACTCTCTTACTATATATATATTACATGGACGCGGTAGCGTCCATGTAGTTATGGTTAAGTTGGTGTTTCCATAGGAAGAGCATTTTTTGGGCTATGGAAACACCAACATATATATATATACACATATTTTGACAAATCTGAGGATGTCGTCCCTTCTCCCCTACATCCACAGTACAATAGTCCCCTTGGGTGTCGCACACCGAGGGAGGATCACATGGGGAAAGAACCCCTCTATGGGATTGGGGACGGCCATTATCAGAGAACACGGTATGACCCCGCTTCAATACACTTAACTCCTTCTCCAACCCTAAATCCTTCTTCCTCTTCTCTCCTTCTCTAGATAGCGACAATGGGCCTAATTCCAAATCCGGCGGTAACTGATCCGGAAAAACCGGCAGGTTGCTGCCGGACTTGGAATGAATTACTGCCTCCGTGATTGCCGGAATCACTGGGGCATTACAACCCCAGTGACCCGGTAATTCTGGAGGCGGAATTCCATAAATCCCCATTCCCATGGAGACCCATAGGACTCCATGGGGATGGGGACAATGGAAACACAGGTTCCGGCTATGACGGAACCGGTGTTTCCATTTCCGTCTGCAGGCTGGTGGCGTTACTCCCGCCAGGTCAGACCTGACGGGAGTAACGCTACCAGCCTACAGAAATCGTAATCTGCCGGTCCGGAAACAACAGTGGCAGCGGGTTTACCACCACCTTTGTTTCTGGACCAGAAGGGTCATAACAAGGCCCAATTTCTTTTGTTACAAACCAAAAGATGGGTTACCCCTACTTCGCTGGCAGAGGGGAAGCAACTGACAATATTAGACAGAAATAAAGCCAGTGGAAAAAAATATGTTTGCTTCAAAGGGACATAATCCACCCAACAGGGAGGGGAAGGGCCCCCTAGTACACGACACAGATCACCCTACACAAAACAATCAATCGTTTAAAATACTCATTTTATTTGATTTTTCACATTAAAATGAGTATTAAATTGTCTACACCTCAAGGGCAATATACAAATAAACAATTATATATCAATAATCAAGTACATAATATAAAGTGAAAAAGTGCTAGTATCAAGTATGGACTGCAAATCAAAAAAACACACAAGAAAATTAATCATAATAATCCTAGATATCAATGTACATACCATAGTAATCCTAGATATCAATGTACATATCCCGCGAAGGATAGCCCAGGCGAGTGAAGGAGATCACTCGGGTGGGGGGCCCTCGGTCACCTAAACAAACCTAAAGGCTAAGGGCCAAAGAATATATCAAAAAAAGGATCTAAACAGTTGTTAATCATATAACAAATAAAGGGATTAATAAATTACATCCGGCCAACGCACTTAACTCCTTCTCCAACCCTAAATCCTTCTTCCCCTTCTCTCAATAGCGACAATGGGCCTAATTCCAAATCCGGCGGTAACCGATCTGGAAAAAACGGCAGGAATGGATTACCGCCTTCGTGATTGCCCGAATCACTGGGGCATTACAACTCCGTGATCCGGTAATTCTGGATGCGGAGTACCGTAAATTCCCATTCCCATGGAGACCATAGGACTCCATGGGGATGGGGACAATGAAACACAGGTCTGGCTATGACGGAGCCAGTGTTTCCATTTCTGTCTGCAGGCTGGTGGCGTAACTCCCACCAGGTCAAACCTGGCAGGAGTAACGCCACCAGCCTACAGAAATTGTAATCTGCCGGTCCGGAAAACAACAGTGGCAACGGGTTTACCACCACCATTGTTTCTGGACCGGCAGGGTCATAATGAGGCCCAATTTCTTTTGTTGTCAAATAAGTCAATCCAACATACATGACAAAAATGAAAGACCAGAAAGAACAAAGTGTTATACACTTAGTTTTAAAACTGGTACTGTGAAAAAGAAGATTGCAGGGAGTCCAAGGATCACTCTACAGAAGCAGAGTGAGCGGTCTGGCTTCTCAATGCAAGTGATTGGCCCAAAGCAGTAGAGCAATCCCACGTGAGAGTTTGAAAGCAGTTCAGCTGGGATGCGGAAAGGAGAGAGCGATTCTCTGAGAAGGAGCAGCCAGAGCTGTGCACAGGAGCAACGGACACGAGGCAGAAGGGAAGCCGTAGCGAGAGGAAAGGGAGGACCAGAACATGGTCCACCAGGAGAAGGCTACTCGGGTTGCAGCCGAGTGAATCCTCTAAGTGCCCCAGGCCCAGCGGAGTGTGCGAGAGAGAGAATGCGCAGCAGGGAAGCGTCAGAAGACTGCAGATGATGCTGGAGACCCAAACACTACCAGAACCTCGGGAAGGGACACAGCGAACCCTGGAACTGACTTAAGTAATCCTACTCTTGACAGTGAACTGTGCCAAGTTGGTAGGATCCAGTGACACTTTACCTAAGAGAGAAAAAAGTTTCAGAAACCCTACAAGGAACAGAAATAAGGTTAAAAAAAGAAGACTACGGGAAAGGAGAATCAACCTAGCATTGGGATACTATGCTTGGTAGTAGAGTGTGCCAAACGTGTAGGATAAAGAACTGTGAAGCTAAGAAACAATTCTCTGTGAGTTACCCAGTGACATAAGATAAGAAGAAGTGTAGGGGAAAGGAGCACAGCCCTAGCATTGGAATCTTGTATCTTGGAATATTGTTTTGCATCATTTTATTACCAGAGAGACTGGGATCTTTTCTGTTGATTAAAGACACAAAAAACAATTTTTTACTTTGAGAAGAGACTACCCTTGCACACTTGCTTTAGATTATTAGTGTTTTTGCGACACAACAATGACACACTTTTTATTTTTGAATCTCCTGACAATTTCACTTGTTTTCTTTGATGTAGGGAAACCCCTTATAGTTTTAGGGAGAGGGGGGAATTTTTCCAAACCACTTTTAATTGATTAAAGTCTATACCCAAGAAAATGCCACCATTGCGTCCAAGCCTTACTTCTGTACCATTACAATTTATATACAGGCACGATGCACCTTAAGATGTATCCATTTTTGCTGCTGGCATATTCTGTTGCTAAGCATTTAGCATTTTATTAGTGGTGGGCGTTTAAATTGTGTAGAATCATAGCAATTGATTTTATAATGAGCACCAAACACTTTAAGCATATTGTACCATTTGCATGTGTCAATGGTAATATGTTGGCAATGGTTTTGTAGTATGTTATGCATTTGTTCAGTTAGACACACGAGCATTGAGTTAAATGTTCTCACATTATGAATTTGCAAGGGTATGTTAACATGGTCATGGAGAGAACCAGTCATCCAAAGTTTACAGCACTATAAACAAGTTCTTGTGAATGACTTTGTTGTAGGATTGACACTGATCAACCATGTATTGTGCAATTTGTTTGTCACATTGTACTATCCGAATATGTAATGTAATAATGTGAAAACTTGTCAACACATTTACGGCAGAGAACATACCATTTCCTGTTTACAGCATTGTGCACTTTATTGCCAAATGAGCTATGATATTTATTTATAATATATTTATGAAGTATCTTATTGGTGATTTGTGCTTGTGAATATATCACTGTTTCAGTACATTTTGCCGCACATAAAGGCATCAAAGAGGGGCGTGGCAAGCAGTCATGCGGTGAACAGCGGTCTCTCTGTGCTCCTGCTGATCCTTACATTTCTCATATACATGCTTTAAATCCGCAACAATATTTTCTTTTTGGATGATGCCTGGAGTGTATTGATCCAGGCGGCGCTGAGATTAGGGCTTCGTAGTACCTGGGACACACCGACGAGTAACACTGAGGAGAATTAACATGGCGGCCATTGCCTGTTCAAGTGCACTCCCACACGGCGCTGGCAGAGCCTGGGGCAGTGGAGGCGGGAGTCTGCTGACTTATAACCGCCGCAAGCGTCCGCAGGGAGTTCGCACTTGCCTGATGGTGACTACTGCGGCTGAGCAGCTATCTGGAGGCGCAGTTTACTATGGCCTGGAGGTGTCCCTGGTTGCTTGGGTCTCCATGGGGGGAGCTGTGTGGTGGGGGCTATGAGCACATTGGATCCTTGGAAGGAAGGTGGTGCAGGTCCTGCTGCCTGACGGAAGAAGGTGCCGGTAGGTGTCGACGCCGCTGGCGGGTCCCACAGGAAAACTGAATTTCACTCCTCCCGAGTGGGCCCATGGCTCCCTGCAGCTGCCACCATTCACAGCTGCGAGTGTGCTGGAACCTGAACCCCATCCTGTCTCGCCGTCGTGGTGGGTTACTGCAGTGCTGTGACCCCAGAGCTGGCTGGTGGCACTGCCTGGTGCAACAACGGGACCTGGGTTCTCCCAGGGCCGCCACAGCTTGCTACCTGTGCCAGCGACGTCTCAGAGGGCTGCTGGGCAGGGTCACCATTACCAGAGGCAGTGACCTGAGGCGCATTTGGGTGGTGAAGCTTTGGTTTGCAGTGTGGGCTCTACTGCTTGAATGTCAGGGGAGTGTTTTTAGTCGGGCAGCAAACATGAGTGCCTTGGCGGCTTCATGGTAGCTCACTATACTGAAGGTGTTGTCTGGTGCAGCACAGGCTTTGGAAACTGGCTGATAGACTGCAGCTGCGCTGTTGCTTTTAGTGACTGCTGGGGCACAGTGGTGCGGCTGGGATGGTGTGGACTGATCGGGGAGTGCAGAATTCTTGCTAGAGACATGCTTCACATATTGGGTGTGCCCCTGGCAGAGAGTGACAGACAGCGACAGGCACATTGTGCCCACCTGGTTTGGTGGCTGGGGGTCCTGCAGATGCCAGAGGACGAGATTGGCTGGCGCCAGTGAGGTGGTGCTCCACCCTTGCTGCCCTGAGGTGGAATCGACTGGGAACGAGAGGAGGGTGGTTGAGCTTCCCTACTGCAGTGCTTTGCGCCCTCTGGTGGGGCACTGCCATGCTGTGGGCTGGTGTGCAGGGGACACTGCTTGACCTGGGCGACAAGAATTGACAACAGCGAAGGTTCCCTGATGCAATAAAACCTTTTTCGGAGTCAAGCCAGCCCAGGATAGCACACAGATGCCGGACAAGCATAATAGGCGCAAGGTCAATCAGACGGTCATGGAGGCCTTTACCCAGAGAGAGGGTGGCATCATGGTACAGCCACTGCCTAAAAGAGGGGGAGCGGGACTCCGGGACAATGAGCCAACAAGTGGAAGACCGGATACCGGCGGCCATCACAACACTGCAAGCATCCCTGGAGCACAAGATTGAGATGTTTACTGTCGAAGTTTGCCTTCTTAGACAGGATGTAAGCTCACTCACGGACTGCATTGTCACCACTGAGTTGCAGGTGCAAGAAAACAGAGCTAATATCACAGGTCATCAATCTGAAAAGTCTACGCTGACAGAGAAGGTACTGGTGCTGGAACATCGAGCTGAGGACGTTGAACGCAAGGCAAGGAGGAATAAAGTGCAGATCCTAGGACTGCCTGAGGGGGAGGAAGGGCAAGACCCCACTTCCTACGTGGAGAATTTATTGTTGCAGGAGGTGGGCCCGGAACATTGTCACAAGGGTTCGCAGTGGAGAGAGATCACAGATCTTTAGCTAAGAGACCTGTGCCTGTTGCCCCTCCCCCCAAAGGCCATTGATTGTTAAGATCCTGAATTATAAGGACCGGGAGAGGATATTGGGAGGGCAGGGTGATAGAGCGGGCATTCTCAAAACAGACAATTTACCTGCATTACAAACAGCTGGGGCAGAAGAGGAAGGTAGCGTTTGGCCCCACCAAAGAATGGCTGTGTCGGGCTAGTCTGAGATGTATGTTAATTTATCCGGACAAATTGAAAGTGTTGCGCAATGGACAATCACACTTCTTTGAGGACACCACAATGAAACATTCTTGGATGGACTCGATGGAAATTGCGCAGCTGCCGGTGAACCGTAACAATGCTCCTTGACTGGCATTCCAGCCCATCCTCCGTCTCCCATATTTTGTTTTGGGGGGCATTGGCTGTCGCATTTGATGTTGCCACGCTAGTATAGATATTGACCTTTTCATACCAGTTTTAAGGTATCTGCTTCTGTTCATCACCTCAGAGGTTTGGAGGGGGTGCATAGGAAGCAGTTTGGTCTGAATATGCCTATAGCTATTCGGTCTGTATTTTGTGGTTGGGGGCAGTTTCGGATGGGGGGGGTGTTTTTGTTTTTTTGTTTCATAGGTTTTCTTGCTTGTGTGCATGGTCTTGCTAATTTCTGAGTATGTACCCTGTGATTGATTGGATGGTTGTGGGGGCGCTAGGATGGGGCTCACCATTGGAAGATGAAAGCAGAGTGGCTTGTGGACAGCAGTGGAGGGCCTATAGGAATGGACGAGGCCCCAAAAAAATGGTGCATGCCTAGTAATGTGAGGGGGGCCATGTGGAACAACCGTGGCATGAATGGTTAAATTAAACAACTTAGGGTAATGGCGTATTTGTGCAGGAAGGGGGTCGGAATTGACCAGCTGCAAGAGACACATCTTACGAAGAATAGGCAGACAAAACTAGCTAAAAAATGGGGGAGCAGCTGTATGGCTCCCCCTTCTCTGCATTTGCAAGGGGAGTGCTTGTGTGTATTGCACTGACTGTCCCCTTTTGGCTCCTGGAAACAAAGTGTGATGAAGAGGGTAGGATGGTGCTAGTTCTTGGGCTCCTGGGGGGTAGGGAAGTTTGTTTTATAAACTCATACACCCTCAATCGTACCGCTGCTCCCTTCTTTGCCTCACTCTATGCAAGGCTGTTCCCGTGCCCTGCGGATATGGGGAGGCGATTTCAATTGTACCCTAGATCCCACGGTGGACCTGTCTCATGACAAATTCAAGAAGCTTGATCCTCCAGCGAAGGACTTGAAGGAATTGCTTTGGAACTTTGAGCTGATGGATATCTGGAGGACAACTCAGGAGACGGGCCACTCCTACTCGTACTTCTCTGCCCTCCCATGGCATGTATACTCAGATTACATCTTAACGGGATAGGAAGTTCTGGGGGAGTACTGAGGGAATTTTCTGGCACTGCTTACCAGGCCAGGGCCCTCTCCAACCAGGACCCGTTGATGGTTACTTGACTGGAAATGTTGGGCAGGCCTCCATTCCCCACCTGCAGGCTACGGGCGGAAGCCCTGATGGATAATAAATTCAGAGCAAATTTGGAGGCGGCGATGTAGACTTTCTTTGACACTAATACTGGTAGCGTGGAGGAAATGGGCACGTTATAGGAAGTGTTCAAAACAGTGGTGAGTGGGGATGCGATTGGCCAGATGGTTGGGTTCCGAAGGGAGCTTCTGAACTCCCTTACGTGCAGATATTTCAGAGTTGGAGCACAGGAATGCGGTAACCGGGGCGTAGTCAGGAGTCTTGACAGCACTGAGACAGCAGTGCCTTGTGGCGTGGGACCGGTTGAGCATGTTTTATTTTGCAGAATACACATTGAAGCTGCATGCGGAGGGCGATAAATTTGGCAGGTTGCTGGCTTGGTTTTGCAGCAGAGAATATAAGCAGGAGATGGTCAGTGCCATTCTGGATGAGCAGGGGGTCCTTAGGCATAGGCAGGAGGAAATCAGTGTGGTGTTCTCTTCTTACTACGAAGCCTTGTATTCGTCTGGCGCTGAGTCTGGCAGTCCTGATATTGATGAGGCTCTGTCTGAAATAGAACTGCCTTGCCTTGATACGGCACAGAAGGAGACACTGGACTCCCTGCTCACTGTTGAAGAGTTGTTTGACACCATGCACGCCTTGCCAGTCGGGGAGACCCCGGGGGCCAATGGCCTGCCAGTGGAATTCTACAAGGCATATGCTGAGGCGCTGGCACCCAGGCTCCTGGGAACTCTAAAGGATGCCTATGAGATGGGAATACTAACTGGCAGCTTACAGGAATCAATTATAGTCCTGGTGCTTAAACCAAACAAACCTTCATACAGACCCCATTCCATGGTCAACCAAGACTGAAAGAGATTATATTGAGGCATTTTGTGTGCATGACGGTGTTTATTTTGCTGACTGGAATATAGGATATGTGCATGGTAGCTTGAAATCTGTGCTGCTGCCTGAAAATTAAAATCCTTGCGCTGATTTAAATTACTGCTTTTGTGATTTAACCTACAACGTGTGCATGATTGTAACCGTTTAGCAGTTAACTTCTTTGAAGAACAGCCAGATTCAATTTTAGCATAGATGGCTGATTTAGCCTTTAGTTCTACATTCCTGGTGAAGGCAGTGTTTAAATGCGCATCGCCCGATTTAGCAGATTGTTCAAAATGTTTGCCAAAAACCTAACTAGAGAAGCCTTTTTTGCAAATGTTGGGCCTTCTCTAGGCTAGTAACACTTCAGGTCAGGCAAAAGACTACATTCCCCAGCTGCTCCATCACAGTCTCTTAATCGGTGACCAGCGCCGGCACTCCAGAGTCAAGCTGGTCTTCACCGGTCATCGTCCGGCGCCAGAGGCTCAGCTGGACACAGAGTACTTAAAATAAGCCCCCCTGACACTGAGTGGGTTTTACTTCCTTGGGCGCCCACATAGACCACACCACATTGCTCCCAGAATATTCCCCCACGGCTGGGCCCTCTGAACCTTCGAGAGTAGGTTCTACCTCCATCGACGCCCTGGACAGTCATAGGTTACCTGGCAGAAATACACCTCCTTCTGGCCGCATAAAAGGCTAGACGGATGTCGATAATTAACACATTTCTATTACTAGAAGCTGGTGACCCCCCTATCGTCTCTGCAATCCGAGGTGCCAATATGGTTCTCTATAATACCCCTTCACCTCATGATATGCTTCGGCTGCCATTCACGGACAATTTAGTTATACCATGTGGGTTTGCTAACAAAAAGGGAATCACTTCTAAACCCCTGATGCTGTTGAATAGGAATCTGCAAATAAACACCATTATTAATACATCCCCTGACACACAGACCGTAGCTCACCCAATTTATCTGACAAATGGTATAGACTTTAAAATAGCACTTCTCAACACCCGGTAACTGAATAAACATGCGCTTGATATTCACGACTATTTGACTAGCCACGACCTCGACATTTTCGGGCTGATACATGGAATAAATGTTCGCCGAAAAGGGGGGCGCAAGCGGGAAAATCGCAGCACAAATGCAAAAATCGCAGCGCACGTGTGCCAAAGACGCGCACATCGATCCACGGAATTAAGTGCACATGTAAATCCTGGGATGTGTGCTAAAATCGTGGTTGGCACACGTGGGCGCACACGTCATTAAACGGCGTGCGCTACGCGCAGAGGGAAAGCGCAGATAGCGCAGCGCACACAACAAAAGTGGGCGTAACACGGGGCGTAACACGCGTAATGGGGAACAACACGCAAAAATGTGGACGTTATAGGGCAAGTACAGGCAGTAAATGCCTGCAACGCCCACACGCGCACCAACAACACGTATTCATGGAATCGAACAGGGGAAAGGCGTGCGCCAAAAACGACGCACTGATCCGGAAACACGTACGCCACCAGGAAACAGGTGTAAGTGGGCCCGCGCAGCGTAAAAGTGCGTGCAAACAACAAACAAGCTCAGACGCTACGATGAATATACAGTTCCTCGCAGCAGTGGTCGTCGGACACCGCAGGAGGAGGAGGATAGCCAGGCCCCGCATTTTTTTTACCCAGGATCAGCCTTTTTGGGATGCCTGATGACCAGGTGTATGGGAGGTACAGGTTTCCACCACACATAATCCTAGAACTGGTCAGGGAGTGGGAGGATGACCTCACATCACCCACCCTGTGCTCCCAAGCACTGAGCCCCTTGGAAAAGGTGCTCAATGTACTGCACGTCTTGGCTACTGGGTCATTTCAGCAGACAAGTGACATAGTGGGGGGTTTGTCACAGGCCACGCAGTCACGCTGCCTACACCAGGTGTTTTCCATCATGACTACACGCCCCTCAGTACGCAGGCACATATACATGCCCAGAACACCTGCACAAAGGCAGGCTGTGGACCAGGACTTTTACGGGGTGGCACACTTTCCCGAAGTGCTAGGTACCATTGATTGCACCAATGTGGCACTACGTCGTCCCAGGGCCACTGAGCACATATATCGAAACCGCAAACACTGGCATTCAATCAATGTGCAGGTTGTATGTGATACCAAGGGAATAATAGCTTCAGTATATGCCAACTATCCAGGGTCAAGCCATGATAGTTACATTTTCAGAATGTCACCCCTAAACCGGGACCTGGAAGCTGGCCGGCATGGCGACACATGGCTATTTGGTGAGTATAAATGCCTCTGCACATGCATGCATATCAGAAACTGAGAAAAGGGAAAACCCCACTAACGAGAACCATAATCACCTCCCCAGGGGACAGTGCCTACCCTCTGAGCACCTACATGATGACGCCAATTCGGAACCCCACCACACCACCCGAGGTAAGATACAACACAGCCCATATTGCAACCCTGGTATAGTGGAGCGCACATTCGGAGTGCTCATTCACGCTTTCGCTCCCTTGACTGCTCTGGTGGGCAGCTGCTATACACGCCCCCAGTAGCATGCAGGATCATAGTGGCAGCATGTGTCCTGCACAACGTTGCAACACGCCGGGGCATGCCGGTGGACATGGTGGTGCTCCCACATCCCCAACCACATGAACGGCCGCTGCGCATGGGAGGTGAAAGGGCACGTGGTGAGGCACCCCGTACCCAGCTTGCGCAAATTACTTCACCTAAAATCACACCGCTGTGGAGTGCACACAGCCCTGGCACATACCAACTGAGAATCAATGATTATGGCAAAAGGGACAGTCAATTGTCACAACCATACCAGCCTGAGATTGTTCACCTGGAAGTGTTACATTGTGTGCATCCCTACCTACTCAAAGATACCCAATGCTGTGTCACAAAAAGACACACATTCATGCAGCATGAAAGATTACCCCCTTGCAAAATACCACATCAAAATACTGCCATGTCACCCAGCCCCTCCCCATCTCAGCTACCCAACACACCATGGCATGCAATGTGAAAGCAACTGAATGAATGCACAACACATGACACAAGTGTCACAAAGTGCAATGTTCCAAATGTAAACAGTCCACAGACAATGTGCTCTCAGTAATAAATAAGAAACACCACACATGAACAAATACTTACCAGCAACACAATACATCAGTACAGGAAGAAAGTGTGGCAATATAAAACAGGAAAAAATCCAAGTAGTGCAAGTATCACAACCTGACCAAGGCAGCACATCAACCCCTTCCAACTGCAGGGTGTTGCTGTCAGGCAAATGTGTCAGTGTACTGCATACAACATGAACTGCATCTGCAAAGGAGACGGCCTTGTGAAGACATGAAGAACCTACATGTAAACAAGGAGAAAGACATGGATGCACAAGCACATATCAATACACCATGCATTGTAGAATCCAACAACAATCCCCACTAGAGATGTACACACAGTTTTGACTACAGACTGCCCACACAACTCATGGGAGCCCAATGTCACTGTGTAAGTTACTGTCACTTGGTCACACCCTTTGCAAGCCCACGGAAAGGGGAAGCAGGAGGGGTGTGTGTGTCTGGAAACCAAGCATCTAACCCAAAGACAGGACAAGCCTGCATGTGCCCAGCTGGAATACACAGTGGATGCCCACGGGAGCCACACAAAGCACCCCACTGTAAATAAAAAAAATGGCCATGTGTGGACCGGGGGTGGGGGGCAGTTTAGGCCACCCAGGAGGCACGAGGTACAGGGTGCATCCCAACACCCACATGCATGGATGTTGGAATAAAAAAATACCTCCATGGGCTCATGGCCTGCACGGCTACGCTACAGTGGGAGAACTGCCGAAGCTCTCTTCAACCTCTGCTGCTACATCAGGCGATGGCCGTGATATGGGAGGCAGCCCACGCAAAGCCCTGGTATGGTCCTCCATGGCAGCAAGCATGCGGGTCTGGAAGGTTTGGTTCTGCAGGATAATGGTACGGAGATCCCCATGCAGCACCTCACAGGTTGCCCGCATTTCTGCATGCATGGTGTCGCGTGATGCCTGGATCTCCGCACGGGTTGCCTGGAGCTCAGCTGAGAGCGAACGTGTGAGCTGCTCCAGCTGCCGTTCTGACCTAAAATTCCAGGAAGCCTCAAGTTCACTCAGAGTATCTCTGAGGAACCTGTGTTCTAACCTCAGGGTTTCCCTGTCGGCCTGTGACTCTACAGAAAAGGCTTTGCGCAGAGCCTCCAGTCCAGCCCGTTGGTCCCTGTTGGATGCGAACATGTCCTCCCTGTGTGAGTGGCAAATGGAGTCTGTTGCCTGATGCTGGAGCTCCATCTGCCTTTCAGGGGGGAGAATGGAAGTGGCCACCCTACCATTGCCTGAGCCATCATTTCACACAATGCTCCCTGTTGTGCTGCAATACTGTACATGGAGTTCTCCCACACTGTATTGCCTGGTGGCGCACGGCCACCGCGTTGATGAGCACCACACCTGTTTGGGGCAAGGCGATCTGCATCTTGCTGTGCTGGCACTGCCTGAGGCTGCAGGACTGCATTCCTTCTTTGATCTGCTGGCCCAGGAACAGGAGCAAACATTGTGGAGTGTGACCCTGCATCCGTAACCGCCACAGGTGGACTTTCCAACACTGACATCCCCATAGAGGGGTCTACCCCTGGTGCAGGTGGGTTGGACAGAACAGCATCCCTGCCAGAAACACTCACCTGCGATGGCACATATGTCTCACTGTCCGATTCAGCACCTGAATCATAGAGGTCTGCGGAGGTGTACGCAGAGACACCCTTGGACAGTATGGTCTGCAGGAGGAATGGGTTTTCACCCACCACCACCCCACATCCTCCACTGGTGCCCGGTTGTGGCTGAGATTCCTCCTGGGTCTGCACCATCCCCTCCTCCTCAACAGCATCAAGTGCCTCATCACCTGCAAAAACATGACAGACAACAAATGGATACAGGCATGAGCACCATAGCAGACACATAGGCCTGACGAGACAGAGATCCAGTACATTAATTGCACATGTCCCACATGAATATAAATCTGGCATGTATGCACTGTCAATGAGTTGGAATGGGAGGCAAAAAGCATACACTGAGGACTCCAAGATGGAAAAGTAACATATTTGCAGCATGATGGATTGCACTGGCAGCACACATTAGCCTATGAGTGGCATGTCCAATACACATACATGACACATGCCATCACACAGATGTCACATAGCATAGCCATGGTACATTTGACAACTACAGCCATATGTTAGTGAATGAGTACTGTCACCCATCCATGTGAGATGGACATGATGGGATGAAGCATGCAAAATAGTGTGACAAAATACGCATGTGCCACACACTGCAACACATCCAGTGTTCAATTATACAGTGATGGCAGGCAGATGGATACATCAATGGTTGGTCACTTCAACATGACAGAAGACAACAGTCATGTTCTACATACAAACAGGGCACAAAAAGTATTGTGAGCAGGGCATTACTCAATCAGCCTGAATGGTTAAATCATTCCCATAACAAGGTAATAAATGTGGGCCATTGTGGGGTGTAATCTATGACAGAAGCATGTCACATATGTGGCAGTAGGGCAGAAAAATGCATCGTAAAAATGGCAAGGATTGAAACAATCAGGCTGAATGAACAGGAAAACATTATGAACAATGTTGTTGCAAGATGACAGTTGAAGGGCAACTGCAGTAATCTGGTGCAAATTGGCTACTGTGGTCAGAAGGGATACTGTCATACCCAAACCCAAGTCTGGGAATGGTTTGGAGGAAGCATATGGGTGACCCATACCAGTCATGACTACACACCCGCACCTGGCACTCAATCAGAACACATCACCCAAGCAACATACACATGGATTACACACACATGCATGGGCACTCACTGGACAATGCTTCAAAATCTGTTAGGTCTCCCACGCCTCAGATCTGTTCCTCTGTGACGAAGGTTCCAGCGACAGACTCATGTTCAGTGAGTTGGTCGCTCTCTGGTGGAGACCCACCGCCAGTCACCAGACTAGGGGCATGATTGGAAGGCAGCTTGTTCTTTGCTCTGCGTTTCAGATCATTCCACCGCTTGTAGCAATCATCAGCTGTGTGCCTCACAAATCCAAGGGCACTAATGTGGTCCGTGAGGGTCTGCCAGTGGGCCCCATGTTGAGCAGGCGTAGTCTTGCACCCTGCAGTGACCACCATTTCAGGGCTATGTGCCAACACATATGCCTCAAGTGCATCTAGTTCGGCGTCATTGAAGCTGGGCTTCCTTGACATGCTGGAGTGTGTAGCCGTGTCTGGGGTCCCAGCCTGTAGTGCAAGAGCACCCTTTTTCTTCTTGGAAGGTGGTGCGGATCCTGAGTGGCTTACGCCGCTCTGGTTGGTAGGGGCAGAAGCGCAGGTGGACTGGGTACTTGAAGTTTGCAAAGGCACAATGACCAAAGCTCTCTGTGTAGGCATTGGCTGCAGGGTGATGTTGGCCTGACCAACGTCGTTGTGATGGACTTGGACCGACGCTGTCCCGGCTGGGAGACTCGGAGCTGGTGTGGATTGAGCTGCAGCTGACCCTGCAGCCTCCTCACCCTGGCTACTTGGGGCAGCAGATGACATTGCTGCCCCTGATCCACATGGCCTGGTGACAGCAACCTTCACCGCCACACGTGGCTTAGACTTGATGACCTGGAAGTCAGCCTGGGAGTCATCCTGTGTCAGTTCAGTTGACAAAAAGGGCTGAGCTGGGATGGTGTCAGCTACATTTCCCACAACCATTGGGGGGGGAATAGGTGGCCCCGATTGGTCCGCCACACACTGGCCTCTTGGGGCACCCTGCACATCCTGGCCACGTCCCCTAAAGCGGCCACCTTTTGGAGGTCGGCCATCTTTCCCTCCCTTACTGCTTGGTCACCTCCCAACCATGGCACTGATGTTGTTGTGCGTATGGGAGTTGCAGTAAACAATTGTCCTGGGCAATTGGAGTGAAAGGGGTAGGGTACTAGATGGAATTCGTACCCTAGTGCTCTAGCAAGGCTGTCTGTGACCCCTGGGGGAGGATGACGGGTCACGCAATGCACAGGCACCCCAAAAACAAAAGTCAACGCGCATGCAACCCCTGGTAGACCACGTGTGTGGAAAAATGAACCTGCACTACGCTGTGGCACCCAGAAACACAAAAATAAGCGTACGCGTGTTACACGCAGCCTACAATGACCTCTGAAGGGGTACGCGACACACGGGGGCAACCACAGTTGGAAAATACGTGCGTGACTCACGGTCTGCCTGGAAAAAGAACGTGAAAAAGATGCACATGTGCGCGTTGGCAACACCCCCACCAAAAGAAGAAATGAACGCAGTCTGAGGAAACAGGGAGTACGAACTGGAACCGTTGTGAAGTAATCACTTGTGAACCGACAAGAAGTACAAGAATCACCCGCTCGCTCTCCACAAAAAGCATGTACAAGAAAATGGCGTCCTACACGTACCTTTTAAGCCAGCCCACACGTGTGACGTCACTTAGGCGCCTATGCGCTAAGTGCCTTTCCTCCAATCACACGCAGTGACACCCGGACGTGCAGTTTTTCACGTGTACAATTAACTTGCACCCATGTTGTGGGAAACGCCTGTGCATCTAACGTCACAGGTGCGCTTACGCGCTAAGGGCCTTTCCTCGAATTACATGCTAACGTGCTGTTTTTTCACATGCCAAATCACTCTGTATCTAGCTGGCCACGCAACAACACACGGAAGACCGCGCTCCTGCCCAGAGGGCCGAATTACTGCCCCCCAGACCCCTCAGCACGCTCCCACCTGCCATCTGCTGCTGCCTGCCTGCCGGCCATGTGCCCTGCTATTTGGTGCCTGCACGTCAGCCATCTGCAGGGGTACAGTTGCTTTGACTACCCCTGCTGGAACAGAAGACTCCCAACTGGTGTACCATCTTGCTCCACAGCCCAGCCACAGGACCCAGTTGCCCACCCACACCTGCCTCGGGGGTTGCCATGTCCGACACAACACCATCTGGCACCACTGGCAACCCCCAGCCAGAGAGGCAGAGGGCTACCAGCTTCACTGCTGCAGAAGTTGATATCCTGGTGGAGCAAGTCCTGGGGCATTATGATGCCCTCTTTGGAAGTTCACACGCTGACAATGAAGGACGGAAGAGGATCTGGACGGACATCATGGCTGCCATCAACGTGGAGGAGGTGGCAGCCTGCGACTTGCAACACGTCCGGAAGCGCTGGGAGGACTTCAGGTCCAGGACCCTCAGCAAGGCCCGGTGTCTCTTGAAGCCAAAGCATGCAAAGGGGCGCCGGGTCCGCCTTACCAACATGCAGATGAGGGTCCTGGAACATATAGACCCAGCGCTCCACCTCCAGGTCCTTGGGAGGCAGTCCTGTCCGGACTCGAGAGGTAAGTGTGCATGCGTACTGATTGGATGCTGTGCATGTTGAGGTGTGGCAGGTGTGTGCAGGTTGCACATATGTCTTGGAAGGCCCATGTATTGATGTTTATGTACAGGGACATGAGCCTGACGCATGAGAGTCCAGTCATGTGTGAGGCACATTAACGGTGTATGTGTACAAATTTATTATGGCCAAATGCATGTTGGGGTGCACACATGTTTACATATCTGTGTATGTACCATGGCATGGTTGGGGTGTGACACATGGATGCAGGTTCCACCTTCATGTACGTGCATGGTGTACGTGTGTGTGAGGGTATTTGACATGTGTGCCACTGTGATACACCATGGATGCATGTGACACTGACATGTAGGAGACTGATTGGCAGATGTGAAATGGATGCCGAGGAGTTCACTGCAACAGGTGGTGCAGATGTACAGATGCATGTACGTCTGGTGGCGTGTGTGCATGTGTTTGCCAATCCCTGTGTTGCATGTGACGTCAGGCTAACCTTCGGATGTTCATGGTGTTGTATGTGTATGGATGGTGCTGGCTGCTGCAACATTCCTGTTCATTTGTGCGTGTGTGTTGCTAGAAATGATATGTGTGTTGGGGAGTGTGAGGCCATGTGTGAAGTTTAAGACTGCCACTCATCTGAAACTGTCATGTGTGTATCAGACCATTGTACAGTGCCCTGATGCCTGTGTTCTGTCTCTCCCTGTCTGCAGCGTCAACTGATGAAGAGGGCGGAGGCGGTGCTGTGGAGCACACAGGCAGGGATCCCACCACCAGCTGGAGAGGCAAGGCCCAGCTCCCCTCCCAGGTTGCCATCTCGTTGGGGAGTGTGGAGCCTGGGGCCGCCTCCGGAGCCGCAGCTGCCGGGGGTAGGTCCAAGAGGCAGAGGTCGGAGGTGGACTCCGCGGCAGGGGGATTCCACTGGTGCCAGTGGTGCAGTCCAGGGGCAGGGACAGGAGGCAGCACAGGCCGCTGTGGAGGTGCCTGTATGTAATCCTGTTCCCGATCCTGTGACTGCATCATCCGGCACCAGCAGGGATGCCTTCGTCCAGACCCGTTTTCAGGGATGGGGATAGCCGCACAACAACTGGCCTTCCTCTCCCTGCGGACGTTGCAATCCGGGACCGGATTGAGCCTGTCCTGGATGGGGTGGCGTTGCGTGTTCGTGACATTCAGAATGACGTGCAGGGTTCTCGCAAGAACAGCGCACGTCATTTTCGAATGTCTCGAAGACCGCGTCAACCTACTGGGCGGGGTCACCTGTGCTGGGTTCCTCTGTGTGCTGGAGCTTCTGCCGACCCCCTCCTCAACTGAACTCCCTATGCGCCAGTCGTCCTCCGTGCCATCTTCCTGCCAAGTGTCACCCGGGCACCCTGTGGAGCTGTCCCTGACCCAGCAGCCAGGCTGGTGGAGGACACATCCCTGCCAAAGTCGGGAGTCGGAGGTCCAGCAGGGGTGGCCACCCCAACAACTGGACCCCAGCAGGTGGATGACATGCAGGTAACAACGGGCAGGGCACATGCACGGCAGCAGCAGGCTCAAGGTGGGAGCGATGATGTCTCGGGGCCAACAACATCAGAGGGGCAGGCATCGGTCGGAGGGCAGGAGGACCCTGGATTTCAAGTGTCTTCCGTGTGGCAGCGGTTGGGCCAGGCCATAGATGCGGAGGGGGGGTGGGCGGAAGAGGCACGGCTCACAATGGTCAGGGCGGAGAACTCCATGCAAAGGGTGCTGAGGCGGGCCGAGTGCCTCGAAGCAATTCGCAGGGAGTTGGCGTTGGTCATGGCATCGTCCCTGCGAAACCTTGGGGAATTGGAAGAGGCCCACCTCCAGGACATAGACCTGGAGTTCGATGATGCCCTGGCCCGGGAAATCGGAAAGTGAGCCGTCGGACTAGCCTGTCCCCATTGTATATGGTTTGTAGTGTTAGGTTTCATTTTCATTTTCATTTGTTTTGGGGTGATTGGACTATGCCCCACACATTTGCATATAGTTCTTTTCTTAGGTAGTTTTTTGGATAGGTTTCATTTCTTTCATTGGGCTCAAGGACCTTGGATGAAATCGGTGTACAAAGTTGAACATTGGATTATGTGAGGATTTTATTTTATTAATCACCATGGATCAATGGATTTTTCAATTTACGTTTCCTTTGGATTTCATTTGGTGGACCGTGAGATTGGACACATTTTGTTTTTCATCACTTTGGATTGGTTCTTCATATGTTTTTTTATTCTGTTTTGGACATACATTTCATTTCATGTTTGAAATATGTTTTATGCTTTCATTTCATTTAATTCATTTTGTTCATAATACATTTTTATTTCTTACTTCCATGTTTTGTATTCGCTCTTTGGGTTACTGCATGTGAAAAAGTGGATTTAGACAATCACCTGCCCCCAGTGTGTGTGTGTGAGGGACATGTTTTGATGTGCATAGTTGACTTTTAGTTTGTGTCATGGAATAGCCATTTCAGTGTGGGGTGGTTTGAGGACTTGATTCCCTCTCAAGACTGGGGTGGCGTCCTGTGAGATTTTGGTGGACATGAGGCACATGATTGTGCATCTTTATGACGTGTTGGGGGGCATGAGTCGGGGCCTGCTGGCAGGTGCCCATCAATGCTGGGTGGGTGGGAGTGCAGGGGGCCATGAGTCGGTGATCACTAGTGGAAGGTGACATGTAGGCTGGCTGGGGTGCATGCCCATGGTGGATGGGCTGCCTGCGGGACATGACCAGGGGTGCAGGGTAGTCCCCTGTGGTGTGGGCTGCCTGCTGGTGCTGTGGAGGGTGTAGAGGGCACACCTGGGAGGACCCACACTGCCAATTCACATGTGTAACACCCCGCACACCCCACTGGATACACGTACCCCGCTCTGCAAGCGAAATCGTGTGTGGTGGAACCCGCACACCCCTCAGTATACATGTACCCTGCTCTGCAAGCGAAATTGCGTGTGAAAGTACCCGCGCACCACTCAGAATACACGTACCCCACTCTGCAAGCAAAATCGCGTGTGAAATCTGAGACTCCCCGCGCACCCCACTGGATACACGTACCCCGCTCTGCAAGCGAAATCGCGTGTGAAAGTACCCGCGCACCCCTCAGAACACACATACCCCACTTTGCAAGCGAAATCGTGTGTGGTAGTACCCACGCACCCCTCAGAATACACGTACCCCGCTCAGACAGCAAAATCACGTGTGAAAGTTCCTGCGCACCCCAGAAATATACATACCCCGCTCTGCAAGCGAAATCGCGTGTGGTAGTACCCACGAAGCACTCAGAATACACGTACCCCGCTCAGACAGTGAAATCATGTTTGAAAGTTCCCACGCACCCCAGAAATACACGTACGCCGCTCGCCCAAGGCCTATCGCGTGTGAGACTCCCCGCGCACCCCACTGGATACACGTACCCCGCTCTGCAAGCGAAATCGCGTGTGAAAGTACCTGCGCACCCCTCAGAACACACGTACCCCACTCTGCAAGCGAAATCGTGTGTGGTAGTACCCACGCACCCCTCAGAATACACGTACCCCGCTCAGACAGCAAAATCACGTGTGAAAGTTCCTGCGCACCCCAGAAATATACATACCCCGCTCTGCAAGCGAAATCGCGTGTGAAAGTACCCGCGCACCCCTCAGAATACTCGTACCCCGCTCTGCAAGCGAAATCGCATGTGGTAGTACCTGCAAAGCACTCAGAATACACGTACCCCGCTCAGACAGCGAAATCGCTTGTGAAAGTTCCTGGGCAACCCAGAAATACACGTACGCCACTCGCCCAAGGCCTATCGCGTGTGAGACTCCCAGCGCACCTCACTGGATACACGTTCCCCGCTCTGCAAGCGGAATCGCATGTGGAAGTACCTGCGCACCCCTCAGAATACACGTACCCCGCTCAGACAGCTAAATCACGTGTGAGAGTACCCGCGCACCCCTCAGAATACACGTACCCCGCTCAGACAGCAAAATCATGTGTGAGAGTACCCGCGCACCCCTCAGAATACACGTACCCCGCTCAGACAGCAAATTTGTGTGTGAGATTACCCGCGCACCACTCAGTATACACGTACCCCACTCAGGCAGTGTAATCGCATGTGAAAATTCCCACGCAACCCAGAAATACACATACCCCACTCGCCAAAGGCCTATCGCGTGTGCAACTTCCTGTGCCCTCCAGGAATACTTGTTCCCCGCTCGCGCGATTGCAGTGTAGAGACCCTGTTAGCTGGTCCAGAGTTAGCGTGGCCCTTTGCGCTGCATTGGGGATTTCAATGGTTTTTCCTTGCACAAGGGGTGTTCTTGGGGGCGTAACTGGCGCTGCGGGATGTTCTCTGTGCCAGCGCTCAAAATGCCTTGGCAATTCCATGAATACGCAGTGCGCCAGTATGCAGTTTAGCGCACATGGCTGGTGCACACTGGCGCATGCTCCCTCTCTGCGCTGCTCGCGTGCTCAGCCTCTGCGCTGAAATCTATGAATTACCCTGTTTATGTCTCACAGAGACATGGCTCACAGAAACCAGTGGCCCAATGATTAATCTGGCCATAGCAGAGCGATATTTTATCATCAGCAGGAATCAAGCACAGGGCCAAAGGGGAAGAGTCGTGGGCATCATCAAGAACCGCTATCAGTACTTTGAAAAACCAAACATTTTGCGAAAATAGCGAAGGATTACACTTAGAACTTACCCCAACTGCGTGCAGCTGCTTCAACCTCATTATAGTCTATTGCCCACCAGGAGCAATGGCTAACATTAATGAGGAGCTGATCCAGCTCCTCAATACCATAAATAGCCCTAATTGCACCACAGTAGTGGCAGAAGACTTCAATAGATTGCTTCACGACCCCAGAGACAAAACAAAAACAGCTATTCTAGAAGAGTCACTACTAGACATTAACTTTAAAGAAGAAAATAACAAACCCACAGCTAAATCCGGCAACATCTTGGATTGGAACCTTTCAAGAAACTTAAATGTTAAAAGAAAGGACACTTTACCATGCAGTTGGTCCGACCACTGTGGTATATATTTTACCATCTTCCTTGAAGATGTCCCAAAGAAACCACCAAACCCCAACAAGGTGATGTACAATTGCAACCTGAAAAACATCAAACCCTCGCACTTGCATAATTGTCTCCATGATGTGATGTGTAAAACGGTGGATACGGATACTCCCAAATTCCTTGTTGAGACCTTTAACAGCTCCCTGACAAATATGCAGGATAAAATAGCCCCCATCAAGAGGAAATTGGTGAAGGAAAATCAAAGCAACAAAAAGTGGCATAATCCGAAGCACTCGGTACTAAAAAAGGAACATGGAATACGCTTGGTTAAAACTTCCCACAGCTTGCAATAAGGCCAAATGATAGGGTACTCAAACAGGACAATAAAACCAAAACTATCGATGAAGAAATAACTGGGGCAAATAACTATTCTAGAAAACCTTTGAAATTTTGGAAACCCTCAAAAGCCCCAAGGTACTGACTCCCCATCTGCCCATCAGATCAGGACTGCACAGATGTTCAGCAAGCTTTTGCTAATAAACGTCGAATCACCCATGATATGATTGAACATGAACTAGGCCTCAGATCAGACTCCCAGTGCAGGCTATTATTACCTTTTAATGAAGACAGAGAACGGCAATCTAAATTTTCATTCAAACAGATTACGAATCCTGAGACAGAACGATTTGTGTCCACCTTCCATCCCACCTCCTGTTGAAAGACCATAATTCTGGCAAAACTAATTCTGGATAATAAAAGTATTTTTGTAGCATTCTTTACAAGACTTGTTAATGCTTCGCTTCAACATAGCTCAGTTCCTGGAGCTATCAAAGTAGCCACTATCACCCCTCTGGAGAAGAAGGCCGGCCTGGATCACAAAGATGCAAAACATCTCAGGCCAAATACTTAATCAAATTTCTTGCTCAAATTCTCTTGGATAAGGTGGGCACTAGCCAACTACAGGCCCACCTGGAATTGTTCTCCTTGTTTCATTGTAAACAATCCAGTTTTAGAGCCGATCACAGTACAGAAATGACCCTGATCAACATACAAACCAATATGCTTTAGATGGTAGACCAAGGGATAACAGGTCTCTGGAGCTTTTGATCTGCTGGATCATGACCGCCTGATCTATACCCTCTCTGATCTGGGGAATTGCGCCCCTCAAACCTCTAATTGGATCAAATCTTTTCTTTCTGATAGACAATCTTTAGTTATATTGGGAACATACCTCTTCTAAATCAGCCCCCATTACCCTTGGTGTCCCACAGGGGGCCTGCATCTTGCCCACACTGTTCAATCTATACGTCAGACCCCTTGGCAATCTGTTAGAGACCCTTGGGGTCTCCTTTACAAACTATGCAGATGACACCAAACTTATCTTGGAGATCAGTGGGGATCATAATATCGACTCAAGAAATCTGAACTCCATTCTTGGGGTTATTGAGCAATTGATGACAGAGAACTGGCTTTGCTTAAATGGAGCAAAAACAGAACTCCTGCTTTTCAGCAGTCCCTCTGCAAGATCCAAACTAGGGAAGAAGTACTTGTGTTTTAGAATCAAGGATTGCCCCATCCCTGTAGTGGATGAAGTTAAGACCCTCAGGGTTTTCCTTGAATCATTCCTCAGTGCCGAAAGTCAGACCAACTATGCCTCAAAGAGCTGCCATCATTATCCAAAGCTCCTGAGAAACATTAGACCTTTCATCTCTGAAGCTAAATGTTCTTCTATTGCTCATGCCGCCATCCTCTCATGCCTGGATTACTGCAATGCCCTAATGGTGGGGGACAGTCAAAAATGCATGAATCAATTGAAGATCCCTCAGAAAGATGCAGTGTGTGTGATTAAAAACATTCCTAGACGGGAGCACATTTCTTCCAGCAGACAAACACTACATTGGCTTCCCATCGGTGCCCGGATTGAATTCAAGACAGCCGTCCTGGTACATAAATGCCTGTATGGCAAGGCACGGGGATACTTGGAAGCACGTATCCCATTGTACAAACCCAAATGCGCTCTTCGGTCTGCCAGTCTGGGGCTGATTAACTCCTTCAAGTTCAAAAGGACCAAGGGCTTAGAAAGGGCTTTGGGAGGGCTTTCCTGGTACTGGCAGCACAGGTGTGGAGGGGGTGGACCAATGCGGGAGGATCACCTGGGCTGTGGGTCTTCGGGGAGTGTGAGTGGGACACCTGATGCCGAACGCAGTATCCCCCTGCCTGTAAGACCTTTACCCCATCCTACCCAGTAACATATATTACAAATCTACCACCCTCTTTCCCTTCATGAACACTTTCACACAGAAAGCCCACTCTGGGAAAAAACAGACTCACACCCGAGCATTGTACCTGACATGTCCCACTACTATGGTCAGGCAAATACTGGTAAACACTCACTCCTGACTTCCATTACGCTTCACCGCACGGATAAAAGGCGGAGCACGAAAGCACATTCTGAGCCAGGCAAAGCACACATAGGAACAGTATTTTCGCGATGGCAGCTAAATGTGGATGAAAGACGACAAACCAAGAAGGGTGTGCAAGGAGGGAGAGAACCTTGACCTTTCCGGCGAGAAACTGTTACTTTCCAAAACTATTCAGATTAAAAAGCATAAGGCCATGAAACCAGATTGAAGAATCCTGTATTGTGTGTCGCAGATACCCAAAGCCCACCTGCACGGCTAACTGAGTCGGGGTGGAACATCAACCGCTGTGGTACTGTGTTTGGCACCAAGGTCAAAGCAGCTCCAGAGAGATCAACTCAGCCAGTGAGTTGGGGAGACAGATGCAAGACTGTTCTGTGTTGAAGTCAAGGTTGCAAGCGGCAACATTGTATAAAGAGCACAAGAACGAAGATTGGTAACGCGTGTGATGAAAGATGCGAGGAAAGCTTAATTGCTGAAGCATGTTTTTTTTTTATATAACATTTTTTATTGTTTTTTTTTTTAACATCATCAAACACAACAACAATATGTGGTCGACATTTGGTCACCACACATAACCCTTTAAACATTTATAACATTTAATCACTCAGGTATACATTTCTTTCCGGCTTCAGGTTTCTGTTTGCATATATTGTAAACTTGTTACATCTAGAGTTTCTCAAAGTCGTTCCGACGGCTTATATCAATTCACAGGTCAGCGCTCAGTGTCTCCATGTCTGTTCTTTGCTTGCCTTCAGCTATCCTCCCATTTTTGCCATATCTTGGCCGCTTTCTCTGGGCATCCTCTTGTAGTGTACACTCTCACCTCCATTGGGATACACATGTCCACGTCTGCTACCCATTTGGTGTATTGTGGCGGTGTGGGCGAGCCCCATAGTTGGGCTATGTTTCTTTTGGCAAGACTCGTAGTCGTTGTAAACATGAGTTTTTCAAATCTGGATAGCTCTATATCCGCAACTATTCCCAGTATCAGGAGTTTGGGGTCCATCGGTATTTCGCGGTCAAGTACTGCTGAAAGCTTACCGCAGCATTGTTGCCAAAAGTCTTGTATTTGCGGGCATTCCCATAGGATGTGGAAAAAGGTACCCCTCATCTGGTGACATCTCAAGCAATTGGGGTCTGTCGCTCTTCCCCACTGGTGCAGGGCCTCCCTGGGATAGTAAACCCTATGTAGGATTTTCAACTGTACTAGCCTGATCCTGGCTGAAATTGCTGATTCCCGGGGATGCATGAGTGCCATTGTCCAGTCTTCCGCTTGTATTTGACCCACATCTCTTTCCCACTTTTCTTTAAGTCCTGTGAGTTCTTTCGTGGCGAATGAATTGATGGCATTGTACATTGTGGAGGTTACTTTATGCCCAATCCGTTCCATCACTATATTCCTCTCGATTGGGGTGCATTCCGGTATATTTGGAAGATCTATTTTGCTTGCCGTAAGTGCATGCCTTATTTGTAAGTAGTGGAAGTGCTCCGTGGTGGGGAGGTCGAATTCGTCCTCCAGGACTTGGAATGTCTTGATTTCGCCATCCTGTACTAGGTCTTCTAGTGTTTGTATCCCCGCCTCCTCCCAGACCGCCCATTTGGGAATGTCTTTGAGTTCCGGGAGGTGTTTATTCCACCACAGGGGCTGTTTCAGAGTGACTCTTCCTTCCCATCCTAGGCATTTATGCGCATCCTTCCAGATCTGTGTTCTCTGAGCCACCATTGTGGGTGTAGTTTGTCGGGTTTTCTTTTGATACAGGCTTTCTAGCGGGGTGACTCCATGATCCGCTTGGGCATCTGCTCTGTTGTGTGGTATCATTGGATCAGCATGCAGGCTATCATCCACTACCGACATTTGGGCAGCCCAATAATATGTCTGCAGGTGTGGCAGCCCGATTCCTCTGTCCCACACTGAGCGCTGAAGGGTTCTGAGAGCAATTCGTGGGTGGCCCCCTCCCCAAAGCAATTTCCTGAGCGATTCATCTATTTTATGAAATTCTGTTCGGGGTATGTATAACGGTGCGTTCTGCAGGGCATATAGAAACCGGGGGAGGGCCAACATCTTGAACAAAGCAGCTCTTCCCAGTAGGGTGAGCGGAAGGGCTATCCGGTGTTTAACATCATTTACAAATCTATCCCTTACTGGGTGTAGGTTCCTCCTAATATACGGACTTAGGTCTGTTGAGATTCCCAGGTATCGGAATTGCTCTTTCTCGATCTTAAATGGGTTATTTGCTAGGGTCGCTGCATCTAGTCCTTTTATTGGAAAAATCAGGGATTTGTCATAGTTTACCTTCAACCCACTAAAGGCTCCATATGTAGTTAGTATGTTAGTCACAATGGGGCTGGAGATCGCTGGGTCACTAAGGTAGATTAGTAGATCGTCTGCGTATAGGGACACCCTGTCCTCCCAATCCTGTGCCCAGCGGAACCCTCTCCAATCCATGGATTCCCTCAGCATTATCGCCAGTGGTTCTATTGCAAGTGCAAACAACATCGCCGAGAGGGGACATCCCTGCCTGGTACCCTTCCCGAGTTTAATGGTTCGTGAGGACCAGCCATTGACCCTAACTTCAGCCATCGGGGCATTATATAGGAGCTTAACCCAGTCTGTAAATTGCTGTCCAAATCCCATTCTACCCATAATGTACCACAGGGCCTCCCAGTGGATCGAGTCGAAGGCCTTCTCGAAGTCAATAGTGAGCAGTGCCAGCGGGTCCCGTAGGGTGGCCGATCTTTCAATGGCAGAATAAAGCCTGCGTATGTTCATTCGTGTGGATCTTTGTGGCATGAAGCCGCATTGGTCTGGATGGATTAGGGAGGTTATCACTGTTTGTAGCCTGTTGGCTAGTATTTTGGCCAATATTTTAGCTTCCGTGTTAATGAGAGAGATTGGACGGTACGAGCTACATGCGTCTGGAGGTTTGCCTTCTTTGTGTATTACCACTATGCTGGCTTGTCTTAGGTCCGGTGGTAGGATGCCTTTCTCTTTCGCCTGCAGGAACATTTTGAGCATGTGCGGTGCTACTTCTCGGGTGCAAATTTTCTTCCATATTTCCACTGGAAGGCCATTCGGCCCTGGGGTTTTTCCGTTCTGTAGCTGGGAGATGGCTGTCGTCAGTTCTTCTTCTGTTATTGGAGCCTCAAGATTCAGCTTCTGGGTTTCGTTTAGTATTGGGATGGTCACTGAGTCCAATGTGGTGGCGTCCAGCGGAGTTGTCGGTGGAGCATATAGCTTTTCGTAATAGGTTGCAAAGGCCTCCGCTATGCCTGAGTCTGTTGAGGCCCATTCCATATCTGTGATGCCTATTCGTCGCACGAAGAGGTGTCTATCCTCCCTTCTTTCTAACCATGCCAGCATTCTGCTGGCTTTGTCTCCCGTTTCATATATTCTTGCTCGTGTAGTTCTGTGCGCTTGTTTTGCGCATGTCAGCGCTACATTGTGTAGTTTCTTTTGTGCCACCTTTAGGGGTGTGTTGTCATCTGTCATTCCTGACCTTATGAGGTTCTCTTCAGCTCTTCCCACGTCTGCTTCTGCTTCTTTTACTTCCTGCTGGTGTAATTTTTTGTGTGCTGAGGTCCAGCTTAATATTTCACCCCTTAAAGTTGCTTTATATGCTTCCCATACTATTCCAGCGTCTTCGACGGAGTTCTGGTTTAGTTCAAAGTACATTTCGGTTGTTTCTTGGATTTTCTCCGTTAGTTCTGGGAATCCCAGGTAGTATGTATTTAGTCGCCACTTCAGTGGGGGCTGAGGTCTTTGTGTCTCAAGCGTCATCGTGAGTGGGGAGTGATCTGATATTCCTCGGGGTTGCAGGGTTGACTCGATCACTTTGTGCATATTTACCCCAGGGAGGAAGAAATAGTCTATCCTGGACATCGATCCGTGTGCACCGGAGTGGAAAGAGAATTGTTTCTCACCTGGGTGGAGGTCTCTCCATGCGTCTGCAAGGCCCAGTGCTGATGCGAAGTTGGCCAGTTTGGTTGGTCTTGCCGGATTTCCCCCTCTCTGATGTGTGCGGTCCTCCACGGTGCTCATCACCTCATTGAAGTCTCCGCCCATCACTAGCGTATCCATTGGGTTATTTACTATTATCGGTGTGATTTCTTCTAGTAGGGGGGCCAACAATGCTGGGGGCGAGTAGATCACCATTGTAGCTATGGTTTGGTTCCATAGTGTGCCATGCATAAACACAAATCTGCCTCCCGGATCTTGAATTATTTGTGTTACGTCTATCGGGGTTCTTTTGTTTATTAGTATTAGCACACCTCTCGAACCCATGGAGAAGCCTGCATGGATTGCTGTTCTGTATTTGGTTTTTTTGAAGAATTGGCAGTTCGTGCCTGCCAGGTGTGTTTCGGTTAGCATCACTATATCCGGATCATGTCGAGTAATATATTGCATTACTAGTCTTCTCTTTATGCTGCTCCCCAGGCCATTCACATTCCATGTCATGAAGGCAAGCTTTTTTCCCTTAAGTCCAGCCGTAGTCATTGCTCACTGAGTTCGTGGCCATATGTAGATGTTTGGTTCTTGCCATTTGCAAGCTTCTTTTATTCGATGAGGTCCTGATGAGCCAGTTGTCCTTTGGATACCTGTGTAACTCCCGATCCCCCCGCCCTATACTCCTTCCCCAACTGAAGCATCTGTCGCCCATTAAACAAAACATCTATCTACTTATAGTCTCTTTGGTATTAGGAATACCTCAATGCGTTCTTCGTAATTGTCCGGGGGGCTAGTGCTGCGCCAGGTTTTGGGGCCGCCAGCATACATTTCATCAATTGTTATGTTCGTTAGGTGATCCTTCTTTAGTTTCACATTATGGTAATTTTATCCTTCGTCCGTTCTTTCATCTATTCGTCTTAGTTTCGTGGTATCGCTTCCATATCTTGATAGGGTAGTGTTTGTAGGGGTTCGTTTAGCTTTGGTCCATTTCTCTTTGATTCACTGCTTTTGCCTGGGTCTCAGGTGTCATGAGTTCTTTCATCTCACAGTCATGTTTGTACTTAATCACTTCCTCTCTGGGGTCTCGCCTCCATTTCTTGATGGGGTATCTCATTTGGGGGCTCATTCAGATGTGGTCTATTTCTCCTTGGTTCTAGTCGCTTGCGTGGATTCCATTCCCCCTTCAGATGCCCCTCAGCCCAGGTCCATGCCTCTCTGGGGTCAGTGAAGTGTACTGTGGTACCATTGTGGTATATCTTCAATTGCGCAGGGAATAGGAGGCCATACTTTACATTTAGTGCCTGTAGGCGCTTCTTGAGGGGGTCAAAGGATTGTCTCATTTTCTGCACCTCCCTAGTGAAGTCTGGAAAGAGGCCTATTCTGGAGCCGTTGTATGTTATCTCTCCTTTTTGTCTGGCCATTTGCAATATAGCATCACGATCTCTGTAATTAAGGATCTTCGCTACCACCGTTCTCGGTTGCTTCCCAGGTATTGGTGTGCCCGTTGGGACTCAGTGCGCTCTCTCTATTGAGAAGAGTGTCGACAGGGTCTTGGGAGCGAATAGGTCGGTCAGCCATTTCTCCAGGAAGAGCTCCATGGAGTCCCCTTCAGTCTTTTCCGGCAGCCCAAGTATGTGTATATTATTTCTTCTTGATCTGCCCTCCCCCTCCTCCACCCTGGACTCTAGTACTTTGATGCGTTCTAGCGCTCTGTTCATTTGCTGGCCCATACTTCTTAAGTCATCCTCTGCAACAGATATACGGGTCTCGGCCTCACCAGTGCGGGAGGAGAGTTTTTGGAGATCGTGCCGCAACAGAGAGACTTCTGTGGTGATGCTATCCATTTTGACTTCCATTGAGGATCGTGAGTTGGCAATGGCATTCATCACGTCCCTTAGGGATAGAGATTCTCCAGGGTTTTGTGGATCTGAGTCCGTTGGTGGGGGCAGATTGGTGGTCGTGAATTGTTCCATGGTGCTCTGATTGGCCCCTTTTTTAGTGGTTAGTGCCTTATCCTTACCCATTGTAGCAGCTATCTGGTTTGCTGTCGTTATGTAGTGCGCAGTTTCTGGGTCGTTTTCGGGGTAGTTCGTCTGGCGTTATTTGGTCAGGAGGTTACCTTCTCGGGTAAGTGGTTCACTGTGTGAGTTCCTGATCTTTACGTGGATGCCTCCACTGGTTTGCGTTATTGCATCATTCCACCAGTGGACTTCATCGGCTGGTGGGTTGGTTCTTGGTTTCACCCTTTCTCCTTTATGTGTCAGCCACAGGCTGGTACATCGGCTTGACAGTCTCGGTTTCCCTGTTGCTTTCACAGTCTTGGTAGTACCAGCACGATTCTAAGGGCAGTTCTGCGTTTATGTGTGTGATCGTCGCTGGTGAGAGGATTAGCCAGTACGCCTCGTCTGGGAGTGTTATGCGCCACCTTAATTGTGCTGTCTTAATTGGTCCTCATGTCCCCCACCACTCTCTTCCAGTAATATGTTTTAGGGTGCTTCCCTCCTGTACTCTGGGGTACAGGTGGAGTGACCCCAGGGATCGTACAGGGTAGGGGGGGGGAAATTACGGGTCGTCCACTCCAACCGATCACCCTCTCCTTACCGCTGTGTTGATGCGGGTTCGGCGTGGAGCAGCGCGCCCTCAGTTCTGCTTCGGGTCCCCGTGTCTCGGCAGCAGCATGCGTGTCGATCCCTCGTCCCCCTCCGCTTCGGTTCACACTGGATCTCTCACAGGGCGTGTGGGTTGCTTTCTCCGTGCTGTGGATCTAGAAGGCGCCCCTCGTCTCACGGCGAGCCTGCGGTTTCAGTCCGGGTTTGGGCGGTTTCGGGGGTGGGCTATGGTAGGCAGCCCTCCGTGCGATGCGTCGGCAACAGCGACAGTCGAGCAGTCCGGCCCACAGAGGGTTGTTTTTCGGGCGAGGTCGTTCGTTTTCTGGGGCCCGCCGCCACCCCACTCGCCGGTGGGAGGCAGGCAGCGACTTCGACCACGCTCACACTGTCCCCCAGTGCACGGTAATCCAGCGCCCGCGGTTGCAGCCTCTCTCACGCTGTCTCATGATGACTTCGCTGCACGGCGCCCCAGGTCAGTTGCTGCGTACGGCGGCCATTTTGTCGGTCCCGCGCGCTGCCGGCCTCGTTTCTTCTATGCGTCTCAGCCAGGGTTTCCCGCACCGGTTTTGGTCCGGGATCAGGCGGTTTTGCTCCGCAGCGGTTCTTGCCTCATCAGAGCGATTTTGGTCCTCACAGGTGGTGATTATGGCAGGATTTCAGCAGGATCTTGCTGGCGGCCCCGGAGCGATGCGAGATCACGTCTGCATCGTCCCAATTGCTGAAGCATGTTTGAACATTAATCGAGAAAGATACAATACCAATGACAGACCGGTCCGGCACCACGAGGGTGCCCAATCGAAGGTCTCTGTAAGGTTTCCAGCCAAGAAGTGGCAGAAACAAAAGTAGAAGATTGGTAAGAATGAGAAGTAAAGTGAATCGAAGTGGTACTGCAATGGTTTAAGCAAAACTCATCGCACATTCGAAAGTCTTTGATTTTTGATACAAAGAGGAAAAAAAAGAAAGTGAGATTACATGGTCCTAGCCCGAACGAGGGAGACCAATTGTGAACATTGAGCTAAAGGGGTCCGATCACGAACAAGGGAGATCCATGGTCTCAGCGAAAATGAGGGAGACCAATTGTGACCATTATGCTAAAGGGCTCAGAGCCCGAACGAGGAAGATACATGGTCCGAGCCCGAATAAGGGAGACCAATTGTGAACATTGTGCTAAAGGGGGCCGAGCCTGAACAAGGGAAATCCATGGTCTGAGCCCGAATGAGGGAGACCAATTGTGAACATTGTGTTAAAAGGGGTTCCAAGTCTGAAGGAGGTAGACCCATGATGAACACTGGAAGTGAGGACTTATGAATGTGAAAATCCTGATAAGAAAGGAACTTTGGTGCTTGTTTGTTACGACAGGGCCTCTGCAATAAGATACTGTTATTGAGAAAGAGGTTTTGGCAGAAAGCCCTAATACTTATGCTTTGAACTGTATCCTCATGGCAGAGAAGCCATAGTGTGTGCGAAGCTCGAACGTGCCGCCTTGCCCTGTGTTGAAAACATGGGGAAGGGAAGCCAACTGCTCAACTATCCTGACATATTCTTTTATAAATACATTTCTTTTTGCATTCATTATTGTCCCACACCATTTATTTTAGAAGTAGGGGTTGGCAATAGGTTCATTAGTATAGGCCCTTTTATTTTGACAGAGACTCCAATAGGACTGTGTAATTATTATTTGATGGTCGTAGCTTGCTCCCATTCTTAGATATAGGCATTCAACCAACCCATTGAAGTTGAATAAACACCCTTGATCTGTGATCAATTGTGTCTGTCTTCACTGTTTGATACCATGCCTTCCTTACAGTACACACTGGCCAGATGGGGGTATGCCTGGGGCAGAAACACATGGAATCTGTGAAGACTTCACCATATAATCGATAGTATGAGGGATTCAGATGTGGGCTGCACCGTTGCCTCGCTGGATGCTGTCAAGGCATTTGACTCTGTCCTGTGGGGCTAGTTATATTGGACACTGTGCTGTTTTGGCATTGGAGAGGGCTTGTTTTGTGGATATGCCTGGTGTACACAGAACCAAGGGCTATAGTGAGGACTGGTAGGCAGATCTCTAATGGGTGAGCATTGAGGAAAGGCACCCGACAGGACTGCCCGCTATCCCTGATGCTGTTTATTCTGGCCCTGGAGCCACTTGCAAAATTCTTGAGATCTGAATATTCAGAGGCAGGCATCTGATTGACGGTGTCAGACATCTGATTGTACTATATGCAGATGATATGCTCCTATATGTGGCATGCCCGGAAGTGAATTTGCAGTATCTCCTTGATGTAATTGACCAGTTTGCTGAATATTAAGGCATCCACATCAGTAGGACAAAATCATGCCTGTTTCCACTGGCCGGACTGCAAGACCTTCATAGGAGTCTGCATTTAGGCATGACCTGGGATCCTTTCAGATACCTGGGGTGAATGTGAGGCACGATTTTCAGTCTTTGCATGGCCACAATACACAGAGGGTCCTGGAAGGTGCACAGAAATATGTTGTGTTCTGGAACAGGCTCCTCCTGTCGATGATATGCAGAGCTGCAATTTTGAAAATGGTAGTGGTCCCCCCATTTCTTTATGATTTCGTTAATATCCCTTTCAGCATTCCCAAATGGTTGTTTACTCAGTTGAACTCCATCGTCCGGGACTTCATTTGGAAGGGTCAGAGAAACCGGATCACATTGAGCACCCTACAAAAGGGACTATGGGGGTGGGGCGATTAGACCACTCCATTTCAAATTATATTTCCAGGCAGATCAGCTGCAATTTGTTATGGGCTGGCTAACAGACGAGCCGTCTCTGGACACATGCTTATTGCAACCCTCTCAGAAATGATACTTTTTGAAGGAGTTACTGTGGGTGCAGGGAAATTCCCTTCTGCATTTACCCCATCTGTTGGTGTTAGGGAGGGTTGTATGGCAGAGGGTGTGGACCCCTACTTCCCAAATATCCCTCTGGCGGTTTTGTCGGGCTCACGTTTTAAGCCAGTTCAGGAGGTTAGGAGATATTGGGAGGTGAACAGGATGGCTACGGTGGGCGGTCTGCTGCAGGGAGGAGAAGTGATGGACTTTGAGTCTCTGGCTCAGGTCTCGGGTAATCAACCGCAAAGAGAGGCAACCAATAAATTGTGTAACCTGACAACTAGGCAATTGTCCTTATCGACAGACTCTAACTATCCTCATGGAGTGGCTAAAACCTAGCCTGCGCTGTTGCGCCACCTATCTAGGTGAAAAAAGACAAAGGGAACTCTTCCTAACTGTCTATTACCTCAATGTCAGTACTCAAACATTAATCCTACTCACATTCCCAAAGAATATGGCTGGACTGGTACCTATACCAACATTTATTCTTGAACTGATCAGCCTATTCGAACTAAAACCAAACATAACACTCAGTCCCACTTCTAGGTGATCTTCTGGTTACACTGAGGGACACTTCTCTCTCACATATACATTTTAGCGATAGTCATCTGGCATAGAAACATGTAAAAACGTTGTGAACCACCTAATCCTAATTTTGGGCACACACACAATCTAGTCGATGAGCTGATATCAACCTGCTCATTTAAACTTTTGTTCTAAACACAATTTCTTCCCCCATAGATTAGCTCATATTGTTCTGCTCATTACCAAAAAGTCAACCGGTTTCAGTGGCACTTAGTTTAATGGACCACCTTCTTCAGGACAAAAACATCTGGATTGGCTTTAGACTTCCATCTTAATTTACTGTGTTGCCAGAACAATGCACAATCTTGCTTTGTGCTTATGTTCTCGTACTTGCCACCTGTAGGGACAATGAACAGAGACACCTATCAGTGCTCCCATTCTAAACACTTACTTATGGTATCAACAATAACTAATCCATTTAATAGACATGCCATTAGCTACAATCATTATATATTCACTCACCAGTACCGACTCAAAAGGCTGGTGCACGTGTAATTATATGTTTGGGTTATACATCATCATCCTGTAGATAGGATTTTTTGTGAAATATAACCAACTGTTCCCCCTTGTTTGAATCTATCAGGGACACAAAACATGGTGCAGGCTGTTAGGCAACATGTTGTCCCGTTTGTTATTATCTATAGACTCTCGCAGTGAATTGCTATCTAATGTTGTCTTTACCATAAATCCAGATGGATACATAATCACCCAGTCATAAAGAGCACTGCAATTGAATCTCAATGATTTAATTTACCTTTGGAAGGTCTTGGAATCTACGTGTGACCGGCCTCTGAATTTTCAGTTTCTCTTCACCAACTATCGGTAATGCTGTACTCTATACATAAAAAGGAAGGCAAACGTCACTTCCGTGTAGAAAGTGATGATGGTCTCATGATACCCTCGATATTATCGGTGGGTTCTTGTGGCCATCTTATAATGCAAACAACTTTATTCAGTCCTAAGCGGAACCCATATCTGATGTTGGTATGATGCTCAAATAGCTGTTAGTATACCTTTAGCATCTATCTGTTCATATTTTTCCTGTCACTCATATTAAATCCCCTTTGTTCTACTTTAATTTTTAACAAAACAACTTGTATCAAGAAAATGTCACTGTAGCTATATTGCGTTGAGTGTACAATATCCATCCAGCGATCTTGAGGCGATCACTGGATGCAAAACGATGTCTTTCCAACGAACATTTGGATTCCATATCTTATCACCAAAGCAATGACATCATCATCAGCACGTGTTCCTTCACCCTCTTTGCTATTCAAGTATTGACAAGTATTGCCAAGGTATGTTGTCATTAAATTCTTGGGTGTCCATCTTCAATCTGAAAACCCAATTTGGTTCCCTGAGTACGAGACTGAAAATATTACCTCCTTTGCTCAGGACCTTAACCTGTTCAATCACGGTCCATCTCAAATCCTTTTTAGAGTGGGCCTTCTCCATAAAATGTGCCACCATGGGGGCAGCTACTTTTTCTGTTCTGATACATGACTTGTGGTCAGTTATCCTCTGTCGTATTTTCCTTGTAGTCATGATATGATATGATATGTTATGTTATGGCATTTATAATGCGCCTATACACAAGTGTTTCAAGGCGCGACGAGGCAAGGGAGGGGAACAAAGGGAGGACAGACAATAATCCTACTAGGCCAGGTGTCATTCAGATCGCGCAAGTGCATGGGAGGGTGCAGGGACAGTGCAGTACATGAGAAAGATGATAACTATAATAAGTAACAGCCAACAAGTGGCAAGTGCAGTGGTAAGTGCATACATCAGGTCTCAAGGGCTGGTAGGGAGACTGTAGGGATACAGAAACAGTCCCCAAGTGAGGGGGTTGCCAGGTGGGCAGTGCAGGTGTGTGTCGCTGCCGGGGGGGACCTGGGCCCGAGATCAGAGGGTGTCCAGGTTGCCAGTGCAGTTCTGGTAATATCCAGGAGGTCAGCAGAGGAAAGTGGGAGAAAAGGCGGAAGCAAAGAGAAAGGTTTTAAGGTGCTTCCGGAACCGTAGATGGTTCTACTCAAGTTTAAGGGAGGCAGTGAAGCTGTTCCAAAGGGAGGCCCCAGCCAAAGAAAGAGATCTACCACCAACTCGTTGCTTGGAGAATTGACTGACCCTGAGGGAGTTGGAGGTGGATGAGCGAAGAGCTGGAGAAAGAAGATATTAAGGAAGAGAGAGTTGGAGGTATTGATATATGCCCATATATTGTAATCCACATGGGCATGTGATCATATAGACAACATTCTGAGTGTTGCAATTAGTGAACTCTCTCTGTCGCCATGGTGTTCTTAGACCAACATCTATTTCCTGACTTCTAGTGTCTGTGGGCACATTGAAAAGCTTCCACATGGTGCATGTCCTGTCAACGGATCTGTTGACCAAAGTGAACCTTGTCTTTGTTCAGGGTCTGTACCAGTGGTTGGAAAACTCTTTACTGGTATATCTCTCAGATTTTTCCATCGTTTTATTGCAAATCTGGTTCATCCAATGTTGCCAGTACCCACATTCAAAAGAGGCCACAAGCAATCGATTTCCTTTTTAATTTGGTTCACAAGATGTGAATTACTTATTACTGCCACTATCTCTGTTGGTATTGTGATGCACTCGTGGCCCCGAGGCCTGCCTCCTGGGGATGTTCCTGAGGACCACAAAACACACCACACACCTCACCGTGATGAAGGATTTGATTTGCATGCTTGCCAAATGTAGAGTTTCAATGGCCTGGAAGGCAAAGGAGGGATCCAGTGTAGATGCGTGGTGGTGCAACTTGCAGAGATGGGCTGTTGCAGAGATCTCTGTCTGGTACAGAGCTGTATCTAAAGGTATGAAAGAAGTGAATGGTGATATGGAATCCTTGAATGCCCCTACACAGGCGATGTTCACCCCCTAAAACGAGATTCCTCCATAGAAGTTTGACTTTTGATTATATTTAATTATGCATGGTGCCTCACATTAACGTGACCCTCCATGATACTTATGTGGTCCCTTATAGCTTGGTCATAGTTTTGGATCGGGACTGCATGAGCAGGTGTTTTAGTAAGTTTCCTTTGTGGTTGTTCGTTGGGTTGGGCACTGCTTTGCATCGCTCGTGGATTTTGTTTATTGCCTTTAAGAGGTCCTGGGTAATGTATAAACTGCTATGATGATATGAATAGCAACTGAAGCAAGGCTACCCATTGTATTGGTTGCATGTTTTTTTTCAAACAATAAAAACAAATTTTTAAAAAAAGGAATCCAAATATATGAGCGTAGAATGATTTTGGAGTTCAAACTGCAGCAGGATTTATCTTCTGTATGAAGATATGAAACAAAAAAAGTGACTTAAAAAACATTGCACAAGCCGCATTTAATGAGTATAAAAACATGTGCTAAAATGGCCAACAAATTACCATCCTGTTCATGCTAGACAACACTAGTCCAAACACTAACAAAGGACCAAAGTTAATGAGGATGCAACCACAGAGAATGAATAAATGTATAGACAAACCGTATGCATTTTGTATGTGATCAAGCTACGTGACAGTAGCGAAATGCGTGATACTTTTGCTTTTATCTTGTTAACCATGGTCTTGGGAATCCTTTAATGATGTACTTTTTGTACCAACTAAATGTGGATGCGGTTTTCTCCTTACTATTCGGAACGAGGCGGTGGAGTGTATTTGTGAGGTGCTTTTGCATCATTCTTGTGGCTGAGTGATATATATATATATATATATATATATATATATATATATATGGTTTGTGTGTGAGAGAAAGTGAGAGAGAGAATTATCTTTCTCTCTCTCTCTCTATATATATATATATATATATAGATATATATATATATATATTAAAAGAGAGAGAGAGAGAGAGGGAGAGGGAGAGAAAGAGAGTGAGAGAGAGCAAACTTAACATAGAAATGAGTGCTTGTGTGTGAGAAATAGTGAGATAAATACAGGCAGTTCGTTTTCGTTTGTATATTGTGATGACCCTTCAGATGGCATCACTTCTCCTCAGGGCATAAGCCCTCTCCATGAGACTAGGGAGGTGAGGCTGCTAAGCGTTAGGCCCGCTAGCAGTGATCACATGCGGGAGGATCTCATTCCTCTCCTGGGGATAAAGGCGTGATTGGGAGGCAAAGCCCCTTTAAACGCCAACCATGTAGGCTGACAAAAATGCCGGAACCTTATGGTTCTAGACTCTTGGGGAAAAGCATGTGTCATTGTGAAAAATTGAACCATCCTGATGTTTTAGGCACTCACATGAAAAAGCACTCGAGAATGGTACAAGCGACCTGGAAAAGTAGCAGAACAGCTGTAATCATTTAAATGGATATTACATCATGGTGGGCCCTACTTTATAATTATAATTATATCAGGGCATCAGAAACAAATGAAGGTTGAAGGGTACCGAGTAGAGTCCCAGAGAGCGTACTGAAATGAATATCAGATTGAATACAGAGGCGTGTACCAGACAGAGTACAGGAACCGGAGAGAGCAGTCGAGATGGAGGAAGAGACCGATGGTGAGAGAACACCCGGAGGCAGGCTCGGGAAGCTTGAGCGAGAGACGTGGAGGGTGTGGTTCAAGGGAACGCACAAGGATGTCTCGCAGGCTGACAGGGTGTTAGCCACAGAGAGAGCAGAAACAAAGATGGGAATAAGCATCCCCATGGAGGTAGAAAGCTAAACATTTTACAGATGAAACTTGGCAGCCGGCGGGTGAGAGTCAAGCCAAGCAAGAGGAGGAGTGGTAGAACACCATGGTTAACCAGAGGTTTATTATAAGTGAGTCACTTGGAAAGCATCATTGCAGTAGGGCGAGATTCGCCCCTATGGAGGGCCGGAGAATGGGTGGTGGTGGCGTGACCTGTAGTGGGTGGAGCATGTGGTCCAACAACTACGCTGAAACCGCTAACCCTACCCTTTCATCCAGCCACTTAAACATAACTGAACAGTATCCAAAGAGGTGGTGACTGGACATTCAAAACAGGGAAGAAAGGTCAAGTCATAGGTCCACTTCTGGCAACCAGCTGCACAGGGCTGTAGGAAGCAAACCACGAGAGTGGGACAAGGCGATTTACCATCACAAAAACCCAGACCGAACCGGTAAAAACTCCTGACACCAAGTACAAGGTCATGGGAATTATTAAAGTCTGGGAGAAGGCCAAGGGAAGCTTGAGAGAGCCTCAGAGGATACCAACAGAATCAGGAGGGTGTGATGAACGGTTAGCAGAACACACATGAAGATTTAGAGCAGTGACAAAAACAAGCTTACCCTCACCTTGGCAGTTGGGATTAAAGTCTGTCAGTATGGCTCCGGAAGCCAGGCTCCCCTTGAACCGTATTCAAGGGGTTACCTTCTCAAGACGGTAGGAGGCATAATTTGGCCTACTTTGGTTTTTGAGTAATCTTTTTACTTTTCTCACACTCCGCCAAGCTAACCTACGACAAGACAGAGAGTGGGGATTGGTTTGTCTTTGTTTCTTTAGTGTCTTTTAACCCAAGTTCACCAGGGTTAACCAGGCAGTCTGGGAGTCATTAAACTACTACATACCTCATTAGATGTCTGGATTCTTGACCTTGAGTGTTCTTTTTTAACATCCCTTCTCTCCCAAATACACTTACATTCCATGGAAGAGTGTGGCTAAGGAAGAACAAGGCTGAATATATTACTAACTGAAAGATTGTCAGTTAATCTCTTTAATTTCTTATACTGTCCCTATTATATAAGTGGCACATCAGAGGTACCTAGGTGAGACTCTAGAGCAGGTAGGGATAGTAAGAAAATCCCTCTATCCTTCCTGTCTTCCGTCACAGCCTTGTTCACTTTTCCCTTACCACTGAGGTATCTGGATCTATCAATGTGCTGTAACCTAATTGTGATACAGATGTGTTTTGCCCTGTGTTTGTGTTAAAGCTACTGTAAAAGTTAGGGCATCTCCCTGTTAACTTGTAACCTATGCCCCCCCTTACTGTTCAAATGTTACCTTCTCAAGTACAACCCAAAGAAACCAACACCCATCATCAGGTCTTCTGGAGCATCATTGATAGGAACAGAATTCTCAGGAGGCAATCGTTGTGAGGGATGTGGAGGTCCTCCTGGGCACACCCTAGAATCATCTAGGGATGGCCAATTAAGCCAAACCCCAACCATCTTCTGTCATCAGTCTGTTAAACATTGCTGATTGGTTAACACCAGATTCTGCCCGAAGTCCTGTCTTTTCAGTTCATAACTTTAGCTCTGCCTTCCTCAAGACAAGAAGAAATAATAATTCATTTGTTGTCATTTTTTTCTTTTTCTTTCTTTTGAAAAGCCAGAAGAATCAAGAATCCTTTGAGACTACAAACTATAAAGACATTGAGAAAACCATAAACTCTTTTGTGATACAGTTCCCAGGTCATATAAACAAAAGGGTGATACTGGACAGACAAGAGGGACTACAGGAATGGTTTCATCGTCCCAGTGGGGGTAGAGCAGGAGATATACAAAACCCAGGGATTGCGAAAATCTCCATAAGGTAACTACAAATCTTATTATGAACTGTGCAAAATATTGGGGAACCAGCTAGGAGAAGGGAGTCATTCTCCTAGCCCCACGAGAACTTTATTGATTATCTGATTTTCTGTTAGGTTACAGAGAACCCATTACTTTTACAGAATGTTTGCTTTGAACACCTTGAGAGGCGTTTGGATGCTTTACAGCGAGGAGAAGGGAGTCATTCACAGTAGCTTTTTTTATGGTGTTTTTTTGTAGCGACCGGGATAGAGTAGGGATGTTTGTGACTGGGACAGTGCCTTTTTGTTTTGACAGACACAGAATTCCTGACCAACAGCCGAGTTTCTTTAGTTTAGGCAGGGAGATCTCCTTAGAGTTAAAGATAGATAGATTTGTTTTTTTTTCATTTAATAAAAGTCTATAGCAATCAGTATGGCACCGCTTGGTCTGTCCCTTCATTCCTTGTTGCCACTATATATATATATAGATATATATATACATATATATATATATATATATATATATATATATATATATATATATATACATATATATATATATATATATACATATATATATGTAGCAAAGTCCATTTGAGCAAAGTTACACACGCCGCCTAGTAGCCATCGCTGAAAGTTCACCTAAAGTAGCAGTGCTACCTTGCAAATGTCTGGCTTGGGTTGATCATTGCTCTCTTAGACAAAGACAATTTCCTGGAGAAAAATGTTTGCATTTGAGCTAATGTGCATACCCCCAATGCCTTGCTGTTGTGTCTCAGAACTGGAGGTGAACTTCCAGAAATGGCTACTCGGTGGTGTTGTGGAATGTGTGACTTTGCTCCAATGAATGTTCCTACTTTCACATTTCGTGTGAAAGGTTTTTTTCAAACCTTTTTAAACCCACCATAACTTTCTTGGTGTTATATATTAATGTGAACAAGCAACACGACTTTGCTGAACGCGTCATATGTTGGCTCAAGTGTGCCTGCTGAGGGATCCTTAAATAAAGAATCATTTTGTGTGACACGAAGATTGCCTTCTTTAAAGTATCTGCTATTATATGGTGGAGGAGTGCATTTGCAACGTGCTCTGCATGTTTTCTTTTCTTTTCTTTTCCTTATTACACAGCCACGGCAGTGGCTGTGTAGTTATGGTTAGGTTGCTAATCCCATAGGCAGAGCACTTTTTGGGCGGCTTATAACTTTGCTCTCCCTGGAGGAATCCTCACCAAAGTTTGCAAAGAAAAGTATATGGCCCACTCTGAATTATTTTGTAAAGTTTGGTGAGGTTTGGTCCAGGTGGGACAAAGTTATAGGGGGGACCCAAAATGTCTTTTTTCCCATAGACTGAATGGGGAAAGAAATTTGCTCACGCCTACAGCCCAAACCTCTGGATGGATTTTCACCAAATTTGCGGCAGGAGCAGCGGTTTGGTCCCGAAAGCGTGCTTTTGTAAATTTGGTAAAAATCCATCCTGACGTTTTTTAAAAAATGACCACAAAGTAGGTCACAAACAATTAGTGATATCTATGGCCGCTCCGCGGATACACTTCCCTGATCTCTCCGCAGACAGTGTCCTGATTGGCTAATCGGCTTGCGTCATGTCCGTGGACATGCAACGTGTTCCCTGATTGGATGGTGAAGAGCGTGAAGTGTGTCAGATTTTTGGGAACGCCCGTCATCTTGGATTCGCGGACATCTGCAGGTGTCCACGAACATCGCTGTAAAAACATGTTAAAAAACACAACATTGCACTTGTCAAACTTATCAAATAATCGCTGGGGAGGTGAGGGGTGATGAGGATGGGATAGGATATGGCTGCAAGAAGCAAAAAAAAAGGGTGCTTTTTGCCGCAAAAGTCCACAAACAGTTTGGATGTTCGCGAACAGTCCTGAGAAGTTCGCGAACACCTCAGCATTACAGGGTTGGTGAAATGAAGTTCTTGGATGGCTTATAACTTTGGCCCCAATTAATGGAACTGCATGATATTTTGCATGTATATTTCTGAGCTGATTCTGAATGAGTATGCAATGATTGGTGGGATTCTGTCATGCAGGGACAAAATTAGGGGGGGTCCCAAAATAATGTAAAGGCTTATAAATGAGGTGCAATTTGACGAATCTACACTTCGTTTGGCAAACTGATAATAGATCAAGATATTCATGTTTTTGTGACGTTTGGTGGGTTTCTGTCAAGAGGGAGCAAAATTAGAAGGAGGGTCCCAAAATATTGTAAAGGCTTATAAATGTGGTGCCATTTGACAAATCTACACAAAGGTTTGCAAAAAGATTATAGATCTAGATTTAGATGTTTCTGTAAAGTCTGAATTGATTTTGTCAAGTGGGGGCTAGGTTATATGACGATTGCATGTGCATACATTTGACACTTTTAAAAAAATAAAACAAGGGTGGATTTCCAGCAAACTTGCGTAAGGAGCATTGGCAAGGACCTACAAGCATGGTTTTGCAAATGTGTCAGTGTTTTATTATTTGACAAGTGTCATAATGTAGCTACAAACAAATAGCAGTATACCTTTAGTGACTGAGCGGTAGCCTTTGGCCATGAGCAGTGGCCAGATTGTCCGCGTCATGAAATAAGGTCAGGATCCAGACAATCTGGCTACTGGCCATGGCCACAAGGGACAAAACATAGGATTAAAGTGGCCATGTCCGCCTGGGACTGGTTTTGTGGTAAAGTTATTCAAAATTAGGATAGTTCTGAAAGGGAAGAAAAATGTGCGCGTGGTCATATGGTCTAAGGGTTCTCTTTTTCACGAAGAGGGGCCCTGTATGAACGCCACAATATTCCCATTAGCATAACACAAAATGCAAATGGAAATGTTGGAATGTTCCCATTAGCATAACACAAAATGCAAATGGAAATGTTGGAAAATCTTATTGAGTCTATGTACTTTACTGAGAAATATAAAGTAGATTGAGTCTATACATGTTTTTTCAGTTCTATTTTTTAACTGTGAAAGGTGGTTCCTAAAGGAATATGTCTTTTGTTGTTTTTGGATGTATTTTTTTTTTTGCCAGGAGATCTGAGAACGAAAGTTGGGGAGGGAAATGAGGGAAGAGGAACCAAACACTAATATGGAGGGGTAGGTGGACAAGGGAAAATGTTGCGCGTGTGTTATTTCTAAGGTAGGGGGCAGTGTTTCTCATGCTCCTTGATTACAGCAGTGGTGGTGGCTCTTGGGGAGGAGGGATGGCATTAGCTGATGCCATTTTAAGATAAATAGCAGTTTTGATAAAAGTATGTACTGTGTACTAGATTGTTAATGGATAATGAGTATGAATAGGTGTTGGTGCTGTGCAAGGGAAATTTTGAAGTTGAAAGTTCCTAGATCAGTAGAAAATGCAATTCTGAACGGTCCGTGAAGCAGAGATCTTATTGTGAAGTGCGGACGGGTTCTCGGACACGTCATCATGCCGCTTGCCAGCGTATGGTTATGTGGCACTGTCCGGAAGGTCCGTTATGAAGTCAGATGTTCGTAGACGTCCATGGATGGAAAACTAGCTGAAATAGTTACAAAAAGTGTATAGAAATGTTAAAAATGACATGTTTTAAGGTGACACTTTGCAAATTGGACACAAATATTGCTATATTGGGTAAGTATGATATTAGTAAGTTGTAGGAAAATAGCATGCACTAGTAAAAACCCATGAAATTCAATGAGAAAACTTTGTTAATGGGACATTATGGTTAAATTGCACTCTTAAAAACCTATGAAATTCAATGAAAACACTTTGTTAAAGGGACATTATGGTTAAGTTGCAGTAATAAAAACCTATGAAATTCAATGAAAAAACTTTGCTAAAGGGACATTATGGTTAAGTTGCACTAATAAAAACCTATGAAATTCAATGAAAATACTTTGTAAAAGGGACGTTATGGTTAGGTTGCGCTACTAAAAACCTATGAAATTCAGTAAAAAAACATTGTTAAAAGGACGTTATGGTTACAAGTAAAATCGAAAAACCCCTGAAATTCGCCAGTTATGGTAAGCTAAGCAACCATAACTCGTGCCACTACCGTGCACTGCTAAGTCTAACACCCAGGACATCAAAGATGACATCACAAATATCATTGATGACATCACTGGTGACATCTCATGTGCATTTACTTTTCATACAAGGGTTTGTGAATGTAATGTTGGCAAAAACGTATCAGGGATTATCGGGAGATGTGTAATAAACTACATACTACATTACGCAATGTAGTGTTCTAAAGAACATTCCATTGCAGTGTTCTTTCTAGTACAGGAACCTGCAGCCAATACCTACAGAAATGTAGGTATTGGCTGCAGCATACCCGATAGAGGTGCAATAGTTGTAATTTTCCAAAGCTATATAATAAAATGGTGAATGTTTCTGTATTAGACTTTTCCATACTGTGAAACATGTACTGAGTAGCTAATAATGCATCACTTACTACATATTTCTATTAATACACACAAAACATAAATATACTACAATGCATACAAATATGGGGCTTATATATGTAGAGTAAAGTAAGCAGACAAGAGGCAGTATCATTAGCAACTGTGTATAATCTATATGATTGTATTCACGCACACAAATGATTGCTGTGTTTCAGGCCTGCTTCTTCCCCTATATATGTACATTATAAGATGCAATTACATTCTAAGGAAAGTGTGTAAGAACATGTGAGAATAGCAACATCTATAAATGTAATACCGTTTGAATGTTAAGTTTCTGACTGTCAGTAAATAAAACCACCTGGCCTAGATATGGCAGTGAACAAAAAAGAAGGGGCTAGACATGTGATGTCATCAGTGATGTCATCAATGATATTTGTGATGTCATCTTTGTTGTCCTGGGTGTTAGTCTTAGCAGTGCACGGTGGTGGCACGAGTTATGGTTGCTTAGCTTACCATAACTGGTGAATTTCAGGGGTTTTTCGATTTTACTTGTAACCATAATGTCCTTTTAACAATGTTTTTTTACTGAATTTCATAGGTTTTTAGTAGCGCAACTTAACCATAATGTCCCTTTAACAACGTTTTTTCATTGAATATATATATACGTAACCATTCTTATTATACGCTTACCGTTTATTGGTCAGTGTATCGAAATGCTTCACTTCACTTTAAAACATTTCCAAATTGCAGATAAAGCCACATTTGCAAATGAAGCAAGTACTTTGCTTTCCCCAATGACAGCAATACCTGCTAGAATCAAAGAACCATTTCAGGTTTCCTACTTCTCACATAATGTGGTGCTATGGGCTAACATGTGTGTCCAATTTACACTATGTTTACAATAACTTGGATGTGCAAGTTTAGGGTTAGGGAAGTCATGTTTTCAAATTGAAATACAGAGACTATTTTGGCACCTGAGAAAATGGTTTTCAGATTACTTTGACCAAATGCTTGCCACCTGGTCCAGTAGGATGTATGGATGTGTTTTGGTTTGCTGACAAACCTAGGTTAGTTTACTAACTATGTCTTTTTAGCTCCTTGCCAAAATTTCACACTCAGATAAGACATTTTGGCACCTTGGTGAAACATTTCTGTAACACACAGTGGTGGTGGAATACTTCTGCTGACCGACCTTAGAACAACGGGATATTTTACCCTTTCCCAAACACCTACATTCATCTTGGCTTCTTATACAGGTTTGCTATTGTCGCACTGTGGTGTGTAATTGGCGGGAAAACCCCACCTCCTTGACGGCTTTCTTCCAGCTCTGATCTGCACAATCACCCATGAATGCTCACTTTTATGAATCGATTGACCAGTGTTGTCTTTCCATTGGTTGCTGGATAATGCAGTGCACGTTTCCTCTTAAATATTACCCCATGTGGATTACAGCAAGAAAAGCCTCCCATCAAAAAATATTTCAAACTTAATCACAACCCCCATGCAAATCTCATGCCTCTTCCGCCAATTTAGTGATCTATCAGTACACTGCAATATTCCCCCGTAATCGCATCCCAGGTGAGTCTTATAGCACACAATCCTACGTTCTTGCATTGTAATGTCAGCATTACAACATATTCCATGACAGGGTTCATATCATGTTCCCCATGTCAGTATTGTCAAACAATATTCAATCGAGCACCACCTTCTGTGGATAGCCTTGCTTGCACGCCAGAAATACCATCTTGATTTTTGTGTAGTTTTGGAAGTTCCCTGATGTCCTTTACGACTTTGTGTTTGTCAACCTCTTTGTGAGGAATTATGCTGTCATACTGGGGGGCGTGGCTAACTACCCATGGGATAAGCTGTGTTTCTTTGTAGCTCCTGCTGATCCTGGATGATTCTAGCATGTACACACGAAGAGGACGGTGCACACTCCAATCTGATAAACCTTCTGCTGCATGAACGTGCACTGCATGCTGAGCCGGACTTCTGGATCAAAACCGAAGCGAGGAACGAATGTAGGACAAAGAAGAAATGTTACGAGATCCCGCAGAAGCTCTGACAAAATGGCGGCTGCTCATGAACAAAGGAAGATGCCGCTGAACCAGGAAAGCAAATAAAAGGAAATTGTACGTTCGTTTCGAGGACTTAACTGCGGCTGATTGAGAGTGCCTGCAACATGAGGTGAGACAGTCGGGCATCTCCCATTGCTTCTATTAACATTAGACCTGCCGGCAGACACTCATGGATGGGTCGGGCTGGGTCCCTACAGCAGACCGCACACAGCACCGAAACGAGACCTTCATCTTGCCGGAGCTGCGACAGCTGTCCCTGATTTACTGACATTGGAGAAGTGGACCCTGACAGTCAGACCGTACTTGCTTCAGCCCAAGTTCTACCATTAGAGTACGCAGGATAGCACGACATTACAGCTGGTCGTGTTACACTTACAACCACAGGCATAGATTGTTGATCGTTTGGAACCTGAGACATAACCAAGTCTATGGGCTTAAAGACTGATGAAAGCGGAGCTGGATCACACCCAGCTTACTGTGAATGGAGCAGGGATGTGGTGCTTCTTTAACCCATAATGCTAGTTATGGCTTGTGTGCGCCGCCCCTCCCCACCTTTGAAAGAAGACAAAGTATTGAGGGACCGGTTGTATATAATAGGGGTTGTATGTCTCTAACAAGTTGCAACAGTGTCAAGAGTGAAAACACTAAACTGGCGCCCTGAGTAGTACAAGCTGAGGGAATCGAGCACTGGAGGGTACCCACAGTGCATGGCCACTCAAGATACATACAACACCGGCTGAGACGAAGGATTAATATCCAATCCACTGATGCTAGGGGAACAGATGGCTGTTTAAGCTGGGCGCCCCCTGAAGGGATACTGGAAAGGGAATTTTAGTGCGTGATTGCACTTGTGTTCAGGAAAGAGGAACGGGTGCAGACAAACTTGTCCGTTGGCTGAGTTGAAGTACTGAGTGGCAAATAGGCTCAGTGCAGGAGCCTGTAAGCAGATGCAGTGGGTAGACATCAGGCGCAAATAGGATATGTGGTACACGCTGCTAGCACATGCTATGGTGCTGGAGGCCTGAAGAGAAAACAGCCATTGGATTGCTCAGACCAAGCACCCAGATCTAGACAAGTGGGAGTGCACCACGATTAGGATTTGTCTGCCGGAGCTAAACTGTGCCGTAACATGGTAATATGGACCATAGTACTGCGTTGGATGGTAATATGTAACCCCAGCAGGTCATTCAGTAGGAAATAAACAAAAGTACACAACCATATCTGTGCAGCATCTGGATGGGTGGTGTCCCCCCTGAAGCTGTTCTAGGCCTTGATGAAGAAGCGAGCTCAAGCAAGTGGCCCTGAGGTATGCTGGCATATCACCCAGCGCAGAGACGGCAGGTGGAAGGAGTTGGTAAACCCAAACAGGATCGATCCGTATTGCTGAGATAGCAGCACGGAACGGAGACCCGAACAAAAGAAGTGTAAGCAAATAAGTGACCCATGCACCAGGAACCAGTGTGGAGGAGGCACAACATGGCGGTGGAAGCCCAAGAGCAGTTGATGACAAGTAGGACATTGTGCTGCAGCATAGCAGCTGTGGCCACAAGTGGGAGAGGCACTGAGACAGAGCCTCAACACCAGAACAGATAACAAACATCACAGAGGTGCAGATGGTCGCAGTGCTACCTCCGGAATGAGGTGGCCCTCTATTATTGGATATGGCATTTATGTCCGGGAAAATCAAAGGGAAGCAGTCAACAATGGACGAGGCAAGACACACAAGGAGAAGTGACCCCGACATGAAATGATCAACTGATCCTGGATGCCATTGCAGAACTAAAAACATCATGGGAATGTAAGATTGACACAGCTATCGCAGGATTGAAGACCTCGCTAGAATGCAAGATTGGCGCTGTCAGTGTGGATGTTAACCTCCTGCGGCAAGATGTTAGGGAGCTGGGGGACCACACAGGAGTATTGGAAAAAGATGTGAAGGCTAACGCAAGTACCTGCACCGCAAACACAAATGAAGTTACCATACTGCAACAGAGAGTGCGCAACTTGGAGAAGAGAGCGGAGGAGGTAGAAGGGTGAGCGCGCAGAAACAATATATGTATTGTGGGGCTCCCGGAGGGAGAAGAAGGCTCGGACCTGACAAATTATGTCGAGAATATGCTGCTACAGGAGATAGATGGGGGATCACTCACTCAAGGGTTCACAGTGGAGAGCGCACATAGGGCTCAAGACAGAAGGTCACCACCGGGAGCCCCTGCCCGGCCGCTCATCGCCAGGATACTGAATTGCAAAGACAGGGAGAAGATACTGGAGCACTTTAGCAAAGGGGGGACAATAAGTAGACTGTTAGCAGCCATCACAGCATATCCGCATTATACCTTTTTGGTACAGCGGCTGAACTATGTGTCTGTTAAAAGGAGACTACGCGAGGCAGGCTATAAATATATGTTCCTGTACCCAGCAAAACTGAAAGTTATGCAGAATAACAAGGCTAACTTCTTCGAAACTCTAGAGGATGCAACGGCTTGGCTGGATGCACAGAAATGCCCGGCAGGAGTGGATGACCAGACGGAGGGCAGACTGGATAAGTGAACCTGGGTTTCTCTGGGATGTACCTTGTACAGCACAGAGGCGGTGGGGTATTAATTACAACAATGACATTGACTTTGGGACTAGAATATAATGCAGAATATGAGGAGGCTAGTGTGAAAGTTGCATACCAGGTTTTAAGGATATAAAAACTGTGCAGTATACTGTAGGACTAATGCAGGAGACACAGGTGCTGCCTCGGGACACGCAGCGCCAGGAAACACGTTATCACCCCCAGGAGTTAGTTTAGTTGGGATGCTAGTAGTACGGTATCCTCCTGCAGAGCTCCTAGTATTGGCAGTGTCTGAGAACTGGTCTAGATGCAGGGTGGCCCGAGAATCAGGGATGGAGCTGGGCAACAGTTGGGGGGGAGGGTGGGTTGGGAGTTGGGGTGTTTAGGAGATGGAGGGGGAGGGAGTTGGGGGTGTTAAAGGGGGTTGAGCCTACAAACACATGCCACGGAGTAAGATGAGGAGGGTAGGGGTGGAGATGGGATGAGTAGGAAATGGATGAGATGGGTGATCTGAAGATAGCAACCTGGAATGGGAGGGGGCTCAATAACTACATTAAACATAACAGGGTTATGATGTACCTGAAGAGACAGAAAATAGATAAAGCATTGCTACAAGAAACTCATCTGACCAAGGAAAAGCAGGAGGTGATAGCAAGAAAATGGAAAGGGATAACCCTGGGGGCAACATATTCGGCGTACGCTAGAGGAGTCATAACATGGATAGAGCCACATGTCCCATTCAAGCTATTACAGTCCACCATAGAAAAAGATAGTAGGATGGTATTGATAAGGGGGATGGTAGAAAATAAAGAGGTGAGCATCATTAATGTTTATGCTCCGAATCATGATACCACGGCCTACTTCAGAACCCTATACATTAAGATAAACCTGTATATGGACAGAGCAGTGGTATGGGGGGTACCTTAACTGTACCCTGGATATGATGATCGATAGGTCGGACAAAAATGTTGCACAACCAGCCCCAGCAGCCAACGCTCTATGCACCCTGTTAAATGCTTTTCGACTTAGTGGATGTGTGGAGGATGCACCACCCACAGGATAGAGAATATTCACACTACTCTGCCCAACAGAACTTGTACACTAGACAAGATTATATATTTATCAGAACAGAGTTAACAAAAGAAGCAACACTAGCAGAATACAAGGCTATGGTCCTTTCAGACCATGCCCCACTGGTGGTAATGTGACAGACTCTACCTCCTAGAGCCAGAATCCCGACATGGAAACTCAGAGCGGAATGATTGAAAGACACAGTGTTCAGAGAGGACCGGAGAAAGGAAATAGAAGAGTACTTTGAACATAACACAGGTAGTGCAGATTTGGCTGGGACAGTGTGGGAGGCATTTAAGGTAGTAGTGAGGGGAGGAGCAATATCGAAATCAAAAGGGCTGCAAGGGGGCATAATACGGGAATTACAAAATGCAGAGCTGGAGCTAGAAACGAAGATGCAGGAGGGCACACGATCCCCAGAGGAGGCCGAGACCATATCCTAATTATAACAAGAATGCAGGGATCATTGGGTGAGGCTAGGTAACCTAAGCTGTAGGAAATATGTGGAGAGACAGCATGCAGAAGGAGACAAGCCAGGCAGATCACTAGTCTGGTTATGCAAAAGTGAGACCCCTAGACAAACGATTAGAGCAATGCAAGGGGGGATGTCAAATACAGGACACCCAGGAAGGAGTAAATGATGCTTTTTTTTAATACTATAAGAGACTATATGCAGACTCCACCGAAGGAGAAGAAATAGACATGCTGGGAGCATTAGAGATCACACTCCCCAAACTCGAGGTGGCAAAGAGAACCTAGATGTCCCAATAACGTCAGAAGGGGTAGAACATGTGATCAAGCAAATGTCCACTAGCAAAGCTTCAGTGGTGGATGGACTCCCGAGTGAGTTATAAAAAGCGTACAAGGCGGAATTACTCCCCCCATTGCTAGCAATGTTAAATGTGGCATTTAGTAAAGGCACATTGCCCAGTTCTCTACGTGAAGCAATAATTATTCCGCTCCTAAAGCCCAACAAACCGGACACGAAGTGCAGGTCCTACAAACCGCTCTCGCTGCTCAATCAGGACAGTAAGATCCTTACAGCAATGATGGCGAATAGATTAAGACCAGTCATAAACAAACTCATACACTCTGACCAAACAGGGTACGTCCCACGTAGGAACATATCCTGTTTTTTGGTCTAATTCATGTATATTGTTTGCTTCTACTGTTCTATGTTTTGTGTATTCTTGTTGTTAAACTGTAAAGTGCCTTGGAGTAAGGCGCTATATAAATAAAAATAAATACAAATACAAATGTTATAGATCAGGCACAGAGGAGCTCCCAAGAGGTGGCAATAATCTCACTGGATGCGGTGAAAGCCTTTGACTCAGTTAAGTGGCCCTGGTTATTGGCTGTTTTAAAGGAATGTGGCATTGGTCTCACATTTTTGAGATGGCTCTGATTGCTATACAGCTAGCCTTTGGCACGAGGCAGAACGGGCGCAAGCATTTGAGAACAGTGGCAACTGAGCAGAGGCACCAGACAGGGATGCCCGTGGTCCCTGATGCTTTTTATTCTAGCACTAGAACCCTTAGCGGCGTACTTAAGACAGCAATATGAGGAAGTAGGAATCAGTACTAAAGGAGGGCAACACTTGGTATCGATGTATGCGGATGACATGCTGCTGTACCTGAGGTACCCTGGAGAATAACTACAGTATATTCTGGAGGTTATGGAGCGATATGCGATGTTGTCTGCCATAACAGTGAACTCAAAAAAATCAAGCATATTCCCCCAGGGTAATTATCTAGGAATGCTACAGCATGCACTGCCGGTACTACAGATAAAGTGAGAAAACTGTCACGTTTAGATACCTGGGCATAGACGTATATCACGATACCGAGGTGGAACATAGGCAAGATACTGTAAAGGTGGTATCAAAAATAGAAAATAGTATGGCATTTTGGGCTAAGCTACCTTTGACCATGATGGGAAGAGTGGCATTGCTGAAGATGGTGGTACTGCCCAGGCTAATACATTATTTTGCGAATATCCCATATATGATACCCAAACAGTTCTTCTCGAAATTACAGAGCATATGCAGGGGTTTTATCTGGCACAACTCCAGGAATAGAATAGCATTATGGAAGCTACAGAACTCGTATAAACAAGGAGGGATTAGATTGCCCAACTTTGAAGTATATTATCTGGCTAGCCAACTCCAATATATAGCAAGGTTGCTGTTCGAGGAACATACACCTGAGTCTAAACTGTCGAGGGCCGAAAGCACCCCTTATTTTTTTAATAAAAGGATGTGGTTACCAAAACCACAGCGGGAAGGAGAAGGTAAATTGTTAGACCTAGGAGGGAAGATGTGGCGGAGAGCCTGCCAAGTTATGCAGAATCCATCCCCTTGCTCCCCACAGATACCTAGAAGTGGCGCTAGAAGGAAAAGATGAACAAATTAGACTGAACATCAGAAGCAAGTGGGAACCGAGAGGCATAGTGGCAATAGGGGATGTGTGGCAAGACGGGAAGGCGAAGGAGTTTGGTACACTGGTGGAAGATATAGGATTAAATCAAGGACAATATATCACATACTCTAGGCTGGTGAGGATGATTAAAAGTACGTTGCCTGAAGCGGTGTTGGCCCAACAGCTCGAGGCAGCCATAGAAACATTTTATGATGTGTCGGAAGGGGGACATGAGGTCTCCCGTATATATATGAAGTGATGATGTCTAAGGTTGGGAAAGAGGTGACCCAGACGAGACTGGACTGGGAGGAGGAAGTAGGGGAATCAATGGGGGACAGGCTGTGGGTCAGGTGCAGGGATACCATAAAAAGGTATCGAGAAACACGAGGTTGCAACAGATTCAGTTGTATGTCACCCACAGAGCATACATGACCCCTAAGAAAATAGCTAAGTTTTAAAACGCAGGGACACATATGTGTCTAAAATGTGGGGAAGTGAATGCAGGAATGGTACATATGTTTTGGCCGTGCCCCGAAATAGGAGCATTCTGGGGGGAGGTGGCCCACTTCATGACAGGAAAAGAGATAAACCTGGATGTGAACTCTCCGTGGGCATGCCTGTTGGGGGGTTCCCCAGGCCTAGTAGTAAACTCAAAGACCTGGTATATATACTCGCTAAACGCATGATAGCAATGAACTGGAAAGCGAGTAGGAGGCCAAGGGCACATGCTTGGTGGCACAATCTAAAGAAATGGGCGAATGCCGAAACAACGGTATGGAATGAGGCAGCAAGTAGAGGTGTGGAGGTGGAGGTGGACATGTTGCTCACCTGGAGACAAATAGTAGTGACACTGTGCGAGTCTGACCGGAATGCCCGGGAGAAGATAGCCCTTCAGGAGTGAAGTAGCAGAGGAAAGTCTGGCACTCCACCTCCAAGGAAACTGTACACCATGTTAGCTCTCCTGTTGCCAAGCCTTCAAAAAGTTGCATGTTTTTGTAGTTGAGTTCACCAGCCAAGGGTTATGTGCTCCCATCATACATCGGCTATAGATATGCCAATCATGCCCGTACCACAGATAGACACTTTCATGAGATTGTTTGAGGTATGGAGGATGCTTTTCTACCCTGACTCCCTGACGCTGACCATGCACACACCACCGATAGGCACTTGCATGAGATTTTTTGATGTATGGAGGATGCTCCTCTACCCTGACTCCCTGACGCTGACCATGCACACACCACAGATAAGCACTTGCATGAGATTGTTTGAGGTATGGAGAATGCTCCTCTACCCTGACTCCTTGACGCTGACCATGCACATACCACAGATAGCCACTTGCATGAGATTGTTTGAGGTATGGAGGATGCTCCTCTACCCTGATTCCCTAACGCTGACCATGCACATACCACAGATAGGCACTTGCATGAGTCTGTTTGAGGTATGGAAGATGCTCCTCTACCCTGACTCCCTGATGCTGACCATGAACAAACCACAGAAAGGCACTTACATGAGATTGTTTGAGGTACTGAGGATGCTCCTCTACCCTGACTCACCAATGCTGCTCTCCAGCTTATTTTTCTGATGCCTGCTTGACAAGAGAATAGAGATACTACCAAACCAAGCCCCACACCAGAAGAAAGGTTCAGACGCACCTATCAACCCACTCAATACTCACTATGATACAGCGGGGTCAGCGCATCACCAACAAAGCGAGTCGGCCCATGAGGAACCAGCATCCACCCAACCCGCAGGGATACAACTATAACGGAAACAGAAAATACCTGAATCAGGACACAAACCCCACTAACCCAACCCTCAATCTTCTGCATACTTAAACCACACAAAGCTACACAACCATCTCTCTCCCAGCAATCCGCACGCACTTTACCACACGCATCAACAACACATAAACATCACCTACAGCACTCGAGGTATCGCCGGATCCGATACTAGCACCAAAGCCCAGCACTCGGTGTATAACGAGCTGAAGCTGCCAACAGCACGTCACTTCTCCCACTCCCCTCCTCCCGACTAACCCTACCTGCCCTTCCTGTTTACAGATCCACCAGAGCACCTGGGGACCAATTCCGTTGGTGCCGGTGCGCTATATAAGTACCTTTAACATAACATCACATTACCCAATTAACCAGCGTTTTGGAGTAAAGCGCTATATAAACTAAATAAATACAAATACAAACCAGCATGTTATTTCTAGTACAAAACACTAGTGTGACGAGTACACAAGAGAACCATGGTTTTTCTATAAAAGAAGCAGATCATTTTAAGGATTGTTGGCATAATAGCTCTCCTTTTCAACACGGAAAGCTGTAACTTTGCAAGCATAAAAATTAAGAAATAAAAACATAAAAATATTGAGAATAGAGCTTCCTCCAGCTAGGCACGAACACTCCATCTCAATTCCACATTAGACCATCACCTTCACCCCTGCATTCAGAAAATGACTAAAATGTCTCTATTCACAGACCACCTCCTGGACCCCATGTAACCGCCCTTCAGCATTGTCCCCTTGCGCGCCACTACTCATGGACTGATGTCCTCCTTCCAGAGCTTGCCGCCCCACTGACCCCCACTGTTGTGCTACTACCCTGTGTTCTCCCCCTCTTAGGTACAGTGTCACCCTATGCCTTCCAAAACCCTCGAGATGATAAATATTCACAGTCCAGGACTGGCATTGCTGTTAGGCGCCTAACTGATATCTTAAAACCGCAGGACCCTTCTGGCATGATCCTGGGCTCGCAACTACCCTTGGATCTCATTAATTCTAGAACATTTGTGAAGGAGGATGGCACAGAGTATTCTCTTCATTGCTTTGTTATCTGTAATAATGGCATGGAATGGGCATTTGCCCACTTTCATCAGGGAATAATGGGAAACAGTGAAATGATCTTATTTCAATGAAACAACTATTTAAAGTGGACAAATCCCTAGTTCCATCAATCAAAAAAAAAAGATTTAATTTAACGGTTTAAGAGGTCAAATGTGCGCATGTAATTAGAAATATGCACCCAACACAGGCTGCAGCGGCCTTTAATTAGAGTGAAAGAAAATTACGCTATGGTACAATGTCCACAAACTAGCTTCCCTAAGTGTGGCATGGAAGGAATTATCGCCATGACCTTTTGAGCAAACGTGAAGACGGAATCAATAACCCCTGAGAGGTAAGATTGCAGGAGCAGAACTGGCTGTGCTGTAATAGTGTGTATTTCTGCATCAGAAGGCAGTTGAAACCTAATTATCGTCAATCACGTCTAAGATAGCTCCGTGAACTGATGAGCGCCACGCAAGGTGGCGGCGCTGCGAATGCTCGCGAGAAAGCAAGGGGCGCTGTGGGCTGGTGCCAGTGGAGTAAGATTTACACGTGAGTTATGGGGATTGTGACTCATTTACTATAACTAACACAGGACTGTCAGAAGCAGCAACCTGTAAAAATGATGCATGCGCGGTTGGTTGGCTGGCTGCGCGCCAACCCCCAGAAGACCTTGCAGCCAAGAATCATGCTTTATTGCTGAGATCATCCAAATGCCTACTCGGACATATATACTGTTATAAAAACAAGTGACCAATCAGCAGTAATTTGTAAGGCCTAAAGGCAAAATCTGCGACCTACGTTTGATGCGCATTATGGTTTCACTAATAGGATTTTAGTCCCGCAGTTCTTTTTGCTTTTACTAATAGTAGCCGTTGCTTGCTGTATTTCCTAGGTGAATATTGCAAAAGCGAGCATGCTTCAATAAATGATTAGAGACAAGGAGAGTGTGATGAGCTACAGCATAGATGTACAGCTTGGTGTTCATATATTGACTCCCAAAACATTGATCTTCAGTTGTCTGAGCTGGTGAAACACTGATTGCAATATCATTGATTCACAAACTTGACATGTAATTGACTTGAAGCTCAAAGTCATATCCGTACACTTATAAACATTCATTTTTCTTCCTCTGGTGGAGGACACACACTCCTTAGCCCTCTTCTCTTCCTTTGAGCTCCTTCTCCAGCACATTCGCACTTCTAGTTCTGGGTTGCACACCAACTTGCCAACTATGTTCCATTTTTTGGGCTCCAGGCTTCCTTGCCACACCCATGGTCTTCTTCCAAACCAATTCAATTTCTATACCATTGATTTATTCCATGAAGCACCCAGACCCCCTGATCCATAATTCTTCTTCCCCACCTATTTTCCCATTCTTGATACATTTTTCGAATTTTCTTCCCCTTGCATGTAGAGGTTTGTACCTACCCAGCTGAGCTCTCGAGGTCACTATCCGTGACTCATATCATCCCAGTCCATCTCAGTCTGTGTTTTATTCATACCAACTAAGCCCTCATCCGGCTTCCACCCTTTGCGTGGTCCCGGCTCCCATGCCACAGGCATGCCTCATCGATGGAATTGATTTGCAATTGCTTAGTTTTGGGCATTTTTATGTTAGGTAAATACTTTTGTTACACTTTCTTTTTTTTATCAATGATTATGTTATTCAAGATTTTCCCACTCAATATTATGTCCCAATATCATGCTGAAAGGTCTGCCTATTAAAGTGTTCATTGTCACTTGAGAAAACATAGGGAGAAAGCTATCAGTTCCAATGTCTTGCTGCTGTGTTCCCTTCCTAGGGTTGGTGACACTTTTGTCTTGGGTTTAGACAACTTGGTAATCAAACTTTTGATGCCCCTTTGAAACATGTTCCCTCTAGACATTCTGAAAGCGATGGGAACATTGCAGTTTCCTTATTAGAATTCTCAACACCTGAGGGGCAGCACCCGGCTACTTCACCGCCCAGAGGAATGCTGATATGCTGGCTCTGACCTCCCCGACTACTGGGGTAAAACTGCTAGAAGCAATGGTTGAGTGTGGGTTCACAACAACCTAACACAACAACTACATGGACCAGAATCCCTTGCACTTATGGGAGTGGGACATACCATAAACACCGGAAACTGCCTTCCTAAGGAGAGAATGAGGATCAAGGTTGCTTGAAAGAGAACAACACTGCTTTTCATTATTATTATTATTAGGGTATTTATTGAGCATGGAAATAGCTTTGAGAAGCAACAGAGTGCTTTACAATCGTAGAGGGGAGAACATGATGAGGAAAGCAGAGAAACAAGGGAGTGGGAAACTAACAACAGGGAAGGGGAGGGGGCAATTTGCAAGCAATGGATCTGTCTACAAGCGACCAGGGGAGGAAACAGTGGGGATCGGATTGCCCAGACTCGGGTAGGGTGGGGAGTGATGGGTGTGTGGACCTAGGTGTTAGGAAGGAGCTTTGTAAGGTAAACTCACTTGGGAACTTCAGGGCACTCTTCACGCATAAAGACAATTGCTAAAATACACCAAATAACGCTGAGGACTGTGTCTGTAAATTATATGTAAGTTGAGTTTGGTGGAATAGAATCCCTAGGGAGTGGCACACCTGAAATGGTTTGTATTAACCATAACACCAATACAATAGGGTCTAACAGAGTATCAGGCAAGAGTAGAACATGGCCATGGGGCCTCATTATAGGTTTGCCGGTCCGGGAACTACATTACTGGTAAGCATGCCAGTACCGTAGTACCCGGACCGGCAAACTACGAGTTCTGCTGTGGGTGCCATTGCAGCCGCCAGGTCTGACCTGGCGGCCGTACTGGTACCCATGCGCAGAGCATGTCGGATGCACCGGCACCGTTGATAACGTTGCCGGTGCATCCGGGTTCCCCATTCCCATTGAGCCCTCTGGGGCTCAATGGGAATGGGGAAGAAAATTTTCCGGTGCCCAGGAATGGGAAAATACCGGGTTCGGCAATGCCGTAATGACCCGGTAATTGCCCATTCCTGGTTTGGCCTACATATCGGAAGACGAGATACGGCCGCTATGCGTTACTAAGCTGCATGACTTCAGGGCAGCCAGCCTCACAAGGTCCGAGTTGAGGATTATGATGGTGCTTATGCACGAACGTCGCGCAACAGTTCGCCCTCACAATTCAAATAATGAGTAAGCATACTCTAGATGTGATGTCACTTAGGTCACTAACATTTCATATTTGTCTCCTATATAGTCGTAACTTTGATCTATCACTGCCAAATGAATGTAGTCTGGCAATTCAATATATCTGTCGCGATTTGGGGAAATCATAGTAGTCATCTTATGTGTCTTTCACGTACAACCAAGGAACAATATTTCTCTGTCCCCCAAACCTTATTAATTGCATGGGTGTTTACTTTTGTAATGTGTCTACACTTTAAAGCCCAAATTGATTGATCCACGAAATAACATTTGTACTGGTAACTATGCCATAGGATACAAGATTGCATTTTCACCTAAAGTTTGTACACTTATCATGTTCATTTTAATAGTTTCAATGTTTCTCTCCCAAAGGTCGTACAGGCTAGTGGCCTCTCGTCCGTTTACATGGTGCCTGAATGGGAGGCTTGGATACCGCTTTCAATGAGTAATACCGGCCTGTGTCGTTGGTGCCATTCGAGCCAAATTCTCCAGTGACAGAGGTCAGTACAGGGGATTTTCCCACACTGTGCTTCAACCCGAAGTATACAATTTTTAGTATATTTGTGCCATCAACATCAGCAACAAAATAAAATAAAAATCATCTTTTATGAATAGTTGTTTACATTTTTCAGTGAATCAAGGACACGCTCACTTGTCTATGAGGGACATGAAAGAATGTTTGGTGCCCTTCTACGCTCACCTCCTCTGCAACAATCCATCCCCCTTCCATTATAAACGGCCAAGGTGCCAAAGACCATGTACACTTCAAAGGTATCTTCCGCACAGGTGCCATTGCTCACATGGCCTAGCCAGACTCAGTATCTCCAGGCAGGCTCGCCTGAAGCAGACCACACCCCTGAAATCCACATAAGTGTGTCTCGCTTCAGCAGTGTTTTCCGGCCCTTTTGTGCATACCTCATGCCCCTCCACCTCCCCTCCAGTATCAATGGCAGTTCGCACCTGTGGCCGTGGCCTCCCAAGGGGGCTGCCAGGGTGGGAACGGCCAAGGTGCCAAACACCATGTACACTTGGAAGGTATCTTCCGCGCAGGGGCCATTGCTCACATGGCCTCCCCAGACCCAGTGTCTCCAGGCAGGCTCCCCTGAAGCCGACTGCGCCCCTGCAATCCACATAAGTGTGTCTCCTTTCAGCAGTGTTGCGGCCCTTTTCTGCATCACATACACACCCACTTTTCTAATTCTTTAAAAACCCCTTGATAGTTATCCTGAGATCATCTGTGAGCACTGCTAGTGAACTCGTGATCGTGCTACCTGTGAACATCTTTGAGCACTGGAAGTTAACTCTTGATCGTGCAACCTGCTCTCCTGCTACTAACTACTCTGCTTGCTGAATCCAATTGTTTGTTAGTCAAGGTAAGGGCAGGTCACCTAATCCTCTCTTTCTGATCTCAACATTTCTATCTATTTTGAATGAATGTACCCAGTAGTGTAATGTTCTTTCATCTCAGTGACTTTACCATTGTCTACTGTTTAAAGTGTTCTGATCTCGATATATAGCAAATTTCATCAGTGTCAATTGTGATAGAATTCCATCTTTCTCGAACCATGTCTATAAGCATGTTTCCTTTTAATGCATGAAAGTACATTCAACATACGAGTAACACGTAATGATTTACGTCACATCAATCAATTCTGTATCAAAGTTATCCCGGTGTATATTCAACTACACTACACAGGTTTTGCTTCTTTGACCAAAACAAATATTGCATAGAAGACTTTGATATCATTCCATCAATCTCATGCATTCAGTAGAATTTTTTGGTAATTATGTGTATTTTCTTATACAGATTTTTCAAGAATGCCTGCTTCTATGGTTTTCGGTTGCCATTCTAGGAACCATGTAAAAAGTAAGGGCACTATCATGCATACATTCCTGATAAATATTGATTTAATATGAGAATGGGTTTGACAATGTGAATTTCCGGTGGACGAGCTTGAAAGTAGAGTCCAGGAGGTCTTGGGAGACTCGAGGGCCAATCGATTCCACATCTGCAGCCTGAACTTTTGCCCCGGATATGTACGGCCAATCGCAGTACACAAAAAAGCATTGACTCAGGAAGTCTTGTAAATTGCTTCCAAATGCAATTCCAACTCTATCCAACTCTATTCATGCACATACTGCATCAGGTGCCTCAGGTGAGTCCCGGATGATTAATTGCATATTTACCAGATTGTATTACTTTGTAACTATACCACATTTTACTACACATCCCTGGTTTATGGATTATCATAGAAAGCAATTATTACCATAGAAAACAATGCCAAAGTGCCCTTCAAAAGAAGCATAATCTTTTCGTAATCGGTTGCTTGACATGTCAATTTTTTTAGGAGAGCATACTGATGGGAGTACAGACCCTTGCAAGTGACGACAGCACCAACATGTCCAGTATACCATGGTGAGCCTTACAGACTTGCAGAAGTTCATGTTATCGACATTTGGATCTTCCCACATATCTAATGCAAATCTAATATTCCCTTTAAGAACATCATGACAATGCACTGAAAATGAAGGAGCAAGATTCTGCATCCATTTCTTTTCCAGAGTCAACAACAACTTCAAGCACCTATCAGGTAATTTTATTTCACTTTTCAATTACAAGAATGTATTATGCTCGGAATTTCAAATAATATTAAATTGTTTATGTATCCTGTTGGTGGTTTACACTGTGGGGCTCATTCCGAGTTTGGAGGCAGCCATGGTGCTATTAGCACCATGGCTGCCTCCAAACTCGGGTCCTGGTCCGTGGTGTCGGAATGGGGACTTACCGGGACATTCCGACCGATGCGGACCCGGTAAGTCCCCATTTCGAAAAGCATTCCCCATTCCCATTTCAGCCCCCATAGAGCTCGGAATGGAGAAGGAGCTAAAACAGGCCCGCAAATTGAGGGCCCGTTATTAGCTCCATGGTCCCTTAACGGGTCCTGCTAAGGCCTGCTGTTAAAACCGGCTGGTCCTGGTGGGACCCGCTAACGGACCTCATAATAGGGTGGTAGGGGGTTAACAGCACTAGCATCCTTACCGGTGCCGTTAACCCCCTACCGCCAGGGTCGGAATGACCCCCAATGTGTCATTTAAGGGTTTCTCTATATATGTACCATTGTCTGCATCCCATTGTCTCTGTTCCTTTTCTCTGTTTTCATCCATACTAAAACAAGTACTGTGTTACAGGGGTATGCTGGTACTTGGACTACAATTACATCGTCCTTTGGAGCTGGTCCAGAGTTTGAGGTATGCACACTGACAGTTCCCTTGAATGAAAGAAAGTAAATCCTACATAGGATACTATTAGACAGTGACATTCTTATAAATGTGCAGTGTTTCAAACTTTTATCATTTCAGTTCTAACATTACAATGTCTCCCTTGCAAAATGTTTGAGGGCAACATTACAATCAGTATGTTTTGCACAGTGATCTCTGATTGAGTACACTTGCCATCAATCAGGTGAAATTCGAAATGTTTCACAAAATGACGTACACTGTTTACGAGGGTATGTATGTAAGCAATGTGTGCGATGAAAGATTTTAATTTCAAAAACGTTTGACTTTTGTTTTTTTTTTTTAAATCAATATTCTATTCAAGAAATGTATACAAGGTTGGGAATTACAAGAGGAGGCACATGGATCTGAGGTGGTGGACCAGTTGGCTGGTGTGGTCGTTACAGAGAAGACCACGGTTTCAAAGAAAATCAAGAAAACAAGGGTAAATAAAAAAAGTGTTTTTTAATTTTCTAGAATGTTCAATTTGGGTGTAACACCCTGGATCTCCCTCAGCCTGGCTCAGGTCCCCCTTTTATAATTTTCAGAGAATACTCTTTCTTGGGTGACTGATGGTTCACCCCAGATCCCCCTCAGCTGGGCTCAGACCTCCCTTTTATAATGTTCAGAGAATATTCATTCTCGGGTGACTCATGGTTCACACCGGATCCCCCTCAGCCAGGTTCAGATCCTGGTTTCCCCTCAGCCAGGCTCAAATCCCTTTCTCTGTCACAATAAGTCACAGCCGGGCTCGTACCAATTGTAGCACGCATTCAACTATTGAAGACTTTCGAATGTGCACTGGGTTTAGTTTGACCCTTTGTGGGACCACTTTGATATCAAATTTCCCTTTGTGATAGGTGCCAATTAGTTGGATTCCTGACAGAGACCTTTGAGTGAATACCCAGGTGACGTCAGACCACCCTGTCTACAGTATCTTATTTAGCCTCCCAAAGTTCAATCTCTCTTCTGGTTTTCAATTTATTGGCCTCGCTATTCACATACATTCCACTCACTATTCTCTTTAGATTTCTCCATACAATGTTGCCGCTTGCAATCTTGTTTCAAACACAAGCTGGTTTGGTATCAGTCTCACCGACTCACCAGCTGTGCTGTATTTACTGATGCTGCTTTGTTGTAGGAGCCAAGGACAGTAACATGGTGGCAGCAGCTCCTCCCAGCCTTGGTTATCGAGCAGTAGATCCCTTGGTACCTCTGACACACAATGCAGGTTTGGTCAGATTTAGTTCCTGGTCTTAGGTGTGTCACTTTCCAGGGTTTGGGAAAGTAACGGTCTGAAAAGGTCAAGGGTACTTCCCTCCTTGCAACCCTCTCTGGTCACACCGTCTTTATACTCATATTAAACTGCCATCTTGAAGCCGCAGTTTCCTTGTGTGCTGGGCCTTGCTCAGATTGTGCTTTCGTGCTGTAACTTTTTTCCATGTGGGGAAGTGTGATGGAAGTCAGGTGTGTGTAATGATCAGCAATTGCCTGACGTTGACTGACCCTTGTATTGGGACATGTCAGGTATACTTCTCTGGTGTTAGTCTGTTTCCGCTCGTGGTGAGCAGTCTGTGAGAAAATGTTTGTGTCGGGAAAGGTGCGGGGGGGGTGTTGAGTTCCTAGGTATCCTACCTAGTAGGATGGGGAAAAAGGTGTTACAGGGAAGGGGATACCATGTCTCGCATTCTGGTGTCCCACTTCCACTCCCCGAAGATCCCTCATCCAGGTGGTCCTCCCGCACTGGTCCACTCCCAGGAACTGGATCCATAAGCGATGGCCATGTCCTGACCACCTGGATGACAGATCCCGGCGACTAGCGGGTGAGACACCTTCAGGTTTCTCACACTGTTCATACTTTAAAAACTTCACGGGTAACAATACCACAGCCCTTGCAGAACTTGCATATCGATTATGTTGACATGCAAGAAAGATGTTCCTCCTACAGGTACCTAATCATAATGGTCTACCGATTTTCAACTTGGCTTGAGGCGGAGCCCTATGCAAAGAATGATGTAAAATATGCGTCGAAGTTCCTAGTGAGGGAAGTATTCTCACGATGGGGTGTGTGAGGAAATAAGGTCAGATAATTGCCAACACTGCCAACAATATCTTTGAGGAGATAACATGTCTCTTAGAGATCAAATACAAACTTTGCACAGTTTACCGGCTGCAGACGAACAGGCTTATGGAGAGAATGAATGGATTAATAAGAGAGCACTTGGCTAAGCTAACCACTACTATGTGCCAAAATTGGCTTTTGTGCCTCCCTCTCCACATTTCACCCTTCGAAGCACATCTTCTGTAGAGCACCACCTTACCCTGCAGGAAATTGTAATGGGAAGGAGAATACATGCGCCTGTCCATCCTTCACGTTCAAATTTGGATGCTAACCCCAGCTCAGACTTCCTTGGCAATGAAATCAAAGACTATTCAATTGAGATGACCAATGTGCTTCGCTACATCTCCCGCCAGGTCCAGCAATCTACAAGCAAGCTAACCAACATTGAAGAGTGTGTACAAGCACATCAAGCATTTTCACAAACACAGATCCTTAACCCAGGGGATAAAGTATTTATTCGAAACTCAGTGAGAATGTGGAAGGAGCCTCAGTTTTGTAGTCCTTTTGAAGTGGTCTTCACAACACCCATGACAGTAAAAATAAAAGAATGGTGTGCTTGGATTCATCACCCAGACACTCACAGCGATACCAGCAGCACATCAGGAAGAGCAATACTCACTTGATGTGACATATTGGACAAATTACATTAACATTTTGTACTATAATAAGATGTTACAGAAGACCCACAATAGAGATGGATGATGGACAAGGAAAAAGAAGAGGGGGTGAGATTAAAGAAGAGAGTGCGGTAAATGTAAAAGGTGGTGTGTTGTTCTGCATCTTTGTTTTCTGTCTCCTTCTTTTCTGGTATTTAGCACATAAGGATACATTGGGTCCATCAGCTGGTGGTGATAGTGAGACATGCACTAATCAAAGAATAAACAGCCCAATAGAATTCTACTAAATTGTCAGGAAGGGCGTGGATATGGCCTCATAAAACTTATGGTATGGGGAGATGAAGAAGGTGGGGCGAGGGAGCACCATTGCTACATCCCACACCTCACAGGAATGCTGAAACAATTCTTGCCACAAGAGGTGACAGCAGAAGATGGAGGATGTCTGTCTACATATGGGCTTGTGCAGAACTAGGGGTTTGTTCCAGGGGCATACAGTGGTAGCAAAGTGGATTGATGAGGGGCAGAAGGTGTACAAAGACAACTTTATACAGCTAGAAAGTATGGCCCAGGAGGAGAATAGTAAGCACACGGTTCTGGAATATGTAACAGACAGAGGGGGCACAAAAGAGAAAACAGGTGCCCACTGTCCATGAACAAATACACTATAAGACCTCCAAGGGTTACGATGTGCCATGGTGTCATACCAGAACCTTGATGCAAATCCAGGGCTCGGTGTTGCACAATGGAAAGTGGGAAAAAGGAATGGCACAGTACCGCGCAGAAGGGCTGGTGGATTTCGAAGTAAGGGTGGTTAAGTAGATAAATGCAGGATGTAAGAACATTTTTAACAGTTATATACATGCTTTCAAATGGATGTTCGAAAACCCACATCCAGAAAACAAAACCGCTCACACAGTATTCTTTGTGTTTCAGAGCAATTGGCACACAAATGCTGGGGATGAATACTGGTTGCTTGCAGGAGGACGATGGACATACACTCAGCTACCACCAGACTGGAAGGGAGTGTGCACACTGCTAACCCTCCACAATCCTACCTTAGTTATGCCCCGCACAGGCCTGATACCACTAAATGAGTTGTCCCCATGTAAAGAGAAGGTTCCCGCAGAAATACAAAGAAACAAACACAAGATAACAAGGAAGAGAAGGTCCAGCAGCAACTACATTTTGGAAGAATCTACCAAGAGCCTATAAAAGATTCTACCCCATCTGAAATTGTTCAGCTCAGCATCTGTCTTCTTTTCCTCTCTCCTGCTTCCTGGGGTAAAAACTGCAGCCAATACAAAATGGTTGCAGATCACGTGCTATGGACTGCTTCAACAGGCAAATGCAACCGAAAAGGGCTCAATGCAGTCTGTGAAGGACTACGGGTTCTACAATTGATGACCCTCCAAAATCGTTTCATTTTGGATCTTTTGACGGCGATGGAGGGAGGGGCGTGCCATAAGATAGGAAGCACGTGCTGTACCACAAAACCCACTAATGATGCCGCAAATGGAACAATCACAGACGCAGTAGAGGAAATAAGAACAATACATCAAAAGAAATGCAAGACACTTCATTGGCAACCTGGATGGATTCATTATTCACCTGGGCACCCAACTGGCTTGTAGCAGCATTTAAAATAACTGTCCCTGTGTTCATCACAATCCTCATCACCACCTGCATTGGCTTTCTAATCATCCATTGGTATAAGTACTGCTAGCATAATGAAAGAGAGAATGAAGGAAAAATAGTTTTCACAGCACCCCCACCAGACTTGGAAAATTACAAAGCACTATGAGGAGAGTGTTCATCTAATGGAATAAAGATACTGATTTTGGGGGAATATTTGGATGGGTATGAGGAGGAAGGGGACACGACCAGAGTAACAAGGCTGTGGGTGACAAGGAAAAGGAAGAAAGGATGAGAGGGGCAGAAGTGTTGATGAAAAGATCGATCAAAGAGGGAATGTGTTAAAGGCGCTAATTCAGCACCAGAAGGGGGGATGCACCTACCAACTGTGAGAGTAAAGAATGCGGATGATGGGGGCAAATACACAGGGAATGACACAGGTAATCTAAGCAGTGAGTGCCCGATACAGAGAGATTTACTGGGGTGGTAGGGGGGTAATTATGCATTGGGTGTACACACAGTCCAAGATACTGTCCGATAATTAGCTAAAGAAGGGGAGCGTGACAAAAATAGCGCTATCACAAACATATGTAGAGGGAAATCCTTGGGGCGTGAGGGACCTGAGAAACCTCGATCTGAAACACGTGACCAATACAACAGGGATCTGAAAAGGGGGCAGGTCTCAAGCTGCTCATTACGAGTAAACCAACATAACTAGAACTGGATAATGTAATTATAGGGTGGCCAGCCAAACTAACCACCCTACATGGCAACAGGGAGGGTGTCTCTGTACCAGTGTACTTGTCACATGACCACTGATGCCCATGGACAGGCGGCTGTGAGAAGAGCACACTGGATCGAGTGACGTTTCTGGTAGGACCAATCAGATAAAAAGTTCTTGACCTCTGAGGAGGTGGCCAGCGTCCTAAGTAACTACTACAGAGTTTGCGAAGGTCATTATCCCAAAGGGATCGTGCGAATGTCCCCTTTCCCACCAGCTGTAGGGTGTCTCGTGTTCCGTTCCCAATGGTGCTGACCAGTGGCAGTGTATTAAAGTTCCGGCAGTCAGCACAAATGTTGCCTCAGTAATAACAAATTGTTCTGGGGTGGGATGTGAATAAATGTGGTACCACATGGGGAGGCATTGTAATGGGAAAATTATGCTTCACTAATCAATGCATTCTTCGAGGAGGTGATGTCTACAAATCAATAAAATCCCAGGGAAACAGAAAAAGAGAATTCTACAAATTGTAAGTGTTTCAATGGATTTCCGACCATTGTATTTCTTGATATAAAATTGCTGTTTGTGTTCTATTTAGATGGCAGCATTCCGATCTTAGCCCATCCACTGTTCTGTTTGATTTATGCTCACCCAGCTGTAATAAACAGCATTGCTTCTTGCCCACTGTTTGCTCTACCTTTTAAGTATGAGGTTTTAATTATATTCTTATTGGTGGACCCCTAACTACAATTTCAGGCAAAAGTACTCTGATAATTCCCAGAACATGCTTAGCTAGCAAACCCATGGACACAAAACCTCTTAGAGTGCCATTCTTTTACAAGGTAGCACAAGGTTCCACTTCCAGGTTAGTCAACATTTACATGAAACCCTTGGTGAACTGATGCTTGACCCTAAAAATCCACCAATTGTTACTCACCGATAGGTGAATGCCCAAAACTGAGTTCCGTATACTGAAGTGGGAACTTGATTGTAGAGCTCGGGTTGGAGCCTCCTACCTGAGCCTCCTCTCTGTGAGGGAAGAAACTCTTTTCAATGATATGTCCCTCCACTGGTTAAACAGTAAAGAGGGTCCTGATCACTTAAAAGAGCGGGGAGAACACACCGCCAAGTAACCGGCTGCAAAGAAAGATAGAAATCATGAACCACAGATAATGAGCGTGTACATATGTCCCCAAAGAATAACAAAGTATACCTGTTGTTTTCCCCCCCAAAATGGCTACAGGAGACACCGACCGTCCTCCTGTCAGTAATTAAACAGAACAAGAAAAGTAAGTTGTCACTACTACTTGGGAACCAGATTGCAATATAAATAATTTGTTGTATCTTGCCACAAGGAGTACTGGGTTCTTTGTAAAGGAAACAACGGCAAGTATAAAATTAAAAAAAAGGAAGGTTAGTAAGGTTTCTACTACCGTACAGCACGAGGAGCGCTCTAGTTCCGGGATGGTGCAATCTCAGTGTGGCGTTCAAAATGCACACAGGAGAAACAAAGGAGTTCCAGTACTTGGATTAGGTGAAGGTAGCGGTGATTACAGTAGTAAGAAACCCGTGAAACACGGGGGAGAGAGGATAGGTCAACACAGGAGATGCAGTCTTATTGAAGTGGTGAAAAAGGACAAGACTCACCGAGTCAGCAGCAAGTAACTGTGCTGCGCAGGGGACGAAGGCAGCGCTGTATTGGTCTTCACACAGGTAAGGGTCCTGGTACACGGGCGGACGGGTTCTGATCAAAACGAAGGCAAGAGCAGTCCGAATGAGGTGCCAGGAGTCCTGATACACACGTGAGCAAAGTTTCAAGCAAAACGAAGGCAGGCACAGTCCGAATGAGGAGACAGGAGTCCTGATACACGGGCGGGCAGAGTTTCAAGCAAAACGAAGGCAGGAGCAGTCCGAATGACAAGCCAAGAGTCCTGATACACGGGAGAGCAGAGTTCCGAACAACAACAGGCAGTCCAGAGAACGGGAAATAGGTACCCAAAAGAAGACGAAACTTCAGGTAGTAACTTCAATTAGAAGCAGCGAAGAAAGACTCATAGCTGCTTATATGGGAAACGTAATTGAGGAGCGTACGGCCACGCTTGGAGAAGGTCATGTGTCAACCAGCCAGGAAGCATGGGAATAGTAGTCCTTTTACAACTTATACTGCCTGAGTCTCCCCTGTAGTTTCCATCGGGCTAAAAACGGTGCTACAAAGCGCCATACACCACAAGGCAAGGTGACGGTCTTACGCTGTGCAGCAAGGTATTTTTGCACATACCCCGTGCGCGGCATGGAGGAGTCCTGCAAGCGTCTGCGAGCGCTGCGAAGTGTGACACCAATACACACAGAATACAGATATGTACTTAAGATGATAGGATAAAATGAAATCTCCCACTTCATTAAACCCTTAGGAGGACTCCTAAACCAGATGTATAAACCCTAATAAACCCTAACAAAACAGAGTTCCTGCTTGCCATCCGCTCCCTCAAACCTCACTATCCAACGCTCTATGGCAGCTCTCAAAGAGTTTGGCATTGTTCCTGCTCTCGCTCCATTTCGACAGACCACTTCTAGACATTAAGCTAAGACATGACCACCATATCAAGAACATAGAAAAAAGACTTCTAACAACGAAAATATAAATAATGTTACTCAAGAAACAGACCTGTACTCAATGGTCCAAGCATTCTTTCTCTTCAACTACATTATGGGCATGCCCTTCTGGTGGACCGCCTGAAAAATAGCCTGGCTCCACTCAAAGCAGTTGAACATGCAGCAGTACATCTTATATGAGACACTGGCCATTTTGATCCTATCACTCCAGTTCTCCTCTCTCAATTACCATTTAAAAACATCAGAGATATATGCTCATCAACATCTACTAGAAGGATGATGCTGTGGCAATGGCTATCTAGAAACAAGGGCACTTTTTCCCAGGATATGTTTCTGCAAGAAGAAAATGGCTTATGTATCAAGGATATGATATAAAGGATATTCAGGATCAGGACTCATGTACTAACCTTCTAGATAAATATAATAAGCATCTTACAGAGTTAGTGGAATTAGAGGCACCGCTCATTTCAAAATTAGCTAGGAAAAATAACAACAGCCAAAAATGGTTTAGTCCAGAGCTCAACTCTTTGAAGAAAGAAAAACGCACTTTGGAAAGGAAATGAACTAAAGATAAAACCACGGAGAGTAAAAAGAACTGGAAATTGAAGGATAAGGAATATAGAGATAAGATTAAGGTAGCCAAGGCTGATTTTCTCAATAGTGAAATTGAGCAGGCAGAAAATAAGACAAGCAAGCTCTTCGATATTTTGAAGAGCATGGAAAAGCCGGCCTCTCTCACCCCGCCTTTCATGCCCTTCGAGGAGGATTGTAACAAGGTGTCACAGGCCTTTCAAGCAAAAATAGAAAAAGCAAGACAGAACATTATCAAAGCCAGACTTATCGCTAAACAAGACACTGATCCCCCACTAATGAAGACTCTTGTCAGAAGACAGTTCTTCAAATTTAGCTCTATCTCAGAGGCAGAGATGTTAGAGGTGTTGAACAACATGAAACCAACCACTTGTGCAGAAAATATCCTGCCTCCTAGCATCATTCTCCAACATAAAGCTACCTTTGCGCCCATTCTTCAGAGAATAGTAAACGCCTCATTTAAAGAGGGCATAGTGCCGAGAGACATTAAGAAAGTTACTATCACCCCTCTTGTCAAAAAAGCAGGTCTGGATCCTAAAGATCCTGCGAATCTTCCCCCAATAACCAACTCAAACTTTGTTCTCAAGTTATTGGACAAGGTTGCTACACAACAACTGCAACAATTCGTTGAAAACGAGGAGATCCTGCATCGGCAACAATCGGGATTTAGAGCCTCCCATTGTACGGAAACAGCCATGCTGGATCTGCAGAACCAGATGCTTAACTTAATAGATAAAGGCAAGTTAGGAGTGTTAATGCTTTTAGATTTAAGTTCCGCCTTTGACCTGGTGGATCACCACCTTCTCATCAAGGCACTCAGAGAGAATGTGGGATGTTCAGAAGGAGCCATAGATTGGCTTCTGTCCTTCCTTTCGGACCGTCAAGCCAGAGTCCATTGGGGCAGTAGCTTCTCCGATCCCTGTGATATTTTATTTGGAGTCCCACAAGGGGCCAGCCTGTCCCCAATGCTGTTTAATATATACATGCGCACTCTGTGCAGCTTACTGGTGAAGGAGGGGGTGTCGTTTACAAATTACGCAGACGACACCCAACTCATATTGGAACTGGATGGCAGCCATCATGACGCAGACAGTGAAGTAATAGCCAGGGTCTATAAGATAATTAATGCTTGGATGCAGACAAATTGGATGTGTCTGAACGACTCCAAAACTGAGCTTATGCTGTTTGGATCTAGTCGTCAGCTTGCCAACTTGAGGGCAGAGTATAAGTCATTTAAAATCAAGAACGCCACTATCCAGGTAGTCCAGAAAGTGAAGACCCTGGGAATGATGGTTAACGCAGTGGTAGACTCTCATGCTATCTACAAAAAAACACGGCATATTACTTAAGGCTCATGAAAGCCATTAAGCCTTACCTTAATGAGGGCAACATGGCTACCATAGCCAGAGCCATTATATTATCAAGACTTGACTATGGTAATGCCCTGATGCAAGGGGCTTCCTCTAGGGATGTCTCTAGTTGTCAGGTGATTCAGAATAACGCGGTTAGGCTGGTCAAAAATTTGAAGAAAAGAGACCATGTCACTAAAGATAGAATGGCGTTACACTGGCTAAGAGTAGAGGATCGTATAAAATTTAAAGCTCTCTGCCTGGTTCATAAATGCCTTTATGGCTCTGCTCCAGAATATTTAAAAAAGAGGTTAGTGCTTCACACCCCCAGTAGAAGTCTTCGCTCCGGGGGTAAATGCCTGTTCATCGTTCCCAAGTTCAAGCTGAAATCGGGGTTGGGCAGCTCCTTTTTGGTTCAGGCGCCCAGCTTGTGGAATAGTGTTCCGGAAACACTCAGGTCTGAAACAAACCTTCTTGCTTTCAGGAAGGGTTTGAAAACATATCTCTTCAGATGATGAAACGGGATAAGTTGGATCAGGGACATGTTCAGGGTTCAGCTTTGGACTGGCCTCTTTCTGTGTTCTATGTGTGTCTCTGTTCGTTTAAAGCGCCCTGATGCCCTTGGGCTACCGGCGCTATATAAAAATGAAATGAAATGAAAAATGAAATGAAAATCCGACGGGCTACAGAGATGCAGGATGAAAATGGTTTTACTTATCAACCCAATAGTGATGTATATGCTTTTAATGGTTGTAAAAATAGCTTTAAAAGGGCTTTCAAGGTTAGTACAGATTCATTAGGAATTAAGTTACTGAACTCAATATCATATAGACTTCGATAGTTTATTTCCAATGTTATTTTGTTGTTTTAATGTTATCGGAACATTTTAATCATTGGCTTTATCTGCATATGTGTATGTATTGCCATGCATTTTTCATATCATATTACTGAATTCTGTATCAGATTTGCAGGTTGTAATGTCGAAATAAAGATTTATGAACGAACAAGCACAGCAGACCACGAATTTTAAAATCATGGAAACCTGCAGAATAATTTCCCATTTAGGGGATCAATCTCAGATCTTTCCGCCAGATCTTTTTAGGCCAGAACTGCGGGCAAATCTTCAGTCAAAAGGCATATGCATCGGAGTAGCATTATCATCAATGCAGTGCCATCATACAGTGCTTCCGCTGCCTGTCCATGCATCCGATTTGGCACCCATAGGACTTGGTGCAATGTAAACAAGTTCATCTCTGAGAAGAATGTTATGCATGTGATTTCATATTTCCCCCCAAACTCATTCATCAGTTGAGGTTTCGCTCAAGGTCTGTTTCGATTGCCAAGCAGCCTGCGACATGTATGGGTGTTTGAGTTCGACCTCTCTCAGAGTCTGAAATACTGTCGTAGCTACTGGCCCTCACGTGCTCAGGCTGTTTTCAAAGTCATTGTTGAGTCTATGGTGAAGTTGTGTAAGGCCATCATTAGAAGAAGATAGTGAAGTAATTCCTTGCCTACCTTGTGTAAACTGTCTTTTATCAGTAACCATCTAGAGGAAGGCTCTACAGGAGTGTGCAATTGTGTGCCCTGTTTAACTAGTAACCGCTGGTGGTATATGCAGAAGTGTGTCAACTGTACGCCCCTCATTACTCGCAGATGATTGGAGTTTGTTCAGGGAAACCCTTAAGGACTTTTCTCCCCACATAAATTTCCAGGGCAACCGTGAGTAGGCTGAGATAGAATATGCTGGTCATCAATCAGTTTTTTGGTCTAAAGTATACCTCCCCAAACTAGATGCTGGGGGACCACATGTCAGTGTACATGGTGAGATGATCCAATAATTGAATTGTCTTGAGCTGTATGATTTCATGTGCATTGGTAGCAAACTCTATAGTAGTCCTACGTTTTCAATTTGACTAGCTAGACTACTGTCACCTAGGTTACTATTGGTGAGTGGGCACAGCTTCTACTTTTATAGTTTTATAATCTTGCAGACAATCTTCGATTCTTGAGAATTTGTGCGTGGGGTGCAAACCTACAGTTTTGTGTGTCTGTGTCGGGCACACAATATAATTGGAGGGAAAAGGACCAAGGCTGTCTAGCCTTCAGTGTGGCCTGCACTCCTCTTCATCAGCTATGTGGTTTAGTTGGTCAATTGTAAAATTGTGTTACCGTATCTTGTATATTTGCTTAGTACAGTCTTTTGAAAATCATGTTCTTCAAATTACTGAGGTCCAAAGATTTGCTCTAGTTTATTAATTAGAAAGTAAGTGCAGATGCAACAATTTCCAATGCAATTAGGACTATCTGAGTTTCTTCCTCAGTGCATAATACAGTTATCTGATCATTGTAACAGAAGTCAATTAGTGAGATCACAATTCATGAGCTCACATAAGAATCATGAGGCCTCATTGTTGTTTCCAGACCGGCACTCTATAACTCTGTAGGCGGGTGCCCGCCCGCCCAGCAGGTCAGACCTGCCAGGCGGCTGGCACCTGCCTGCAGAGTTTTCACAAGAGCACTGGCACCATTAGCAACGGTGCCAGTGCACCTGTGTCCTACGGGACTCTATGGGAATGGAGACTAACGAAATTACAGGCTCATGAGTTCCAGGCCACCGGACTTGGGTTAGCCCGGTAGTACTGGGAAGTCAGCCGCAGGTAATTTCTTTACGGGTCATGCTGCAACCTGCCAGTAGCATCGGCAGTGGTACCGCTGAACCCGTATTGAGGCCCAAAGAGTAGTAGGATCAACCCCCAACCACATGAAATGGTAAGAAATGTTTATCATATATTCGTGGATAACCCCAAATAAATAAATAAAAACGAAAAATGTAAAGAATTAAAACATACTAATCCCTAAAATTCATAGTAAGGTTCAATACATCAATGCAAATCAACACCACATACACGGGTAAGTTATACACAAGATCGGTGATTAAGTTATATAAGTCCATAAATATAAATGCCACAGTGAATATGGTCCCCTAGGTTCCCATTTGTGCAATTGCAAGGAATAGAAAATAATTCTGTTGTAGATTTGTTACAGCAATACCCCAATATAACAATGAAATAGCCTTGAATGGATGTCAAAATAATCAAATTGAGAGGAAGAGGAGGATGTCACCTGAAAACCTCAGCCCACATTTGGATACCTTGTTTCTCTGTTGACGTTCGCAATAGGTAGAGCACCAGCCTGGGGGCAACAGGAAGAGGAGCGGCGAGAGGGGATGGCCCTACCGGTTTCCTCTACAAAGGCAAAAATTGGGAGCTGTTGGCCCATTCACAAAGTGACTTTGGTGTAGGAACAAATATTCCCACTGGGGTGTTACTGATACTTACTATGATCATATAATGTTGAAAAAAGTATTTGTTACCTTTTTCCAGTGTTGATGTTTCTACATTGGGAGAAATATTTCCTTATTTTGGTTTATGTCACATTGATTTTTCCATTTTTCCTTCTTTCTTTTTTATCTAACATTCATGATTTCTGTTTAGCAATTTTGCATTCTGATTCATACTAAGAAGGATTGTTTTTCATATGTATGTAACCTTGTAAATGTTTTATTGATTGTATTTGTACGGATGTTTTCACATAAAGTTTTGTCTTTAACTTACAATAATTTGCATGATTATCCTTGATGTGTTGTACTATGATGGATACTAATTATATGTAGATTCTATTACCCCAAAGGGGTACTTAGGTTTGGACCAGGGGCAGGACCTCAATTCATTCACACCTTCCTATAGGCCAACCTACATGCGAACTAGTACCTTGTGTTAATATTCCATTCACAAAGTGAGCCAGCAAAGGGTCCTTATACACTGAGAGAAGAAGTGAACCCAAAAGCCCACATTGCAGTAAACAATGTGTTCAGAATCCCTTTCTGAATCCAATGCCATCAGGCTATCATGGCTTTGTGATGAAAGTACGAGGGACATTAATTCAGTATTTTTAGAGGAGATCCATCTATCCCTTTAGAAAGCCTGTTCGATCTGGGTGCAGTATTGTTTGTATGACCTTTATTAAGTGATTGGCTATACTTCTCAAATGAGGTTTGCCATCCGGATTAATTAATCAATTATGCCTGAAATCCAGGCAGCTAACTTGTACCATGCCCTCTAGAACCACCCAATGCTGACATCTTACATGATAGTGTTCCCACACTGGATGCCCATTCAACGCTATATTTTTTTACCTAACAACATGATATCTCATATTCTCTGTGCAGAGCACAGTGTGTGTTTGGAGCCTGCAGCCTGATTGCCTTGGAAACATCAGCATGAGCAGCAATTAACGCATTGTAACAACTTGATTTAGGAAAGTTACTTTAATATCAAACCCCAACCAAACTCCTAGCTCCTTGGTAAGTAATTATACAATCCCTTTCCTCAAACCAGAATCGAGACCAACACAACCATTCAATCATTGAATACGTTTTGATTCCTAAAGTTATTAGGGTCACATCATGTAACTTAATGTGAACAATAGTTGCACACAACCCAAAACATTCCCTTAGTGAGAAAAGCATTTACAAGTCCATACACAGATAATCACAGGAACCAATTTAACTGAATTCACAATAAAAATATTTTTTCATACAATATATGATTTCAACAATAGTCAATAAAGGATCTTCATAATTCTTATTTCACAGAATAAAGTCATCAACAGAGCGATGGATGACTTCGTGAGATGACCAGCAAGATGACTTTGGCCATTCCGAGTTACGAGTTATAAACACTCTTCTTTAGGGATTGTCATCAATTTTCAAAATAGTGAAATAAAACAAATCTAACTTTAACATCAGCACCTGCGTCCACTGGTGTGAAACTGACAAACAAGCATGTTTTGATTGTTGCCATGGTCATGGGTAAAACATGGTAATTTGAGATCTCGACAAAGAAACCTTTCTCTGTCAGTTTCATCTGTCACAGGTTACACGAGTTCAGGGGAACCATGTCAAAATCATTGTTAAGGTTTTCTTTTAACTTCTTACAATTGTAAGTTTGGAATTCACTCCAATGTGTATGCAATTGTGCACACCATTTTAAGGATATTTGTTTTTTTGTGTTCAGTTTTAAATTTTAATAAACATTTTATTTAACTTTTTAGTACTGTGCCTGATTAGATGTGAGGTTATTTCTGCTTTGCTTGCCAATGAATCATTCTCCTCCCTATATGGCTGATGGAGGGGGTGGATAGATAAACGGAAAAGCAGGTGTCCCTAAACAGGGACAGATAAGTGGGAGCAAAAGAAGAAGAATCTAGGTCTTTATTTATCAAAGAAACGTTTAGTTGATGTTTTTCTTTCAAATGAAAACAAATCATACACAATTCAAACCACAAGATACAGTTCTCAATCCAATGGACAATGCACAATTTAGCAAAACAGGACTAAAAAAGTCAAAAATGCGTATCTATTATCGAAAGAAAATGGCAATCATGTTTTTAATCATACCAGACACATCATCAATCACTCAATCATACTCAATTCTAAACTTCCACAAAACAAACACATAATGTGCCATGTAGTTTTACAAAACACCATTTCATTTGGTCAAGAAATCAGGGTACACAGTGGAGATTTTCCGGACCCTCTAGTTAGCCACTCCCAACCGGTTTCGACATACGGACATTTTCAAACGTCTTCATTAGGGGAAGAAAACAATACACTATTATCAAGTGTTTGTCCAAGTTGGATGCATGTGTGTAATGCAGCAGGCATATAGTGTATGTGCTGCCTACAGCTGTTGGCTCCAGATCATCCAAACGAACGTGGTCATCAGCAGGGGTAGGTTGCTCAATGTCCCAGACAGTGAAGTGAGGAGGACCCCATCAATCACAGAGTTGTTAGAGAATGTGGCACCACCGTAGCGCAGTCAAAGTCAGACTCGGAAGGCTTGAAGCCAGAACATCACCCTGACATTTGCCGTGTTACACTGTGCGTTAGAGTTGCACTTGCCAAGATTGCTAAGAAGCTTGCGGAGGGGTGGCACTATGCCACTCAAACGCTTAACATAAAAGTTCCAAATCTAGCTTGGTCCAACCCCTTCACTTCTGGTCGTCACAATGAATATTATGACCACTCAGAATGAAGAACCTGGGAGAGAGCAATGACATTGCTGTGAGCCAGAAGCCAGGGTGAAGGTATGTAAACCCTAACAGTGACCATGCGTGTGAGCTAATCTTAGATGAAGATAAGAATTGGTTTCAAGATACTAATGAAATAGCAGCTTCGTGAGCAAGGTTGAGTTCACCTTATCAGTGATAGTCCTAGGGGGGGTGATTGAGGCTATTCAGATCTGCCTATGGTTGTATTTGTGTAATGAGATTTTATCTCTCTTTAGGGATAAACATTCTTGTCCTCCACTCCCCACAGTCGGATACCATCGAGCCTTCCATACTGGAAGAGAGTGCTTCAGTGTGTGGCATAAATATGTACTATATGTATATATTAAACATATATGGAAATGGCTTCACAAAAAATGAATAACTTAATACACTCCTCAATAGGCAGTCAACCGAAAAGAAAATAATATGTTTTTATTGCTGAACAATGTATTATATTAATCAACTAGTGGAAAGGTCTGTGTACATCGACTAATGTGCGTGAAGGAAGGAATTTTCAGATTGTAAATATATTATCTGATGTATTTTAACGTAATTTATGTTAATAGAAAAAATAATTGTAAAGGATCTTGCTCCTTTTATGTGGAGTAGTAGTGACCTCAAACAACATCTCACATAATCCATTGAAAGTTCAACATAGTACATACAGCCAATTGTTATATCTGCTCCTCATTGTCTTGGATTGCACTTACGGGTTTTGTACTCAAATATATAATGTTGAGGGATGTCAGAGTAATACAATTCACGTGTGTCATGATTCGAAGTAGACATGAGATCACAAAATAAAGTAAATTGATGTCAATAAAGTTTAAAACGTACATGTTACATTAAAGGATATTTATTCCGAGCACTATCACCACCTGAGTGGTCCCGTGGTGCTCTGGCGGGTCTGAAAAGCAAAAGGGTAAGGTTTGGGTATAAGTTAGCAGAACTGAGCAGGAAAAAAGTACAAAAGAGCTGTGATGTGCTGTTGGCAGCTTCAGTTCGGTTTGCATCGTTCGCTGAGCATAGGTGTGAATTTTCAGTTGGTAGTTGTCATGTGCTGCTGTGCGAGGCTATGTCTGGTTGTTTCGTTGTTGCGGTGTAGTGAATTGCGTGCCGTTTGTTGTTCTGTAGAGGTATGGTTGTGTTTAGTTTAGAGTTTGAAAGGTGTATGCAGAGGAATGAGTTTTTAGTGGGGTTGGTTAATGGTGATACTTTATTGTACCCCCTCAGTTTTGGCCGCCTGTGGCACATATCCCTGCCAGTGTCGTACATTGTGGTGTCCTAGGGCTCCTACTATTATTTTCTGTGCAGAGTTCTGGGTTGTTAACAGGGCTATTAGTGATGATCCCTCCTCCACCCCCCCTCGTTGTTCAGACTAATGGATGTCTACATCGCTTTCATCAGTTTGCTGAAATTTAATTGCTGAAAAAACACAAAGTGAAATAAATATTGCAAGAAAAAATATCGACATCCCTTTTACATTGCTCATTGTAAAAATAACTTTTTTCAGCGGGGGCGGGGGCGCCCCTCCCCATTACCTCTCCTTCTCATAAACTCTCATTCTCTCCCTCCCCTTTATCCCAATTTCAACCTAAATCATGTTTTTACACCTAAAACTCATCCCTATCATTACAATTTCTTGCCTTTATTTCGATATTTTTTCTGTTAGTATGTATTTTTTTCCCACCCTATTAATTCTAGAAATATATTTTCATCTTTGTAAATTCAGTCGTTATTATCCTCACTGGGCCCCTTGAGGGTGGGGGGACCTCTTCCCGGTGTCCTTGAGCTCCCTGGGCCACGTGGTTTATCTGTTCGGTCACCACTCGTTCCCCTTTAATTCTAGTGCCCTCTGCATGTGGTTCAAATTAGGTTGGTCCTATCTCTCTCCTTTGTTTTTCAGTAGGTCCCTCTATGGGAACATGTGCACCTGGATCTCCTTCCTATTTGGAGGCCTCGCTACTTCCCTGCACTTCGTTGTGGTCTGGGGTAGTCCCCAGTCTTTCCATTTGCGTGATCATTCCATGAGGTGTGGGTGTTGCTCACTCGTTTTTGTCCCGTTCTGAGTTGAAGAGCCAGGTTTTTAGGAGTTTTCTGAATTTTAGATGGTCCTACATGTTTCGTATTTCTCTCGGGAGGGGGTTCCAAAGTTTAGCAGATAGGCAATGCTGATCCACCAGGTTTTTTTCTCATGTATGCTTTAGGTTCCAGATGGATGTCATCACTGGATCTGAGTGTTCTGGTCGATTAGTAAATGGCGATTTCCTTTTGTATGAATTCTGCTCCTTGGCTGTGTATTGTTCTGTGTGTTATGCACATTGTTTTGAATATAATTTGTTTTTTGACTGTCAGCCAATGTAGCATCTTTAGTGCTGGTGCAATGTGGTCGCGTTGTGAGAGTTTGAGGAGAAGACTCGCGGCTGCATTCTGTGTACGTTGCAGTTTCTTCAGTAAATTATCCAGCATTCCGACGTACAGGCTGGTGGCGTAGTCTATCCTGGACATGATGGGGGAGATGATTGTTAGTGTTTTGTGCATGAAGGAGAGGAATGGCAGAATCCTTTCGATTGTGTGTAGGTGGAAGAAGCATTTCGTGATCATCGCGTTAACTTGCGGTTCTAGGGTTAGCTCCTTGTCCAGTAGGATTCCATTGTTTTTGATAATTGTGAATGGTATGGGTACTGTTCCTAGTTCTGTGGGCCATGGCATGTATGTGTTGTTTCCTTGGTTTTTGGATATATTAATTATTTCTGTCTTGCCCGGGTGGACTTTGAGGCTGTTCGTGTTCATCCATTTGTAGAGTGCTTTAAGACAGTCTATTAGCGTTGTGTTCTCCTATTATACATCGTGTATTTTGGAGATGATTTGGGTGTCATCAGCGTAGATGTAGCAGGTGAAGCTGTGTCTCTTGATGAGGTTGATTAGTGGAGTCATGCAGAATAGGAGTGGGGATAGGGAGGATCCTTGTGGTTCTCCAGGGGTGGTGTTCCGCGGTGCTTTTGAATGGTTTTATCCATACTGTTTCTGTTCTTTCAGATAAGAAAGATTTAAATCAGAGCAGCGTGTCGATGATCCCTATTTCTTCCAGTCTCTTGATGAGGATGTTGTGGCTGACTGTCGAATGCTGCAGAGAGGTCGAGTAGCATCAGTGGCAAATTTATGTTGGAATCTGCATTGGTGTTTAGGTAGTCCCAAATAGAGAGAAGTGCCATCTGTGCCCCCCTCATGGGTCTGAAGCCGACTTGTGCCTGGTCCAATAGTTGGTCTTTTTTACTACGTGTTCCAGTGTTTGCTCATAGTCATAGGTCTCTAGTAGTTTTGCTGGATAGGGAATGTTTGATATCAGTCTGTAGATAGAGAGGTCTTCCACATCCCCCGCTGTGTCCTTGAGGAGTGGTTTGATGTACGCAGATTTGAAAGCCCCCAGTACTCTCCCTCCGTTGAGAGTGATTGGTTGAAGAGGATTATGTGGCATTCCAATGGTGTGCCCTGTGTAAGGATTGATTTGTAGATGTCAGGTGGAAAGGGGTCCATTGGGAAGCCTGATTTGTTGCTTTGTTTCACCAGATCTCAGAATGTCTCTCCTGATATTTGGGTGAAGCTTTGCAGCTTTTTCTGTGGTTCCAGGGTAGGAAGGGGTTGTTGCATGGGCTGGTTGATTGGTCTACTTTGTGTGATCTGATTTATGCTGGTAATTTTAAAGTGGTCTGCTAGACCATTGCATCGTTTTTGTGAAGGTATCAGTGTGTTATTGCATCCAGGTGTATTTCTCCTCTCATTTACAATTTTGAATAGTTCTTATTGGGTGTTGGTGGCTTTTGTGATTCAGTCGTCTTAGTATTTCTTTTTGGCTTTGAGAGTTTCCTTTGTGTATGCTCGAATTTGTTTTTGATAGTTTATTTACTTCAAGTTTCCAGGTTTTGTTCACTGCATTGAGGTGAGCTTGTAAACAATCTTGCCACTGGTTTCTTTTGTGATGGGATGAAGGGTTTTTCCGTGGAGATGCAGTTTATTGTTTCAGTGATCCATTTGTGGGTTAGGTCTGCTTTTTCATCTAGGTCAGTTCTGTTCAGGTTTGCTGTTGAATGTTTAGAGTATTCCAGTTGTTCTTTTAAGTTACTGCTTTTGATGTTATTCCAGTTTCTTTCCCAGATCGGGGGGAGCTTTTGGGGCTGTTTGTGTGCTTTAGCTGGTAGTTGGTTCGCGAACGGTATTATGAGGTGGTCGCTCCATAGTATTTGTATTGGTGGCACAGTTGAGATAAGTTTTTTGTTATCAAAGATTTATTCGAGAGTGTGTCCTGCTGTGTGTGTCGCTCATTTCACCATCTGGCGTAGTTTCATTGTCTAGAGCTGCTTGATTAGTGATTTTTGTGAGTTTGCGTTCTCTTCTTCAAACTATATCTTGAAGTCCCTGAGGATTATCAGGTGATCATGTTTTATGGCCATGGCTTCTATGAAGGTGTCTACAATGTGTCGTAGGTCGGTGGTCTCCAGATGAGTATCAATGTGAGGTTTGTTTTTGGGTCCGCTGTCAGGTGAAGGACGAGGGATTCGCAGTTTCTGATGTTCAGCAGGTAAGCTGTTTTTATTTTCAGGTGTTCCTTTTAGGCTACTGCAAGTCCTCCTCCACTTTTTCCTTTTCTGTTTACCTGTGTGCATTTGAAGTTGTTGGGAAGATGGCTGTGTAGTGTGACCAGGTTTCTGTGAAGAATACGCTATCTATTCCACCGTCAAAGAGTAGATTGTAGATCTTTATAGCATGTTTGGGCATTGATCTTGCATTGATTAGATTGCAGTGTATTTTTTTAATAGTGCCTTGTTTTGTTCTTGTTTTCATTTTATGGTGGTTTTATTGGCAAGTTTCCTTGTTACTCTCAGAATGTGAGGTGTGTTCAGTGGGGTCTGTTTCATCATTGAATAGATTGGTTAGGTTTTGTATTGGGTTCCTGACTTCTTCTGCTTCCTCTTTTGTATCTCATTGTCGTTGCTGTTGGTGGCCTATAGTTTTGGTTATATATGGAGTGAAGGTGTCATTTTCCATCTCAATCCTTCAGGATGTTTCTGATTTTTTCCTGGTATCCTGCTGGAGGGTCTCTCATTTTGGTGGTCATAAAATGTTCTGGTGGGTGGTGTGAGGTAACTTAACTCACTTCCTTCTCCCCAATATCCTCTGCTCAGGTGGCCAGGGTATGGCCATCACTTTTGGACCCAACCCTAAGAGTGAATATGAATATGCGAGGGAGGGTCACATTGGTGGAGGAGAAATGTGGAATCGATGGGGGATGTCCGTTCGGAAGACGCGGTATCCCACATTTACATTTCATGATGAACCTTCAGTTCCAGCAGCCTTTGTGGATTATTATCATCCTTTCCCCTTTTCTTTCTTTCAAGATGACCCTGGAAGATGCAATCAATGTATTGACAGTGGTTAGAGGATGAATAGGAAGATGTTTGCTTATACAGGGAAGGTAAACACATATCAACCCCCTAAAATCAGGCCAAAATAGTGGAGAAACAACTGAGATGTGTGCATAATTCCATTCAGTCACACCACTCTTGTACTGGGACAAGGAAGAGGTGACTAGGAGTGGTACACACTAACATTCAGGTACACCACTCCGGTACTGAGACAAGGAAGAGTAATAGAAACTATTGATAGGATCAGGCCTGACCAGAGAACACTAGTAATTGTGGTCAGGCAAATGGACTTCAGGTCTCGCACCTGCAACCTGTTAACAGGTCACAGGTGCATAAAAGGTGGAGCTTCCAGCAAGGACGTGGAAACCAGCAAGAGTGATGGTGAGCTGGGAGAAATGGGCCTGAGAGGGGAGAATTCCTGCCCAGCAAGGGGGCTCCTGAGGAGAGTCCTGACTAGAGGCCAGGACGTCGGCTACTGCAGAAGAGAGACTGTGACGCCAGGGCCTGAGCGGCCCGATAGAGGGTTGAAGCTGCCAGAGTCTTCTCTGCCTTGTGCCTACTCCCAGAGCTGTGGGGCATGGAAGACTCCCAAGTGCTGCAGGCCACTGGTAGCATCTGTGGGTGAAGAGCGGCGCTACCAGCAACCCACAGCCAAAAAAGGGGCCGGAGGCATATGGGCGAATGGAACAAATGTCCCAGCATAGATGTAAGTCACACAACAGTCATCTAAAAGAACTCGCTTGCTAAAAAGTGTTATAACTAAATAAGTGTGTTTTCAGGGTTTTTCTAAGCTTTCCAGCAACTCACAATTTCTGAGGTCCATCGTGAGGGCATTCCAGCTCTGGGGTGCCACCACCCAGAAGACAGTTCTCTGGACCAAAGTCAGGTTGGAACTGGAACCTCCACAAGTTTGAGGTCATTAGATCTCAGATTCCTAGGCTTTCTCTCTTTCTATTCAGACTATCTGCCACATAGGATGGGTATTGACCTTCTAAACACTTATGGGTGATGATCAAAAGACGAAATTCTATCCTAGCCTCTATCGGTAGCCAGTGGAAACTTCTCTGAGCATCAGAGACATGATAAGATTTTTTTAGACCCAGAATTGCTCTTACTGTGCCATTCTGTATCATTTGCAATCTGGCTAACTCTCCTCTACCAATCCACACCAATAAGCTGCCGCAGTAGTCGATCTTCGAGCATATAATAGCTCTTGTCACTATTTCACAGCTTTTTGGGGGAAGGATACGGTTGCAAATGACACAATCATCTATTATAATAGGCAGGGGAGGATACAAGACTACTCAGCTGAGCCTTCATGGATCATCAATCGCACCCGGAGCCGGGCCTGAAACACTGGCACATCGGGCGTACGGACACACACTGAGTACTGCCATCACCAGAAACACTGGCATAGAAATGCTGGTGCCAACCTGATCACCACACTGGAAAAACCAGCATCGCGGATCAGGCAGAAATCAGCCTCAGGAGTGCAGCAACAGGCCACAGGTGTACATAATAAGCCCAGCTGCACACCATTAGCACTGAGAATGCTCAAAAGCACCAAACCCACACTCTACACAGCTCCCAGCACAACCATGCTGGCAGCTGCAGTAGCAGTCATATGGAGCTGGGACCCTGCATGCAGGGCTCCAATATGAGGAGGATTTTGAAGAGGCAGAGAGGCAGAGGAGGCGGCTGAGGCGCAGTAGGAAAAGGCGGATGATGATGGCCATGTCCATTAACAATGGTCAGCACGCAGCACCCCACAGGCAGCCACCCATACCGCACCTAAGGGCCACACCCTCGAACCTGAGTGCAGTACAGATCCACACCCTCTATCGGTTGGACATGGAAACCATTACTCACATTGTTGATTTGATCCATGATGACATCAGCAGCCTAATCAAGATCAGACTGCAATATACCCCTTGCTCAAGGTGGTATTAGTGCTGCATTTCTTGGCCACTGGCACCTTTCAGCACACTGTGGGAGAGCTGCAGGGGTTATCCCACCCCTGTTTCTCCAGGGTGCTATTCCAGGTCCTGGATGCACTCCTGCGGCAGGTGTCCGACCACATAACCCTCCTCAGAACAGCAGCCCAGGTGAATGCCACCAAAGTGGGCTTCCACGCCCTGGCAGGCATGCCCAACGTGATTGATGCACTGGACTGCACATATGTTGAGCTGGTGGTCAGACATGGAAATAAGGCAGTTTACCGCAACCGCAAACTGTACCACTCTCTGAATGTGCAGGATGTGTGTGATGCAGAGCTCCTTATCACCCACTGTTGCAGGTTCAACGCACAATTCCATGGTGCTGCAGAACTCCACGCTCCCAGGGTACAAGGCATGACACAGCGGAGGCCGGACCTGGCTATTGGGTGAGTCAAAGTAGGATGGAATGTGCACTGTGGAAAGGGGGGTGGTTTGTCCCCTGTCAACAGTGCATGGGCATAATGCAATGTCATGTACACAGATAGCATGCATGAGTGGAAGGGCATGAATGGCATGTGGTGCATGAGCAAATGGAGCATACCCACCACTCTTTTTGCACCGATAGACAGGAACAAATGGGTGAGATGATCATTGTACGACATGCAAATGGAACCAGAAGTAGCACATGCAATGGACAAGGTAGAAGCTGGTGTTGCCATAGGGTCAATTGGCAAGGTGGGTTTGAAATGGTGAGGGAAATTTGAACTGAACCCCCCCCACCCATTGCATCATGATTAAGGCTTTCGGTGCATGGCATATATTAACTTGCATTTCCGTCTGCATTCATCCACATTTATTCATGGGCCTTTCATTGTGCATTCATCCACATATCTGTGGTGTCATATGAAAAGATAATTCACATGCAGTATTAATCTGCTTTAAATGCAAATCAAATATCCATTATTTAAAGCACACATGCAGACATGTAGGAAAGAAATACTAGGTTAATTCATTCCATAGCAACAAACGATAGCTTATGTGACTCCTGCTGCCTTAAGATATATGCTGTGACAAAATCTACAACCTTCATTGCAATTTCCATACAACTATTGTACTATCCCTGTCGCCAGTCTGCACTGAGATTGCCCTGTGATGTATCAGTGACATCATAGAGAACCAGACAGAGAGACCTGTTTTATCCTTATTTACCATGTACATACACAAATATAGACTGCAAGCAGGCTGATTTCTGTTTGCATGAATGTGTAATATTTAGTAAGAAAGGTAAACTGGAAGGCTTAAACATAATGCACCAGATACTAGCATCATCTGTGCCATTGCCTACGTCTTGTACCAATCCTATGTGACACAGACCAACATACAGACTTGGTCCCCCATGGCACTACCACCACAATGACTTCATCCCCTCGTGTCCCTCCCTTGCAGGTGATGCAGAATACCCCTTGAAGACGTGTCTGATGATCCCCGTCAGGCAACCGCAAGACCAACAGGACCATGCCTACAACCATGCACACATCCGGACACTTTGCACCATAAAATGAACATTTGGGCTGCTGAAGGCAATGTTCTGCAGCCTGAGTAGGCCTGGGGTGCACTTATGTACAGCCACATGAAGGTGGGCAACATAGTCCTGGCCTGTGCCATGTTACATAACATGTGCATCAGGCGCAGCATTCCCCTTCCCCCAGACATGGACATACACCCAGTGGAGGCCGAGAAGGACACTGACAGCAAGGATGAAATTGCATTGCCCCATCGCAGGGATGCCATGAATGGGCGTAATGCACGCTATAAACTGATCAGACACTACTTTTGAGCACATCACATGTGCACATGGCCTAGGCCACAAACCACAATCTACATCATGCACTAAATAAATCACCCAATCACATGAAAAATGAATGTCCAGTCATGATTTCTATGCAACACCCAGTGTATTGAAATGTATGATTTGAAATAACCGGTTGACCAACACCCCTTACCCAACTATCACTCCCCACGCCCTCTCCCCAACTATCCCTCCTCACACCCCCTCCCCAACTATCCCTCCCCACACCCCATCCCCAACTATCCCTCCCCACACCCCATCCCCAACTATCCCTCCCTACACCCCGTCCCCAACTATCCCTCTCCGCACCCCCTGCCCAACTTGTGACATGTTGTCCATGATGTCTCAGCCCAAGACACACCCATGGCACATGTTAGTTCTATTGTCTATTTACGGCCCTGATTGCCACCTGGGCTTCCCTGGTGTGATGTGCCTGACAGTTGCATCGACCTCCGCCTTGGGCTGCCACAGAGAGAACTGGTGGGCGAGGAATTTGTGGATAGGGCATGTGTAGGGTCACAGGCCCGTAGATCCAGGGCCCCCTGCAGGGACATTGCCATTGACTCTGCCATGGCCGACATGATCCCATTGTCCTTGTGGACCTTCCTGGCCATGAGGACAATAGCCAATGTAACATGCCCAAGGGCACATACAGTGTGCCGCCCAGTGGCCTGCATGCATTCATGCATCAGATGGGCTTCAGTGCACAGCAGGGCTGCCTCCCCACAGATCAGGTGGGACTCCTCTATGTGCTACTGAAGTAAGACAGTTAATCCCTCCTGTCGTTCCTCAATTTGCCGCAGATGGTCATCCGTGTCCCTTACACTGGGGAATGGTGGGCATGGGGGGCTTGAGAGGTTAGTCACTGCAGTCACTGCAGGTGCAGCCTGGGTTGGAGTGGCAGTTGTGACCGTTGCAATGGTTGCTGCAGTGTCCTGGGTGGAAGTGGTGGTCCGTGCAGTTGTCCGCCGTCGGCATCTGGTGCCCCTTGAGGAGCCTGGTTGCACTACATCGCTGTCAGAGGAGGTGCTTGACAGTGGAAATAAAGCATGACATTAGGGACCAGTGTGGGTTCAAGATGCACAGATACATCCAATGAGTCGGTTGTGAGGCGTGCTGTAGAGAGGACATGCTGTTGAACTTGGCATGGTGCACACATGCTTCTGTTGTGCGGACTCAGCTGCAGGTTGTGGAATGTTGGTACATGATACACTGCTGTACTGGGACTACTGGCGTGGTGTCATGGCATTTGCTGGGGATAGTGGTATGGGGGCTCTGTCAGAGTGTTGGGTGCTGGGATGTGGAGGGGGGCGTAGGGTGTTTGGATGGGGCAAGGATGGGCCTGATGGATGGCCCAGTTGGAGGGCTAGTATGTAGATTGGGGGTATTTGTCAGGTCTGACAGGGACTTGGGGTACACGTGTCATTGCCATTATATGGGAAGGTGGCCATGTGTGGGTGGAGCTGTGGTACGACATTGTCTTGTCTTGGTGCCAGTGATGGCATGCCAGGCATGCTTGCACTGTGGAAGCGTGTTGTGTGTCTGTGTGAGGGAAGATGCCTCTACACTGGGCAGTACAGTGTGTCTGTGCAGTGTTCATAATGTATTACTGCCATGGGTGATTGTGAGGGGGTATATGGCCATGACATAGCACTGGGTGATGGTTAGGTGTGCAGGCGTGTGACTGCAGGGTGTATTCTGAGGGGTGGGGATGGCGCAATTCCCATCTCAGTAATGTGGTGGTACGTTGGTGGGGGCAGGGTGGCCAGGGGGGTTGTTCAGTATTTTGGGGCTACGTGTACTCAACGGCCTTGTCAGGTGTGCTGGCTCCAGCCTCCGCAGTGCCAACCCCTTCTATGTACTCCATGTGCAGCACACTGCTGTACTTCTCCTCCCAGGGCATGAGTCTAATTTTCGACGTGGGTCTGCTTTGCCTGCGGTGTGCTGAGAGGAGGTTCCAGACCTTCAGGCGGAGGCCATCCCACTGTTTATGACAATCACTGACTGTGCATGGGGTTGTACCCACTGCTGTGACCTTCTCTGACACTTCTTCCCATATGGCTTTTTTGTGCAGCTGTGCTTAGCGGCGCTAGTCAGTGGAGAAGAACTCCCCTGCAGGACAATGGTATCAGATAGCATGTTCAGCTCCGCCTCTGAGAAGCATGGCTGACAACCTGTGATCATCTGTCATTTCTGGCATCCCAGGTTGTCAGAAACGGTGGGACCAGCATCACGGAAACCCCGGTTTTTTACTGCTGAACTCGTAATGAGGCACAATGTCTTTATTTTGACTTTGGTCATGATTGTACAGTTACCAGTTAAAAAACATTGATAATTTCTACTGAGATATTTCAATCTGGATCTAGAACCCAAAACCATCAGTTCTGTTTTGTCACAATTAAGAGCCAACCCACTCATACACATCCAAACATGGATAAGTTTGAAGATCTTTTTCAATATTCTTACATCTTCCATATCAGTCTCCTGGGTTCCATGTGTTACAATCGCGGCAAAAATGGTTGTGGACACAAAATATCGAGGCAAAAAGGCTGTGGTTTTGACGCCGCAATCCATGTAAAGGATGCTGGGGACACCCCGGCAATCCCCGTTTCCCTTAAATGGTGTAATGGAGTACACCTTTAATGGGTCAAACCACTGCATTTTTGCTGCAAATGTTTGTACTGGTGACATTTTTTCCGCGATTGTATCACTGCATACCGTCTCCGGTCAATGTGATCAGCATTGAGTGTCATCAGCTTAGTTTGAAAAGCATATTTCATTCTTCTCCAACAATTCAAATAATGGCATTGTAAAGATGTTATACAGAATTGGCGACAAGCACATGCCCTGAGGTACCCCATATCTCAGAGGGACTGATTTAGCTTTGCTATGTTACTGCAGATGATCAAGGTTCTATCACCTGAGAAGGATTTCATCCATAATGTCACCGGATCACTAAAATTAGAGACTTCTTGAAACCATTTTAGAAGAAGAGGGTGATGCACTAAATGAAAGGCCTCAGATAGGACTACGGCTATCAGTAAAATGGTTTGTCCATCATTAATCCTTCTCAGCATGTTAGACTTTAAATCTAAAAGAGCAGATTCTGTACTCAATCCTGGCCAAAAGCCTGATTGATAGTTATTCAAAATAGTATTATTCTCTAGATGTTCTAGTACTTGTTTGCAAGCCACTTTATCCAATATTTTAAGGTTGAAAGGGACATTCGTTATTGGTCTATAGTTCGTTGGAATAGCAGGATTGAGCCCCTGTATTTTTAAGAGAGGGATGATCCAAGTGTGCTTCAGGTGTGTAGGAACACAACCTTCCTTTAATTAAGCAATGTGACCCTCACGGCGGGGGCATTACCGACTCAGGTAATGCCTGGGGCCCATAATTATTAGTTACTTAACGAAGGCCCCGGGGCATTACCTGAGTCGGTAATGCCCCTTCCGCGAGGGTCATATTGCTATTAGTACCCCGGCCCGCATTATGTGCGTGACCGGGGCACTAAAAGCATTTCTTTCTGTCCCGAACTCCTGGTGCTACAAGTGGGCACATTGTAATGCCGGATGCACTGAAATGTGTGTGCAAGTGATGGCGAACCCAAATTGAGGGGGTTTTCAACACCGGGTAAATGTTGAACTATAAGTGAGAAACTTGAGTATAGACCAAGCAATATTGAATACCGAACTAAAGGAAAGCTTTGCAAGAATGATTGAATACCGAACTAAAGGAAATCTTTGAAAAGCTTAGGGGTGAAATAAAAGCATGTGGGAAACACACATAATGAACACTTAAAGACAAAGAATGAAGCTCTATGAATAAAGTGAAAAGCAAGTGATGAGCACTTATAAAGATTGTGAAAGCAAGGTGGTGGAAGAGGCTAGGCACCACGGTGTGAGTTGCGTGGAAGAACACACTGTGGCAAAACCAAGAGACTGTCAAGGGGAATCCAAAGTGAATGTGAACCAAAGCACAGGTGCAGTGAGAAAGAAACCTGTGTGGGCATGAAAACCTACGGTTATTGGTTAACTGGCCTGTAATGGGTGGACAGTGTGGCCTGACAGCTCGTCCTGGACTAAGGATACCATGTTTGGAAAAGCCAAGGAAGGTAAAGATAAAACCATCTCCACTTGTGAATTAGATTGCTGAAGTGAATGCAAAAGATAGCAACCTGTATAAACTATTGAGGACTATAAAAGTCAACCTGGAATGGTTTTGAGAATCAAGAGACTTGAACTGATTGTAAGTTTGCAATCTGGAAGAGCTAACGTCTTGGGGAAGGGAAACCCAGAGACATTGTGAGCTGTGTTGTTGCCTTAGGGAAGGGAACCCTGAGGCGTTTTTGGAACTGTGTTGCTTTCTTGGGGTCGGGAACCCTGAGATCCTTTTGGAAACTGCTTTGAACTTGGGAAAGAGAACCCAGAGACTTTGTGAGCTGTGTTATCGCCGTAGGGAAGGGAACCCTGATACCTTTCGGAACTGTTTTGTCTGCTTGGGGAAGGGATCCCTGTGGTTATTTGGAAATGCTTTGAACTTGGGGAAGGGTAGCTGGAAAGTAAGTCAAGAGCTAAAAGAAGCTCAGAACTTTATAGAGAACACTATTTCGTTTGTTGCTGACATCCCTACACAGTGTTTAGCTTTAGTTGTGAGGACAAGTATAGGTTTTGGACACAGACAGACTTTTAAATTGAACTTATTGACTCGGACTACCCTTAGTTTCTTTAGGTAGGGAAATCCCACCTTAGCATAGGGAAGGTTAGGCCTTACACCATGCTGACATTTAAGTTAATAAAGGTTTCTTGTTTGAACATATGGTAATGCCGGATGAACTGACATTTGTGTGCAAGTGATGGTGAACCCAAAGTGAGTTTTTTTTTTTATTTAACACCAAGCAAATGTACTATAAGTGAAGGAACTTGAGTATAAAGCAAGCATTATTGAATACCGAACTAAAGGAAAGCTTTGCAAGCATTATTGAATACTGAACTAAAGGAAAGCTTAGATAAGCCTAGGAGTGAAAAGAAAGTATGTGTGAAACACACAAAATGAACACTTAAAGACAAAGAATAAAGCTTTATGAATAAAGTGAAAAGCAAGTGATGAGCACTTATGCAGATTTTAAAAGCAAGGTGGTGGAAGAGAGTGAGCACCACGGAGTGAGTTGTGTGGAAGAACACACTGGGCAAAGCCAAGAGACTGTCAAGGAGAAAACAAAGTGAATGTGAACCAAAGCACAGGTGTAGTGAGAAACAAACCTGTGTGGGCAAGAAAACATAGGGTTATCAATTCAGTGACCTGTAATGGGTGGACATTGTAGTCCGACAACTGCGCCAAAACCGAGGATACCCTGTTTGGAGAAGCCAAGAAAAGTAATGATAAAGAATCTCCACTTGTGAATTAGATTTCTGAAGTGAATGCTAAAGATAGCAATCTGCATAAACTATTGAAGAGCCTGAAGGATTATAAAAGTCGACCTAGAACTGGTTTTGAGAATCAAGAGACTATAACTGATTGTGAGTTTTCAAACTGGAAGAGCAGACATCCTGGGGAAGGGAAAGCCTGAAATGTTGTGAACTCTGTTGTTGCCTTATAGAAGGGAACCCTGAGGCCTTTTTGTAACTGTGTTGTCTTCTTGGGGAAAGGAACCCTGAGGTTATTTGGAACTGCTCTGAACTTAGGAAAGGGAGCTGGAAAGAAAGCCAAGAGCTGGAAGAAGCTCAGAACGTTATTTGGAACACTATTTCTTCTGTTGCTGACATCCCGACAAATTGTTTAGCATTAGTTGTGAGGGCAAGTATAGGTTTTGGACATAGACAGACATTTAAGTTGAACTTACTGACTAAGAATGCTTTAGTTTCTTTAGGTAGGGAAATCCCACCTTAGCATAGGGCCCGTTAGGCCTTTCACCATCTGACATTCAAGTAAATAAAGGTGTCTTGTTTGAACCTTGAATCTGCTGCCTGTGTCTTGCTTCATGATGCCTTAACAATGGTCCCTCGCTGGGTATGGTGTTAGGTAAAAAGATTTGTGTCTTCTTTTAGAGTTTATTCTATTTTCTGTCATGCTTGTGGGTGTGTGTGTTCCGTTGCCGTGTCTGTTTGTTGGAGTGGTGGCATGATGTGGTTCCGTTTGATTTATTCTTTCTCCCAGTTATTGTTTTTAGGCCCCATAGGCTCTTGCCCACTGGCAAAACTTTTCTGGGTTTTGATTGGGTTGCAGTTGCCATCGGCTTCTTTGTGGTTTTAGCGGTCTGTGTTCATGGTCATGGGGGTATGGTCAACGGGGGAGGTCTTATGATCTGATAGCTGGCAGATTGGGTTGGTGCTTTTTGGGCAGGTGCCTTGGGTGGACTTATCCTTTGGTCTGTCCATGTGAATTCGATGTTCCTTGATTTATTAGACCACTGGCAGTTTGTGGCTGTCTTTCTCCTTCCTGCTAGCTACCCCAAGCCACCTCTAGATTGCAAGTACGGTGGAGGTGGTGGGGCACCTAAAGTTGCAGTCCCTTCCTATGTGGAGACCTAGTTCTGGAGTTGTTTCATTCGAAGCACAGCTGTAATGCTAGTGAGAGGCTCAAGCTGCACCCCAGAGGCGGTTAAGCATCCACATCTTGGAACACAGTGCTGGATGGAGGGGAGGATGTTGAGATTCCTGGATAGAGGGAAAAACGCCTACATTTCAAACACAACTGCAAATGCAAAACATCTAGATTGGAGAATCCTGGATAGATGTAAAAACACCTAGATTTCAAACAAAACTGCAAATGCAAAACAACTACATTTGAGAATCCTGGATAGGGTGAAAAACGCATAGATTTCAAACACAACAGAAAATTCAAAACACCTAGATTCGAGAATCCTGAATAGAGTGAAAAACACCCAAATCTCAACCACAACTGCAAATGCAAAACACGTAGATTCGACTATCCTGGATAGAGTGAAAAACACCTAGGTTTCAAACACAACAGCAAATGCAAAACACCTAGATTTGAGAATCTTGGATGGAGGTGAAAAAGCCTAAATTTCAAACACATCAGAAAATGCCAAACACCTAGATTTGAAAATTCTGGATAAAGGAGAAAACGTCTACATTTCAAACACGACAGCAAATGCAAAAAAAAAATTGTTTTGAGACTCCTCGATAGTGGGGAAAACACCTAAATTTTAAGACACAACAGCAAATGCAAAACACATAAATTCGAGAATCTTGGATAGAGGGATAAACGCCTAGACTATTGGCGTATATGCATGAAGAATATTATTGATACAATAATATTTACCAAGAATTATTACAATGAATAATTACATAATACATAAGTACACTGAAAAAAATCTATTTATTTTGTTCGAGCAATAGTGCTTAATCAAATGAATTTCTGTTTATATGTTTTTTTTAATGTATATATGTTCTTAGTGTATGCAACTTGAAGTATGCTGTTAAAGTTGTATCCCTGTCTTGGGCCTTTTCTGCAGCTAATTGTATGTTCTCATTGTTAAAATATACATTTTGTTCGCCAGGAAGATGAACTTGAATGGTACACCCAGTTCCAGCCCCCCGGTTCGGTGCGGGCCGATTCAGCGCGGCCAGGTCGGCGCGGCCAGTTCGGCGACGGGATGTTTTGGCGCTGCAATGTTTTGGCGCGCTGCACACTTGTGAGGTTGCAGTACAGCCTTGTGCAAAGGCACCATCCAGCGGGCATAGGAACATGCCTCTTGTCACATTTAAACGTGTGTCTATCCCTGTGTAGTTTGGCAGGATTGATGCAGCGTTCTTTTCTGAAGGGAATGGCATGTTGGAATATCCCACCGATCCAGAAACTCCATGCTGCTGCGTAGCGGGCTGTATTATCTGGCTCCCACTTTTGGTGTTTTTTTGCTGGAGTTGGACCAAATATTTTCATGTAGCTCGGTCAGTCCATTGCAGAGCTGCTCTCCCTGAGGTTTCCATTTTGGAGCAGGTAGAGCACCCCAGCCTACTTGCGCAAAGTGCCCCCTAGATAGCCGCTTTCCCATTTCGGAGCAGCACATTTCTGTGCGGCCAGTTCGGCGTGGGCTGCAGCGCCGAACCGGCTCCTGCGCCGAACCGGCCGTGCCAAATTGGCCCGCGCCGAACTGGCCACGCCGAAACGTCCTGCTCCGGAACTTGAAGTCTTATTGTTATATGTGTAAGGCAACAGCTCCCTCTAGTGGTGATGACATGCAAAGTGGGCAGGACGGCTTTGGGCACACATACATCTGGACTTTTATTATATAGTATGATGATATAGTTCAATATAGTTAATACATATCTCCTTTCTTCACCACATTGATGCAGGTGTCATTTATGTCTTGGTACATAGGCAAACTTTTACTTCTGTTGGCAGAACAAATGATCTATGTTATTGTCTAGACATTGTGTATTCCAGATGGTGTGGTGGTAACATCCTTCACTCTGAATAATGTTGTAACGATGATGGCTATGTGAGTGTTGGGAATCAAACCTGGGGGGAGAGGGTATTTTTCACCATTCAATTGAATGGTGAGACTTGTCAGAGTTCTTTTAAACCAGTTATTTAATGGTTGTTCTTTGGTGTAATAGACCCGCTATTATAGAGGAAATTGACAATTATGGGTTATGGGGATTATATTTTACAAAAATTGTACTACTGTTTCTCTTTATCAATTTCCATTCTTAGTGCTGTCTTCTATTGGGTATTCCTTTCACCTTTGTCATAACAAACAATCAAAAGCTGTTTCTTCAAAATGCGATGCCGGGCACTTATATACGAGGTATCTGTTATGAAACTAGCCATTGTATTTACAGGAAAAGAAAAGAAGTAACGTGGATCTGGCAACAGATAACAAAGGTCATTTCTTCTGGGCCGTTTTCAAACCTGTGTTGGTGTGTTGCAGGTGTTAATGACTCCATTAGAAGGAAGAGCATTCCAATCCTTTAGGAGAAGACTGGCAGTTCAATGGCTGCCCTGCTACAAGCACAAATGAACAATCAAGATCCTTAAGAAATGGACTCGAAAGGGGTTTTATGGATTCCAGTGCTACATATATGAGGACAGGAAATGCACCGCATGCATTTATTTATGGCAGCCTGCGTGGCATGCTGGTTATATTCTGTTACTGCTTACAGTAAATCCATTCATTCCCCTATTGACCTCATGGATTCCATTTTAGACATGTCAAGTTCTACTACGGATTCACTGCAGATGTGTGTGATTTGTATAGTAGCACACATGACGTCTTCCATCCACTTCCAGTTGGATCATAGGGATGTTCTAGCACAGTGAACTAGACTATGCCAAAAATGCTTTTCTTAAAGCAAAATATTTAAACTTTACACGATGGAAACAAACAATGGTAACCATGGTATTCCCTTACAATTAAAAGAAGGTCATGTGAAACTGCAAACATGGGATATTTATAATTATAATATTGTGGTTAATGGCACATCAGAAGTATAAACACAATTACAAGTGCAACAGATCTGCATTATCAAGCTTGAGAGGGTAAAACATCGTAAGAACTGATGTTGTTTCGAAAGGGGGTTGCCAACCTCTCTTACTCATAATTAAGGTTCCCGGTTTTATTTGTGTTTCCGTCTGCATTTAGTTTTTGTTATGTTTATTTGTATTTATCCACATTTAATGATTCTTTAAAAAAAACATTGCTACTGTTATTTTTCCAGATTTTTTTAATTGAAGAAATGTGAAGAATTAGAAAAAAACAAGAACACCAACATACCTACGGTAGACAAATGGAGCTGGGTCCTTGTACATCAAATCCAACCGCATTCTTACTTTGAAACAAGTGGCTACTCCTGCGACTGCTGCACTTCTTGACTAAAATGTAAACCGCTTCAAACGCGATATCACAAAATTCTCCCTAGGCTACCATTTTGCTCAATTATTGGCCTTGAAGGCATGACTGATAGCAGTGGGTCTAAACAGGGAGAGTATTTTCTGTTTTGTTACATTTTTCTAAATAATACAGACACAAAACGTATTGATTTCGGTCTGCATCTATTTATTTATTTAAGCATTTGTGACAGCGCACAAAGGCGCTAGTTACAGTAGACAACAGGAATATACAGATGTCAACATATACAGTAAGTACACAGATGGAATGTCAGATAAATGTGGGAGTGTCAGTTAAAGAGATGAGTTTTGGCTTCTTCCTGAGGCTGTTATAGGATGGTTCATTTCGAAGGTGTGGGGGGGGGGGTGTTTGTTCCAGAGTGTGGAAGGATGGACAGGGAAACTGGCCCCTCTAGCTCTCTTGAGGTTGAATCGCTGGGTGATGAGGCAATGCTTGTAAGGAGTTCTTGCTGGGGTGTGTTTTTTGAGTTTTTGAACCAAGTATGGAGGGGATTTGTTGGTCAGACAGTGATGAGTGATGGATAGGATCTTGAAGTTGATTCTGTCTTTCACAGGGAGCAGTGGTCAGCTTTTTTTGCCCCTGTGATGTGATCATGCTTCCCAATGTCTAGAGCCACTCGCAATGTGTTATTCTGAGTGGATTGAAGAATGCTCAGGTTTTTGGCCAAAGTGACGTAGAGCAGTAGGTTGCAATAGTTGAGTTTTGAGCAGACAAGGGCTTGTGCAACTTTGAGTAGGTTCTGGGAGGACAGAAAGTGTTTGCTGGCAGTGATAAGCTTGGTAGTGTATCCTGATGTGGAGGCAATGTGGTTCACATGTGGAGTCGTGTTTATGGAGAAGTTGAGGTAGACACCTAGCGTTTTCACTGAAGTAGCCACTGGAATCCTGTGACCATCAATGGTGATGGCTTTGTAAGATTGGTGTAATTTGGCTAGGCAAGTGGGGCAGCCAATAAGGGAGGAGACGCTCAGTCTTATCATCATTAAAGCAGAGGCTGTGCATGGCCATCCATGATTGTATGGTCTTGTATATTGTTTTTACTTGAAGGGAGTCCTGTATGTGGTTGCCGGTGAGGGCGATGAGGATTTGCATGTCATTGGCATAGTTGGTATAGGAGATGCCCAACGAGTCGGGGTTGTTCAAATAGTAGCTTTGTGTAAATGTTATATAAGGTGGGAGAGACACAGGAGCCTTGAGGAACTCCACAAATAAATATGCTTAGGGCGTAATCCCAAAGTGAGGTGGTGACAGAGTGATTGGTGATCGACAGGGTTAAAGGCCACAAAGAGGTCGATGAGTAGGAGGAGGGAGAGGTTGCCTAGATCGTTAGCATCATCCAGCTGTTTCTTGAGGTCCAGAAGGGCTGTTTCGCTACCATGCTTAGGGCTAAATCCCGATTGCTGAAAGCCCAGAATATGATATCATTCTAGGAATTCCTGGATTTGTAGGTAGGCGACTCTGTCGATGGCTTTTAGAAGAAATAGGACAGTAGTGATAGGTCGATAGTCGGTTGGAATGGCAGTGTCAAGTGTCATTTTTTTAGTATTGGGGAGATCCATGATTCTTTGAGGGCAGGTGGGATTGTGCAAGTAGCAAAGGAGGAGTTGATAATGGCAACAATAAGTGGAAGAAGAAGTTTGGAACATTCTTTTACGATGGAAGCTGGGCAGATGTCTCCCTTGCAGCGAGATGGTTTGAGGCCTTCAATGATGCTGCAGAGAGAGGACACCCAGATAGGGTGAAAGTTAAAGGGGGGAATGTGTCTAGGTTCCCGGTCTGATTGGATGTTGGGCGGGGGTGATGCTAGAGAGATTTGTTTTTATCTTGGCTTGCAGTAGTGCGATTTTGTTGGTAACAGTGTCTTGGATGGTGTTAAACCATGAATTTAATGATGGTAGAAGGGGGCAACACAGGAGTCACCAGCTCTCTGAGGATAGCAAATAGTTCATGGGAGCTGGATGATATCTTGGTGAGTCTGTCACTAAAGTCAGATTTATGTGAAAAAATCAGTAACAATGGAAAACCGAGAGCCTTAATCTTTCTAGACATTAAGATAGACATGATGGCTTTCTCCTCTATGTCCATGCTTTGCTAGATCCTATAACCAAAATGATTTAATATGGTATATAAAATCTAGATTATAAAAAAAAGTACCACTGTGTAACCGTGCAAAGTTGTGAAAACGGGGTTGACCCACATATTGGACCTATTGCCAATTGAAAAGGATTGGTATGACTCAACACTAGTAAAACAAGTAAACGTCTCCTTATTTTATGTATTGGAGGGCAGAATTGGAAAGGAAAAAGAGTCAGATTAAATCACCATTTACTTCAGTTGTCAATAAACACAATGATCAGTGCTCCGCCACAAGTAAGGACATGTGCCAAACTTAAACTGCGCCAGTGCAGGAAGGAAATAACCAGAAGAAAGGCTTTCTCTGCCTATGCCCGAAGACTCTGGAATCTCCTCCCTGTCAACATCAGACTCAACCCCCCCACTTCTACAGTTCAGGAAGGAGCTCAAGACCACCCTCTTCAAGGAATGTCTCATCTCTAACACCTAGGCCTACACACCCTCCACTTCCTGCCCTACCTGAGACTAGGTGTTCTGAACCCCACTGTTTCCTCCCTGGTTACTTCTAGATCCCATGCTGACAAATTGTCTGCTCTCCCCCTCCCCTGTTAGCTCCTCACTCCCTTGAATAACCAACTGCAATTGTTCTCTTTTGCAGGCAAGACACAGATTTGTTATTATTTATTTATTTATTATTTATTGACATATTTTTCAGTTTCAAGAAAAATAATAACACACACACATGAGGGGTAAAGGAGAGAAAAATGGTGATTAAAAAGTAAGGGTGCGACCAAGTGACTTCTGCTCTGCAGAGGTACAGGGATGAAATGAAACTCCTACTCAACCCCACAATTCCACTAAACCAGCTCTGATCTCATTCACAAAGGAGAAACAGGCACAATGTGCCTAGGATTTCTCCATTATCATACAATATGATATTTAATTTGTATTGGGCAGGCTAAACTTTTCAATAAGGGTGTGATTTAGCAAAGAGGCATCCAAACTACAATAGTACTCGGGTGCCAAAATAAAAGAATGTCCAACAAGGTGTTAATAAGAAAATAGAAAACGTTAATTAAACTAAAAATACAAACACAGGAATCAAAAAATCTATAAACTACCCCTGTGAGAGAAGACACAGATTATACAGACTTTAAGAAAAAAATAGGAACTCTGGGTCTGGAAACAGGGGGTGACCGGCAGTATTTCAGTAGCAATGTTCAACTTCAATGAAGATGTCTTTTCAAAGGTAAGGAGTGGGGTCTTAAATGTCACCAGGGTCCTATAAGGCAGAACTGCCACAACTATCTGTTAAGTTTGTTCTTGATACTCAACACCAACGAGTTAGGCTTCTAGGTGATTCACAATAGGACGAGACTGTGTCGAGATGGTTGATTCGGTTGTTCCCAATGGATCGAGTGCGTCAAGATGGTCAAGTCACCTTCATATGGTCCAGCGATGTAGCGATGTAATGCGGTCCTGCAGTGGTGATCGGCATGAATCGGGTAAAGAGCAGGAAGGCAATGGCAGGTCAGTGTCTCAAAGTGTGAAGTCATGTTGACATTGTCCACAGATGCTCTGCAGTTCTTCATTAGTAATTTCGATCAGGATTACCACAGTTAAAGGCAGTACCTGGGTGTTGGAACACTGGGTTCCATCAGGCTGTTCTTTGAAACGCACATAATACTCTGTAACTGCCATGTCATCGAGGCAGCTGCAGAGAGGTATTAGTAAACAGGCTGAACCGAGTTACATCTCAGCAGGGAGCATTATGAAAGTTAGTCTGATTAACAGAGCTCACTTTCAGAGGAAGAATTATCAGACCCATTTTTGGTTACAAAATCAAAAAGCTCAAGCTAGTCCGCATTCTTTAACATCGAATTAACAAATGGTCTTATCCTCCACCTTCCTCAGAAAGAATGAACCCATCTTTCAGAGAGGTTTTACTGACATTATCTGTTAAGGGGTTAAAGAAGACCAACCTTAGTGTTAGGCGGGGCTTTTCCACGAAGTTAGTCCAAACTCTCATATTAATAACTACAAGGGAAGTCTGACTTCCCTCTTAGAAAGGGACAGGACTGGGAAAGGTACAGTTTGTTGCAGACATGCACATAACAAAGCTAGGAGCACACAGTAATTGTACTAAAAGATATACTCTTTATCATAGCCATGTTTCACAAAATATCTACAATCAGGTAAGTGCTTTTAAAACAGGAGAGTAGTCTTATAAAAAGAACAGTAAAGGATCTACCAAAGATCAAACAGACATTTAAAAGCAATAGGGGAAAGATGGTATGAGTTAGAACAGTTTTGACTGCTCTGCAATTTTTTCCATGAATGAACTGCAATGCTTTTTCATAAAAAGGGCACATAAATGGATAGGTTGTAATAAAAATGCACTGAACATTTTAAAAATGCAGAACCCCAAGGGGAGCAAAGGGCCCTATAATGTTTACACGTAAGTAAAAGTCAGTTGTTCTTACATTTAGGGAGTTTTTATAAGTTTATAAAATATTGTACATAGGAACCAAGGTTAATAGTTCACTCACAGTTATAGTGACAATGCAGGTAAGTATAACTTACAGGTTCCATGAACAAAGGTGGTAGAAAACATCCTGGGGAGTCTTGGTGACCCCCCCCTCCATAGGCCCCCCCAGAAGAGATCTGGACTCAACAGCAAGAGGCCCAGATCGGAAAGGCTGCAGAGTGGACCACCAACCCACTGAAGAAATATTTTGTGTTATGGAGGACCTTGAAGATGGACAGCACACACACCCAAGAGACTCTGAAGAAAAGGGTCAGAGACAGGATGAGGAGCAGAGGACCTTTTTAAGATGCCCATACAAAAGGAAGCTCTGAGGCACACCCAGAAAATGAGTGGACAGAGGTTATCTTGGTTGTGGAGATTGGGTCTTGTTTGATGCCAATTCTGGAGTACAGTTCTGTTAGCAGAGGCCCTGGGGAATTCAGGCCCAGAACCATAGGGTTCCTGATAAAGAAGTACCTCTTTCAGGTGACCCATGAAAAGGAGTGCCGGACACATGCAGCAGCAGAGGTAGGAAGAACAGGCTTGACCCTTTAAGTCAGGTCGCAGATGGCTAAGGTGGAGAAAAAGCACTCAGGGTAGGAAGCAGGATAATTCCACAATGAGAAGCAGCTGCTGAAGGTTTGATGGGATGTCCCACGGCAGGGAAAGGAGTTGAGTGGAGCAGTTTCAAGCCACCCAGATTCCAGCCAGGCAGTTGGGTCACTCACCAGTGGCAGAGCCAGATGTCATGTTGGTGCGTTTGCCCCATGGGCCCTTCCCTTATGCCTGGTGAAGCATGGTGCCTTCTGCTAAGCTGGCACTTTGCTTGTTCCTTGGCCAAGTCTAGAGGTAATAACATATATGCTGGATTGAGCACAAGTTTATGGGCTGTCATTGTGGGATGTTTTCCCCCACTAGTCCAGGCCCTGCAACATTACTGTGCATTGCTTGCATCAGAAACATCAGAAATGGCCGCCGGAAAGCATTCTGCTCACTAAAAATCACCCTGAAGTGCGCAGGAAAAATCAGAAAAATAGGCCGCCATCCACTTTTGCCCATGTCAGTGGTAACACAGAAGACCACTGCCAAAACCCATCATTTGGCTACCCACAGAGCAAAATTACTGCAAAAGAAACTAGGGCTGTACCGAACTTCGGCTTCGAGTCCCTATTCTGCCGAAGTTCGGCTGAAATACAGCTATCCGGCTTCGGCAGAATAGTTTCTGTTTAGGGACTCGAAGCCGAAGTCCACTTTCTATGATTAGCTGCCCTCTCCCTGTTTGGGAGATGACAGCCAATCATAGAATGTTTGACAGTGTTCAGGCTGCAGAAGCCAAACAAGCTGTTTGCCTATTGGCTTCTGCAGTCTGACCACAGAGGAACCAGCCTAACGTGTTGAAATAGGAAGCGAGGGAAGGGAACAGTTCTTCCCGTCCCTCACTTCCTATGCCAGCACCCGGACCCAATCACCAGGTAAGTGACGCCCCCCCCCCCCCCATACCCCCTCATCACGGTGAGGCCGCGGGGCCTCAGGGAACCCCCGCGGCCTCACCGCAATAATGTTCTGTTTGTCGGGCCACCGGTGCAAAGCCGGTGGCCCGACGTTTATTTTGCATTGGGGGGCCGCTCCTACAGGAGCGGCCCCCCCAGACTCATGAGGCCGCCGGGGCACTTTGCCGACCCCGGCGGCCTCGGTGCCCCCCATCCCCCTCACCACGGTGAGGCCGCGGGGCTTCAGGGAACCCCCGCGGCCTCACCGCAATAATGTTTTGTTTGTCGGGCCACCGGTGCAAAGCCGGTGGCCCGACGTTTATTTTGCATTGGGGGGCCGCTCCTACAGGAGCGGCCCCCCCAGACTCATGAGGCCGCCGGGGCACTTTGCCGACCCCGGCGGCCTCGGTGCCCCCCATCCCCCTCACCACGGTGAGGCCGCGGGGCCTCAGGGAACCCCCGCGGCCTCACCGCAATAATGTTCTGTTTGTCGGGCCACCGGTGCAAAGCCGGTGGCCCGACGTTTATTTTGCATTGGGGGGCCGCTCCTACAGGAGCGGCCCCCCCAGACTCATGAGGCCGCCGGGGCACTTTGCCGACCCCGGCGGCCTCGGTGCCCCCCATCCCCCACACCACGGTGAGGCCGCGGGGCCTCAGGGAACCCCCGCGGCCTCACCGCAATAATGTTCTGTTTGTCGGGCCACCGGTGCAAAGCCGGTGGCCCGACGTTTATTTTGCATTGGGGGGCCGCTCCTACAAGAGCGGCCCCCCCAGACTCATGAGGCCGCCGGGGCACTTTGCCGACCCCGGCGGCCTCGGTGCCCCCATCCCCCTCACCACGGTGAGGCCGCGGGGCTTCAGGGAACCCCCGCGGCCTCACCGCAATAATGTTCTGTTTGTCGGGCCACCGGTGCAAAGCCGGTGGCCCGACGTTTATTTTGCATTGGGGGGCCGCTCCTACAAGAGCGGCCCCCCCAGACTCATGAGGCCGCCGGGGCACTTTGCCGACCCCGGCGGCCTCGGTGCCCCCCATCCCCCTCACCACGGTGAGGCCGCGGGGCCTCAGGGAACCCCCGCGGCCTCACCGCAATAATGTTTTGTTTGTCGGGCCACCGGTGCAAAGCCGGTGGCCTGATGTTTATTTTGCATTGGGGGGCCGCTCCTACAGGAGCGGCGCCCCCAGACTCATGAGGCCGCCGGGGCACTTTGCCGACCCCGGCGGCCTCGCTGTGAAATGTGCCTCACCCCTTGAGCACGGTGAGGCCGCGGGGCCACAGGGAACCCCCGCGGCCTCACCGCAATAATGTTCTGTTTGTCGGGCCACCGGTGCAAAGCCGGTGGCCCGACGTTTATTTTGCATTGGGGGGCCGCTCCTACAAGAGCGGCCCCCCCAGACTCATGAGGCCGCCGGGGCACTTTGCCGACCCCGGCGGCCTCGGTGCCCCCCATCCCCCTCACCACGGTGAGGCCGCGGGGCCTCAGGGAACCCCCGCGGCCTCACCGCAATAATGTTTTGTTTGTCGGGCCACCGGTGCAAAGCCGGTGGCCTGATGTTTATTTTGCATTGGGGGGCCGCTCCTACAGGAGCGGCCCCCCCAGACTCATGAGGCCGCCGGGGCACTTTGCCGACCCCGGCGGCCTCGCTGTGAAATGTGCCTCACCCCTTGAGCACGGTGAGGCCGCGGGGCCACAGGGAACCCCCGCGGCCTCACCGCAATAATGTTCTGTTTGTCGGGCCACCGGTGCAAAGCCGGTGGCCCGACGTTTATTTTGCATTGGGGGGCCGCTCCTACAAGAGCGGCCCCCCCAGACTCATGAGGCCGCCGGGGCACTTTGCCGACCCCGGCGGCCTCGGTGCCCCCCATCCCCCTCACCACGGTGAGGCCGCGGGGCCTCAGGGAACCCCCGCGGCCTCACCGCAATAATGTTGCGTTTGTCGGGCCACCGGGCCAAAGCTGGTGGCCCGAGATTGTATTGCATAGGGGGGCCTAAAAAAAAAAAACTATTCGGCTCACTATTCGGCTCCGGCCGAATAGTTGACAAACTATTCGGTATCCGGCCGAATACTAAATATGCTATTCGGTACAGCCCTAAAAGAAACACAGAGCTGTGTGGAAATCCGTTTTTCTTGGTTGTCAAATTTGCAAAAATCATGGCTCACAAACCACCCAAAAGATCCAACCTCCTTTTTGGGTACTGAACATCATTCTACTTCAAGAATCCACATAAAAATAATGTCAGCAGAAGTATATGTTATCAGAACAAAATCCACTTTTCAAGATGGCTGCTGGAAAGAAATATGTCAAAAATGGGTGCAATACCATTACTCGCCTCCGTCAGACGCTGGCGGTCTCTAAATCTGACAGGTGAAACTTGTGTCTCAAAAGATAAATATGCCAAGGAAGGGACTTCCATCAAATGCAATATGGGGTCCCACACATTGATTTTCATGTTGAAAAAGGCTGGAATTGAAGATATGTTTGCTTATTTTAAAATGTGCAACTTTAATTTCCACAAGAAACAATGTCACAATTGACCATAAGGTAACCTGATTCAGCTAAACTCCAAGAGGTTTCCCACACTGAGCTTCAAACACATTCTACACCTTCTCCCTAAACAAAGGAATATTTTCCCCTGTGCTCTGCTGAGTATCTGACAGGCAAGTGTGAAAGGAAAGTGGAGGAGCACTCTGGCATGTTGCTCTGAGTGTAGACAAAGGACTCCATTGAGCAGAATGAAAATGCTAATTCGGGTGTGACTGACACTGCCCTGGCAGGAAGAAGCCCACGTGACTCTTTGACTCAGCCAAGCCTTGGAGGTGGGCCAGACTGAAAATGTGGATTTGAAATCGAAGAAACTGTATGTTTAAGAAAAAGTCTTATAACAAACTGTACTGAACTGATAAAAATATGGGATTTACAGGTTATTAAAATGAAAAATTTGCCCACAGTTTAAAACTAATCTGGAATCTCTGCGACATTCAGAGACTGAACCACAAAAAAGATCATATTCTAGCTATTGTGATTATGCTAGGAACATGAAAAATTACAGGAATATGCCCAGAGGGTATGCGCATGCATGTGTAAAAATTGGTACAGAACTGACACGGAGTAACCGTGCAAAAGCGTGAAAAATTGTCATTTGTGCACCAAAACTCGTAGGAATATGAGATTTTGACAGAAGCGTACCTTACGTAATCTGTAATGTAAATATGCATTATCAACATGATTGTGACATTGGAAATATGTTTTTTGGGAAAAATAGATTTTCTGGGCAAGAACAAAGGGGAGGGATTTTTTCTGGACCCTAAACACATCACGACACACTGTTCCTTCCTCAAATCAGGTGAGGGGGAATTTTCTGACCTATCAGATCCTTAGAGGGTTGGGCATTGTATAATCAGCCTCCCCACTCCTTTGGAATAAATAGGGACTGTTGAGGACCAAGAAAGACACACACATTCACTCATCACTGATCCACTGGCGAAGCAACCTGCAGGAAGAGCCCATCTCTAGATCCAGACTCCAGAACCCTGAAGCAGAGGCCTACCCAAAAAGCTGAACCCTTTTCAGCAGGCCTTTAAAATCTTGTAACCTGATTTAACCCCTAAACTTCCACGGGACCTAACCTAACTGATCCAAAAGCCTGGCTGAGCTGCTTTGCTGCTTCTGGCCAAGAATCCTTGCTAGAACCCAAGATCCAGATCAGTCCAGCAGAGCTGTAACCCAGACCCCATCCGATCCAGTTCAAGAGGTTGTGCAGACCAGAGTGCCTTGCTGAGAGCAGAACCAAGCGCCTGAGGCCTGTCCTGTGGCGAGCAAATCCCAGCCAAACCCTTGACCAGATTTTTGACGGGCCCATTCCATTCCAAAGCCATAGTAGTGAGTATTTAGTATAGAACTGTCCATAGTCATCTCTTAGTTTAAAGTAATCCTATTCAATCCATTTCAACATATCCAGAACTTCATTATAGAATCTTGTGCCCACCCTGAATCCTTCTCATTATATAGTCTTATGATAACTGTAGCGATAAATCATCCTTGCGCTAAATATATTTTCTGAAGAAAGTCAAGTGTCCAGGCGGACAGAAGTCGGAGCGGAGGTGCCGCTGCTCTGGTGGATGGCTGTTGGTTATCTTGCATCTTCATAGCCCCTTAGTATAAGCCCATTCTGGTTTGTAAATCTTCAAAAGCGCAATCCCATTTGTAAAATCTTGACACTTTTTGAGAAAAATCTACCTTCACTAAAACCTCTGTAACTTTTGAACCGTATGTCCTAGAAACGAAATTTCCATCTGCTAATCATTCAACATTCATTGCTAGTGTATACCTGAACCTACCCAAAGCAACTCTCACTAGTTCTGAATCTCATTTAGCGAATTAAAATCATTTTTAGCATTTTCCCATTCAATTCAAACCACATCTAAAAGCAATTGACCTGTTTTGAAATCATACCTGTTCTCTCTAAGTTTGCTGGGGGGGAATCGGGATTGAAACTGCAATTAGCGATTGTTATGCCTGAAACCTGTGTGCCCTCATTCCATCTCTTCATATTGCATATTGGGAGGAGTGAGTAGTGACATGGGGAAAGAGTGATCACATTGTCTTTGGTTGAATTCATATCAAGTTTATTTCTGTGTTGCATTCTTTCCTATCATTGAATTTCCTTGAACCATACAAAGTTATTCTCTGCTACATTATTCTTCTTATTCCTACTCCTAATTGATTAAAGAGATTGTTGATATTGTAAAATTACCCATTGCTGTTCATTGCATAAATATTCATAAGTGTGATATTCAGATATTATTCCTATTCATAAAAGTGTAATCTATATATTGTTCAATTCTTCAAATAAATCTTTAAACAACCTTCTTCTTGGTTCAGTGAGACCAGGGGGATTCAAAGAGAGGGGTGTTATATAAGGGTACATCATCCAGAATTAAAATAACTTTTGACATAAATATATATAAATAAGGCTTTCCATTGGGCATCCCATACTAGGCATTGACTTAGTTGGAGTGCTGCGTTGAAACCGCTTACATCATGCAACTAACCTCAAATCCCACCTGCCTTGGAGATACATCTGTTGCTTCCAGAACACTGCTTGTGCCCCACCTGGACCGATAGAAGACCTAAGCAGCAGAAGCATGTCCATGTACATTTGTAAAAATAAACAGAAACGTTGGCGTGTGTAGGTGTGTGTTTTAATGGAATAGAATGTGTTTATGAGTTTGAGACTGACTGTTGTGCACTCCTATATGAACGCATGTTAGTGTGAGTGTAGATGTGTAAATGTGAGTGTAGATGGCAGACCAACTCAGACAGAGTGCGTGTGTGTGTGTGTTTGTGTGTACACGCACATGTTTACTTGGCAGGAGTGTGAGGCTTGCATCATTAATCATATTTCTAGAAGCAATGTAAGCATATATTGTGTGCTAGAAATCACCAAAGAGAAAGGGATTTAAAGAGGAATTGCCTGCACATGTCCACTTTTTTCATGTGGGGTCAACCTATATGTTGGACCAAATGCAAATTGAAAAGTATTGGTATGACTCAACACTGTAAACACCTGCATAGTTTCTCTAGTGGAGGTTAGATTTGATCAATAGAAGGGGATTATGAAAGGTTATGCAAAAAAGGGGACACTGTCCCTTGTTATTTAGGGGGGTGGGGTTTGGCAACCAGAAAATGTAGTCTGTTACCTTTAATAGAATTAATGGTTTGTGTGTTTGGCTACCACGAGAAGTGATGAAGATGGGATTCAAACCCAGGTCAGCAGGTTCCCAAGCCAGTGTGAAATATATTTAACGGAAATTAAAACCCTTTATTAAGAACAACATGTGGTGTATGATGCTCCTCCTTCTCATGTTAAATTGTCACCAAACCAAGCGTTTTCTAACCACATTACACATTGTGCATAACCTGTACATTGCTATCATGCAATTGTCTACCCAAAGTTACAAGGAGCAGATATTAAAACAAGATTCACCTATTTCACATAGCCATACTGAATAAATGGCTCAGAACATATTTTATAGAATACATTGTTTCACTCCATAATTTATGGAATCATAAAAGGTTTTTTTGATGATAAATGTTAGAATAAAAGTCTGCATGCGTTAAATGTGTGAATAGAATAGAATTCCATTGTAAAAACAGTAAAACTGTGATGCCAATGTACAGGTTAAGTAACTTACATTACAGATTGCTACAGGAGATAAAAGCTATACCCTGCTCCCCCCTGTGTTCTTTTGTCTCTGTCCCTGAAAGGGGATACACACCATTAGGATTCAATCTTAAGTAAGCATGTCTTTGAAAGAACCTCTAATGAATAGAAGAGCCAGTTATAAATAAGGAAGAATACATTAGGTTACGCTGAACACATATATCGGATATTCTGTACATAAGTGAACTCAGAAAATATAAGTAAGTGCATTTAAGACACATTTCAAATAATTCAGTTTAATGGTCTAGGACTGTGCTTATGAGCATAGTATGATCTCTCCCTAGTAGTATGGTCGAGTTTAATGGATAACTTAAATTCCCAAAAACATAAGTGGGTCCTCTTCAAATAGATAATTAGCTGAAATCGGTCCTCCAGCTGCAAAATAAACAGAAACAAAACTGCACGCTTCTTCGAATGTGCACAATAATATAAAATACATTTTTGCTTATATCTTGTCAATATCTTTGTCGTATGAGAAAGGAAAGACAGCTCTGGATTCAGGGGAGCATGCCCCAAAGTATATGTCTAAAAATTATATATTAATATATGTATTAATAATTAATAAATAAACATATTTGAACAAATATGACATTTTTTATGCTACAGAGACATGGGGCCTCATTATAACCCAGGCGGGACGGGGCTAACAGCGCTGGTAAAGGTGCCGGCACCGTCAACCCCGTCCCGCCTGATTACGAGCTCCCCTCGCGGGACCCAGTCTGCACGTCTCGTTTCATCAGACGTGCAGAGCAGGACCCGCGAGGGGAGGAGGGAGCAAACAACGGGCCGCTCATAATCGGCCCGATGTTTGCTCCCTCGCCCATTCCCATTAAGCCCTATGGAGGCTGAAATGGGAATGGGGAAGGTCCGGGTCCGGGTTCCTAGAAGGAGGAATTACCGGTCCCTCCGAACTCGGAATGGCCCAGTAATTCCTCATTCTGGGAACCCGGACGCGATTTCGGTGACAGCCATGCCGCCAATAGCGGCATGGCTTCCGCCGAGATTGTAATGAGGCCCATGGTATATATCCCTGCATCCGGGTTTGTTATGTGATTCTGATAGTGCGTGCCTCACTGGTGAGATAGGTTCAGTCCCAAAGTTATGTGAGAAAAATTGATTTGAATCCAAATCTAAACAGAACTTTTCCATACCACGTGGTTAGATGTGTTGTACCTATCTCAATAAGGCCGTGTTTCTCTGTGAGTGTCGTCTTCTGAAGGAAACCAATGAGAACATTCATCCAATTGAAAATGTTGGTGTTGAATGGCATTGTGTGGGAACATTTGGCTTGTCTATAAGTCCAAACACACAGGAAGTAGAGAGCTCTGTGATTCTGACAAATCTTCAGACAGAGGAATTCTGTTCAACAGGAAAGGTACTGAAATAGGATAATACCTTGGAGATAGTTGATGAAGCCCCTACAAAGGCCATGTCCAGAGAAAATAAGATGCAGTACTTGCCTAAATAGATCCAGTTTCCGAGAGAAGGATGACAGCTGGGAGGCACAGCTGACTGGGTGAACCTACCTGGAACTCTGAGATGCCATACCAGTCCTGTACTTTAAAAGACAAAACCAGAAGTGAATATAAAAACGCCTGATAGCAACTGAAAATCCATTAGGGGAATCCTTTATCAGCTAAGTCATTTAATGGGTTGGACTGTAAGGGAAGTCATTAAGGAAGTGATTTAAATTAGAATTTCATAACATTTTTGGTGCAAAATGCACATTGTTCTCTGACAATATATAAAGCAATTGGGAAAGTATTAGAATATGTAATGCATAACATTTTCATCGCAAAATGCACATTCTGTTCTAGCAATAGCCAAAGCAAATGGAGAACTGATTGAAAATAAAATGCCATAGCAGTTTCGGTGCAAAATTACAGTGTTTTCTAACAGTAGTCAAGTAAACGAAAGCTCTGTGTTTTCATGTGTGTATTTAAGGACTCTGGGCTCATCACGAGTTGGGTGGTAGCCCTTAAATGTGGCAGTAATGTTATTACTTCTGAATATAAGGGCTGTCCCTGTTATGGGTTTGGCAGTAAGTTGGAGTTTTACCTCCAACTTACTGCCGTTTCGGGATGTTTTTGGTGCTATTACTGCTGGCGCAATTACCGTCAGCTGTAATAGTGCCGCAACCCCATTGGGTCCTGGACCCAATGGGGAATGGACAATAACCGCTCAACCGCTACTCACGATCCGGCACTAATAGCGCCGGACTGAGTAACAGTAAGGCTATTTGCACTGATGGTATCCTAGCGGTATTACTGTCGAGATACTGCCAGACTCATGATGAGGCCCAGACTGTAAACTGGTGTACACAGTTTACTGAGGATTATTAAACTTTTGCCCATTCCTTGAAAGTCATATTTAGATAAAAAGGGAAATTCTCAGTACAGTACCAGTCTAGTGGTATGAATGGGAGTTTAATTTATCCATTTTCAATCCAAGGAAATGCTGCCCATATAAATGACCATTGAAATATTTTCTGATAACATTACCATAAGAAGAAAGGACTTTGTAGTAAAAGAATTATAAATGTTTGGAATGAATAGTGGGTTTGTTTCTATTCCTTCAGAAAATGATATTTTGATGTTCATTATGATTTTAAATGGAACAGATATTTTGTGCTCCCTAAAAATGAAAACACAGTTTCCCAAATACTGGCTTTTAGGCTACTAGTAAAACACTTGGAACTGTCTATTGTGCATGCATTTTAACACTAGAAACCAACAGAAGCATATACCAGTCATTGATCACGTCGTGAATGAGGAGTTTTCTTTGAAATTATTGTGCACAACATAGATTTTCTCTGAAGCCAATACTTGTCAATGGCACTAGAGAAACGCATGTGAAATGCATATTTTGAAATTTCTCTCTAATACCAACCCTTGTCATTGATGTTGGAGAAAATAAAGTGCAATATTTTGCCAACTTTTGAAAAAAAGAACTTAAAAGGTATGGCAGCTGACAAGCGGCAAAAATGAAAGTGAATTCTTTATTGTGGCCTACATATAGATATGTAGAAAAATCAATTTGAGCCAAGTCACACATACCACACCACCACCTAGTAACCATCACTGGAAGTTCATCCCCCCATTCAGAGCCACAGCAACAAGGCATTTGGGTATATTTTGGGTATGCAAATTGGCCAAAATGCAAGCAAATTGATTGCTCTACAAAACAATGAGGTGATACCTTAATTAGGGTAACAAAGTCATTTATTTTGCCCATGTGTGAGATTTCATGGAATTCTTCCACTTCCTCGGGTAGAGATGGAATGAAGCCTTTGAAAAACATCACAGCCTTACAGCTTAGATGGCCCTACCTGGAAATCTATGTTATCTGTGCCTGTCTGTGTACCTGATTTGTAGATTTGCCTAGAGAGGAATGTATTAGTTGTTTAACTCTCCCCGCGAAATGCAATCTTCAAGGCCTTAATGGTACACTGTGTTAATTGGGCCAAGGGTCAGTGGAACTGAAGAGCAGGGAAAGGAAAACCTGTTAGTGTTCTCAGGAAGGCAGGAGGGAATGGGTTAATGTCAGTCAGAGAAGGTGCAGTCCACTTGAGCCTTGGTATGTCAGGCCAGTCCAAGATCATTGGTAGCAAAATCATCAACATATCAGGCATGTGCTTCTAGAAGGCTGAAAGATGGAATACACAACCAGTCATGTGACTCTTGGAGCCCAGTGTGGTAACTTTGTGTCAAATACCATCTTGGATTGTGTTGCATTGACAAATATGCGAGTAAAATCAGGCAGGTTATTAATGTTTTCTCTATTTTGTACACAAGTTGCCTGTAATTCTATAATATAGCAGGTAACATCCTAAGCACAAAGTTAGTGGACAACCTTTGGATTGATTTCAAATTTTAATAAAAACAGACTATTGAGATCGAACACAGCCTGTTTATTGTCACAGTATTTTTTGGGAGGGGATTGCCATGTCAGAGGGTGTTAGATCAGAGGAGGCCACCTTGGTAGAACTAGTCTATAAATCAATAAATCACTCGACTCCAGACAGAGAACCACAAAACCACTTCAAAGCAAAAAGCCAGCAGAGGGGAATCCTCAAGCGTACAAAAGGAAACGCAAAAAATAATTTCTGACATAACACCTAGAACAAAAAATGAAAGATCGGGGGAGGGGTTGATATATGTGACACAGATCTCAGCCTCATTTTCAAGCAATGCAATAGGGTAAGAGATGCCTGCTGTCTCATTGTTTCCAGAGCTCTACGCCCAAAGTGTGCAAAGCAAACAGAATGCAGCTTGGAGGCTGATTTCCAGCATGAAAGGACCCGCAGAAACTGCACTGACACCAAGTAGGACACAAAATGCCATTCATTGTCCTATGCATGTAGTTCAAAACGCCCTCACCACACCTACAATGAAAATACAGAATCATATCCCTGTAGGACAGATATACTTATGAGACAGCAATTGTCTTATAGTGCAAAGGACATCATACAAAAGACTAGAGGAGAAAAGATTGCTAGAGATTATAGCAAGCCTCTGGAATTCTCAGCCCCTGGAGTTCTAACAAAACCCCACCTGTCCGAGAAAACTATATGAGCTATACCACCTAACGGACATGAGCCCATGTGAAGAAGGGCACTGTATTCAAATCATATAGCTGGAGTAGCACACATATGTATGTCTGTACCACCTGCTGTACCAGTTCTATGAGATCATTTCGGTCGTCCGACACAAAGACCGATTTATTTCGCCTGATTTTGGGCGGCCTACAAAAAGCGAAATCCCACATTGCCTCGCACATTGCTGTGCACCCACCCCACATCAAACCCCATGCCCCCACACGCACCCTTCCTCCCCATCACCCAATGGGATTTGTTCAAAATCGGGGACTTTCACCCCCAAACCCTCCTCCCTCAGCACTCGCCACACTCCCTGCATTCCCCGAAAATAAACAAGCAAACAAACATGAAAAACACACGTAACACACACACTTCCCTGTGCTCCGTCGCGGCCGCTTCCGGGTCCTATCGTGCCTGTGTGCATTGTCGGGGCTGACAGTTCAATTTAGAGAGCAGTCTTTCAAAATCGTTTATTTTTTTATTTTTTTAAAGGTCTAGTGACTTACGGCCTCATTACACGGTAAGCGGTAAGGGTTTACCGGTACCGGTAAGGGCACCGGTACCGGTAAACCCTTACTGCCTTATTGCGAGTTCCCTTTGCGGGACCCGACCTTAACGGCTGGTTTCACCAGCCGTTAAAGTAGGGTGCTGCAAAGGGACCTCGGTGCTAATTACGGTACCGCAATTTGCGGTACCGTAATTAGCTCCTTCCCCATTCCCATTATGCCCTATGGGGGCAAGAATGGGAATGGGGAAGTGCCTTGGTGAATGGGGAATTACCGCCCCCGCTCACCTTGGAGTAGGGCGGTAATTCCGCCATCCACCAAGGCGGACACGGTAAAATACTGGCGGCAACCATGGCGCTTTAATACGCTGTACCACATCTGGCTTGGAAAGGCAAGACGAGATTTGAAGTGCTGGCTATCCCAATTGTTGAACATAAATATGTACATTAGATATCATTTGTAATTGTTTTTATGTCAACAGCAGCAAATAAATGATCATTTACTATCTGCCAGTCCCTGGATTTAGTCCCTGAGAGCTGCTTGTAAGATTTGGCGGTTAGCATTTTTTCAAAGCTGAATATAATTGCTGGCCTCTACCAGTTGCATGCACACACGGTAGGTATTACCCCTGAAACTCTGCATATAGTTAAGGTTGCAGAAATCCAGGGGTATGACATACACACATGGACATCCCCTGATCCATCTCCACCACAATCTGAGAGGGATGAAAATCAGAGTAAGGAACCTGACCGCAGGGACGCAGCGTCAGTGGGCGTCCTGCCCGTGATTCCACTGTCGGCGCCAGAAAAAAGCCATGAGTTATGTTTTAGCAGGCAGGTTTGTTTTACTGTCAGCAGCCAAGCGGCGGGTGCACAGCACTCAGGACTAATACACTTACAAGATGTCAGAGGTGGGATTGGAAGACGTGGGCGGGAAGTAGGGTTGTGATGTGCTGAGGATGCAAAAGGAAAAGACTAGGATTTGTGGAAAGGGATTTAAGCAAATGTGAGACTGGAGTAAGGGGAAGGGGGATAATGGAGGCTTTCCATCCTACTCAGAGCTTTGTGCGATGGAGTTTTTGGCCATGGGTGGTAAGAGAGATTCAGCCGATCTACAGTATTGCTGATCATTATTTCATTACAAATTGTATATAACCTCTGTAAAATTGGGAACATCATTTCAGACTTATTTTTTCAAATGGAAGTATTTTTGGACATCATCATTTGAACTTGTCAACACAATCAACTTCAATGACTTTCATAGAACAAGGGGTAGGATGACAAATAGTTAAATATCACCTTCACTCTTTGCAGACTAGCCAGCTGGCGAAGTGCACTGTCGATTAGCACCCTCGGGTGGTATTTAACTCTGAAAAGCCTATGTGCCCTGGCTTGCCTGCTGCTCGCCCTGCTGAAGACCCCCGTTTCCTCTGTGCCGACCCTGCTTCCCCTGCCCACCAGTCCCATATCAAATACATTCACTTACATGTCTCTGCTGCAGCGTGCTCCTTCCCAGGCATGCGGCTTCAGCTGCAGAAACATGAAACGGCATCAGCTGCAAGCCTGCCTTTCCTTTCCGTGAAGAGGCACTCACACAAATGTAACTTCATTAAACTTTGTGTTATATCACCACCATAAGTGAGTGCTAATGGCGATAAGGGCATAACAGTTTAGTAATAGCTTGCCCATCTAAGTAATCGCTCTCGCTAAGCTAGGCCCATTACTTTGGGTGACAGGCCGCTACCAGCTGGTATGTCTTGCTGTGACAGCCATTATTGCCCTATTAAAATACTTGCACAAATACATCAAAGTATACATTTTAACCAAGTAGGGAGTGGCTTTGGCTAACTTTGATGGATTGCTATCTGTGAGGGTGTGAAAGCCCTGGCCTTTGTGATTTTTAATCAATAACATTATGCATGTTATTCCGTTTGATATGATAGGTTATTTATAACGCGCTTAATACCCAGAGGTTTCTAAGCGCAGACCGGGGATCGAACCTGTGTTGCTCCATGTCATCTTGCTTCCAAGGCGAGCATGTTGCCCCTGTGCTATCCTCCCATTTCTGACTGGGTGGTCTGCTAATAAGATCCACTTTTACAGGGGTGGACTGGCCTATAGGGAACTCTGGGGATTTCCCAGTGGGCCTCTGCACCCTGGGCCTCTTTTTGTGTGGTGGTTCCAAATTTTCTCATAGGAAAAGCTTTGGGCTTGCTGAAAATGTGTCATATGGGGCCACTTTGAACATTATTTCCAGGGCCTCTTTTGGTCCCCAGTAATTATTTCCAGTGCCTCTTTCAGTTCTCAGTCCACCCATGTACAAGGCTCCATGCCAAAAGCATTGTGCACACATATGCACTACTGCATCCGTCTCCTGTCATCTGCAGCGCATCCCCTGCACAGGGTAAGTTCAAAGGTCACATGTGCATTCCTCAGAGTTGCTGTGACCTAAAGTCACTGCAGAGAGAGGCTGTGTTTAACTTCAGCACCTCTGACCCAAAATACAGTCATATTTGCCCTTATCTGTCTGGTGGCTCTCCCACTTTGCATGACACTGCTGCTAGTGTCACAGCTGTAGGGCAACAATGGGTGAAAAAAGGGCCGTTTATCCCAGTACTAAACCAAACGGTAAGGGGGTTTGATGGTCTTAGCTACTCTCTCTTGGCCATGGCTTACCGTGACTGTGTTGCAGTCAAGGACCTCATTCCAGTACGGTATCTGTTAGGTAATGACTTCCCTCATCCTGACATGCGACATACTTGGAGCTGTTACTAGAGGGAGAGCTCTACAAGCAGCAAGTTAAGAATCAATTGAAGTACTGGGCCCCGAGGATCTTCCAGCCAGCGAGGGAAACAGACTGGCCTTACCGGTAGCTCCCAGTCCAATCCTGAAGTCCCTTGAAGTGTCTATTCCTGCAGGAGAGGGCCCAGCGGCCACTGAGGGGTCTATGGATGGAGCAGAGGATTCAGGGATCTCAGGGTCGTGCAGAAATAGACCTGAAATAGTAGACAGTGTAGTTTCAGAATTGAAGGGCCTGCCAGAACTCTGTAGGCCCAGGTCAGATTGCCATTGGCTAGCAACAGAGAGATTGTCCCGCTCCGGTGCGTCTGTGGAGGCAGACTGGGGAGCCAGCGCAAGTTGAGAGGCATGGTCTATTCCAAAGCAGGACACAAGATGAAAGATCTGATATATTCAACAACAGTGAGGCAAAGAGTTATGTGTCAGGGTGCAGCCCAGAGTCGGATATCCCCACAGGCTGCACCCCGGCCCCTGAAATTCGGCTGGTCACCTAGAGTTGACCGAGACATTCGACAGCTTATCAGACCTTTTTTACACACCTCGGGTGTATGTAAAAATGACAGAACCAGCACACTCATTCCAGTCTTGCAGAGGCTTGGTAAGAAAGGAGAGGTATCCCACCCGCCTTAAATCCACTGCCTGTGGTTGAGTGGTCTCGTGAGAGGTAAGGGAAATTCTGTCTGCTGGGATACACCCAGAACGTATAGCTGACAGCGGAAACCATTGAATGTCTGTTCCCATGCAGATAGCTCAGAAAGGAAGGGGGACCTTTGCCTGCCAGACAGCTTTTCAACACTGGAATAATGGTTTGCCCAGGGCCCCAGTTCAAGAACACTGAGGCTATGGGCATGGAATCATATTCCAAACAGGCACCTGTAAAACTGGATTGAAGAAGACTCTGCGCAGCTGAGCTTGGAAGGGGTTGATCAGTCCATTGCCTAACTTAGCAGGAGGCTGAAGGGAAAGCAGAAATATATTTCGGAATAATCCAGAGCTTTGACAAAACAAAAGAGGAGATAGCTGGAAGGTTTAGAATTCATCTTAACCTCTGGTATTGCTCTCGCAAACCTTCAGACCGTTGATCTTTCCGGTGCCAAGTCATTACCAAAGGGGAAAGACGATATGCATATCAGGCTTGGTCCCACCACAAAAGGGGCAATACAGCCCAAACTGCTAGGTCACATCCCTTCTGCACGAGACCACAAGCATCCCCAGACATGTTTCAGCCTTGTTGGTCCTCATCAGTGAAGAGTAGTTGGGTCTCTAGGCCCAGCAGGCACGGGACCCATGTCTGGGGATACCCGTCCCACTCGGGTTGACTGAGCAAAATGAAAGAGGTGATGTCTGGAAGGTTTCTTAACCTTTGGCATTGCTCTGGGCACCCTCCAGACCATCGTTCTTTGCCTGCCAATCCATTACAAAAGGGGAAAGACCATATGTAAATTTGGATTGTGGATTTGAGGCATATTGCCAAATGCATAAGCCGCCCAACAATATAACGTTGCCATTTAGACTGTACAGGTTTTTCAGATATATAAGATAAATCAGGGACGGCGTTGGGTCCGTTGATGCTTTCGGCCCCGGTGCAAAGGGGGGCCATTGGGCAGCTGCCCTGTGTTACCATTCTTAAGACACAGAACCATGCCCCTTTAATTTGGATACTGAACACAGTATCCAGCAACGTTCTTTACAACTTGTTGCCTTTTTCCTTAGTTTTGCACATCAGCCCCTGACTGTCAAAAGAGCAATTAATCGCATTCCAGGCGACGTTTAGTGTTGCGGCTCCCTGCTGGCTGGCTGTCCCGTGGTAATCGGCAGCTATTAACCACCTTGATGCATTCTTTTGACTTTATTATTGCTCAAGGACTACACGGGGGGGGGGGGGGGCCTCAGGCTGCGTTTCCCAGCTGTAAGGCAAAATGGGGACCGGCCGCTAAACTTCATGCTCAGACAGATCTTCAGCATGTCCTGGTGTGTGAAAAAAAGGCGCCTGAGCAGTTCCTGCGTGTTCCTTGTTGCAGGTTCAACGCTTCTTAAGGTAAGCAAAATCCAGCACCTAAATGTATTACTGCTTGCTTGCTTTACACTGCCATTATGGGCTGAAACCACGCACCAGGAAGGCCAACACAAAGGGTACGGGGCAATGTTCGATAATTCGATACAGACATGTTTTCCAAGTGTTTTCCATGATTAACCTTCCGTTGTTTCAGAAACATGACTTGCTGCGAACTGACGGCTCTATGCCGGCGCTCTCTGCCATCCCTTGAACTCTGCATTCGAGCCCAGGCCCATGAAAGCAGGGAGGTCCCCCGGCGCGGCAGACGGTCTTCGCGCAGGCTCATCGCATGGCAGCCGGCGCAGCGACCTCTGGCTCCTCGCGAGCCCTTCAAAGGCCGTAAAGCACTGCTCCCATTCTCCGCAGAGACGTGCGCTCATAAAACGACAAGCAAGGCCCACGGCAGACACCCGTGAATTCTGATTAGCGGGCCATGTGTGCCTAATATATGCTAGGATTTAACTCCCCTGCTTCCTCATAGACAGTGGCGCGGCTGTGACGCACACAGAGGGAGCCCTGGAGTACGATTCAACCATCTACTTATGCATTAAGTGCGGGGGTGGGGGGGGCGACAGGACCATAACTCAGGGCGTGGACCCGGGGTGTAGGGGGGACACCTCCATAGACGTGTTGTGGGTGGGGAAAGTGTACTTACATGGTGCCCCATTCCTGTTTTCCCGAGGAATGTTTTGGGGAACTAAGCAAAATTAGCAACCGCCTGTGCAATTGACACTGACATTACCCAATAACAAGATATATTTTTTTCAATAGAAAATGCACATTTTGATGGTAACTGCCAGTGGAGTAACGTTGCTGAAAATGTTGGGGGGGGACATGTCATCTGAAAAAAAAATGCCCCATTCAAATGAATAGGGACAAAATCGTGTGCTATTAAAGTTGGGGGGGGCAAACACCCCCGTCCCCCCCTAAAATTACGCCCATGGTAACTGCCATGGTATTAGTGTGGTTGTGTTTTGGTGCATGGTTGAATTCATCGCTGGTAGTTTATGATGCATAGCTAGCCGCATTGTACCAAAATCCCAGTTTGAGGTGTCAGTGGGCAGTCGGAAGGGAGGTCCCAGGAATTAGTCTCTATACTTTGGTCCCTGAATTTATGTCATGGCATAGTCTCACCTGACATAGCAACCCCAAGCCTAACAGCACACCTCGACACACAACTCCAGCAGAAAAACAACATAGCTTACACAATGGAACACACAGCAACTGAAGCCAAACGGCTACGCTAAATTTCCTTTAACAGCACACTAACCCACCACAGATAGACCAACGCACCTCTCCACACTCCTTAAACACCACTCTGACGGATACCAAAGTCAACCACACAAACAATTAATGCTAGCAACCCTTGAGCACAATTAACCAATTCTCTAGACAAGCCACAAAATAACTTAAACGTTCACACTTCAGAAAGCCTTATCTTTTCAGATCTCTACACACCAACTTTGCAGCAAAGCATCCGTGCCCTGCACTGTGCTAGTCCCCTAGCCCACAGCTTACAGATTCTGAAGCTACAAGAAACTGTGAAAAAGGGAGGTGTGTTATGCAAGCCCCAAAAACATACCATAACAGGGCATAGCAAAGAGTTTCACTCATTCTCATTTGCGGCAGTACTCTGAACGGCTCAGGCAACTTTGGAGCCTGGCAGCAGCAGGGCAGGCATTTACGGTCAGTCGCTATGCCATAATCTTTGGTGCTGTGATTGGCTGGCGAGGCTATATTTTTGCATGGCAAGTTAAGTTGTATGGAATTGAAGGATGGTCACTGCAAAAATAATGCAATTCTAGGCGGCGGCCGCAGGGCCACCAATGAAGGACCCCAAGGAGACACCATTGTGTTCGTTAAATCCTGCAATCTGCCACACTGTAAGGCAGTAATTTTTTCAATAGTGTGAACTGAACACCACGCCTGTACATCAGTGGGATTTCTTACAGGTGGGGCCCGAATACAAGTTTAGAGGTAGTACACCTGGTAATACCTCAAAACTCATTTCCCGTCAATGCCTGTGGTAATTATCGGGTGGCCCGGTAGGTCTGCATGATTATGAGTCATGTGGACCATACCATTATCCCCCATTTTGGAGCCACATACGACCCCATGGGGTCTGGTAATTACTGTATGCGGTAACACAGCACCTTTTACGTACTGCAGGCAGTACTTCTTTTGTGTGCCAATAAAATCCACCTAAAAAAAGCAGTAAAAAAAAGAGTTTGCATGAGGCATATATACCGCTTTGGACAGTTTCATTTCTGCTGCAGTCAGTGAAAATGTGCGCTGCACCGGGAGACTCACGGCAGTCAGGGGCAGAGAGCTTCTTCAACTTTTGGGTGTTTGGTCCTTGTGTCTTCAAGGACCAGTAGTCTGGCAAACCCGTTTTTGCAGGAGCACAGCTCCTTCTTGTTCCAGCCAAATTCCTCCCCTGCGTGTTGTATCTAACATCACTGTGATTTTAACAATTTGCTTCTGTAACAAGGTGTCCTGTCCCACCTACCCACAAAGAATTTCTAACAATGTACAGAAAACGTGCACCCGGGGAGGGGCGCTCAGCCGAACAGATGGCTGGGACAGTGGGCGAGAGTTCTCATCCCCGTCCACTGTCTGAGCCACCCGATTCCCTTCCCGGGTGGCACCATTTTTTGTTGTTGTTAAGGTGGGAGGCTACACTGTGCCTCTCCCTGTTGCCTCTCCACCCCACGCTCCCGCAAAATCCCCTGTTCCCCTTTCCCACCCCCTCCCTCCATCCCCACTTACTATGCGCCTCCCGTCTCCCGGCCGCCATAGAAATGGAAAAGGGACATAGTCCCTTTTCCATATGGCACCGGCCATCTTTTCTTATTTTTTTTCTTTTTCCTCAGGAGATCGGCTTTGCAAGCAGCGCGAATCTCCTGAGAAAAAATAATGAAAGCCATTCGAACCCCGGATGAACCCTGTGGTGCGAATGGCTTTCATGCCCGCTCAGGAGGGCGGACATGGCCGGTAACGGCCTACAGCCCGAGTTGAGGCCCTCGCTTTGCTTGGGCCTGCCTTAGCTTGGGCTGGCAGGCCATTACCGACCATGTCTGCCATCCTGAGCTAGGGTGGCCAACTGTCCCGGATTTTGCGGGATTGTCCCGCAATTAGGGACTCTGTCCAGCAGTTTGCAGAGTGGCTGTATGGGACATGGGTTTTCCCGACTTGTTTGTCGGGATAACCTGCCTCCAGCACAGCCACTCTGCAAATTGAATTGGCCATTTACACAGCACGGCGCTGCCGCCTGCTGCTTTCTTTCTCTGGTGCCTCTGCAGCTCTGGCTCCTTTTGAGCCTAAGGGTCGAGCTGTAACGCTCTGACACCTGGCTTTAGTGAAATGCTAATGCTTTGTTCCTGGGGTCGTGATGGTCATGTTTGCAGTTAAAAAAGTGACCATCACCTCCCAAGGACAAACCATTTGCATTTCAATTAAGCCAGGAATTACGAGCCATTAAAACAAGTTAAATTAAAAAAGGAGTGGGCCAAACGTGAATGGCGTTGTGAAGTCCTCACCGCCTTGTGGGCAAGTGTCCCGTGAAAGACTATCAAAGAGTTGGCCACCCTATCCTGAGCGGGCATGAATGCCATATTCTCAGTCATAATGTGTTCCTACCTATATGTGCAATAAAACATACAGCAGGCATTACAATACTTGTAAGTAGCAAAGAGGGATTCTGCTGCAGCAGGTAATAATGAATGATATAAATAAAAAATAGCTCATGTACAACATGCTCGCCTTGGGACCAAGACAATGCCATGCGCCATGGACTTGATTCCCTGGTCAAGCCAACTCAGCCCTTCACCAACTCCTTCCCCCATCATAACATGGATATTAAGAGTCGGGTAATGATAATGAAATGATTATTACAGTGCTTAGAAGCAGGAGGAATCCGCCATGGAGGGCTATATAAATCACCAAATGATTATTGGCCCAAAGACTGCCTGAAGGGAACAACTTTCCTTTCATAGGCTAGTGCTTGGGGTCCCTTTTTACTGTGGGGGTTTAATATAAAGTGCCAATGTGTCTGCTGGGCCAGAGTACAGGGACTGCCTGTCATTGAGGATCTGACTGCCGGTGGCTTTGGGTCGCTTGATTGCGTGTTTACGTCGCCCCACAGGCAGGGGACAGCTGTTTAACACCGGGCCATTAATCCCTCATCCCAGGGTCTCGTGACAGCACCGACCCCACAGAAAGGGCCCTCCGCCTTGGCTCAGTGTAAATGCTACAATTTACTGCTGATTTACAGAACAGGGTCAGGCCATTAGAAACTTGGCAACCTTCTGTGCAGCTGGAAGACAATATGCACGATAAGCTGAAATCCAATACGTTCCTGCGCTAATTAAATGGGTTCCCACCAGGACAAAAACACAAATTGCAAAACAAGGCTTTTCTGCATCCCTGTGCATTTTTGTACATACGTGACGATGCTTGTTACACGTTTTCCCTGGGCACTTAGCTGCTATTCCTCCTTATCGTTACACCATAGGCTGCATTCCTAACAGTGTCTTACTGTGCTTTTTGTTGTGGTGGTAATATTTATGTCCCAGGTGGTCCATTCGTTTTTGCAAACTCTACAAGCAGGTGCGCACACAGCAAATCTGAAGGCATAGTGGAGCAGCAGAGGCATGTAATACCTCACAGGGATTTTGAGGGCACTATTTAGAAACACTCGATCCCACCCTGTGCCTTTGACGATAATCAGAATACCATATTTTCATTTGTAGTGCTTCATGCTGGATTCTCCTGGCTTCTGAGTGCTGTAAAAATAGATGTTATTGTTGCCCACGTTACTGCTACTCAATTTATAAATCTCGTGAGGATGAAAGGCTGAGTCAACCCAGTTAGACTTCCAACCTCTGAAGTGAGCATTTAACTACCTTATTGGCTCGAACAGGGGTCTCCAGACTTTAGTTCTCCAGATGTTTTGGACTGCAACTCCCATTATCCCTAGCTAGAACAGTCAAAGGCAATGGGCCATGGGATTTGTAGCCCAAAACATGTGTAGCAACAAAGGTTGCAGACCCCTGGGGTAGAGTAAGAAATAATGTTATGTTACGTTATATAAAAGGTTCTTATACCACACACTGTTGTCACCTGCGTGGTATCTTGGCGCTCTGGCGGATCTTTTAAGCAAGGGCGGGTGTTAGGTTTGTAGGACCAAGTGGGAGAAAGAGCAAGAGAGCTGTGATCTGCTGTTGACAGCTTCAGTTCAGTTGACACCGTTCGCTGAGCGTAGGTATGTATTTTGGTTGGTGGACGCCATGTGCTGTTGGGCAAGGCTATGTGTGGTTTGTTTTGTTGTTGTGGTGTGGTGAAGTGCGTGCCGTTTGTAGTGCTGTAGAGGTATGGTTTTGTTTAGGTCAGAGTTTGAGAGGTGTATGCAGAAGGGTGTTTTTTAGTAGGGTTGGTTACTTGTCATGCCCTTTCCTAGCCCCTCTGTTAGGACTTACTATGACCCATATCCCTTCCCCTATCGTACATTCTGGTGTCCTGCAATTACTACCCTTACGGTGTATGCGGAAGTGGGGGTTCCCAGCAGGGTTATTCAGTGTCAGCACCTCCTCAACCCCAAGTGTTCTGGTCAGGTGCTGCCCATGTCTCATCTCCCTTATCACACCCTGTTGTTACTCCACGGGGGCGGGGGGTTCTTCCCTGTGCCCTGCGATCGAGACACCTCTCTCACCCCTATTTGCATTTTAGGTCCTCTATCAATGCTCCAATTAAGACCGGTCCATCTTTTCCTTTTTGAACCTGTATGTCGGAGGGTAGATCCTACCACCCCGTCCATTCAGACGCCTCTGCTCTTTTCTGCACTCTACTCCGCTCCGGTCTACTCCCCACTCTTTCTCAGTTGTGTGTTCATTTCATCGTACGTGCGTGTTGTTCTGACATTTTCATCCCCATCGGAGCAGAAGAGCCAGGTTTTTTGAAGTTTTCTGAATTTTAGATGGTTTGTATTTCTCTCGGGAGGGAGTGCCAAAGTTTTACAGCGAGCAGGAGAATGCTGATCCACCAAGTTCCTTCCTAGTGTAATAACAGGAGTACTGTAGTAAGAGTCAATTGACCGAATATAGCAAAAAGAAGTTTTGTTGCATTGCCCTAATCTCTACAGAGATCACAGTAAAAAATGGAAACAAAGACACAATGAGTTACATGTAAATAAGAGTGGGCATGTGCACACACATGGACACACATCATTGGGTGCTCCTGATATGCTTGCCAGCATCCAGGGGAACTCATAGAATACTTGAGGATGTAAGAAGGAATATTGTCCTTTAAAGGCAGGTCTACAAGAAGGAACCATTTTCTTCTTATTAAATAGTCTAGCATCCATGGGTCAAGGCCTAACAAAATCGGTGGGAGTGCTCATTAGCATACCAATTGAATGGAGCATCACCAGAAATTAGCCTATCAAGGTGCCCTCTGAAAAAAGTGGGGGGACTGTGTCCATCTGCGTGTACTCTCGACTTGAGTCCCGAGAGCATCGTCCACTCCGTGGGGGCGGTGTACTGATACGGAATGGTTCAGCTTTCTGTAGTCAATGATCATTCTGGCATGATTTTTGCATGCTCTTGCAACTACAAACGATGAGGTGCTTTGTAACCTTTGGAGGATTCGTGCACAGAGCTGTTTCTGCACACCCCAAATACCTTGTGGGGATAAACAGCCTGGCTATTACCAGAAAACATTGGTGACTTAAGACACCTTTTTTGTATTTTGTTTATTTGTATAGTGCGCTTGGCCTAAAGACATCTGGGTCCATTTCTTATAAGGTCACATGTACATTCACACAAAATATACAGAGGACACATGTGTTAAACATTTAAATACACAATTTACATATATTAGATATTTACAGTTGAGATTGAAAGGACATGGCAAGGTATAGCAAAGCAGCATAAACCAACAAGGGGACTTTAGCAGTGCTGAGCCACAAGCCAGGTTTTAAGAGTGGGTTCGGTAGCAAGTTCCACAGTTTAGTGGTGAGCACCGGGAAGCTACCACCCCCCTGCTTTCTGCAGCTTAAACCTCAGTAATGGTAGACAGTGTGCTTGGGCAGCTCTGAGTGGACAGATGGAGGTGTTAGGTGTGAAGCGGTTAGCCAGGTATTTCAGCGCTTGGTTGGCAAAGCATCTGCGTGTAAGTGAGAGAGATTTGAGGCTGATTCTTTGCGTGACCGAGAGGCAATGTAAGCTACGTCTAATGTCAGAGATATGTTGATTTGTCTGGATATTTAGTGCTGCTCTAATGGCATTGTTTTGCGTTACCTGTGAATTATTTAGGTTCCGTTGACTGGTCCCTTGATAGAGTGCGTTGAAATAGTCGAGTTTTGACAAGATGAGGGTTCTAGCAAGGGTGGTGTCGTTATACACCTTTTTGATGTTGCCATCAATGAAGAAATATTTAAAGGCGGGATCTAATCTGTTGTGTTTTGGTTGGGATCCAAGGAGGAGTAGCTCTGTCTTATCATCATTAAGACAGAGCCTGTTTTGTGCCATCCAGGCCTGGATGACCAGATAGACGTCATTTAACGCTAAGGAGTCAACTGAGTGGTTTCCGGTGATCGGGATGAGTATTTGGGTGTCATCTGAACAGTTAGTGTAGGTGACACCCAAATAGTCAAGAATATTGAAGGGGGGCTTCGTAAACACATTATAAAGTGTTGGTGAAAAGCATGATCTTTGTCCGATCCCATACAGCACTGGAGACGGGTCGGAGGAGGCAAGTTGGGAGAAGACCCTCATTGATCTATTCTCCAGGAAGGATCTAATCCAAAAGGTAGCTTTGTCAGAAAAGTGGGCTGCAGATTTGAGATGTTGGCAGAGGATTTGATGGTTAACCAAATCAAATGCTGGCGATAAATTCAGCAACAATAGTAGGGCCAGCTTGCCATTATCTTTAAGGTCTTCGATTTGAGTTTGTAGGTCAATTAGGGCTGTTTCGGTTCCATGCCTGGGTCAGAATCCAGATTGTCTAAGGCCAAGGAGGTTATTGGATTCTAGATATTCCTGGATCTGCAGTTAAGCTGCTCTGTCCAATATTTTGAGTAGGAAGGGGACGGTAGTGATAGGCCTGTAATTGGTAGGAGTGCTTGGGTCTAATGATGGTTTTCTGAGTAAGGCATCCTTAAGGTTGTCAGGTATGATACCTGAGTTGAATGAGGCGTTTATAAATGCATTGATGAATGGTGCTAATTCATTGGAGTCCTCCTTAACGATAGGGGCAGGGCATGTATCGCCTTACAATTGGAAGGTTTGAGTTTGTTGATGATATTTTCTACCTCTTTGATGGAGGGGGTGAGAAGCTAAAAGGTTTGTGTATATGTTGAGGGAGGTCCGACGTTCCAACGGGTGTACTATACTGTAGGTCAGTCGATAGACTTTTTATTTTGGCACTGATTTTAGTTTGTACCATAGTGACTTTGTCTAAAAGAGCTTTTTGAATGTTGGAGCACCAAGTACTGTCTTTGACACAAGTATCTGGTGGAGCTGATGGCGATTCTAATTCTTTGAGTATCAAGAAGAGCTCTTTAGTACTCGATTTAGCTTGTGAAATCTGATTGTTGTAGGTATCTGTTTTAGCTTGGAAGATTGCCTTTTTGTAGTTTAGGGATGCTAGTATAAGGCTGTCCTTATTCGCGACTGACGGGAGGCTTTTCCAGCGGGCCTCTGCATTTCTTTTCTCCTTGTGAAGTGTTCTAAGGAGCGGCGTAAACCAAGAGTTGAGGTGAGCTTGAGGTTTAGGTTTTCGTAGTTTGAGTGGGGCAATGGTATTCATGGCTTTGAGTATGGTTTGATTATAGATGTCCACTACGACCGTGGGATCAGCGCATGACTCAGAAGCGTTATTTAGTATGGGTATTATTAGTGGAAGTAGTTTCTCCCTCAATATATCCCTTTTATTTTTCATGCTGATGGGAGGTGCAATATTCTGTTTAGAGCGTTGGTTATTAGTTTTGATATTGAAGGTTATAATATGATGATCTGACCAGGCACAATCTAAGGTTCCTGAGATGCAAAGCGCAGGGTTGATTGGGTGTGGTTCTGGCAGCAAAGTGTTCTAACCATAAAGCTGGTGAGTTCAAATAAGGATTGGCCAGTAAATCGGTGGTGGTGGGAAAGGTACTGGGGATGTGTTGTGAACAGGATGGCAGGAAGGTGGAAGGGGGAATGCTCTCAGAAGGTGGCCATCTAAGCCGAGAGGTTAGTGAAACACACAAAGTAGGGGCCCTGTTATTCAATGTCATATTAGTCTGTGTTGGTGTGTCCTTACAGTTGTTGGGAGATGCCTGGGCAGGTGTTAGAGGATAGCAGACTAGTAGTAGTGTAAGGTGTAATGCGTAGGACATATGCATAGTGAGGTAGGGACTTGGTAAGCAGGTCAGTTTAGGTCAGATAGCGCACAAAATGCAATATGGTAGTTCAGCTTCAATCAGAAGGAGCATGCAAGTGTAATAGGGCAGTTAAGCTTATCTTGGATAGGGCCGCACCCAAATGCCAAGGAGCGAGTCAATGAGCTTAGATGGGTCATACAGAGTGCAGTGGAATCAATTGACTTAGATTAAAGGGGGCACACAGGGTGTTATGGGATAGATCACATAGTTTGAAAATCCTGATGTCAACAGTTCAGATAATGTCACCAGTGCAGATAATGTCAACAGTGCAGATCTCGTATAGTCAATAGGGCGAGTAGCGAGCAACTGATAATGACAAATGGCAGTAAGTATCGCAGTGGGAGTAGGCTACTAGTGGCGCTGTAATTTATAGTGCAAGGCAGGTAGCAGAGGTTGATAATAGCTAATGGCACAATGCACTGGAGACAAAGTATAATGGCTGATAATAATAGTAACTTGTAAATGCGTCGACGGGTGTCAAGATAATTGGTAATGCAAGCCAAACAACAGTAACTGACAGCATCTTAGTCTAGCGATATAATATGATACCACACATTAGGGATTGTTGCAGTGGTAAGGTAACGTGGTAGATTTGTCATGCAAAGGCAGCTGCTACTAGGGTTATCCGCAGGTGAAGAACACTTCAGGTATTTGTGGAAGGTCACCTAACACTCACTTTTTGTCCCTCTCCAACATGTGGGCAACAGTGGATCTGGAGGTCAATAGAGCACTATTTCATAAAAGCCAAGGTAATTGTGTGTTCTTTTAGGATGGCCATAGGAAATATAATGATTTTCAATACCTGGCCTGATATATTGAGTAAACTTCTGTTAACAAAAAGTGAATTGTGCTAAGGGAAATCCAGCACAGATTATTCAAGCATTTATTTTTTGAAGAGATGTACTTCTCTTTAAACCATTATTATGGGGTTTGCAAGAATGGTGACTTAGTCAGAATTTGAGAGACCCACACCGCTCATGGGTCCTGCTTGTAAGTGTTGTACCTCCAGCCCTTTTCGCTCTATGCTTTTGACACAGACCATCTACAAACAGACCTGCACACAGGCAAATATCATCTCTATCGCCCAGAAGGCTGAGCCCTCCAAAGGTTCCAGAGAAAGTGTTGTAGGTACTACTGATAACAAGGTCTGTAGACAATAGTGACACAGAAGCCGCTGTCTCTCAAGAAAGCCTTTGGTCTGGTTTCCTTCCACCTATTTTTCTGTACTATTGCAGACCAAGGCCTGGGTACCACTGGCAGGGCACAATTCACCACTCTCTGACAAGACTCAGCACTGTTTGACCATTATAGTGGTGACTGGCACAGTATAAAAACACTCCTAACATGATGTATTTTTACTGCAATTTGTGGTCCCTTTTATACTTGCTGGTATTCTGTCAGATCTAGTTTTGACATGGTCTGGTATTCCGGCAACTGTGCCTTTTTAACTTGGGGCAGTGGTTATGCAATGTCTTTATTTTGTTGTTGGCACATAGACTGCATCTTTAGACAGCCCTCCGGAGGGTGACAGGGTTAAGAGGGCGCTCAGCGCTAACCAGTGGTGGCTGGTCCGTTGGCGTGAATGGGTGCCAACCCTCCTTTTATTAGCTGGGCATGTAACCTAGCCTGGTGTTGCTAACAAAGTCGCCACTCCTGCCTGCTTCCTAGTTAAGAGGCAGACAGGAGCAGTGATTTCCTCAACAACACTAGAATGCCTAAGGGCTCATCCCTTACAATGTAAGGACAATCCCCTACTCTGACGGAGATTGGGGAAACATTGAAATATTATATCACAAAGTGGTTATCTCGTCGGTTAAATCGTTTAATCAGGAATACAAATGTCACTGTTTCAAAGGTGTGAGAATGCCAAAATGTGCTCTAATTTCCACGCCTTGTCTCTCAAAGAACCTGTGACCGCTAATTGTCAGTCACATATAAGGCAAAATTAAGACCTTTTACATTTTTCACCATATGTCCAAAATGTATTAATTTAGTTAGGCACATATTCTGTCATGTTTTTCCGTAAAAATTACAAATAATTACAAACAAACATACAATATATGAGAAAATATACAAAAACACACAGGAACCAATCACTTGGTGTACATACGTACAGGTACAGTGTTAGCTGAAAGAGATGAGCTCAAACACATGTTCTCCTGCAAAAATATCTGCCCTACTTACAATGTGTGGGCTCAGCGGTCTACGTATAGCTCAGATTAGAAATGTTCAAATGTGAGAAGCCTGTAGTCTGTGTGGCTGTGATGCGCACACAGGACTGAATACATTTCGGTAATGAAAAGTACTTTTTTTTGCCTTCCTCAGGACCAAAAAACAGGTTATTTAGACAACTCCTGAGAAACAAAAGAGAAGAAAGAAAGAAAAAGAAGGGACTGGTGGAAACAAAATTAGGAAGGGGTTCCTTACATTCTTATCCATACATCAAGGGTTATCTTATTTTCTGATTGCATGGCCCCTCCTTAAAGTGAGAGTCTAAAAGCATTAGAGAGAGATATATTAGAAAGTAGATGCACTGATGTTCGGTCATCATCAGAGAATCTAAAGAACGTTATCCATTATCACACCAAAAAGTGCTTGTGAGACAGACTAGAGAGAAGGAGGAAAAAAGCCCACCAAGGCCCCCAAGGGTGGCACCTGTGGTGTCTGTAATGCTGATGTGCATTGCAGTTTCTGTGCGTTATTGAGACTTATATCATCGGGATTCAATTTACCATATATATGATGGAAGAAGATAATGTGGATAGTTGCTGGAATGCCGCTGATCTATACTATTTGCGAAGGTAGAGAATCAATTCCACTGTGGAGTCATTCTGCAACTAAACAGAAAAATCTGTGTTTCCATGTTATTTTAATTAAAAGATGTTTATAATCAAAAAAATAGGGAAATGGCAAATGTCTTAGAGCATGTTTTTACGAGTCAGTTTGGGCATTTACAGGTAATTAATTACCTGTGAACCAGCTAGTTGTTGTCACGGTCTGTCTTCCGTGTCTGTGTTACTACTTAAGTGGTGGTTGGAGGGTACGGGTGTTTGAAATACCGGTGGCCTCGTATGTCTATATGGGAAAGTGATGGAGTGTGCTGCCAGAGTAAAGACAAAAAAAGGAAGGACGTGTGATAACCATGATCTTGTTGCAATCCAACATGGCTGTCTGGGACTACAAGTACGAACAAAGGTATCTTGTTACGCCAGTTGTATGGTGTGCTGGAACATCCTCAAAAGGATATTCTAGATATTTTCTGTGGCATTTTCATTAATTTATTTCAAGCTATTGGAATTTGTGGAGAGTATCTAACTTGAAGTAACCCCTACCTATCATGGAATAATAGACAAAGTCAGGCATGAATCAGCATGCAGGCTCAAGAACAACTGCTATTTTATAGTGTCGTTTACCTTGTCTGAGTGGTAGAACATCAGACTTTCACGTCTGAAAACCCCATCTGGGTTTCCCGCTGTATCCTGTGCTATTGATAGTGCTAGTCTGCCAGTCATGTCATAGGGAATCACGTGTTCCTAATTTCTTTTCTCCAATATGCTGTTGGCCATTTTGGAGTGGGAATAGATCTAGGCGGGCAGGAAGCCTAACATATCTATAGCAATTATGCTACTTGTGCAGGCTGATGGTTAATAACGTGTCTCGTCGCTGTTTTCTGAAGAAGCCTTGAGTTAGGCTATGAGTCCTGGAAAGAGGATCTAGTGTTCCCTGATATCTTGAACCGAAATGCTGTCATCCATTTTGAGATGGACACATTTCCGAAAAATACAGAGCCACACCCCGGTGTTATGGTGCCCTTCACATTCACATATGCTGAAATGTATTAAAGGCATTTAAAGTGTCAATGTCTGGCCAGGAGCCTATGGAAGCTGTGATCTAAAGCCAGATATATAAGGGCTTTGGATCCGTAAATGCATGTGTCCTCCTTATCCAAATGATGACAATTCTTCATTCAGGCCTCTTTCGAGGCTATTTAAAGGGTAGATCCATCATGCTTCTTTATTTAGCAAGTCCCTTTGAGGGTTTGGTGTATATTTTCCTGTGTCTAGTACCCGCCATTTAATGTCTTCTGTGTTGTGTTGTCTCTCCATAAAGTGCGAGACCAGTGCTGCTGAGATGTTCTTGCAGCAGATTCTTGACCTGTGCTCATTTATTCTTATGAGGACTGCTCTTGAGGTTTGCCCGACATAACTTAGGCAGCAAGAGCATTCGGTGCAATAGATCACATTACTTGTTTTGCAATTGGATAGAAATCTCAGCTCCCATTCTTTGCCATTGACCATAACTGTTGTGGTTTTGGTTGTATATTTACACACTTTGCATGCGCCACATTGAAAATGACGCTTTATGGGTCGCAGGGCCCAATTTGACGTGGTTGCTCTTGTTCTTATAGTTGTGGAGTGCACCAATTTATCCTTCACATTCTCAGATCGCTTGAGTGCGAAGAGGCATAGTGCGATATTTGGCATACATGTCCTGACCATTGACCAGTATTTATGTACCATTTTCTGGATTTGGAAGGAGTTTGTGTTGTATGTCGTCACACATGTGAGTCTCTCTTCCTTTTCCCCTTTATCTTTAGGTTCCAAGAGCGTCTCCCTTGGCAAATATCTTGCTCTCTTAAGGGCATCGGACACTAACATCATCAGATGCCCTCTATCTTTTAAGTTAGTACTTAGGTTCCTCACATGCCCATAAAAATCCTCAATGGATGTGCAGCTCCGTATCAAACATATGAATTGGCTGAAGGGCAAGTTGTCCTTTAATGACCTTGGGTGGAAGCTGGCATAATGAAGTATGGTGTTTCTATCCGTGGTCTTTTTGCACAGGGAGCACTTCAAATGTCCATCTTCCCCTTTGATGATCAAATCAAGGAAATGGATATGTTGTTGGTCTGTGTCCATTGAGAATTTGATAGTTGGATGGCAACTATTCAGGCCCATCAAAATGTCCTCCAGAGACCGGTTTCCAGTCCTGTTGAAGATAATATTGTCTATATGCCTGTGCCAATGGGAGATCTGTGGTTTTAAAGGATTTCTGTCTCTGAGGACAAACTCGTCTTTGAAGGCTGCCATGTAAAGAGTTGCTAGGCTTGGAGCAAATGCAGCCCCCATAGCAGTTCCTCGTGTCTGTAAATAATATTGGTTGTCATATTGGAAGAGGTTTTTCTTTAAGGCAATAATCATCAGGTCTACAATGAATTTGGCAGGGACTCTTTGTTGCGTAGATCCATTAGTGAGGGATTCCTGGTTCTTGTCTGTGGCTTCTTCTAGGGGGATGTTTGTATATAGGGATGTAATATCCATTGTAACTAGGAAGTTATGGGCTGAGTCGAATGCCAAACACTCCAATAGTTTGATCGTAGCTATAGTGTCTCTGAGGTGTGTCGCTGTGTTCCTGCTAATTGGCTGTAGTTTGTAGGTAAACTCAACAAATTTACAGAGTGGTTCAAGTATCGAGACGCAATCCAATTCTCATCCCCACACTACAGTGCCTTTTTTTGTCTCTTTTGGAAACCAATGGGTTCTACACAAAAGACATGAAAAAACTGTTAAGTGGGCTATGGGACATAGGAAGCCTAGACCTACCAGACTGTCAACTTTTCATCAATAGAGGACATCCTTACGCACACCAACTAAAGGGCAGGCCTTCCAGCTCACCATTCAAGCAGGGGTAAACTGAGGATGAGAGCATGGAGGAGAATGTGTGTATGTGTTTGTGTGCTCATGTATGCATGCAAGGATTTTTCTTTGTGAGTGTGTGTGAATGTGTTGCATGTACTATGTGTCTGCGTGGGTGGAAGGTGGGAGGTTGAGGGCCTCAATTAGTCGGTGGGACTGGAGAAGAAACAGCGGAAAGAGGTACTGTGTGTGTGGTTGGGATGAGAGGCGAGGGAAACCAGGGTCACAATTGCTGCTCAGGTGAGTAGTTTGAGGGTGGGGACAAACATTTGTGGCACAGCCAGTATGGACATGTTCTCTTACAGTGGTATGGCATATTTTACTGGCTTTATTATGAGTGTTCTAATGTGGGTATTGTGCCCTACATTGCCATTTTCTTTGAGACATTGCGTTTTTTTTTTACCGCCACTATTGGCAAAGTCAGCAGGAGTAGGTTCTTAAATGGGGATACTGGCATGTATTGGCAGAGATAACATGGACAGGTTTTCGTATAGTACCATTGTGGGCAAAGAAAACACAAGTATATTCTTATGTGGGAAAACGGACATATATTCATGAAGCCAGCATGAGCATTTTTTACACTGGCATATATTGTGGGCAAAGGCATCATGAAATGCATTGTAAAATGCTCCTGTGCACTAGAGGAGACTTTCCATCTATTGGATTGTTTTCATGTGTTCTCCTACAAAACTGGATGTGAACTTTGTGGCTTTTTACCCATGCTTTCAAAAAAATGGTGCAATAAAATGATACCATTTTCACCCACTCAACTCAAACGTTGTCAGCGACAGAACCGCCCAGAGCCCCATCCCCGTATTTGCTGTAGGCACACTCGCTACGCTCAGTCACGCCTGCATATTCATAGAAAATGATTACTCCCATCTAATTAAAACATTCATCTGCAGCCCCGAATATTGATAGTAAAGCTAGGTCCTGATAACCTGGAGCTCAGAGAAATGGCATGAGATGCCCTGTTTCCCCAGGTTCCAAAAAAATATTATGCATGGGTCACAGACACACCAGGGCATTGGGAGACTCGATGAGACAATACTTGGGGGATAGACTCAAATGCAGTTAACATGTGCCCAGGCCAAAATGGAAGCAGTCAGCCTACAGCAATCGATGTCAGCAACTGAGTTAATTCGGGGACACAAGGAAGAAAGGGGAATTTGATGCTTGTGCATGACAGCACGGTGCATAAACTCAGAAAAAAAGAGGAATAAGGATTTCAGAGAAAAACAAGCTCAGCTGCATCAGAAATCAAAGACATGTATACATTATTTGTTTAATTTATCTTGGACATTTATGAGATGCAATATTTGGCTGAAAGAAAAGCAATTATTTCAGGTGAAGTATCTTGAGAGATTTAGAGAAAAGTGTTCCAGGCTTTGGATTCTTATTTGGAACCTATTGGGCCTCCCATAGATGAGCATTTGAAGTGTAAAGGATCCAGAAGATTACTGGCAGAAAGGCAGCATTCTCTTCCAGATTCGGGGAGAGGAGATTTGCGAGGTGGGTTGGAGAATTAAGGAAGATGAATTTTTGGGGTCAAAGGAGTACTTTCAATTTGCATCTATCCTTAATGGGAAGCCAATAAAGTAATTATTTTACTGGATGCACGTGACAACATGCGATCTCCACTGGAAACCACTCTCACGGCAGAGTTTCATAAAGTAACATTTGGAGGGTATTTAGCAGGGACATGTTATTGCTTACCAGAATATTGTTACTGTAATCCAGTTTGTGATTGATCATGTCTTGAGAAATGGTGTACAGCTTGAAGTTGGAGATGTAGCATTTGATGTTACTCAGATTTTTGAAGGTGCAATAACCTAAGGAGAGTGCGGTACTCATATGTGCTTGACATGACAGACCAGAGTGAAGAGTGACACACGTTTGCTTTATCATTTAAAAAAATAATGTTGCAGCAATAAAATTAGAAAAAAGAAGTGGCTGGGGGAAACCTTTCAGTAACCGGTGGCCATACGTTTTGTTGTGACAATGTGGTTTGATGTCCAGCATTGAATCAGATTGAGGGTGGGTTGCTGCCTATCGCAATGTAGAGTTGGGTGTCACCGGCACTGATAATAATGGTGGTACAAGTGCATAGGAGGAAGTGTTCTGGCAAATGCAGATGTGGAAGAGGGTGAGTGAAAGATACCACACAGGTATTCCAAATTTTGAGATGACTGGAGTGGCACGGTCACATTCTTTGTGACTGTATGGCTGCTTAATCTTACTGTGTTGCGGGTCTCCAGACATACCAACTGGCAGGTCAGATTGTCCCTCCCTACCGTTCAATAATGGTGTTGGGTTGTAGCAGCACAGGATGTCCATCTCTAGGCACTGTGCAGCACACCAGCAAAACAACATCACTTTCTAATCAGCTGCTGCCGTTTGAGTGGACGAGTAAGACCCAGTGCACTTCACTAGAATGTCATGTTTGGGGTTCACAGGTGGACTTCCATTTCTCTGGAAACATATAAACATGTATTATTTTTTTTTATTTTACTTGTTTAATTGTTTTACAATTTTTACAAGAAGAAATCCTCCTCATCTTTAGGACCTTCGCATCTCCGTCAGTTAGTTTCCAGTATCTCCGATTCAGGCTGCTTTGTTTCCCAAGTCCAAGTTTCGCATGAACGCCACCACTGCTAGTACCCATTGGACTCTTTCTCCATTTCACAAGCACCAATTTTCTTCAGGGTATGTTTGAAATTTTGAAAGCACATGTCCCAGGTATTGTTCTCTTTGAGATGAGACTGCTTCACAGGACAGCAGCAAGTGTCACAGGGTCTCAGGGTGGTCCACTTTTAAGCAGTATCGACAGTCTGTACTGGATGATTGACCCCTTCTTTTCAGGATTATATTCGTAGGCAAGATGTTGAGCCTAATCCTTAAAAAAAAGTTTCTATATGTCTTGTTCGGAAATTTTTTCAGGTATTCAGGTAACTGATTCACTTTTCTTGGAAGAAATGGTACGTCTGCCGTTGATTTATATTTACTGGCTAGATCAAGGGTGTTAATCCAGTCAAATTCCCGAAGTTTCATTTTCGTTTTGTTCGAATTTGTCCAAAGTTCTTCTTGAGTGCTGTTTATTTTATTGAAAACGGCCTTATTCTTCACACCCCACAAGTTGATGGTGGTATTTTTGCCTTTTGCCATTTCTGCCCGAATTATTGTGAAAACTGTGGGACCTGATGGGGCTATAATTTTCCTGTATAGCATCAGCGTATTTCGCTCTACAATACTTTGCAGAGACGCCAGCCCCAGTTCACGTTGAATGATCGGCATAGGTAGAAAGTGGAAGGTTGAAAATCCGACGCCAAAAAATAACCTTCCAGTCTTGGCCATATGGTCTGTGGTAGTTGAGGCAATGCTTCAGTTCCGTAGGTTAGGGAAGGTACAACCTTAGCCTTGCAAAATTTGAGTATGGGAATGATTGAAAAGCGACCATATTTTCTATCAATCATTTTGGTCTGTGATACCAAGTTCCTGATGTTTTCAAATAGGTTCATCTGCATTTGTTGTTCAACTGAACTGTTGTTGAATGGGATGTCCAAATACTTGAATTCCTTCACCTTCTCAATTTTGACTCCTTCTAGGTACCACTGCAGGTTATCAGATTTTTTGCTTGACTTCTCCGTGATCATTATTTTTGTCTTGTTCTTATTAATCTCCAATTTGTTGTCGCAGATGTAAGCTGACAAATTATCTAATTGCCGTTGAAGACCTATAGGAGTCAAATCGAGCAATATCATATCATCGGCATAAACATGTATTATTGGCTTGGCACATTTACTCTCATAAACATGCTGGCTCAGTGGGCTCTGCTCCGCGGATGGTCGATGGGATGGCTCACGGCTTTATCACTTCCTAGTTCAGATCAATGGGATAGCCTGTGTTCAGGGATGCCGAGCCACAACCTCCTGTGACCGGGCAGGGTTTCTCTATGCCATGGCTGGAACACAGAATTGGATTGAACCGGATAAAAGCTGTAGCATGCCTAGTACTGTTCTATTTCATTTTCAAGACCCCCACCACAAACCATTCAATGGAGTTAGTACATCCATCGTGTTGCATTGATGATGCGCCATCTTTGACTCTGGCAATTTGCACAAGTGTTTCACATTCGAAAAAATATATTTTGCCATGCATAAGTCAGTGCACACGTTATCGACACAGCACACATTTCAACAATACACAACCTGTTCCTTCTCCTTTCGCAATACATGGCATGGCTACTTATGATCGGAAGCCTATGGAATGGAACGTTTAGATAGCATAGGTGGAAACCCCATCAATATTTTACACAAACAGTTTACATGAAGGTAAAATATCTGTGTGCCAATGTTCTAAGCATTGGGGTAGCCATGAATGCATATAGCACATTACCTAATGTGCCCATGAGGATTTCATGTGGGTTACATAAACACCCCACCCAGAAGGCCACCTGGAGGAGTGGTATGGCTCAATAATCATGTGAAATAGACACCTCCAACTCTTCAAGTACTAGCTCTTTTCACAAGTTGGTTTTAGGTTCTTAAAATGAGTATTGGAGGATTGTCACCTCTCGTATCCCTCTCACTAGGTCTGGAAGGAAGAAGTTCAAGAGCGATATCTTGGTCTCCAACCCAGGCCTCCCTATCGTTGATACCTACATCAGTGCTTCCTCCAGACAGACTCATCAACATCCTCTTTGTTGTTCCTACACCATACCTATGGACCCCTCATATGGTCTAGGCTCTCTCTCTTATCTCTTCCTCTCCCATTAATGGTGGCACTCATAGGAGGTCCTCCTGGCCTCCTTTCACTCCTCCAAGACCATCATTAATGTCTATCTGAATTGCACCATCTTGATCCAGGGCCCTCAGCCCAATTTCCTCTTTTTCGATAGGCATATCCCACATCTTTAGCAACTTTCTTCCTTCTCCTGCTACTCCTAGTAGCACCTCTCTGTCTCCTCTGCCACCTCCTTCTTCCACCGCCTCTCTGGCACCTTCCTCCTCCTCTCTGGCTACTATGCCACCTCCTGCTATCACCTGTGCCCACTCTCTTGCACCTCTTTCACTTCGACTGGGTGTACCTCACGCCTGTACCCCATCCCGGAAGTCCTTCAAATGTGGCAACCTGATCCATGTCGCTACTCTCGTCTCTAGCTCTGCTGTCAAACACTCCACTGACATCTGCCACCTTCTCGAGAAACTTGACCTTGATGTCCTCACTCTCACCGAGAGATGGTTCACAGTCAACTCTGTCATGTCATGTACAAAATCCTCTTCAAGCCCAGAATCAACCAACCCGGAGGTGGAGGAGCTCTCATCTTCCCGGAGTGGGTCCCTGCTTCCATCATTCCTACACAGGCCTTCTCCACCTTTGAATGATTGGTCTGCAGGCTCTCCATCTCTCCTGGCCTCTCTCTGACTGTGGCCACCATCTACAGGCCACCTGGCCAGGTGGCCCTCTTCCTCTCGGAGTGGGCTAATCCTTCCACTTCTCTCCTTTCTTCTACCTCTCAACTTATCCTCCTAGGAGACCTCAACATCCACCTGGATGCTTCTAATCCCTCCTCTGGGTTCTTCTGCAACCTCTGCGACTCTCTCTCTCTCTCTCTCCATTCTACCCTCTGATCTGACACACTGTGGGGACACAACTGGGATGTTCTCCTTTCTAACTCTCTCACCACTACTCTCTCTTCGACTGACCACTTCCTTCTTTCCTATCATCTGAAACTCTCTGTCCCACAGGCTAAGCCCACCTGAGCACTGCCACCTACCTTCTCGGTCATTCGGCCCATGAAGCATGTGTCAGTGGATGCCTTTGAATCTACTTTCTATGCTACTCCTATTCCTGCAGCTGACTTGCATTCTGACACAGCCCAAAGTGTTGGAGATCGCATCTTGCCATCTCCAACACTCTGGACATCCTTGCCCCTGCCATATGAATCCGTCTGAAGTCTACCTCCAAGGGCAACTCTTGGTATGAATCTGACCACGCCGCCGTGAAACGCATGTGAAGGGTGGCTGAGAGGAAGTGGAGGGCGTTGGGCACATCCTCTGACAATCTGGCCTGCCGCCTGCTCCAATGGCAATACAGACTCTCTGTCCTGTCCAAGAAGAGAGTCCACATCCAAGCCTGTATCTCTACACCCTCTAACAACACAGCCAAACTCTTTAAACTCTGGAAGGAGCTGGCCAATCTTTCTGCAGTCTCCAACCTCTCCTGTTCCCTCCCTGGCCCATTGTACTGCCCTGGCTTCTCACTTCACCACTAAAACTCAAGACATCCTGTCCTCTCTCTCCTCCTCCTCTCCCTCTGCCTCTCTGAGCCCTCCTTTGGCCACCTCACCCTCTCCTCCTCCTTTCTCCTCTTTCTTTCCTACAACAGCTAATGACGTCACTAGACAGGTCTGATATATGTAAGTGTCATCCAAACAGGTGCTCCCCTGCTCCTCCAGACCATCAAGGACCACATCAACACCCTTGCTCGAGCCTTGGCTGATTTCTGCAATCGCTTTCACCACTGGATCTTTCCCCTCTCTCCTCAAGCACTCCATTGTGCACCCCCTCTTTAAAAAGCCATCAGCCGATCCTACCTTCCTGGCAAACTACCGCCCAATCCCTATCACTCCTTTCCTGGGAAAACTCCTGGAAAATCTGGCCATATCCCTGCTTACTTTCCATATCAAATCTGTTGGTTGCCTCCACAACCATAAATCTGGCTTCAGAGCAGCCAGAGGCACAGAAACTGCTCTACTGAACACCCATGAAGATCTGCTCTCTAATCATGATTCCAGCCTTCTTTCTGTCCTCCTCAACCTTGACCTTTCCTCCGCTTTTGACACAGTCAGTCACAACATCCTGATCAATCAACTCCGCGAGAACCTGGGCATTACATATCAGGCCCTGGAGTTGTTGACCTCTTTCCTTCTGCAATGACCCTCCCAGGTCCAACTTGGGTCCTTTTTCTCCACCGCCTCTCCCACACATGTGGGGTCCCCGAGGGCTCTTTTCTCTCACTCTGTATCTTCAATATCTACTTGGCCCCTTTGGCCCACCTGATCTCTACCTTTTTAACTTTCGGTGTTATGCGGATGACACTCAGCTCTCTTTCAGGCTCCCCTCAGCCTCCACTCCTCTCTCGCTCATTACTGACTGTCTATCTGTGATATAGGATTGGTGCGCCTCCAACGGTCTCTGCTTTAATGCCAGTAAAACTGAGATCCTTCTCATTGGGACCCCCGCTCCCACGTTCCCGCTCTCACTCTGGCCACCCTCCTTGGGTCCTCTTCCTTCACCTTCCTTGAGGCAAAAAACCTTGGTGCCATCTTCAACTCCACACTCTCCTTCTCTCCTCACATCACAGACCTTGCCAAGAATGCCCACTACCAGCTTCACCTCCTCAGAGGTATTCTTCCTTTTCTCACTTTCCCCCAGAAGCTCACTGTCTCTCTAGGCAGGACTACTGCAACAGCCTCTTCCTCAATCTGCCTTCCTCTACTCTCCGCCCTCTTCAACTAATCCAGAACAGGACTGCAAGACTTATCCTTGGCCTGAAGCGCAGGAACCGTATTTCTCTAGCCCTGAAATCTCTACACTGGCTCTGAGTGGCTGCAAGGATAAGGTTCAAGACCCTCTGCCTTGTCCTCAAGGCTTTCTGGGGCCGGAGCCCGCATTACATTCAACTCTCTCTTCCAAAATACCTTCCTTCCCGAGCCCTTCGCTCAGCTACCTCCAATTCACTAAGGGCCAGACGCTTCTCCATGCAGAAAGTGGGGGGTAGATCTTTTTCCCCTGCACGTGCCTCCCTCTGGAATGGTCTCCTTGCCCCACTCAAACTTGAGCCGGACCACCTGAAGTTCCAGAAGCAGCTCAAGACTTTCCTTTTCTCCGCTGCTTTCTCTCTCTCCATCCCTTGCTGGCCTACCTTTCTGCTACGCTGACTGGTTGTCTGGCTATCCTCAGAGCCTCACTGGGTACCAAGCTCCTCCTTGGATCAATCTCCACTGCACTGCCTCGGGCCTACCACACACTTATGGGATGTAACTGTAACCTCTACAGTCCCCTGCCTCCTTGCGCTTACCCAGCGCCGCGCTGCCCTGCCTGCACTTACTCAGAGCAATTGCTGCCCTGATTGCACCTCCCACCTTTCTCTCCCTGCCACCTCCACCTCTCCCTTCCCCATGCACTTTGCACTGTTACACTTACACGATCTGAATGGCACAAGGCCTCGTAAGATCGCTTGTCTTGTCCTCCCTCTGTCTTCCCTACCTTGTCTTGTAGCACCTTGAAACAATTGTGTATAGTAGCGTTATAAATGACATATCATATATCATATTAAGAACAAAGAATATTGCAAAATGGGTTAACATCCATACAGAAAGGAAGTATCATTTTTACAGTAAAAGCAAGATGCAAAGGAGCTCATTTTAATCGAGCTCGTAATTTGACGGTGGGGAGCCTTACGTTTAGACATACACATAGATGGTTTCCTGCAGCCAAATTTTGTTAATTTACAATGCAGAGTGCAAACATGCAGGGCAAAAGGTGGGGTACCCAATGCATTTTGCCCTGCACATTTGCGCTCCGCTTTGCAAATAACGCTGCCTACCATGCAATCATGGTAGGCAGCATTTAGAATGGATCCCTAGGGAGTTCACAGGCTTTATCCGTTCCGCCATACAAATGGAGGAAAATGGGGCAGAGCACAAGCAAAATGCATTAAAGCCTTTTACTCATTTTGCTTAAGCTACATCGGGACAACAATGAGCCCCAAGGACTATTCAGAAAACTCTAAAGTTATATTTCAAAACACAGCTATCACGAGACTTGATTTACCACAGTATAAGGAGGGTGGTATGCTACCATGCACTTAATGAAAGAACAATAGAAAGAGATTACACTTTTAAAACAGGACTTCAATAGTCATTAAAAGTGCAGACACATGGTTATCATATGTGTACATGGATTGAAATAAATACACAATGAAGCATTGGGCATGTAACAGACACAGAGATCTATGGAAGCATTTAAATGGATCGGAAGACACAGATTTGTTTCATTCTTTATTTTTCAAAGTTTCCATAACTTGCAACACCAGCAGCTGGACATTATCCATTGATGAAATGACATCATTAGGCCGTAATTGTAGAACATACCAACTTCTCAGGCACCAAATATGGTCTGAGGAGATGGAGAACATTCATGGAAAGAAGACTGATGCCAGAGAAATAATCCTGCACATTAGAGAGGGCCATCAAGATACTCACCCTGTATTTGGAGCACTGCGTTACCATGCAACTATCTAGGTGGTGGGTCATAACAGGGCAAACCCTGAAAATGTTCCCAGCATAGTGATGGTTGACAGAAAACACAGCTAGGTCAACATGCTGTGTAACGTCTAATAGTTTTCCTGACAACACAAAGATTCGGAAGCTTCCTCATTGCTAGCACTAAACTACTATCCAACACTATAAATCTAAATACTAGAACTAAGAAAGGCTGTTTCAATATGCAGCAGGACTTCTATCAACTAGAAAGTGGGATGGAATGGGAGCAGAAGTGAGGGAACTAGGAGCAGAAGAAGAAGGGTGTCATGCTGTGTATTCATGATTGACCTCGGAGGAGTGAGGGTGCACAGGGCATTAACGGGTATTAGCAGATTGAAGTCGTTAATGGCCTCCTCTTAGCCAATCAGAATGCTTAGGGTGTAGTCAATAACTACTGATATAGACTGCATTCAGAACGTTTTATTTTCAGGAGCAGACAGGGAAACAACCATGCAATTTCCAGGCAAGATTTTGTTTCAACAAGACACTTCCTCTCTGTTTTTTGCCGTAACATGCTAATTCACACGTGAAAGAGAAAGATACGAACATTTGAAAATGCATTTACTTTCTTACAGGGAAACCATCTACGTTTACATGACACCTCATACATGCTCATGTTAAACCTGTTCTAGTTCAACCTAGCTGCAATTAAAATGAATACCTTGAAGACATCCATGTTATTTAAATAGTATTACATAAAACCAATCTTAATTTGCTAACTCAGTTTATTTACTTCACTCTCGTAAATCACCATTTCTGACTTCAGCACGAAAACTCTCAAACATGTATTGCTACTACCACCATGTGCTAATATCATAATGGACCTCAGGAGGGGTCATTATCACTTGGGATAATGACCCTTCCCCAACTGGCAGGTCATTATCACGCAATAATGACCCCTCCCTCAGTCTGCAAGGCCATGCACAGGATTTCATTCATTGGGTTACTCATTGTCGTCTCTGAGATATGATCAATAAATACAGAGCATAACCCTAAAAATGTCTGCTTTGCATCCTGCAAGCAGGAGATTAAGCATCCATGGGCTATCATAGGTTCCTCAGGTCAATCTCCAGCTGCTGGCATAAATGGACAACACCAACTTTGTAAGCAAAGATTGACCATCATGAGAAAAGTTCCCGCCCACCTATGCCAGTGCATATTTTATTTCTGCAAAAATGCCTTTCCGTTATCAATGAAGGTAACTGCATTACCATAGTACATGTCGGATGTTCACTCTTTAGTATCCCACAACTCTAGCACTTATCAGGCCCACGATTTCCAGCTCAGTGGATGTTAGCAGGCGTCCAGTGCCAATGATTGCAGACATTGTATCGGGTGCACTTCAAGCATACCTCACATAGGCCTTCATAACGACTATTAAGAATCCTGGCCTGACTGGTGATCTGTGAATATGCTTTGTACCTTCTCATGAAGTCAAATGGTCTCCACAAAGTACACAACTCATGGGTTTGTTTCACAAGATTAATTAAGGCATATGTCCAATGTTAGGAACAACATTTTCTTAAGTCAAAAGAGTTCTATAAAACCCTCTCTGAGTCTCTCCTCTCCCCAGTCTCACTCCGTGTCTCTTGCACAGGGTCACTCCATTCTTGTAGGCGTGTGGCCTTTCTCGGGAGGTCACTGGGTGTAGAGCACTGTCACGATGCCTCAGGTACTCTTGTTGTAGATCTTTGGTCTTCTTGATCGAGTTCCTCATCGCCAGAGGTGAGGAAGGCCTTAAGGGTATGTATGTGAGGACTCTAGTTCACCTTCCTGCCTTAGGTTCTAGAACTAATAACCTCTTAACACTGCCTTCCTACCCTCATTGCTGAGCCAATGCTCACTCGTGGCTAAGAGCCTGGCACTAGACCTCGTCTCTAGCCCTTGAGGCGGGCTGTCATCTAACCCTCTCGATTTTTCACACGCTCATTTCTCCTCCAACATCAACCAGGCAACATATAGGCGTGTGTTGTCTTACTCTTTGTCTGAAAACCTACCTATGACTAAGGGGCTTTCCACTGTCCTGTCTTTCACTCCTCTACTCCAATTGCCTCTCCTCCCTCTTTCCAACTTCTCTGCCTTTCTCTCTTCTGGTGGCAGTGCCATTTTCCACTTCTTCACCTCTTATGGCCTCTTCTGAATATGTTACTCCTTCACCCTCTCTTATTATCCCCCCTACTCATGCTTCAGCAACTCTTCTCTGCACCCTCAGCTCCCCCTGCATTAGCTACTCTTTCTTAATGTTATGGTTTTATCCATAGTGCGCTACAATCCATAAATCATGTACCGGTTTCCCTGGCGGGCTCAGAAAAGTGGGCTGATGCCTTTTTTTTGTCCCTTACACTGCAATGGGTTAGACATTTAGGCTTGTAGCAGTATCTGTCAGATGTGCCTAAGCCATAGGAGACAAATAATACACTATGTAGGTGGGGTTTTGAGCTTTAATATTGTGGGGTTTTGGCAGATGAAAAGTATTGTCTAAACCTTTCAGCAGCCATGTTCCTACCTCACAGCATGTACATAGCAAACAAAACCACCAAAGCTGTGACAGTGAGGTCAGTGATGACCGGACAAGGCATTATATTCATTATACAAACAATGTAGTGAGGGGGATTGAATTTTGAGTCAGGAACATGCTAGCGAAATAAAAGCACAGTCCATGGATGAGGAAATGAAAGAAGAAAACGTTTATCTTACTGTAATAGGAATAGAGGGCAATAGGGCTCAGGACACATTTAACATGGCTGCCACATTCGTGCCCCACTAAGTTGTCTTCAGCAACCGTTCTATCATAAGAAGCCTTGCAAAGGCTCTGCCATGCCAGCAACAAAAGGGAGAAGTCCTCTTTCTATTTCCAATCAGTGTGTGGAGTCGTGTGTACTTGCTGTGTACCGAGTTGTCGCCTCATGTGCAGCAAATGAGTATCCATCCCGCAGCCTGCCCACATAATCTTGCTACCTTTAACTCTGGCAATCTGCACATGGTCCCACAATATGCCTGTAGACCAGTTGATTCTACTACCTCCCACCCAGAACTTCAATGTTCCCTGCCAGGCCACAGTTCATAGTGCCCAGCGACGGGTAACCGCCAGCAGAGGCCAGATAGCAGGAAAGCGAAGCGGCTCAGGGGAAATAGCACTGCACATTTCAGCTTCAGAGAAAGCAGTGCAGGTCTCCTGATCTTAGCTTCTGATGCTTCTCTGCCTTTGTCCTGAAACTGAAACATGTGCTGCGTCCCTCATTCCCAACGCCTCCTCCACTAAAAAAAAAGGGCATTAAAATGTCATTAGATGGGTAATGTTCCGTTACTTACATGGGAGAGCTTCTGGGTTTCAAGATTTAGAGGCTATCTTGCTGGACTGCTCGCCTAGCACACTCCCACGATGCATCACTTAATAGCCGGTGTTATAGTGTATTCAATTTCATTTGTATTTCCTGTACGTAAGGTGGGGATCACCTTTTAACAGAAACACCCGGTTATACACCGACAACGAAGAAGCCTAATTTCTGGGGACTTTACAATGGGTAGGCAATAGTATTAGAGCATAACATTAGCCAGCTGGTGTGGCAGCATTGAGTAATGGAAATGAAGACAGCACAGGGTCCGGGCCTCAACATACAACTCCTAACCAAGAAATGGGGTGATAAGATTTCATTAATATAAACACACACACCCGGGGACGAGGTTTTACTGGGGCCTTGGGTTTAGACGTCACATAAACAGGTGCAAAGGAAGCAGGTAATCTTAGGAATGTGGTCCTTGGTCTTTCGTGCTCTTCCAATTCTGGTAAACCCAATCTCTTGCAGATAACAGCCACTGGGGTTTAAGCTGTTTCTGGACTTCTTTTGTGCAAGGTTTGCAGAGTCTTTCTTGGCTTATCCAGGTTAGATCAGGACGTTGCGCGTTTCCTGGACTGGTGGAAAAGGCTGACTCCACGCCCGCTACTTGGATATGTCTTGATGGGGTTGTGCATCAGATTCATCTGCAAATGTTGAAACTTGTAAGTACTTTACGAAAGTGGGGCCTGGCTTAGCTGCTCTTTCCCAGCTTTCAGCTGACATCCAAGCACTCATCACTGGATGATATAGCATCTAATTAAGCCTCTTTCAGGCCTGGGCGGTGGTGGAACCTGGGTCTGGGGGAAATGGAAATGAGCCCCAGAGCTTCTCTAAAAGATAGGTCAAGGTGTCTACCCGTCCTCCCTGTATTGTGGTCCTGGCTCTAGTCCGCAACAACCTGTCCTCATCTACTTCCTCTGTGAGTTGCAAGATGCTTGCATCGCAAAAGGTCCTTTACTATGCCTCCTGGCACTCCTTTCTCTCACTCCTCCTTCTCAACACCTCGCCACATGCTCATACCTCCACCCCTCCAATACACAGACACATTCCTAAATGTTAAGGTGTGTCCCTCAATGGTTCTATGTCATGCATTCGAATATTAAAGGCTGCATGCAAAAAAGACCGATTTGGTGCAGGCTTTCATATTCAAAATATATCGCTGTAGAGACACCAAATCCTGAAAAGCAATCTCCTGCTTAAATCAGGGGGTTGCTCCCCTCAAATCCTCCTTTTAATCGCCACACACCCTGCCCGCCATAACTATCCTTGTCCACGCCTGCACCTCCCACACAGACAGTTACACGGACACTGCCCAACACACATCATACACAAAGACACACAGGCACACAATCACCTCAGCCGACTTGAGTATTTTTCTAGCCGCCCGCACTGTCCCTACCAGCCCGTGCGTGCACTCGTGTGCAGCAGGGGTGTGACAGTTGGATTTAGAAGGCCCACTCTGAGAGGCCTCTGAGCGGTCTTTCTAAATCAGTCTATTTAATTTTTGTGAAAATTAAATAGAACATTTCACTTAGTACCCCCTTCATCTATTACCTCCGGTCTCCTCCTCCTTCCTTCTTTCAACATCTTCACTGATCTTCCCTTGAATATACCCTTGAATATACCCCTTGCCTCCTCCCTTGTTAACTTCTCCAACCTCCTCCTTACTCTTTCCCACCTTCTCCTAATGTTTCTCGTCACACCGTGCTTACTCTTTTTCCATCCCCTACTCACTCTTCCTCATGCCTCCTGATGTTCTGCCTCGTCATCTGAAAACTCATATTCTTCCCTCTGGCAATCTGTCTCCAGCCTCCTTCTGCCTAAACCAAATCTTTAGCACCTCTAACACTCGCCAAAGCGGCTCCTACTCCGCCTTCATATACCCAAACCCTCCGGAAATGGGAGTTAATTTTACACCGGACAATTCCTATCCCTTATATATCCTTCCCTCTACTGGGAACCACTGTGTATCATCACTACACTCCTCTGAGGATTGTCTCTGCGGCGTGGGTTGAAAGGAATCACCGGTGTGGGTGTGGAATAAACTGGGGCGGGGGGGGGTCATTTTTATTAAAAGTGAAAATTCCACGCTGGGCACCAACAATGATAGCATTTGCAGGAGGGTGGGTCGCCTCCATGCAATTTTCAGCTTTCAGAAAAAAAGATTGAAAAAGGAAAGAGAAATATATGCGAAATCGCTTTTACTCTCTGTTTACTCTCAATTTTTCAATGCATTCATATGGAATCTGCCTCCATTTAGCCAGCATAAAAATCTAATTCGGGCGTAAAACAGGGAGGTTTGGCTGCTAAAACGGGAAGTACAAGAAGAAAACATATTCACTTCCTGTGTCCCACTCTGCGGACAAACATTTGTAAAATGACCCAGGGGGGTATAGCATGGCATACACTGCTTACTCCTTGGTTGAATGCCCTGCTATATTGATCTGCCAATTGCAAAATGACCTCCTTAATGTTTTCTGAATTCAACTATTCTGTTACTTTGTGATCCTAGCAGTCTTTGTAGTCAATAAGTGGGGGGTTAGGCTTCAATGTTTTCTCGGGGATACGATGTGAATGTACTGTTTAGCAGCAAAACGCCAGATATAAAACCACCCAGTGCTATATTCACAGCACACTTTTCTGCAGCTAACCACCATCCACCTAATCTAATCTATGGGATTCCAACAGACAGTAGTGTATAGGTGCATTTTAAATACCCAATAAATAAATCCCTGCAGTTTTCTTTAATCAATCCTCAGAGCCATCGAACCTGCCTGAAGCACCACCCTTGAACTTCCAAGAGAAGCTCCTCTGCTCTTCAGGCAGTCTGGTAGGGGCCCCACATCTCTGAGAATGGTGAATATGAAGTGCATTTTGGTGGAAAGGGCAAGTAAAGAGTAGGAACCTGGAGGAGCACAACGTGGGCGTGCCACAGAAAAGATGCAGAGAGAGGAGGATTACAGATTCAAGGGGGTCAAAAAGAGCAAATACAGATTCAGAAAGTAAAGTAATAGGGGTGGGGTTTAATGGATAGATTTGAAGAAATGGAGAAGGAACTTAAAGAAAGAGAGAGAGGGAGGGACGGAGAGAGAGAGAGAAAGAGAGAGAGGGAGCGATGTAAATTCATCTAGAATGGTGTAGATGTGGGAGTGCATCTGGGTTGTGTGAGGAATCTGATGATGTCATCACTCCTTTCCCTGAGATAGCATCTCCTCATGTGGCCAGGGGATGTCAGCCACTACCTGATCCTGACCCTGGGGGTGGCTATTTGAGGGAGGATCACATAAGGAGAGGCAACCTTCTGGGATAACATGACATCCTGAGGTGAGACATGGTATCCCCCTTTTCCTTTAGGGATGCTCCCTCTATTCCCCATGCCCTAATGACATACTCACACCACTCCCTTTGACAATTTGACAACTGTACTGGCAGTACTTTGCAATATCAGATGGCGAATAAAGTAACAAAAACTGAGACGGGCAAGAGGCAAGGAGCAATGATGATTACTCCTAATGAGCACCAACAGTCTAGTAGCTGGAGGAATCTGATTGACCTGATATGGTTTAAAACCATGCCCGGAAGAGATGTATGGAGTTCCTCATCTTCTTACCCAGCTGTGGTGAGAAAGGCCGAGCAGAGAGACTAGGAGTATGGCAGCCGAGCAAAGAGACCAGGAGTATGGTGGCTGCGCAGGAGATGGAGTGGCAAGGCAGAACGAAAAGGCAGTCTGGTGAGCAAAGTGCCAAGTGAAGCTCTGTGGAGGTTGCAGCGAGGAGAAAGGAAACAAGCAGTGCTTCCTAGCAGCCATGGAAGCCAGGATGCTGACTGAGGACCGGATGCCTACCGGGGTGCCTGCAGGGTCAGCGGAAGCCACAACAGCCAAAGAAGCACCAAATGCAGAGTCAGGGACGCAGAGAGAGCATGAGAAAGCAGTCAGTGAGCCATGGGAAAGTTCAGGACACAGAAGCAATGTCTGGCATGGCATCAGAAGCCCTAAAGAGTGGGACTAGGGTCATTACGAATTTGGGGAAGACCGAGAAGGAATGCCAAAGGGGCGCAATGTGCTAGAGAAAGTCCTGGCAGGAGGGTATATCAGGCAAAACCAAGTGTGTAAAGTGAACTGCATAAATAAAGTCCTGTCAGGAGAGTATACTAGGCAAAGGCAATTGGGTGAAGTGAATTACAGTGAACGGTGAAAGGAAACTGGCAGGAGAGTATAGCAGGTGTTTTTGCAAATCTGACAACCCACACTCAAATGCATCAAGGATCTATATGAACAACCTGACAGGGGAGTATACCAAGTGTTGTTTTGTGAGTCAGAGAATCGCAAGGAAGATTCATGCCCTTGGATTGTTTGATCATAGTGAATCTGAAAAGGACATGGGGAAGAGGTAATTCCCCCTAGAAAAACTTGAAACACCAAGAGGAGGGGGTTATCCCCTTGAGCTACAAAGAACTTGATAATTATTTTTTATTTTTTATTTTTGGTGGAGAGAAATCTGGGGAAGGGGGCCATTGAACATTATTCATTTGGAACTTTTGTTTGAGTCATAGCTTTTTGTTGAACTTGAGCATGTTCTCACTTTTCTAGCCATACTTTTGGAGTGCAAAAGCTAGGATAGAATTTCAGACACCGGGCATGTTTGTGTTGGGCATCTTGACACAGGTCATAAGTCCTCTGTGGTCAGTCACAAAATGTGGCTTTTCTTGAGGCTGGTCTTGTCGGCGACTCCTTTAAATACCCAAATCTTTAAATACCCATTTTCCTTTATGTATCAGATATTTTTATGTGTATTTTCTGTATTTAGTTTGTCGCGTCTCGCTGGGGTAGGCAGAGAAAAGCCAAAAACCACCAAATAATACAATAAAGAAAAACTCCCGGAGATCTGCGCCAATTGATTTATCTTCCAAGTTTTTAATTATCTCATGAACAATTTTACCCTTCCTGAGGACACGTGTTTCAGCAAAATTGCCTTTATCAAATCAGGCCAAAGTCTAAATGGTACTGTCATTGGTAACACAAAAATTAAAAAACAAAAAGAAGAAAAATAAAATTGTTTCGGAAGAATACATAACTATAAGCATTGTTTGTTTGTACATGTGGACGAAATATATACATTCATGCAATTAAGGTGCCATGTAATTTCAAGTAACATTCAATGGACAGAGTTTGCGGGTTGGTATTGGGAAGGATTGGTAGGGATTGAGAGAGGGGAAAGTAAAAGAACAGAAAAACTGTGTCAAATCACTAGATTGGCTTATAGCATTCATTTTCTAATTGTTTCAGTAGGTTTAACTCTTTACAGTATTTAAAGTTTCTTACCATCTCTTATTGATAGTTCCAAATGCTGTTGATTGATGTGTGATGGGTCAAATCCCTTCGTAACTAAAAACAATATATGAAAGAGCTCCTTTAACTATTATGCTTTACAAATCGTAATGATTGGGATCTAGTCCAAAAAATCCCATCTGTCTATCCACATTATTTTGATGCCCCTACAGTAGTGCCGAGTTTTGCTAAGCCCACTCCTCCGGATATCTACTATCTTCATTTCTGATATTTTCACACAGCATCCTACGTTATTTTCCTTACATTATTATGATGCTTGCCTAACCTCCAATACGATAAAATTATTGCACATTACATTTATCCACTTAAGCCTTGCGGGTATTGGTTCTTCCACAATACTCTGTAAAAGTATATAATTGCAATACAGAGTTGTCTGGTAGTATATCGCGCTGCATCTTAACGTAACTGAATTCTATGTCACACGCATCGGCTCTTTCCTCATGGAACGCCAACGCCATACTAGTTTTGTGTGAATACGTTGTCATGGCGGCCCTCCAATGCTGACACCTGTTGTCATGGCAACGTGCCGACCATAAGGCGTCCCCAGTTTCCTTTGGTTAGGAATACCGCCATCTTTGAGCAGTCTAATTGCTATTGTACTAGTACCTTACGGTTCATGTTATGTCTGGTCCCCGTTTAATACATTCATACTTTTCATATATTCTTCTCCAATTTCCCATGTATCATCTAGTACCTATTGAATTAGTACCTCTCGGTTCTTATTTTATCTAATATATTAGATTCTAACCTCCCTTTAATGCATACACGTATCTCATAGGATGTTCTTCACTTACCAATGTATCGTGCTCCAAACCTTTGGATGTGGAATCATCTTGATCCAATTTCCACTCCTATGCTTAAAGTATCATTCTGTTCTTTGTACCCATTATGGAATTAATGGTTCTTCTAATGTTATGCTACACGATCCAGGGTCCACTTAACCCGTGTACAATACATACCTCTCCAAATCTTTGACATACTTTCATAATGCCCAAGCTATCCATAGCGATAATTGGTTACGTTCATTTGTACCGTTCCTTGTATCCATAACTCACCTGCTTCTGCGAAATGTGTCATCATCAAGTTTTAGAGTTGAAAATATTTATAACAGTATAACAATACACGATGCAGTAAATGTCACATTACATCTGATCATACATTCTTAACAGTTATGGTAATCATGCCGGTGTATGAGTATATTTAAGGGCATTGGTTAAGGTCCTCATTTCTTTGCTGCTGTCTAAACTCAAAGGAAGGAAGTAATTTAATTATTTGAATTCAGGCCTGTATCAGTTGTGTTCAAATGACAGATTAGTCTGGCCTCAGCTTGCCTGAGTAATTTGACTCTATCACCCCCACTTCTTCCAAGGTCTATTTTGTGTAGACCAATGAATCTGATATGCGACTTATCCTCCATTTGGTGCTCTGTTTGCCAATGATATGCCAATGGAAACTTGGGATCTTGGCTGCCAATCTTCGCCAAATGTTCTCTGATCCTAATTCTGAGTTCTCTCTTTGTGCTTCAAATATATAATTTGCAACATCTGCATATGATGCTTTAAATCACAAATTTAGTTCTACAGTTAATACCTTGTTTAATCTTAATCGTTTTGCCATTTATGTCTTGAAATTCTTTAGTTTTCCCGTGTGCATATCTACACATGGTGCATGTTCCACATTTTCTGAAGCCCATCAGGTCCGATTGTAAACATGTATTTGTAGAGCTATTTATATTTGGTAGTAATGATGGGCTCACTATGGTCCTCAATGTATCCGCTCGCTTGAAAGTCATGGTTGGTTTCTCTTCCACGTATTCTCTGATGTTCTTGTCCAGTCTTAATATGTACCACTGTTTTTTTAATACCTTTTGTATGACATAATGGTTACTGCTGTACTTGGTAATAAACCCTACTTCTGTTGGTTCTGTCAATTCATGATTGGCCTTGGTTTGTAGTGTTTGGTCCTGGTTGAGCTGACATGTTCTTTTGTATGCTCCTTTCACGCTTTTGATTGCATATCCCCTTTGATAAAAAAAACGTTTTTCCAGTAAGGCACATTCTCTTTCAAATCCGTCTTGCGTTTAGCAATTTAGTCTCACTCTGATGTATTCACTGAGTGGAATATTATTAATTGTTGTTTTGTGGTGACACCTCCTTGCATGCAAAGCAGTTTCTTTCCTGAATGTCCAAGTTTCTAAGGTTGACCATCTGCATGCATAGTCAAGTCCTCTGTGCCTGTGTCTCATTCCCTGGCTCCTGACAGTAGGTTGTACAGGATGCATGTAACAAAGCTGATAACTTTGTTTAGGGGAATGGAGTAGAGTTGAACATGAGGGTAGAGATGAGTGTCTTAGCTGAGTGATGGGTGAGGTCGGGTGGATCTTCTGTATGTTCAGAGGATTGTGTCATGCAGCAGTGTCAATGGCTGTATTAAACTGCTTGAATTTAAGGTCACTGTCAAAGACAACCTCAAGGTTGTGCAATTTGTGCAACTGAGTACCAAGGTTAGGAGGAAAGGAAGTGGGAATTGCAAATGTAGGGTTAACATTGGAAGCAGTGAGACTTCCTGAGCGTCTTTCTGCAATGCTGACAAATTTTACAGAATGTACTGCCCTCTCAAAATAGAGGTTAACTACAGAAAGATATTTGAATCTGAAAAATGCTGTGTTTCCAGATATCAATAGAGATGTTTTTATTATGTGTGCTCAAATCTGGTTGACAATTTAGGACTCCAACAAACCGCTATCTGTGATATGTCCCAAAGAAGTAATATAAACCCTGGGATAGGATACAGGTAGGCAGAAGAGGGTCCAGGAATACAATTACTTGATGGGTAAAGAGGTAAACTGATTTATAGTAATGGTTTCTGCTCTTTTCTGCTGGGCCTGCGTGTTTTCAGGGGGTGGGGGTTATGTCAACAAGTGGCCACAGCCCGACCAATAAACAAAGCCTCTATTGCCTGGACCGAAAAAATAGTGCATGTAGGAGTTCATATTAAATTCTGCTCCCACCTTCAACATACCTCACCTGCAGTCTCTGCTCACCAGATGCTTTTGCCCATGTGAATATTGACAATGCAACTACTGGTTTGACTACTATTACTCCCCCACCCTCCCGTGGTGGGGAACAGCTAACGTTACAGCAATGGAGTGTAGGTCATGGAAGTGGGTTCCCACCGAAGATGGGAGGATCCAGATCTCTGTCTTTTCCCCAAAACATCTTGAAGCGTGCTCTTTTGAACACAGCTCTATAGTGAAGCATGCCACAGAAGTCACTGGCCTGATTATCTCAGCAGACGTAACTATACTCTGTGTGACTGAGACCTGGCTACAAGCCGCCTCTAATCAGGTAGTGATACTAGCCACTTCCTTGGGGTTTCAGATTCTCAGAGCAGATCGCACTGGAACCGGGGGTGTTGCCGTTGTTGCTAGAGACTCATTAAATCTGCATGTACTTAGCACTGATACATTAGAGAACTGTGAGCGCACCCAAGTAAAATTAAGCATAGAAAATAATACTACAGTCAGACTTCTTATACTCTAAAAAACCCCACGAGGAGCTCCCTCATTTGAATAACAATTGATTGCACTACTTGGAGACTCCTCAAAACCCACCACACCCTTGGTCATCATGGCAACTTTAATCGTTGGGCCCATAATAAGTTAGAACAAGAAGCTGCCTCATTACTGTCCTCACTCAAGGTGATGGGGTTTACCCAGCACGTAGATCACCCCACTCGCAGGGAGGGCAATACCCTTGAAAGGGTATTAACGCATAGCCCTGCCCTTTCCACTCTTGTCATTACTACCTGTTCCTGGACGGACCATTGTTTAATATTGTTCGTTCTCTCACTTCCTGACGATCTTACTAAGATGAACATTAATATGAGAGTAGAACGAAGGTCAAGAAACACTAGGAAGGTTACCCCGGAAGCAATAAATAAACTAGCCATACTTATGCTGGCGAATAGATTGACATTTAATGACACCAATGTCTTAGGTTATCAATATAATGAGATTACATCGAAGGTCATCAAAACCGTGGCACCAGAAAAGAGTGAAGTAAGAGACAATACATAGTTTGATGGCAATGTTATTATGCACGGGAAAATAAAGAGACCAACTGAAAGGGTTTGGTGTAAAGAGCCCTGCCTGGAAACCCTTACCACATATCGACTTGCAGCTGCAGGTTATAGTGATGCTATCCTGCAGGCTAAACGGGATGAGTACAAACATAAGATTACTGGTGCTAAATCAAGTCAAAGGAAACTCATCTCAATTCTTAGAGAACTTGAGGGGAAAACAGCCTCACTATCATCAGTACAAAAGAATGATACCTGGTGCCTCGCCATTCAGAATGAGTTCTCCAGGAAACTGATCAGCATCAGTCCAATGCAGTATTTTAGGATTTGAAATGATTTCATTCTCTGTTTTGGTATGATCCCTGTTTTCGCTCATTGTGAGGGATTCCTGGCCCTCTGCTTTGTGGATCCCTCTTGTAACTGCTGCCCATTTAAGCACGGACGCAGGTTTGGGGCACTCACCATCCAAGCTTCACTAAAATCCCACAAGACCACTATTTGCGTGCTGTTTAAAAAGGTCCTCTGGTTTATTATTTCAAACTTTCACTGGTCTGTGCTAAACACATGGCATGCCACGCCAATAGGCTATCTCATGCTGGAATAACAGTTTTACTGCAACTTGGAGTCCTCCCTTTAAAACGCAGTTTTGTTTCAAATGTTTTGACACTGCTTTTGTGGTCAGTTAATGCCTGGCCCCTCAGGGGGCTCATTGGCCTCGAACCAGGCCAATATCTGATTCCTGCTACTCTTTTGTAGATTCAGGGGGACAGAGCCCTGGAATGCATGCCTCTGCGCCAGATTCCCCTTCTTGTGTCTACTGTAAACTTCTACTGTGGAGGTCCTAAAATGACCTAAGTTCTCATCCTAGCCACATGACATCTTGAGCAATGAAAGGCTTGTGACCACACTGCTTAAAGGACTTTGCATGGGAAGGAAGGAAGGAAGGAAGGAAGGAAGGAAGGAAGGAAGGAAGGAAGGAAGGAAGGAAGGAAGGAAGGAAGGAAGGAAGGAAGGAAGGAAGGAAGGAAGGAAGGAAGGAAGGAAGGAAGGAAGGAAGGAAGGAAGGAAGGAAGGAAGGAAGGAAGGAAGGAAGGAAGGAAGGAAGGAAGGAAGGAAGGAAGGAAGGAAGGAAGGAAGGAAGGAAGGAAGGAAGGACGGACGTGAGTGAGGGTGTGGAGGGAGTGGAAGAGATGGGGTACGGGCACCATGGAACAGATTTATATCCAAAGGTTACTTCTAAACAACTTGATACATTGCAGGGGTTTTGTTAAAATATTGTTTATATGAAAAAGTGACCCAGGCATAAACAAGCTTAAAGAAAGCATGAAGAAAATTGTTTCACCTATAGTCTTGGGAGGATAGCTTAGCGGCAACGTGCTCGACTTGGAAGCAAGACGACACAGAGCAATACAGGTTTGATCCCCGGGTCCGCGCTTAGAAACCTCTGGGTCTTAACCACCTTATAAATAACCTCTCATATACAGGGGAGAAAGGATAAGCTATAAAGTGCACTGACTCTTTTTGAGTTTACTATTCTATATTGAAGAGGAGATAAGCAGCAACACAGTACAAGAATCATCTGCCAAGTCTCCTATTAAAATACTGAAGACAAATGGCACTGGTTCACCCTTTGAAGCATCCTGACACTCCCATTGATTTAGCTCGCGTACAGTCATCCGCCTGTACAGCACCCACGGGGCAAAGACTATGTAAGAAAGAGGAAAGAGGAGGGAACAGTAAATTAGAAGCATTGTAGCGTCACAGATGTTTTGCTCCGCCACAGTGCTTGCAGGTGAGGAACCAATGTACTTACAACCTCCTCACCTGGTCACTTCTTTCATAGGTGCCATACACGTTTTTAGTGTATGGTGGTATTTAAAAAAGGTAGAGAGGGTAGAGAGCACAACCATACATACCATGCCCACAAAAAAGCTTTCTGACAATCACGGTTTGGCAGACAGAACAGAGGCATCACAGTTCCTACTTTATCTTTGTTCGTTTTGGCTATTAGGTGGTGCTTAAGTGCCACCTACAAACCAAAACTATAGCATTGTAGTACAGATAGGAGGGAGATGTTATATGAGGAGGGACACACAGTTCCCAAGCGTTGCTTTCCCGTTTACCCAACCATGGATTAACCAGGGCCACGCTAATCTCATGGGTCATTTCCATCCTCTACTTGCCCCTCAACCAAAACACATTCTCCTGGGATATCTTTGACCTAGCTTTATCAAGCAGAAACATCACAATGTGTCCTGTATAGAGCCTGCTAGTGTTATTTCTAAGCAGTTGTCTGAGAGTTCACACTATGTTATGTAATATCATAGAGCTCTTACACTGCTTCAAATTGCCAAGTCTCAGAGTTCTTGGGTTTGTCTGAGGGTTGGCCCATTCATGTAAGTAGCCTATATCGCTCACTCCTATATGACAAACAAAAATGGATACACCGGCTAGACACAGTGAAGAAGGGCCTGAATGTATGTCTGGAATAGAAAGAACTGATGGTATTAAGATTACGGCACCAGATATGGAATAACATGTACATGACACTGTACAGTAACTAAACTCAAAACACGTAGTAATGTGATTACACCACAATGGTATCAAACAAAAAGCATGTCCCTCTGCAAATAATGTGGTCTGTCAAAAATGCTGTTATTTCACCACTAGGACCTGGAATTGCTCAAAGATACTGAACTGTGAGGATTGTCCTTGCAATGTTTGCCACCTGTTTAAAGGGTTAAGACTCTTGTACATAAAGCTGCAAAAATGTATAAATGTGCACAGAGGTAGAACGCACAATATTGCACCTCACACTACTTTCTGTGTGTATACTTACAAAACTGTCACATGTTATATATATATTACAAAATATGGAGAGCTAGAAATACATTTCTCTATAAACTTTGGAAGCGAAGATATGCTGTCTCACAACACGGTTACAAAAGAAAGTAATGTCATCTCTCGAGTATGAGCCCAAATAGCTTCCTACATTGAGTGGAACATATTTCGAGAAAGATCCATAACTGTTCTGATGTCGCTACTTTCCGCGCCTGTATGTTTAGATAGAAGGTGCTAGATTTGTTGCACTCTGTAAATATAGGAGAGAGATATGTATATTATAAAAGAAATGGTTATGAAAGTATGTCCTGTAATCGCTTGTTCATGAGCCAAAATAGCTTGTCAAACTGAGATGAACATATTGAGACTAAAGGGATAACACACTTAGAACCCCCTACATGTCAAGTTTATATGCTCCACCACAATACAGTGTACATGGGAGACCGCTTCACCCATTTCGGAGGGCTAGTTCTTAACACCTCCCCAAGATGGCACAGTGGTTCCGGCCCCCAAACTACAGCTCTAGCGCTGATCAGTCCGGCCCAGCCACCCTACCGTCTGGTACGCGGGGACTTTAAAAGGGACACTGCACCTCCACGACTATTCAGTAAGTGGCGGAAGTATACGCCCAAACGCGGTAAACTAGGTGAGCAACCTGACTATAAGTGGGGCATGAACCAGGCCGTGCCCAGTTAGCAAGAGCACATTTGTGCCACAATGGGAAATTGGACATCCCGTACCTCTGTGACAAATGTATCATACGTCTTGGTATTTCTTTGAAACTGAACCCGTATCTTTGTCACTAATGGCCATGCATTCGTATAACGATACATAAGTGAGGAAGTGGCTCACACAGAGTTTTCAATATGTTCCCCTCAGGAGAATGTCCTGGATTATGTCCCCGTTTTGACTGCGGCCAACAGATGGTGCTATGAACAGGAATACAAGTGGCTACTGCACTACATGCACTTGTGAGACACACTACTGTGAGAATCACTCGTAGTGATTTATTCTGCCTCAATGTTGACATTTATTTTGTGCTTAAATTACCTCAGAAGGCATTTTGCCTCATGGTAAAGTTCCAGTCAATGGCCCTTTTTTGTATGGCTGTATGTATCTAGATGTATATAGTTAGGCATCCATTGAACTGTTCCATGATGAGGGGTCATGACCCCAGCCATACAATTAGTGCCAGTCCCAGCACAGAAACTTCCCTGCACTTAATCGTTCTTAGTTTTCTTTGCTGCTCGTCACAGCAGATAAGTATTTCACATTTTAAAAAGAAAATGTTATTGCTAATTCTTTATGTACCCGTGAAGTTTTGTTTCGGTTTTAAATCGCCCATGCAAGTGGGCCCAGTGATTTGTTCAACTATATGGTGCCTGCATATTTGGAGCAATATGGGGAGTAGCTGCCTTTGATGCATGAGACCAGGGTCTGTCTCCTGTGAGACATAAACGATGTCCCCAGTGACTTGAACTATAATTGGTGTCAGAATGACAACAGGCAAAAATATCGCAGGGCAGAGGTGCTTCCCTTAACGTGTTTCATTCGTGTTTCTGCATGGTTTGTGCATTAGGAGAGAAGCTTCTGCCCCCTGGCTCGTGGGAAAGCTTCCTCTCCTCAGGAGATGGTGTGTGTAGAGTGTTGTTCGGCTCTACTCCCCTGGGCTATAGGCAGACCTGTGTCAGTGCCTCTGGCCACCGGGCTCTCACTCACTCACTCCCTTTGAGTAGACTAAGCAACCATACCTCCCTTTTAGCAGAATATACGACACACAATACATTGCCCACATAGTAGTGTAAATGTTGTGCCTTTCACAAGATGGTTAACAGGCATTGCCACGGGTCACGCCTTGGTGGCTTCGTCTGAGTAGTAGTGGCATAGCTCAGACTGGATACAGCACCCTGCCAATTTTTCTCACCGGATTGTGTTTTGTTAGTTCGGGTTAATGAGAGTAAAGCACCCTCCGTTTTCCATTGCTTTGTTTTTCGCAGCTCTTCCCCTTCCAATCCCAACTTGTGTGTGGTTCACCCAGTCCCTTAAAGGTACAGTAACATGCTTTCCTTGATTACAAGGTTTTAGTTTTCACCTGCTGCTCACGGGTGATGTAGTTTCGCAGGTTGGCAGCACCTGCCCAGTGGACCAATTCTTTTCTTAATGTTTATGAATGTCTTCTACTTGCGGCTTGGAGGTAAAGCAGTCTGGAGGTCTTGCAACCTCTGATAAGGCCTGAAGGGCATTGCGGTTTACTAGTCAGCTCAGGACCTGCCCCCTGCTTGGGTGTGAGGGTCTTTTCTCTTGGCAGAGATAGCCTTTATATCCCATACTCTTAGAGATGCAAGCATGTGGATCACACTTCCTGGAGGAATACTTGGCCGCTTTTGATGTGGCCTCAGGGCCAGCATGGTTATCCACCTTTCCCAGGACCACCATCCTGCTTGGATGCAATTTTCTATGAATGGCTGTTGGGGCCCAAATACGTATTCATGCAAATAAGCGTATACCTACATAGATTAATATATACGTTTATACTGCCATTTTATTGCAAACTATCAATGGTTGAATTTCTGAACTAGAAGTAAAGGGAAGACTAGTAGGCAGTCCTCCTACTACGCCTCCATCCTCTGGAACTCAATCTTGACAATGGCTCATAATACCCACCATACATCAGTTTTTCAAAACACCGAAAAAAAGTGGCTAGGCCTGTTAGATTGATAAAGAGCCCACCCTCTCCCCTCCAACATCATGACATTAGTGTAATGCTTGTACCCCCCCAAACATAAAGCTCTCCAAAGCACTTGAGCCAGATTCACGCTATGAGCAATAACCAACGGGCTAAAATATAATGCACACTAAGCTGCATCATATGCCATACTTGGGGGAAGGGAAGGCCAGTATACATTTTCAGAGGTGTATTTTGTGGCAGTCCTTATTACATCTCCCTTCTCCAACCCATATCTCCCCATGGACACCCAAAGAGATGCTGACCACATTGCAGGAGGTTTACAGAGTAGGGATTGTTTTGTTGGCTTTGAATGAAGCAGACTGGTAATTCCCTTCATCATTTAGTATTTAGTATTTATTGTTTTATATAGCGCCTTAATCCAAGGCGCTTTACAGTTATCAACAAGAACACATTAAACATGGAACAGTAGAAGCAATAACAGTAAACATGAACCAAACCAGAAAATTGGCATGTAGAACAATTTGAATGAGAAAAGGGGAGAGGAAGGAGGTGGGGAAGGAGGGAAGAGGGAGAGAGAGTAGTGAGTGAAGTGAATAGTAGGAGGAGGGAGAATTTAGAAAAAAAGGGGAAAGATAAAGAGAACAAAAAGAAGGGTACTAGAGGGAGAGAAGGGTGAAAGGAGGAAGGGCTTCAGGGAGGGGAATGAAGAAGGAGTGAGTTCAATGAGGAGTGGAAGGAGCGGATAGAAAAAAGTCAGGAGTTCCAGTGTAAGGGGGCAAGGAGCTGAAAAGAGCAGAAACGAGAGCAGGCAAAAGAGGATGGGGGGACGGAGAGTACTCCACAATAGTCAGTGGAAGCGTGATCCCTCACTCGTTCTCATTTGCTTTTGTTAAAGGGGAGCAGTTTTTTCCAAGGGCATTTCATACTGATTTTGCCTCAAATGATTTATGTAATAATTAAAATGTATTTTCTAGGATCTTACATGCAAGGTCTATGTGCACTTTAACCGTATGGGATTCACGTTCACTAAAAAAGAACATTCATGGTGTAAGCAATGAGGGGGCTGACTGGTATATGGACATTCCTTCCATTGCCATTTGGATTTCCAGTACACACCATAGGAGGGATCCTCTGTTGCAGATCCCTTTCAGTCATGGTGGTCAGGGTGTGCAAGGTTCCTGGTATTTCTGGTTGGATCAAATGTGGTCTTGTATCACATGGGACGCTCACACGTCCTTTAGAGTGCGTGGTCATTTACTCACACATGTGGCATAGGATATTGCAAAATAGTTTTAAACTTGCATAATAGGAAGCTTTGATTCTTGACATAGAATGGCTAATACTCCTCATTATCGTGGGTGGGGTTTAGATTCTATTAAAGACATTGAGACAAGTATTCTACACCCTTCCCCCCTGATTGATGGGGTGACAATGTCAAGAGGGCTGTTTCCTATTAATCTAGAGGGTTGACTCTCCTCTCCCTGTAGGCCCACAAATAAGTTATACGGCTGGTTCACTGTGTATTCCCCTAATAGTTGTAGGTTCTAAATCCCTGGCATTGCACTTTCTAAAATAATTGGGTTTGTTTTTGTCTTCCTTTCATCAGTAGGTTCTGTCCCTCTGGGTGCTGTATGTCTGGAGGTATTAGCATAGGTAGGGGAGAATACTCGGATATTACTGTGTACCAAGGGTTTCTGTAGGAACATATATGTTCATGCTAGTTAGCAGATCTGCAGATAAGGTCTGTGGGAGTCTGCCGATCAATCGTGCCAGTCTTCTCTTGATCCTCATTGTGATATGTCAGTCTTGTCAAACATGGCCCATTTATGGTTCAAGGTAAGTATTTTTCTTTTTTTATGGTAACTAGGTGATTATTATTATCCTTGTCGATGGATCAGGGGGGTATGCAGTTTTCAAAAAAAGTATACTGTCGGGGGGAATTCTCCCGGGGTCGGCTGGGCCATCCGCGGACCTCCGGGCAGGGAGGCCCCAACTCCTCCCGTATATCCCAAAAGAGATAGAGTATGAGACACACGCAAGAAGCAAGGTGATTCTGCTGTTAATTAAACAAAACGGCAGGGATGGGTCAAGGATCGTACGCGTCCGTCCTGACACTCTCTCAACATCGTGGGGCTCGCAGGCCCTTTTTACCTTAGTATGACGCGCTACTTGCGTCACCTGAGAAATTTAGCAAAAAACCTATCGCCACTCTGGATTGGTTCCCTGAGTGGTAGGGTTAGTATAGCATACGTATAGAGAACATTGTTATTGGTTAAGGGTCAGTCAGGTGGTATACTTGGGTTGTCCCTTCAGTTTGATACATAAAAATTGTTACATGAAGACCCCTGAGGATTGGTTAATGTTAATGGCGTCAGTGATAAGGGCCCCATGTTCTGATTGGTTATCCCGCGAGCCCCCCAGTCTGGGGCCTTCGCTGTTCCCAGCTCGCGGTGCACCTGTCATTTGCAACAATGTTTCACTATGGGTATGTGCAGACAATGTGAGGATTTATTCATAAGCAGGAAGGCTGACTACTCCCACCGCCGCAGATGTCCATTGAGTCGCTTAATTGTATCTGCTTGTGTCTTGAGACGGGGGATCCAGGCGCCTTCTTCTTCCTGGGCTTGGCACCCTATCAGGTTCGGCTTGGTCACGTGAGGTGGGACCGTGGTTGAGGCAGAATTCTGCACAATTAATATTGCATTTCTCACTGTGTGCCTGGCTTATCTTGCAGGTGCGACCTTGGCGTCGGCTTGCGGTATGAGAGTTTGCAACGTTGTGCCCTTGACTGTCTGCTTTCGCTGGGCTCATTCTGCCAGGTATGCAACCGAACTCTTGCTCATTCAATGTTCATGGAAGCTTTTGCTTGCGGCCTACTTGGGCCTGGTGCATAGGTGGAACCGTTTGATACAGAGCGCTTTGGGTTATGGTATCATATTGCTCTATCCCCAGTATCGTGTCTTCGTTATATTTCTCATTATGGTACAAGGGTTTAGAAAAAGCGTGAGCAAGCCTTTTTAGATGAGTTCATTATGCGTCTTGCGTTTCTGCATTTTGAAAAGCCTATGTGGAAAATAATAAAGATGCACGTCCGTGGGTGTGTCCGTCGCCTACGTCGTAGCACTGAGTATGTTCTTCGTGTGGATTGGTGTGGGAGTGTCCGGTGTGTATGTTTGCACGAGTGTGCTGACCGTTGGCTAGGTCGTCATGGCATCTCTAACGATGTGTTGATTTGGTGCTGGATGATTCAGTAGAGTCCATCCATGCCGCAGGTGTCGGCATGTGCAGGGCAGGCTGGTGGGCAGGCGGGTGGGCACATCCGTATGTTCTTGTACCAGGGTATTTGGTCGTCTGGGAGATGGGCAAACTCCTCTCGTGGCGGGTGTCTGGGCCGTGATCCTCTAGGCCAGGGTTGAGAGGGGATTGGTGGGAGCCTTTTGTTCACTTTTCCCACTTCAGTCCCCCCTCTGGTCGACTTGTCGACCACAAACATATCCTTTTCCTTATCTCCTCTCACTCGCCATATTTTAGTTACTCCTCCCAAATGTCCATAGTGGTTAACATGGTCTTCAAATGACCAGTACATATATACACAGGTTCCTCCAGGTGTGCAGTATACCCATTTCCCTATGTAGCTCCTTGGGTTTCTTGGGTTTTCGAGCTTCACAGATGGTGGGTCCAGGTGGTTAGTGATGATCTGGTTGCGCAACCTCTCTCTCTCTTTTATTATCGTGCCTGTGTGTTGGCCGTCATCTGCTGGCATCAAGGGGTGCATACCGACCATTTCGATCATCTCGAAATGGTGCGTGCCTTGCGGGCCTTCCAAAATCTTATTATGATAAGTGCAGCTCCAGCCAAAATAATGCATCCAACTATGATCTTCAGTCCATCTGACAGCCAAGATGGCATCCATGACCATAGCGTCGAAAACCAGCTCTCATCCTTTTTTACACCTTTGCTTTCATCCATCATTTTGGAGTGCATCTGGGCCAATTGTGATACTGCTTCTGTCAGTGTACCATTGTCAGCATCGTTAGCAGGAATGAATGTGCAGCATGATTGTCCTATCTTTGCGCAAACTCCTCCTTCCATTGCTGTGAGGAGGTCCAGTACATATCTGTTCTGTAGTGCTACCATCCTCACTGCTCGCAGTTCCTCTTTTATTGCGTTGAATCCATTTACTGTAGAGTTAATTGTCATCATTAGTTCCCATCTAGTTATCTGGAGCCATTTTGCGTTTGCCTAGGCCTCTAGTCCAGGATGTATTATTGAGGAGAAGAACATTGCTGCTCTGCTGAATAGTCTGTGTTCTGGCGGAATTGAAGTGAGTGCTGTTTCCGACCTTCCCCACAGGTAATTTCCTGTCAGAGGTTCTCCTTGTCTTTTCTTTCTATTCAGGACAGTGTTTTTGCCGTTGTTTCGGTTCTCTGGCCCCTTCTGAAGCTGTGCAGATCTCTTCTTCCTCTTGTTTCCTTCATCCATTTTGGGGAAGTTCGCCACATTCACATGTTTCTGGGGCACCACTAGTGATGGTACATTAACGTGTACTATTGTGCATATACCATTCCACAGAGGGGGCAGTGTGTGGTATGCCTTGTCTCCACAGGCCCAGTAATGGTCCATTACTACTGCTGTTCCTGCTCCCCCCTCAGGTAGCTCTGTCACGCTTGCACAGTTGGTGTTGTATCCTACGTCCACTTCTCCTTTGTGTTGGTAGCATACCTTAGGTGCAGTCATCGGCAGTATTGTTATTGGGTCTTCATCCTTCTCTATCCACGTTAGCATGGGTACGTACTTGACCCAAGTCATCCAACATCTGTTGTTGTGTTCAGAAATAGTTGTAGTATCTTCTCTCATTACCATGTTGCTGCCAACCACTCCTGTGTCCCATTTGTCACCCAGGTACACCTTTCCTGTTATTATTATCAACGGTCTTTCCCAACATCCTTGTTTACCAGGAGCTTCAGTGGCGTACCAATCACATGGTAGGTACTGTAGTGTAACTTTCTTCGTTTCTCCTTTTTCAGGGCCACTTGTTATGTATTTGAATGCTTCAGCATGTACACTGGCCTTGTGGTAACTCAAATAACTCTTAAGGAAGTTATTTTCGTACGGGTATGTGTCTCGTGTTTTCCATACCAGGTGCACCGTGTTCCCTTGAAACCTCCCTTTCGTTTGGAACAGTGCCAGGTATATTATACACCGTGCTGTTTTTTCACCTATTTCCGTGGCAACGAAAGTTCGGGAGACACTCATGGCGTATGGGATCAATGAGCAGACGTAGCAGCTGTCTTCTGTTGTTTGTTTACCTATTTGAGTCATGTGCTGGTACCACATGTTGTTTGAGACGTGTGCTGAATTTTGTATGTAGTTGTCAATATCTTTATTGTCTGAGTATGTGCTGCGTTTAACTCCATTTCCCTTGTGTGGAATTTTGCTAGTACCACCTGACGTAACACCTGTTGCAGCTGGGGGTGGGGGTATGTTAGGTTTGGGTACAGCAAAAATATTGATAGCATAACTGTTCTGCCATACAGAGGCAGCCAGGAACCCGGTGATCATCAAAATGCCTATCATCTTTATTACAGAGGCTAGTCTCACCGGCATTTTGCTCTTACCTTGCTGCAGTCCGGCAGCTATTTCTTGCGACGTTAAAGTTGCCCGCCTGAAAATTCTCAATATGCTTGTTATTAGTGTTAGTTGTTGTTTTCAAGCTCTCCCTATCAAGTAGTCGTTCAGTGCCCAGGCGAAGAGCTGTTCCCACGCCAATCTAAGTAATCTATCTCTTAGGACAGGCAAGTATGGGTGGAGGTGGGGCATTGATTGTTCTATGGCCAAGAGAAGTGCTGTGTAGTAGACACATACCCTCCTCCTTTTCAGGTACTTTGCCTTTTTATGTAATAGACAAATTGGTGCGATAATTCTTCAGGGTAGTTATTGTCTGAGGGTATCATCTACTCCTGGGCAGTGAACTTTGTTAGTTATCTGTTTTCTTAGCAGTACAATAATACACGGTACCTGCATGTGCGAGAGAAAAAAAAAGGAACATTCAAGTGTTTACATGTGTATGTGCAAAACAATGTCCTTCAGTTGGGTTATTACTGCAGTGGGTAGGGGGTCGATGGGCAGAGGGTTGGGGCTCAACTGGTAGAGGTTTCTTTACTCTTTGATCATGTGACCATGGGGTGGGCGGTATGGTAATTACCCCTTTCTATTTCAGTAGTTGTCTCTGGGGAATCAGGGGGGTGGCAGGGTATGGGGACACTTTGGCCGTTAGTTGCGGTAGAAGTCCCTTCCTCCGTCGGCGACGCTGTTGCTGTTCTTCCAATGGCCCTGTCGGTGACGCTAGGGCGGGTCTGGAGTTTGCAGATCTTTACGTCGTGTAGGTGATTCCAGGCACGTTTGTCCTGTAGCTTTACTGCTCTCGTTGATACTTCCTCTACCAGGTGGGGGCCAGTGAAGCGTGGGCTGTTCCACTTTCTGTTGAAATTGCGGAGTAGTACGTGGTCACCTTTGGCAATTTTGCACAGTTTTCCCTTTTCCAATTCTTCATCCGCGTCTTCTTGTTGATCACTCTTAGACCCGCCCCGCGTGCGCTCGAGCTGTTGAGACACAAACACTACACTAGTAATCAAAGAAGACACATATTGGTACATTTCATAACCAAGGACATTTGCAGTACTCTCATGGTCGGTGAATGCTCTTGATGTTGGCGTCAGAGGAAGGCGCATTTGGCGTCCGGTCACCACCTCATGAGGGGTGAGGTGGTGGTCGGAGCCTGGTCTATTCCTTAGCTCAAATAGGGCTAGCGGAAGGCAATACAGCCAACTCTTCTTTGTTGTTTGCTGTATCTTTGCAATTGCCTCTTTTAATAGGCCATTCAGGCGTTCGCATACACCGTTGGCCTGCGGGTGATATGCACATGCAAATTTATGCTTGATGTTCAGTAAGGATGTGATATGCTGGAACATTTCATTGGCGAAATGCGGCCCATTGTCTGACCGCAGTATTTCGCACACCCCCCACCTGGGGAAGACCTCCCTCACTAGGAATTTAGCTGCTCGGAATGCATCTGGGTGTGAGCAGGGCCCTGCCTCAATCCACCTCGAGAATGGGCACACAACTACAATCATATACCTATTTCCTTGACATACGTTGATCATATCAACATAGTCAATATGGATGTGTCGGAAAGGTCCCTCTGACCGGGGTATAGTACCTTTTATCACCTTCAGCGTGTGACCGGCCGTGAACTGCTGACATGTGAGACAATTGCTGATAAAATTTGACACGTGGGAATTTAACTCGGGGCACAACCAATCTTCCCTAATTCGTGCTGCGATGACTTCCTTGCCTGTGGGGGTGGGGTGGTGTAGCTGGCTCAGGGCGGTGTTCAATAGTGCCAGTGGCATTACCATCTTTCCAGTGCTACCCTGCCATATCCTCTTTTTACCCATATTTCTTTTTCTGCCATTGGTGCAGCCGCTTGTAGCTCCATTATCTGTGTGGCTGGGAGATGGGTGTACCCTTCTCTTATTAACATCTCCTTAGCTATTCCCCTCCCTCTCCCTCTCTCTGACTCTGGGGGGTTATATATCTCGCCAAAATATGCGGCATACTTCGCGTGTGCGTCTGCTGCTGCATTCCCTTTTGAAATATGGTCTTCACCATTAGTGTGTGCGGTGCATTTGACCAAGGCTAATTCTTGGGGGTCATTTATTACTTCAATTAGTTCAGCCAATAAGAGGGCATGTTGCACTGGGGTGCCGTCAGCTCTCCTAAACCCTCTTCTCCTCCACTTGGACAACCCTGAGTGGACAGTAGATGTGGCATATGCACTGTCGGAATAAATGGTCACTCGTTTGTCAAAGCTTTCCTTCAACGCCAAGATCAGTGCAACTAATTCCGCTGCTTGGGCGGAGTAATGCTGTGGTAATTGTACGCATTTCATTGCCACACACACCGGTACCTCCGTCATTTTTACCACTGCTGCCCCAGTTCTCCTAATCCCGTCACTTTGGTCAATTGTTGATGACCCATCAATGAACAAGAGCTCACCTCCGTCTAGTGCATTCTCTTCAACCCTTCTACTGCATGAATACATTTCAGTGATCTTTGTACAATCGTGTGCATAGTCTCCTTCCTCAATTGCTTCTGCTATAAACCTTGCAGGGTTGACCGTGCTGCATCTAACAATTGATAGTTCAGCTCTAGATAATATTATCTCATAACCTGACGCCCTCTGCGTTGTTAGCGTGGACTTAGGCTTCTTCAATATTGCAAATAGTGCATGTTCCACAAATAGTGTGGTCGGGCACCCCATGGTGATTGCTGATGCTTTCTCTACCGCAAAGGCAGCTGCGGCGAGACCTTGTTCGCAAGGCAAATGACCTAGCATCACAGGATCCAAGTGGCCGCTGTAAAACGCTACTGGTTTGTAGCCCATGCTTGTTTTTTGAGCCAACACTGCTTTCATTACTGTTGAGTCGCAATGTGAAAATATAAAAAATGGTCGTTCATAATCTGGGGTGGCCAGTACCGGAGCTGTTGATATTGCATCTTTCAGTTCATCAAAACCTCTTTCATTTCCATTGTCCACCCCAACCTTTTCTCCCCTTTGTTAGCTTCCTTTAACCCCTCAAGTAGGGGTCCTATGTATGAGCTGTAATCAAATACCCATGCTCTGCAGTAGTTGCACAGGCCCAGGAACTGCTGTAATTCTCTCACTGTTTGTGGCAATGGCGTTTTTGAAATGGCCTGTGCTCTTTGTGGTGCAATCTGTCTTCCATATTGGGATATGAGCTGTCCAATGTAAAGTACTTGTTCCTGACAGTATTGTAACTTTTCCTTGTCTACCTTGTAACCCTTTTCAGCCAATATTGTCAGCATCTTTAATGAGTCCTCTCTGCATCTTTTTTCGTTTGTGCTGCAAATTATTATGTCGTCAACATACTGTAACACTGTGCTTTCTACTTCAATGTTACCCAAATCCATCTGTATTACTCTGTTGAATATTGAGGGTGACTCGCAGTACCCTTGTGGCAGTCTGGTGTGTTTCCACTTTGTGTTTCTGTAAGTGAAGCTTGTCAGATCTTGTGAGTCTGGGTGCAGTGGTATTGAGAAAAAGGCATTTTTAAGGTCGATCACTGTAAACCGTGATGCTTCTGCTGGAATGCCGCACAATATTGTAGCCGGGTTTGCTGCTATGGGGTATTCTGCTTCCACTATGTTGTTCAAAGGCCTGGGGTCCTGTATGAAACGCCAAGATCCCCCTTTAGCCTTGCGCACTGGGTATACAGCTGTGTTGCATGGAGATTCTGATGGGACCAATATGCCATTATTTATAAGGGCCGTTATTGTTTCATATATGCCCTCATCTGCCTCTTTTGATAGTGGGTACTGTTTCACTCTGGGGAGTATTGCACCCTTTTTCAATTTAATTCTTACTCCCCCTATGCTTTTTATGCACCCCACGTCATAGGGGCTAGTAGTCCATAATGACGTGGGTACTTTTGCCATATCCTCCTCAAAAAAGGGAATGGTGGTGGACGAGGGTGCCTCAAGTGCCATTGCAATTTTCTGTGCCACTTGTTTGTATGTCACCCTTAGCCATATTTCCACACTCATCATAAATACCATTTCACCTTCTTCCTTTTCTCCTGAGAAGAGCTCCTCATCTGACACCTGGGTGAGTCTACATCCCTCTGCCAGTGCTATCACTGCCCTCCATGCTCTTCCTTCTCTGTCTTGGGCATGCACTGCAATGTAATCAGCGGTTGCTATAATGCTCTCTATGTCCACTGAAATCACCTTTCCTTCTGGTTCGTTGGCTGGTGTTTCTGGTCTAAACAAGTAGGCTGCTGGCCTCCTCCAGATCTTTCCCTCTATCCCTGGCATCCATGCAAATGCCATGTCCGTCCCGTAATAGAACAGTTCACCATCTACTGGCTCAGCCCTAATCACTGTCTGTCCACAGTATGCCTGCATAATCTGTCGTGCAGTGAGCATGTTAATTCCTGGAGTGGAGCAAATTATGCCGTCCTCCGTAAAGGAGATCGTCATATTCAACCTGCTCATTATGTCTCTCCCCATTATATTTACTGGTGAGGCCCTAGAATATAAAAGTGGGACTGACATGTCATAATCCCCTATTGATAAGGGAATGTTATCAGTAAAGGGAACCAACCCCCTAGCCCCAGAGAATCCTTGGGTGTTCATGGCTTCACCTGACATCTTAAACTTACCTTCCCTTATGCAAGACCGGGTCGCCCCGGTGTCAACAAGGAATGATAATTTTTTGTCACCTATCGTCAACTCTATGCGTGGTTCCTCCGCACTATTAGGTGTTACCGACAGGATGGGACACACCAAGGCCGTCTGTGGGCTGTCCTATTGGGGGTATAATGATTGACGACTTCCCGTGTAAGGGATGTGTCCCAGGACTGTCACCCTACCCAGTTGTGTTTGCTGTAGTTGGGTATTGGTTGAGGTTATGTTATGGTCTTGGACTTGTGCAGGTGGCTGTTGTTGTGTTACTAGTTGTTGCTGTCCATTTCCCTGTTGCAATGTCTGCTGTTGCTGGAGGCCCTGCTGTTCCTGTGTGAGCTCCTGTTGTCCCTGTTCACTCCACAACGGTTTGCCTGGTCTCACTCTGCACGTACGTGACATGTGTCCTACCAATCCACAAATCCAACACACCAGTGGTTCCCTGTTCTGCCATGGAAAGCTTCCTGTGTTGTCCTGGTATACTGGGTGCCCGGTGGGGTAGGAATTCCCCCCACCTGTTGTTGTGTGTTATATCCGTATCCTCTCCCTCTCATTATTCCTCCCCTTCCCCGGTTGTAATTATAATAACCAGCTCCTGGCGTTGAGTATCCTCCTCCCATGTTAGTCGTGTATGGTTGGAGTGGCGGCATCTGTTGTGTTACAGTCTGCGATGATTGTATTTGGGAGGGGTCTTGTGCAGCCACTACTTGTGTGGGGCTTTGAGTTATTGTGGCAGGTGTAGTTATTAGTGCGCCTTCCATCGTGTATTTAGTGAGTTTCTTCTGTACTAGTTTAGCCTCTTCCGTTTTCCTATCCTCTTCCTTTTTTTCATTTTTTCTTGCCATGTCCTGCAATGATGTACTATAGTCAGTTGTATTTCTGGCCATGCTTTTGCTTCCATCCCCACCACTTTCTTTAGTTGTTTCTGGACTGCTTCTGGGAGCCCCTGTACTAGTATATGATAGAATATTGCTGGTGTTTTGTCCCATTGTTCTCTAGTTTCCATACGCCACTTCTCTTGAATTTCCTGGATATAATCAACAGGATCTTCGTTCTCATGCATCTTGCGCGAGGTAATTGCTCCTATGTCTGATGTGTCTGGATATTGTACCCTCAGAGCCTGCCATAATGCATGTCTGCAGTTTGCGAATGGTGCCCCATTGTGCGATGTGTTTGTTATTGTGACCCCGGGGAAGCCCGCTCTCTTCCAGATGTCATCCGCAGCATCCCCTAATATTGATATTAGAAGGCCCTTTACATCTCCCACTGCCAACTTCTGTCCTGCGGTGTGTTTTTCCATTTCATATATCCATTTACCCGCACCTCCGCTTAATGATGGGAGTCTGCACTTTATATTTTCCTTGTCTGTATGCTTCCAAGGCACGTATTGTGGTCTAACCCCTCCCCTCTCTAGAAGAGGCATTAAGTTGTGTCCCGTTTTACCCCCAGGGTTCCACAAAATCGAGTCCTCACACCCCTCCTCTTCTTCCGTCTCTTCTACATCGTCAGTTTCGTCCATATTTCTCCTGCTCTTCACCCTTTCTCCTCCACCACTTCCCCTTCTTTCATCGTTTCCTTTATTTATTGTGGGCATGTGTATTAGTTGTCCCTGCCTGCGTCCAGGGAGGTCTCTAAGCCTTCCTGCATGGGGTGTCAGTTCGCTTGTGAAGGGCGCTAGTTTAGATGGGCATGTTGCACGTAATGAGCGTGAGGTGGTGGAGCATGTAGGACGGTGACGGCGTAGCTTCACGTGTCTGCCTTTCCGCTATTCCATGCTCTTCCTCCTCACTTCTCTGCAGTTCTTCCTTTCTCCTGCAGATCCATGGTGAGTCTCTATTTGTCCGGGTGGTGTATAGTTTATCTAGGCTTTCCCTTTCACTATTTCTTCCTTCCTTCTCCATTCCTTCTTCTTCCTCACTACAAAAGTCATTCATAAATGGCGACCCCCAAACTGTCTTTTCCCCCCAATCGTTACTGTTCGTAAGTCTATTAGGTCCGTTCCTCCCTTTTCTTCTTTACTACTCGCTCCCCTTTGTGCTGATGTTGTTGCTACTTCTGTACCTCTATATACATGCCTCCTTACTTCACTCTCCCCCCTCCTATCTTCTCTTTCCCCTTCATTTCTCTCCGCTATTTCTCTATCAATTTCCTCTCTTTTCTTTTTTAATTCTTCCATTACTTCACAACTCATTTTTTCCAATATCTTTTCATCTTCTTTCTTCCTTTCCCATCTCTCCCTCTCCCTTTCTAATATACTCTCTATCATCCTCCCTTCTTCGTATTTCCTTTTCGTTTCTGACAGTAATCTCTTCTTCCATATTGCCATTTCTTTTTCTTTCTCCTCTTCCTCTTTTTTCCTGTCGCGCAGTGCTGCTCTTGATACCCTTTCTGCTGCTGCCTTTATCCTTTCGGCTTCTCTCCTTTGCTCCTCAGTTCGTTCTCTCATTTTTTCCAACTCATTCTTACCTTCTTTCCTTTCCCGTGCTCTCTCTCTTTCCCCCTTCTCGAGCTGCTTGATCAGTGCATTCTGCTCATCCCTCAATTCTGCTAATCGTTCCTCCAAAGTCTCTTCCTTTTGTCTTAACAGCTCTTCCCCCTTTCCTTTCCCCTCTTCCCCTTCCATTTCACTCTCCCTGGTATTATCCTCGTCCATTTTCCTTACCACCTCCTTCTCTTCTCCTGTTAATGAACCTCGTAATTTTAATAGTATCTGCGCAGCTACCCACTCATCATTTCCTACGTCCGTAGTCTGCTCTTCTTCAGCCCTCCCCACCCCTGCTAGCATCTTCCTATGGGCTGATCCCGATGTACTATTCCGCTCCCCTCCCGTGTGGCCACCTGTACCTGTATATGGAGGCGGGCTGTATGCCGGGTTCGAGTACCCCTCAGCCGCTCTTAATTGTTCTCTTGCTATTTCTCCTAGCTCTCTTAAAGGATACAACCCCCCTCCCTCTGTTTTCACTACCTTCGCTAGAGGTATATCGTCGCTCTGTTCCTTTTTTATTTCATTTTCGGTTGAGTTGTCACTCTTTTCTCCTCCCTCTTGTCCTTTCCCCGTGTTCTGTGTGCCTTCACTCTCCTTTTCCCCATTCTCTCCCTCCTCCTTAATCTCCTTATCTCCCGTTTTTTCTCCTATAATGAACATTCCGTTTGGTCCTGGCCGGGACCCTTGGAACATCCTCCATAAGTTGAACACCTCCACGTGGTGTGCCAACTTCTTCCCCTTGCATGTATTATGCAGATGGTTTAATAGTGAGTGTTGGGTATATGGATCAAAGCTACCATTAGGTGGCCATGGTGTCGTCATTTTGTTGTCCGTCCCCTGTGTCCATTCTATGCTGTACTTGATCAATTTCTCCCTATGGGGTGATAGTGTTTTACATATGTGTTGCAGCGGGGTAGTGAGGGTGTTCCCCCATCCCCCCGATCCAGTCCCGTATGACATAGTAGCGCTCCACTTGTTACCCTTCCCCTATTTGGTAGCGGTTATCTCACTAGCAGTTTACAATATACAGCCTTATATCTTTACCTGGCCCCGTAAGTTTGGGGCCTTGCGATAGTCCGCTAAGGAAAAATTAGTAAATTATAGTATTTACATTTGTATATTCTTTTCTTTTGTTTCTTCCTCTATACAACACCCTTACGGCCCCCTGCGGCCGAGGCGCACGTAGCCCCCTGCGGCTGCGTGCCCCTTGTGACGTTCTTATACTGCCGTCCTACTTTCACTTGCTCCTCCTCCCTCTTGTACACTTGCAGTGGCCGGCGTTCTCCGTGCGCAGCCACGTCCCCCTTTTCGCCTTCCCCCGATCAACTCATTACCGTTTACCTCCGTTTCCACGCCCTCAACACAGCTCTCCTCCCCGCTACTCAAAAATAAAGATGCCATGTTCTCGAGATGTCCTATGAAAGCCCTGCTGGTGACGTCACCGATCTCTTCGAACTACTGGTAAGTTCTTCATATATTCTTTAAGTCCAAAATACACTTGCAATCTACCCCCGTTAACCCCACAGCTGTCTTCCTGTCACTCCTGGAACAAGGTAGTCAATAATATAATCGGTCTGCGCACACTGCGTCGCCTCGCGTGTGATACGCCCCTCGACAGGAGGGCTTAACCAGCCAATTATCTTCCGTATTGGGCAACTAGCTAGCTACCGCCTACAGGGAAACGTCATCTATCTATCGAGTTTCCTGCTCGAACAATAGGGATCCTCATCTACTCATTGATCAATAAATGCCAAATCGCAGGAAACCACACACACACACACCCTTACACATGGTCGCGACCTAGGCCAATCAGTGTCTACGAGCGGCCGCACGTGATGTTTTCATGCTCCGCCCCCTTCTCTCCCGTAGCGTAGCGGACTGCTCGCGCACTCGTCCGGCTACCATTCATTTCATTGCCAACACTAAATTATCAAACCTTCGCCGCGCACCCGTGCAATACCTCCCGCATTCAATTCCTCCCCCCTCCCTCACAATTTCACATTGCTTGTTGGGCGTGGCATACTCACCAAGTTCTCTTGATGCGGGGCCGCTCGACTGCGTGCACCCCTCCACGAGGCTCGCCACCTCCCCTCGTGTGGACTACGTCTGGACACTCGCCAACCACGGGCGGGATACTTCTCAACCGGCTCCCGAGGGCCAATATCCGGATTGCGCTGTCCGGTCTTCTCGCAGTTCCGCGATGGTCCTGTGGTCCTCAAAAGGGGGCAGCGGCAGAGGGGGCCGCGCCGCCGGGCCTCCTCGCAACGGGAGTACTTGGAAAAATAAAAATAAAAGCGGACCTTAAACAGATCTCAGCAGTGCCTCCAACTTGTCGGGGGGGAATTCTCCCGGGGTCGGCTGGGCCGTCCGCGGACCTCCGGGCAGGGAGGCCTCAACTCCTCCCGTATATCCCAAAAGAGATAGAGTATGAGACACACGCAAGAAGCAAGGTGATTCTGCTGTTTATTAAACAAAACGGCAGGGATGGGTCAAGGATCGTACGCATCCGTCCTGACACTCTCTCAACATCGTGGGGCTCGCAGGCCCTTTTTACCTTAGTATGACGCGCTACTTGCGTCACCTGAGAAAGTTAGCAAAAAACCTATCGCCACTTTGGATTGGTTCCCTGAGTGGTAGGGTTAGTATAGCATACGTATAGAGAACGTTGTTATTGGTTAAGGGTCAGTCAGGTGGTATACTTGGGTTGTCCCTTCAGTTTGATACATAAAAATTGTTACATGAAGACCCCTGAGGATTGGTTAATGTTAATGGCGTCAGTGATAAGGGCCCCATGTTCTGATTGGTTCTCCCGCGAGCCCCCCAGTCTGGGACCATCGCTGTTCCCAGCTCGCGGTGCACCTGTCATTTGCAACAATGTTTCACTATGGGTATGTGCAGACAATGTGAGGATTTATTCATAAGCAGGAAGGCCGACTACTCCCACCGCTGCAGATGTCCATTGAGTTGCTTAATTGTATCTGCTTGTGTCTTGAGACGGGGGATCCAGGCGCCTTCTTCTTCCTGGGCTTGGCACCCTATCAGGTTCGGCTTGGTCACGTGAGGTGGGACCGTGGTTGAGGCAGAATTCTGCACAATTAATATTGCATTTCCCACTGTGTGCCTGGCTTATCTTGCAGGTGCGACCTTGGCGTCGGCTTGCGGTACGAGAGTTTGCAACGTTGTGCCCTTGACTGTCTGCTTTCGCTGGGCTCATTCTGCAAGGTCAGCAACCGAACTCTTGCTCATTCAATGTTCATGGGAGCTTTTGCTTGCGGCCTACTTGGGCCTGGTGCATAGGTGGAACCGTTTGATACAGAGCGCTTTGGGTTATGGTATCATATTGCTCTATCCCCAGTATCGTGTCTTCGTTATATTTCTCATTATGGTACAAGGGTTTAGAAGAAGCGTGAGCAAGCCTTTTTAGATGAGTTCATTATGCGTCTTGCGTTTCTGCATTTTGAAAAGCCTATGTGGAAAATAATAAAGATGCACGTCCGTGGGTGTGTCCGTCGCCTACGTCGTAGCACTGAGTATGTTCTTCGTGTGGATTGGTGTGGGAGTGTCCGGTGTGTATGTTTGCACGAGTGTGCTGACCGTTGGCTAGGTCATCATGGCATCTCTAACGATGTGTTGATTTGGTGCTGGATGATTCAGTCGAGTCCATCCATGCCGCAGGTGTCGGCATGTGCAGGGCAGGCTGGTGGGCAGGCGGGTGGGCACATCCGTATGTTCTTGTACCAGGGTATTTGGTCGTCTGGGAGATGGGCAAACTCCTCTCGTGGCGGGTGTCTGGGCCGTGATCCTCTAGGCCAGGGTTGAGAGGGGATTGGTGGGAGCCTTTTGTTCACTTTTCCCACTTCAATACAAATTGGCATGTTTATTCCAATGGAGATGTATTCCATGCTAACATAGATCGTCTGTTTAAGTTACCAGTTTTAGTAGAGGGTTTTTCAGTTTTATCCATCTCATATGAAAAAGGGCTGAGACATGTCTACGGGCCTGTTTTACAAAGTTAGTTTGATCTGGGTACTTTTAGGTCTGTTTTTTCAGGGTATTGTTGCCATAGGTGCTAGTGGGCCTCCAAATTATGATGGTTAATTGGCTGTAAGAAAACACCCTTTCCAAGTGCCCTGGTCCTTTGAGTTACTCTTTCCTCCTTACTTCTAGATTATTTGCCGTTCCAATCCTTTGGTTTCAATATATGCAACCTGGCTCTTGGGCTTCCGCGAGGGGGTGGGGTGGAGGGTGCAATGTGTGCCCTGGTGGTTCTGGTATCCCTCAGATGGTCATCGATGCCCAGCCCCTGGAACGTTTGCTTTGTTCCCAATCTGGGGAGGAGTCTCGTTGAAGCCTGCAACTCTTATTTCGCCTCCAGGTAGGTAAAACAGACCCCTTCTGGTAGAAAGAGTCAGTCGTGCTTTTGCTTGTAGTTTATGGAAATAACCACCAGTGAACAATATCGCCCTCAGAGAGCAATGCTTCCAGTGATAATGTTCCCTTCATATTAACAGAGCAATATAGTACATTATACACTAATACCGGTCCGCACCAACAGTTTGTTTCTATCACTTGTCAATGAGTGGCATTGAAATTACTGTCTGCCACAAGCATATGTTATTTTGTAGTGCTTTACCCACAGAGAGAGTTGAGTTATATCTCTTTCAGCCATAAAGATAACAGGATTGGCATATGTTAGATTTGCCATGTTTCCAAAAAGGAACAGCCAATGTCAAGACAATCAGTGAAAATGTCTCCATCATTATTTAGAGCACTGTTTATAGGTGCATATGTTTATGCTATTTTTCCAATTTAGTTGACTATGAGGAATATTATTATTAGCTTCCTCCCTTCCAGAGTACTGCATGGTATCATCAAATATTCATATGAGCGGTAACCCTCTCTCATTTAGAGTCTGGTTTTATAAGGACTGGGGAGTCATCCCCAATTGCCACCCACACTATTTATTGTATCTTCTCTCATACAGCAATGGATGAACTAATGTCTAGTTTCAAAGGATCTACTGAATGTGATTTTCCAGGGGAGGTGGAAGGACGAATGGCGAGATGCACCAGGTTCTGGATCCAGTCTTCCTGTAAAATGTTAAGAGTGTGTCTAGGCAAAAGGAAGAGAGACTACATGTAGGGGCACATATGTCCTGGCTTGGACTGGCCCTGATTGCCTGGGCTGGAGGGTCATGACCCCTCATCACAAAAGGGCTCAATAGATGTTTGTTTGTTAAACTATTAACATCTGCACATACATTTTTTGTAATGTACATTTTTTTCTTTTTTGCTGTCCTAGTAAATAAAAAAGTGAATGTATAATACTCGCCTCCGTGTCTTTAATAGACTCTAAACCCCCTACTCACGAAAATGAGGGGATTAGCCACTGTGTGTGTGCTAGTGGGATAAGAAGCACACATAATATGTGTGCCTTAACTGTATATCGGAATTAGTTTACAGTGAAACATCTGTCAAGGAAGTAGGGTGAAGAGACACAATGTTTCAGTTAAAACCAAGGGGAGATATCTCTCTCTCTCTCTCTCTTCAGCCCCTGTGAGTGCTGATATACTTGGCAGTGTCACACACTCGTGATATAAACCTCCCTATTAATCAAGTAGAAGATATTTATATTTACGACAACGAATTCAACAACAGCAATATATCACGCAAAGCAGGGTGCACTTTGCGAACTCCAAACAACATTTTGCCGACAAAGTACACTGTTTAAATCAGATACGTCCTTTCCAGAAGAAATCCAACACAGTGAGGTAACAGCTGGTCAAAGTGAAAGGGTGGGATAGCTATTGGTTTTTGCTAGTGCTCAATGTTTTGAAGAATAATGGAAAAAATATACATGGTAACTAACAAGTTCATCAATCAGAGGAAAAGGACATTCTAAATCTATTAATATTTTCAGAAAACATTATCTTGCTGTTGCCCCGCTGCTATGTGACTTGTTATGTCAGCGATATTGCGTGCCTTCAAGCATCGTCTAAGTGTTTTTCTTCCCTAGCGAGCCGGCTCTTGGGCAGCCGTCGGGGGGCACAGCCCGCTACTCCGCCGCAGGAGGACCGCAGCGTCATTAACATCCGGGGACACTCGAGGCCCGGGCTGAGCCGCCATCTTGTCTGCCAGCCTCCTCGCCTCCCATCAGCATTCATGAGCTGTCACTGCTCCGGGAGCAGAAAGGCTTCTCATTACAGCATCATCCCCCACTTTGCAAGAGCCACTGATCGCTGCACTGGTGGCTTCGGGAGGCAAAGATGTAATTTAGCAAAATAATGTACCATGCTGATTAATTTAATGTAGCCCGTGACTAATTATGGTAATTCATTACATCTACAATTAGGCTAAGTAATTTATGGCACTGCAGTCTCATAAAGCAGAGGATTTATATGGAGTTCTGAATGTCACCCAAAGGACATTTCTGCACCTCGCCTTTACCGAGGCGGAATAGGGCTGCCAGCTGAGACAAGCGTCCACCCCCGCCGCACGCACTCTCCCATCCATGGTTGATGTTTTTGTTGCCTGCAGAAGGGAGCAATGGCTGTGTGGGTTCTTGACTCGTCCCCTCCTCCATTCGCGAGGGCGGGAATCATTTCAGCTGCGCACACCGTTCCCTCAGAGTTCACCCGGCAGACATCTTGGCACAGAGCGGCAGTGTTTTGTAAACATAGGCTGTTCCAGCCTCTTTCTCTATAACCCCGCATAGTGCTGGGGAAATGACCCGGCGACCCAGGAAGTCATATGATGGAGCCGCACTGCCTAACACGCTGCTCGCTTGATTCATGGCTGGGAGGGAGGGGGGGGGGTCTCTGCTCCTGTTGTTTTTTTCGTCTCACGTAAACGAAGGCAATACAAAAAAAGGGCATGGCATTAGGGTGACATACAGCCTCGCCTGCAGCCGGGCTCGCTCCGGCAACGGTGCACTTCGGAGACCGATTTGTTTAGCTGATCACGGCCTCTTTGACGTGGCTGCAAATGTTACCTTTCCTTTCCAATCAAAAACACAGCAGGGCGGACCATCTGCTTGGCACGGGCGCAGGCGCTTCCCCCGGCGCCGCTCGCTGCTGCAGATCGTTTTACAGATGCAGCCCGCAAAAAAAAAAAAAAAAAAAAAGTGAATGCATTATTCCTCGTCCTTTGCTACATTTTTTAAACCGATGTACGTTTTGGATGAGTGAAGCATATTTGGAAGCGATCTGCAATTAGGCAGTGTCGTCAAAGTGTGCTATACATAATTCCGCACTGAAATTATTTGCCATACTGAAATGTAAACGGCATTTTAAGAATAAAGGAGATGTAAATTCCATATTTCGCAGCAACAGCTTTGAACTCAAACTCGTTTACGTTCTGCATTTAAGTCGCAATTTGGCCGTGCGCAAAAAGGAGATTTTACGGGAGAAAGGGAAGTATTTTGAGAGAGAAGAGATAGGTGTACATGTTCATTTGTATGGAATTGTATCGGAACGAGTAGCATTTTCAGAGAGAAAATATAGGAGACTTCAGAACTAAGGATGCATTTACGCAAAAACACGTCGCCTCACTTCCGAATGGGAGGTATCGACATGCTTGTGCATGTGAACCGACTGAGAAAGTATAGGAGATTACATCCAGCAACACAGCGGAAGGGCGCTTCCCTCCCAGTTCCTGGGCAGAAGCCTCCCCAGCAGCAGAATGATGCGCGCCACAAGCTACCACGCGTGGTCGGGCCGCCGGATTCCTGAACGCGCTGCGGGTATCAATGAGCCGCGCCAGACTCATCACAACCGCGTGTCCTTCGCCTCGCTTGGTCTGAATGGAAAAAAGTGCTGCGGGATATATTGTATATCAGGCCGTATTTCTGTAAACAATAATTAACGGTTGCAGTAATACGTACTGAGCAAGCGCTCTATTCAAACGTGGTTCTGTGTGAATCTTTCACTAGCAGGCAACGATGGGATAGAAAAAATATCCAACATGAGTCCAGGCACAGTACAATAAAAAAACACATTTTCCTGCCTTGCGCTTAGCGTGGAGAAGGTGTATTTTTCCAAAGAGACGTCATTTTACAGACAGGATAAGCTACGCATTCTAGTTAATTCAGAAATATACAAGATGTACGCGTCACGGAATTGTTTCCACCACTGAGGTGCCAGCAGTTTTTTTTTTTTTCTGGGGGAGGGCTTTTAGGCGGACCAGGAGGGTCATTGTATATGAAGAGAATAATAAAGCATGAGAAAATGGAACCCGCGATCTTAAAAACAGAAAGAACACAAATGACAGCAAACGCTGTAAATGAAGCCTGCAATTTTGTGGGATCGCTTTTATCACAATATTGAACGATAACCTGTGCACTGCAGGCTATGCAACATGCTCTTCATGCAGACTCTGGGGGATTTCCCAAGATGCACCAGGGGACAGGTCTGTCTTCTGCACTTGCAGTGCTGGTAACCAAATACTGTAGAGGTGGCCCTACTGTGAAGTGTCTTATGGCCTGATTTACAAATCAAATGTGAACGGGACTTTCCCATTTTAAAACATCTTTGTAAATCAAGCCCTTTATGTATCTAGTTGTCACCAGGGCTCAAGTCGAGGGTACATGCGGGGGGATGGAGTCCCCCACTTTTTTCAGCAGGCACCTTGATATGCCAATTTCTGGCTGGTGAGTGCACATTCAACTGGTATGTTAATGAGTCGCTCCACTTTTTTTTAGGACTTGACCCCTGGTTGTCACAAGTAATGAGACTTCATTAGACCTGTCCATGAAATATCTTTGAACAAGAGTGAAAAGCTTAAAATTAGATGTTCCGTGGAGAACATATCCACACCCTGTCCCAGTGCACACAGTTGAAACTCTGGCGAGTGCTGCAAAAGGTTATACTTAGTTTCATGTAGGTGTTTAGTGGAGCTTGGCACACACACTGTAACACTGCACTATTCGTAGCGTGTGATCTTTAGGGCCTAGTACAGAAACTTAAACAATGCACTATTTGTATCATGCACTTAGTAACCAGACACAGAAAGACTGAAAATGCTGCACGCTCTGTAACATCACCAAACACCCAGGATCTACCCAGCACTTACCAAACCTAGACACAAAAACTGTAAACAATGCACTACCTTAGTGCAGTGACACACATACAGTAGACACTGCACTATTCGGGAGTCTGTTCTCTCAGGAGGATAGCTCAGGGGCAAAGTGCTCGCCTTGGAAGCAAGATGACACGGATGATCCCCGGGTCCGCGCTTAGAAACCTCTGGGTATTAAGTGTGTTATAAATTACCTATCATCATCAACATAGCATTCATATCATGTCCTTAGTGCCTCCTCAGACCTCTCCCTTCCCCCACTTGCACATGCAGTCTGAGCACTAATTAAAAAAAATACATCTTGTTAGTGCATGGTCATCTACAAACAGTGAAAACGTACTATTTGTGTCACATATTAGGTGAACCGAAACACAAACTGTAAACCTTGTGTCGTTTGTATCACATGATTAGTCTACCACGATGCAAACACCTAAACCACTGCACGATCTGTACCATGCTATCAGTGCAGTTGTGTCCACAGATGACTATTGCTGCAGTGTTTGATTTACGCTATTCGTGCAGTCTGTAAACATAGTATAATCCTTGCACATTCACACTTTTTTGTTTCAGCTGCTTAATTCGATCTAAAAAAAGAGCACTGCACTGTTTCTGTCATGTGCCCAGAGTCGCCTGATGCAGGAGTAAAAACATTAAACCGTTTTTATCATGTGCATATCGAAGACACAAACACAGCTGGTAGGCAGTCACTGTACAATATTTTATATACTGAATGTAACCTGGCGCATGGCTCATGCGAACCACACTGTTTGTAGCATGTCCCTAATTCAGAAAGGCTCAGACTGCATGTATCCAGTGTGGTCTGACACACATGCTGTCAGCACTTCTCCATGTGTACAATGTACTCTGTGCAGCCAAGCCCACAGGCTACAAACATTTCATGTGCACCCAGGGAAGGGTGCTCTGCCAATCAGGTGGCTGGAAATGCGGATGAGAACATACTGTTTCTCTAGCCACCTGAGGCCCCCTGGTGTTGCCATTTTGTTTTTGGGGAAGCAACAGGGCGCCCCTCAATAGTGCCTCCCCAAGCACCCACCCTCCCAACCGTTCATCCACCCCTCTCCCTGATTCCCCACTTACATGTTGGCCCAGAGCTTTGTGATCTATTCCCGGCGCTCTGTCCTGCCCGTGGCAGCCACCATAGAAATGGGACTCGGTGGTGGTGGCCATCTTGTTTTTTTTATTGGCGTTTGGGCTCGCACAATGTGCACAAAGCCCATCTCGAGTCAAATAAATAAAGCTATTCTCACTCCGGGAATACCATTGAGAATAGCAATCACCCCTTCTTAGTGAGATGTAGAGAGCAATTACCACCCTTTATGTTCCCGAAGTAGAGGCAGAGTTGCCACTAACATCTGGAGTGACTGTTTTTTAGAGCTTTGTCCGGTTTGAAAACAATCCGGATTGTATCTCTCCTGTGGGATGGCAGTCAGAGTTTCAAGACTCAGAAGCCAGTAACATGGCAGGAACCCGTCCCTGGGCTTTTGAGGTGTGTGAAGCTGATTGGGCTTCATGCAGCGTTCCTTGGAGCTGTGATTTACAGCTCCTTTGTCAGATAAGGGCTGTCCTATAGGCAGCATTTAATGGACAATGGGTTATGGGGGCAAGTTCACATTCAGAGACCCTTTCATGTGCAAAATCCCAACTCTTCATACCAAGTGGGATTGTTAGGGTTGTTCATTTTGATGGCCCATATGCATTTAAAAGCAAGACAACAGGTCTCACCAGCTTTTTGGTTTATTTTTGTCAGCTGTATATGTATAGAAATGTACAAAGCTGCCTGCTTGTTTGAAAGAGAAAGAAATGCACTTTTATGCAAAACTGCACACTTTATTTACACCCATGTAAACAATATGCTGAAAGCCTGCTTTTAATAATGAAAAAAGTAAGCTAGAAAACAACCCACAGCACACTTCACAGACACCTTAAGTAGTCCCATTGCAACATGTGAGTAGAACATCACAGCCTACTTCCTCTTTTGTATTCTGTCACTTCCATCTCTGCAGTGATAAACGGAAAGCAAAACTATGCATACCAGAATCCAGAGCAGCACCCAGCACAGGATGCACCACTCACAGCTGAACAACATGATGCGAGGCAATCTACATCTCAGCTTCACAAAAAGCAGTGGTGGGAAAGACGCTGACTATTGTTTCCTTTTTCGCCACTTTCAATCTGCATTTTATTTAATGGCACACGTATCTGGGAAAAGCTAAACTACAAGTTCCAGAATTTGAACCTCTGTTGAATGAACAACCAGGGTGGATGGGAAGTGTCAGGCATATTATGGGACTGCTTTCTTGTAATGTAGCCCCTCTCGAACTATCTAGCTAATCACTTTCAACTAAGAGTTATACCATTCATGGCCTCCAGGTGCACATCAACCTTCCAGCCTGCCATTTTTAGATTTGCATTTCCATTGGGAAAATGTAACTTCGCTATTCAGACCCTCCAGGACATTGCAGCATGACATTAAACGGTTGGTAACATAAAAAAGCAAATTGTGTCTGCATTTATTTCATGAATTGCAGAATTTTAGGGGCATATTTTGTATTGACCGGATGGTGCAAGAGAATCATGGTGCAAGAGAACCAGGTTGCTAGAAAGAGGCAGTGTTTGTGAGGCTGCAAAACCCAGGGTTGTCATTACTTGTACCTATTGGATGTGGTTTCTGCTATCAATGTAATAGAGCCACAGATGTCCATGGCTTAACAGAACAGTGTTTGTTTTGTTCTATTTTTTTGGTTTAACACATATGCCTAATTTATATTATTAACTGTGTTGATTGTTATTAGTTGTAATGGTTTAAATATTCCCCTTCTATGTTCTCCAATCCCCAAGCACTGAAACACACCCCATTCACCAACACCCTTCACACTCACCAACTCTCCATCACAACTTACACATTTAAAATGTTCTCTCTTTGCCAGTCATACATGTACTTTCTTGCTCTGTCACTCTGCCAAGTCACACATCTCTCCCCAGTCATTGCTACATTCCCAGCCGTGCTCTCAACTCACACCTTTTGATCTCCAGTTCCTCTTGCACTATAAAGTGCTTCATTCTTTCACACTCCTAAGGGCAATGTGTCTTTAAAAAAATTGCAACAGACCATTCTGTTATTGGTGTGCACTCCAGAATTACTCACACCTTTTCTCCCGTGGTATTATTTTAGAATGATGGCTTGGTGGGTTAATGTGTCTGCTGTGGTCATTAATGTGAAACCTGCAGCTAGAGCCCTGATCCAGGCGCTTAACCCAATGAGCTCTTCCAAGGATGCAATGGATTTCAAAGCTTGATATAAAGCGTATAGAAATGTTTTACAGCTGTTTTTAAATCAAAAAGTAAATCATCAGTGTCATGTATTGATCTGGAAAGTGGGTTGATGCACATCTTGTTAAAATCTGAACATCTTGACAGTCACTGGATCCAATTTTGTCAGAACAAGCTCAGCTTTTTATCATTCCAAGATCAAAGAATTATGTCATGGAATTTAGTGTAATGCCATTTTCAGCTTTACATAATTATGTTCATTTCAATATTGGAGATTGCTTTTAAAAAAAACGACTATAGGTACATAAAAACTGCAAGGATGAGTGTTTTCTCTCCTCTTGCTATTACCGTTTTTAAACCAGTGGTGTGTCTTTTAAAAAGATGAGCGTGGCGTCAAGTCTGGATTTTGCTTCACAGGAGGCAACCCTAAGCAGGGGTGAGTGCTACATTATTTCTTTTGTGCGCTTTGTGCAGCCAAATACACACAGACTGCAAACTCTGCACTGCTTGTAACGGAAATGCATGAAAAGATCGGAAAAAAATGCTGAATGCACGTTTACAGATGGACACAAAATTAGAATCCCATAATGCTGAACAAGGAGAGCGGAGGTTGCGGGGGTGTCCCCTGCTCCCCTTGATCGGCATTATGGGTTCTGCGGTTTGTGGGGGTGCCCCCCGCTTTCATGACCAGGAAGGCAGGGGTGGGATAAAGTTGAAAAAAAGGACCCTGCGGCGGGAGTTCTGCCCCACAATTGCGATAGGGAAGTGACACTGCAGGGAAACGGCCACAGGAAAGAAAAAAGGTAAGTGTTCCGCCCCTTATTTCAGGGTTTAGGGGTGGTGGGTAGGGGGAACGTGGGCAAGGGGGATCAATGTGATTACTGCTTGCCGCCGTTTTCTAATTCATAGTTTTCTGTTTCGAGATTTTCGGCGGCGCACTAATCACATAGATCCGCTTGTAACATGTATGTGTTGTACTTGACCTCCAGATGTGTTTGTAGCATGTGCTCAGTGCATTCAGACATACATACTCTACAGAGTGCACTGTTGGTATCTGGCTATTGGTGTAGCCTGACCCGCAAATTTTAGAGACTGTAGTATCTAGATCAATGAATTGGTGCAGATAGGCGCAGGCAGTGTATTTTGTATTCTGCACTTACTTTGAACGCAGCCTACCACAAAAAAATGTAACCATGACAGTATTTTAGGTTGACCAGATTTTTCTAATTAAAAACCGTGATGGGCCACCGACATAGAAGTGGGACTACAGTTTCAGTGGACGTAAACACTAAAGTGTCTCGGGAGGATAGCTCAGTGGCGACGTGGTTGCTTTGGAAGCAAGATGACACGGAGCAACACAGGTTCGATCCCCAGGTCCACGCTTAGAAACCTCTTGGTATTAAGCGCATTATAAATAACCTATCATATCATATCATAAAGGAGGACAAAACTAATGTAGGACTCCAATGAAACTTTAGTCCAAGTTCTATGTCGGCGGCCTGTTGCGTGCAAAGTACGAGTGTGTACTGCAAGCAGTTGTAGGAGAGAATCCATGAGGAAGGTGGAGGGTATGAAACGCAAGCAGGAAGAGCCAAGCCCGGCCCAATTTCGTGATTTGTGCAAGGATTACTAGCAAAAATCGGTACAATAGCTAGCCAACCCTCAAATTCCCGGACAGGGATTTAAAACCTAAAAATGTCTCGGGACCCCGGGACCAAGGGGTAAATCCTGGGATGGTGGCGACAAAACCGGGATGTCTGTTCACCCTAGTATTTGTAACAGAGTCTTGAACTTGACCTAAGCACTTCCCCACCCTTCTCAGATGGAATTTGAAACCCAGGCCTGCTTAAACCAGGGACACTGCCTCAGGATTACAAAAAAGTAACATGAAATGAAAAAATAAAGTAATGAAAATAAAAAAAGCTAGCAATAAAATACTACATATTTGACAACCGCCAACACGTGTTGCTCTACCATTGCCAGTGCAGCGTTTTGAAGTGTACGTACCCTTCTGCGCAAGTTTTATTTTTGTAATCATAGTGAGATCTTGCAGCAACAGTGTAATATTGATAAAAGATCAACATGGTTTTTAGGTCTATAGTTGCTTGTTGTGGCCCAGCATGCAAGTTGTGAATTCTTAATTGCTTTGATCATCTTTCCCTTTGGGGAGAACGCTGTGCTTTCTAAGAATGTCATTAATTCTTTAAAAACTAAAAACACGTACAGAGTGAGCCACCCTGTACATCCTGTGCTCAAATGTTCCCTTCTTTAAATGTATTAATGTGCCAAGAGTGCACCCTATTAATAATTAAACGTCCTATCAAAAAAGCATCCTATTGAATAACTGACCGTAGAAAGTTATGATATGATGCTAAAATCTGTTCTTGCAATTATTTAAATTCCTATCAATTGTTGGTGTTGATTTTCTGAATTCCAACAAATGAGGGAAGTGACACTGGGAAATCCCATGCGCGACACCCTCTCAGCTAGGCTGACAAAAGCGTCACTTCTGGAAAATTCCCATTGTCTCTGACAGCATTGCTTGCCTTTGCATGCACCATGAAAACTTGATTGCAAGCAGTGTGACTAGCCCGAAAAATAATTGGCCTCCATGGACATTACCAGGTTTGCCCTCAACAGATCTGCACACCCTAACAACCTGCAGCTCCCCATGAGGGTACCAGGTTTTATCTGCCAGCCCCTGACCTGCAGGGATTATACAGGACTCTGTCAGACATGCAGTAGTGCCCAGGTCAGCCTTAGGGCAGGGTGGGCCTGGTGACCATCCGGGGCACCATTAGCCCCCCGCCACACAAGCTCAGGGAAGTCTTTTAAGGGCTCCCCCGAGCTGGCATAGTGGTAGAAGGCGCAGCAGGCGTCCTATTGTTATTAAATGCGCCCGCGGTGGCAGGGCACATTAAATAACAATAGGGTGCGATGCAAAAGCATCCGCACCCTATTGAGATTATTACCTCCCTGCTCCGATGCAGGAGTGAGGAGGTTTTCATTAGAATAGGGCGCTCATGCATTAGCCCTATTCCAGTGATTAACTCCCTGCTCAGGCGTTGGAGCGGGGAGTTAAAAAAAAAATCTTAAGCCGCTGGGGCGGGGCCACCGCTACGGCCGGCACTGGTGGTGCCACTTTTGGGTCACAGGTACATTCTTTTGCAAAAAGGAGGGAATGGCTGAGTTTATTATGCCACATTCACTGGGAAGGAGCGCATTTGAAATTAAAATGTTGTGCACGGAGGAGGTCTATAGAAATCTGCGAGCGGTCGCAGGACTTCCCCATTTGTTCGAAAGATCTTTTGCCTTTTTTTATCCAAAAAGATGGGGTTTTTTTGTTTTATTTCTGGGTCGTCTTTCTGCAGTCACATGCAAGAAAGTCTTCCCTATTCCACATGGACGTTCTGTGTTTTTGTCATTTAAGTTCAAACTTGAGTTCCTTTGATGTTGTAGTCTTGTTGTTTTTTTGTTTTTTGTTTACTCTGTGCTTCGTGTAAATCGGGCATTGTGTTTGCCAGTGTGCATCTCAGCCTGACAACATACACTGGGCACATCTGAGGCCACTATCATGGAGGAAGGCCCCGCCCCGACCCACCTAAGTGCAAATACAGCTGCGGCTCAGTCCATTGAGCTGCTGCAACTGGGTGGGGGAGATTGTACTGCTCTGCGCAGACTTCCCATTATCCTAGAACCACTCATCACTAAGCTGCTCTCAAAATAACAAAAAAACGCGGACGCCGCCTTACCTTTGTGAACCGTGAGACACCCATTGTTTCGGCGGTTTGGGGAGCTCCGCACATGCCATGTTTAATTTGTAGTCAGATGAGTTTTCAATTACCATTATGACAAACACAGGGGTGCTGGGGCTGTTGTAGTCTTGTCGGATTTCCCCACTGAAAAACGCTCTGTGAACTAGCTTTGTCTCCGACTGCACTAAGGAAATGGAACAACTAGTGCACGCTTTACAGGCCGTGGAGAAAGGGCGCGCAAACACCACTAGTGGCCTGTTTGCAGCGTTTGTGTCAGGCGCATCATACGATAGTCCATTCTTTCCGTTCCAGTGTTTGTGCCTGCACCAGGTACATGAAACAAATAGTGCTGTGTTCACAACCTGCCTATTAGGGTTCAGTAAATATATGACCGGACCAGTGCAGTGTTTACAGTACAGCCTGGGTGATGGCTGCTCGAACTGTCCTATGGTGTACCAGGGCAATGCCAGAACCAAAATGCCACTGTGGACCAGATTCTCGGGTCAAAGTAGGACACTTTCTTAGCCAATGTGCACCAGTTTGATGAGTTACTTCACTACTTGGATACTGACCATTGTTGCTAAATATTCTTTAAATTGCACATTTGCGTTACATTTTAGCAAATAAAAATAAAACGTTGGTACTATTCAAACAGTCTGTCACAAACGGAGTGAATTGCCATTTGCAACTGTGGGCCACTTTTTCATTGGTGACCGAGACAATTGTATCCCCCAGTCTAACCCTGTGCACCAACCACATTGACCAACAGTGAAGGGTTTGTTACATGATCTCAATAGCTTGTGGTATGCATAGTTCACCGTTCACAGACTGTTTCACTGCTTTAAGAGCATGATACAAACAGTAGAATTTGTACAATGCGGGTGTATGTGGGCAGGGGCGGAATGTGCCAGAAAACTGGCTCAGGCCCCAATAAAAAATTAGCCCACAGTAGCCAATGGCTATTTGTTCCTTTTGTGACAGTATGTGAAGTACCCGATGAGTTTTTTGGTCAAATTATGTAGTTTAAAGAATATTTTTTTCTGCAACATTGGTCACAACAACTAGCTGCGCAGTGAAGTAACTCATCACGGTGGCCCACTTTGAGCAAAGAAACTGGCCCACGGTAACATGCTGGGACTGCACCCCAGGCGTTGCCCTATTGTTCCATAGCTAGCCCAAGCCTGCTAACAGTCTCGCCACGCATGCTTTCTAGTTATGAAATACAGCAATGCCACAAAAAAACAATATAATAACAGAACCACCTCGTTGCAGGGTGCAGATATGTGGGTAAACACACTCTGCAGAAACACAAGGCAGATAACGAAGGAATCACATCGTCTGACTGATAAACGCGTCAGATAAAAAGGCAGGTGGCGGCCGCCGGCTGCCACTGCAGACATTATCTAGAGCCGTGGCTGCGCAACAAACCCGATGTCACCGCGCGCGCTGAGCGGGAAGCCTGATACCACCGACGTAGCGCAGATCGCGTAGAAATGACAGGCGCCGCCGCGTTAGGTCTGCGACGAGAAGATTATGTCGACGCAAAATAATAATAAAAAAAAGTGTGCTCGCTGGGAAGAGGAGGCCGTTTTGGGGGAGGTTAGCATTTTACCACACACTGCCTCGCCCCTACTCACAGACAAGGGTCTCCTAAACACCCGACGATAACAAAATAATAATAACAAAAGCATCCAATATTACTTTTGAAAATAGACGTGCGCTTAGGTCTGCTTATGAATCGATGGCCTTTATTTGATGATGCGTAGTGTAATGTTTTGGTGCACGGTGAAAAGCTTAACTTTGTATGGGTTTTAAAAACCACTCACGAGCAGGGCGGAATGAACAAGAAATACATACCCCTGTTATATTTCAATAATGCTTGCTGTTAAATAAATAAAGGGAACACCTTTTTTAAAAAATAAAAAAAATATGCCTGTTGTACTATGATAGCGCAACCATGTATTCATTGAGGTGGCCTGTTGTATGCTTTGTATAAAGATTTATAGTCATGGCACACTTTTCTTTGGTGTGCTTTAAACAGCAATGCCAGGGGTTGTTGCTGGAAGAGAGGGGAGTGGGCGAGGGAGGAGGGGGGGGCTGAATATCACCTCCGAGACCCCTCCCTCGGCCCGCTCTGACTATGCACCGTTCCCCTTTTATGAACACATCCGCCTGACAGCAGCAGCGGCGTTTTGATTTCTTCATCGAGTTTGGGGGCCAGATGGCGCTGGAATCATTTACTCCACCTTGTTGTGCTTAATTACGACAATCAACACACTCTTTTCCAAATCAATCATAACACAGTAATTTCATTAGCGTCGCAGCGGGCTGTTGAATTATTAGCGCAATAGCACTTTGCGAACCATTAAACTCTACTTGAACCTTGCCAATGCGCCGGGTGGCACATTACTGTCAGATCCGAGCGTGGCTCCGGTCCATTCAAGCCAAGCCATGCTGCACAAAAACCTGCCTAACACGTACACGACTTACAAAAGAGCTCTAACCAAAGTCACGCCCTTTAACCCCCACCCTCCCCTCCCCTCCCCCACAGTAAGCAAACTCACGCCCCTCCCACCACTTCCCCGTTTAGAAACAATGCGAACCAAGAGGGAGACAAATGTATGGCGTTTTAGTGGCTACGGGCTTTGAGTGCGCCCCCTCTGTCTGTCGAGTTAGCTCCAAGATATTTGAATATATGTAATCCATTCCCCATCAAGTGTTTCAACAGTCAAGTAATTCACCCCATGTGCTCTTTGGGGGTTAAAATAATATCCCCTGACACGCGGTCACGTTTGCTGCTCTTAAAAATGGGCGCTAAGCAGCTACGTCTTCAGTGACCATCAAAAGAGACCATGAGACTAAGCCACGCCCCACCGTGACGGCATATTAAAAAAAAACGCGAGAGGGGGAGGGGGCTGATAACCATTCCTAGGCAAAGGACTCCCCCTCCTGGAAATAGTCACACGGCATTATGTTTAGCAGCGGAAAAGGCCGCCGGTCTGGCCAGTGGGGGAGGGTACGTGTGCACGCTATGTATCCTAACACGCAACGCTACTGCCATCTGCTGGCCGCTGACTGGAGTGCAGGGCGCTATTTCCACCCCCTGCCCTACAATGATAGCCAGTCGGTCTCTTTAAAAGACGTTTGCCGGTGGCTCCTCATACGTCGTTAATTACGTCAGACCCCGTCATGTCAAGAGGTGTCAGGTTCCCAAATACATTAAAAGACAATAACAAAGAGGTAGACCCCCCTTCTGTACCACTAAATCCCCGCCCCTACCAAACTCCCCATTGGTATATAGGTAGACGACCCCCGTTCTTTTTATGACGTGTGATTATTTGTTTCTGTGCACTCTGCATTTGCCTCACACGTAACTCCTTGCGGCCACTTGGGAACAATCCGCACGGGTGTCTTGGTTCAGCGGGAACTATTCTGAGCGCAACATTGTGTATTCTGACTTCTCTGGGTTGCGGAACAGGTTGTAAACGTTGTTGGACAACGGCGCAGGGTTTCTTTCGTTTAATGACACCCATCGAAAAGAAAAGTTGCTTAATCCTTTCATAGAAGCCGCGAGCAACGTTCCCTTTACGGTTTGCGAAACCATGTGCATTTCGTGATTGATTTTTAGCGCGAAAAGTTCGGCGCACAATTGTATAAGATGGACATATACATCAAGTCGAGCTGCAGAGCTATGAGGAAGTATAAAACTGGAGACCACGGAGCGTCTGCAGGCAAATAGCCACTGGGCGCATGGAAACGGCTCGCGCTTGCCAGTTGTGTGCGAATTACGCGGAATGGATTGGCATGGCACAGAAGTTGCACTTTCTCTCCCATACATCACGTCCGTGGGCAACAGTGGCGAAGATTACTCGGTGGCCATCAGTAAAACTACAGCCCATTGCCATGCATGGCTCCAGTGACACACGGTAGGAACATAGGCACACCAGGGGCCACATTACAGAAACTTTGCATCACTGCAAGTGCAAAGTTTGCCCGGTATTAGCACTAGGGAAAAGTTTGCCCTATTTTTAAAAACACTTGGACATATTAGATAACTATTGAACCTAGACGAATGCAGTGTGTCATGTTATAAGCACCAGGGCAAAAATTGCCCTTGGGCAAAAAATGTACATTTTCACTCCATTATTGCACCAGGGCAAAGTTTGCCCTAGTGCTAAGACGCAATGGCATTAGCACAAGGGCAAACGTTGCCCTGGTGAAAAAAATACATTGGAAATGCATCTTTTTTTTGCATTACGGCATTTTTTTCCTTGCACTCGACATGGTGAAATAGTTTTCTAATATGTCCACGTGTTTTTAAAAATAGGGCAAACTTTGCCCTAGTGCTAATACCGTGAAAATTTAGCACTTGCACCGGTGCAAAGTTTCTGTAATCTGGCCCCAGCTGGTCGGATTTGCAAAGCGTTTTCAATGGGCCATCGCGTGCCATTGGCAATTGCGCAGCATTGCAGGCAGCTACCCCCGCGCCCCCCTGAGGAGCGGGCAGACATGCGATGGGCTCATTTGATGCATGTTAATTAACCTGACTTCCCACAAGTGATGTTACTCTGTGTCACTGGGCGAGTTCCGTTATAAAGAGAAAGAAAGAACGAAAGAAAGAATGAAAGAAAAAGAAAGAACGAAAGAAAGAAAGAAAGAAAGAAAGAAAGGATTGGGGTAAAAGAGAACATAATTAAATATTAACTGCATAAGAAACCGCAGTCAAGGGGGTTACGAGAAAAAGAAGGATGAAGAAACAGTTAAGAAAAGAAAAGGACACTCACAACAGGAGGGAGAAAAGGAAAACATAGACACGAGAAAGTGTAATAAAACGAAGTTAAAAAGAATGGGAGGGAAAAAAAGGAAAAAAAGATGCCATGTACCTGAGGTATTGAAAGAAAAAAAAGAATGTAGAAAGGAAGGATTAAGAGAAGGAAGGAAAGAATGAAGGATGGGAGGGAGGTAGGGAGTGATGGAAGAAAGGGAGAAGGAAATCAAGGAAGGAAGGAGTGAACAAATGCAGTGTGAGAGAGGAAAGGAGGGATGGAAGAGAAAAAGGAAGAAAGGACGAGAGATTGGAAGGAAGGAATGCAGGACAAGAGGGAAGGAAGGGAGGAAGGACAAGAGAGAGGACGGACGAAAGAGAGTGGAGAAATTAAGGAAATGAAAGGAAGAAGGAAAGACGGGTGAGAAGAAGGAAGGAAGGAAGGAAGGAAGGAAGGAAGGAAGGAAGGAAGGAAGGAAGGAAGGAAGGAAGGAAGGAAGGAAGGAAGGAAGGAAGGAAGGAAGGAAGGAAGGAAGGAAGGAAGGAAGGAAGGAAGGAAGGAAGGAAGGAAGGAAGGAAGGAAGGAAGGAAGGAAGGAAGGAAGGAAGGAAGGAGCGCGAGAGAGATACAAGGAGAGTAAGACCGGAAAGCCCAGCTTGAGAAAAATACTCACCAGAGCGGCCAGCGGGGGAGTGCGACTGGCAGAGGACAGAAGCGGGGCACTGAATGAACACTCCGACGCGGCAGACTCAAGAAAGCCACAGCTTAAGTGGTACAACTTACTGCAGAAAAAACAACCCTCCTCTACGTGGGGCTGCAATTTCCCAAACTGAGAAGAAGGCATTTCTGAGGTAACCCGAGTTTCGTGGATGTCAGGGGACTCAAAACACGTTGATTAATCGCAGGTATTCCCATCTGTTGGGAGTGGCCCAGAAGTCTCAGGGAATAGCCGGTGTAACCCTGGTGTGGCCACAGTGGAGGCTGTGCAGACAGCGGAGAGGCGAGACAGCCCCGCCCCCACGGCGGGAGCTCGGATTGGTTGGCCGAAGCCTCACCACGACTGCTGCAGGTTCCGCCACCCCCATCCCTCCTCTGCTGCCCATGTGTGCTAAGCAAATATTTACAGAGCCCCTCTGATCGACGAGAGCTTTAAAGCGTGAGCCAATTGGTGGTCTCCTTCATGAAAACCATCTGACCATGTGGCTCCAGGCCACCAATACTTGGGATATATTTTAATCATTCTCTGTTCTTGTGTTTCTGATTGGAATCGGGACTACAACTCCCAGAATGCAGTTATTGTGAATGGAAAGCTTGTCAGGGCGAGCACGGAGTGTGCAGCAGACAATGGCGATAAACGAAGGAGGATGTTGATTCAGAATGTCTTACTGGGCGGGCCAGAGGAAAGAGGGGAGGCAACTGAGATCACGTGACGACACTTTGGCCAATCGAGTGCTTCGTTAGACCCGCTGGTATAATTACGTTATAGTGGGAAGACAGTCCAAAATAAAAACCCACGCGTCCATCTGCAGCCGGTCTCGCGCGGATCACAACGTAACCAGTGCACACAGACAGGCAGTGGGTGGGCGCATTGTAACACACTGAGCTAAACGCGATTTTCCGCTCTCTGAAGCTGTCCAATGTCAAGCGGGAAGATCCTATTCATTCTAGATGTTTTCTGGGGTTTGCAGTCTTCGTCTATAATAGAAAAGCAAAGCCACAGTGTTCACAGAAGAGAGAGAACTCGGTGACCTAGTAAATAAATCTACTTTTTGACTCCCGTTTGATATTGGAACAAAGCTAGACCGCTATCGGTTTTCTTTCGAAATAACTGCACAAAACACACGCTGTACGCAAGGAAGATGGTTATAGAGCTCCACCTAGTGGTGCACCGTGGAGGCACTACACCGTGACGTCCCCCGCAAACCCCTCACCCTTCTCTCTCTGAAAAAAATGGCGACTGTTCTCACAAAACGGTGGCCCTGGTTCACTTCCACTTCGCGGTGATCGGTAGCGGGAAGTAAATCCCTCCCAGTGCATGCCGACGCAAATATGTGGGGGTTGGGGGCGTGTGTGGGGGTTAGGAGGTCCCTCCTTAGTCCCCACAAGGTTACATAGGCATAGTGGGCCGCACAGCTTTTGTAAACATTTTTTTTAAAACACACATCACCATAGATACACATTACAGAACACAGCCATTTTACAGAATGTTGTTTTTATAGTGTTTATGAATGAGAGACCTTGGTCTCTTACAACATAAGCAAGGATTTTATTATTTTATACAAGGATGATGCAGAGCCTGGTCAGGATGAAGCAGAGGTCAAAAGGTTCATTTTATTGTGAAAAATCGCTAAATTCTCCGGCATGAGCCATTGTTTTAGGAAGTGGGTGAACAGCTAAACGGAATCCATGGAAACAGCCTTATTGCGACCATGAAGCGTACAGGCAACTTCACAGGCGGCGACTGAGAACAGTGGAACCATTGGTCCACAATAGCAGGCAACCTGGAAGCCGCATCATCGGAAGTCCCGTGGCAACCTGATGGTATTTACAGAGCATCCCGGCCAGATCATGTATTAGACATCTGTACAAGATGAAGGTGTTCACGTGGCACACACCCCAAACTACGTCTAAAGGCTTAACTCACCGGAACTAATACCTATGCAAGATAAGCACTAAGAATATTTGTAGACAGATTAAACGTGGGAAACAAAATAAACAATGAACAAAAACCTAGATGAAAAGGCAGGTTATCCTTCTGACCTCTCATGGTTCATCACTCTTGCCTTTTCTGCCCCGCTTTCATAGTCTTCCATTGGTTACAAGCTCCACAATGTCTATTGTCTTTTTGCAGTATGAAAAATGAGTGTCACTTTAATATAATTTTAGTTCCAACATTGATCCACAGTAAATTAATAAAATGAGTACCTGATTTTAAATCTCCCTAGGGTATCTCTCTGCGCCTTGTTCATTAATTGCTGTACATGTATCAGAGTGGTCTGCACTGTTTTCGCTGAAGGTTTATTGTACCCATCTTTACCAATACGTAATTTGACTCTACTACATTTTTAACAAGCAATAAAATCCATATTACATAATTGTCCTCAGGAAAAAAAAATCGCCCAGTTCAATAGCAAACACTATAAACTGCACCAATACAATTGGATAGGTGTGGGTGGCAGTGGAAAGCATAGCGCATGGGAGGTGACTTGTGTTGGCGCATCCTGTGGGTCATCGTCGGGTGAGTCGGTCACATCACTGGATGATAGGGTGCGACCCTTACTATATCGCTGGTAATATGGAAGGGGAAGGTATTTAACCCAGCAATTTCATATTGTTGAATGGAAGGTGTCAGAAGAACTTTGCATTCTGGTACTTGTAGTCATACGGCTGTAAGGTGAAAATCAAACTTCAAAGCACATCATTATGCAAATACGAAATTCCTTCAGAGGCACTCTTCAGCCCTGAGATCCCTGCCGAAGTACAGTGGTGACATGATGAGGAAGGAGCTTAAAAATTGTTTGTGTGTAGGAGGTGTATGAAGCACAAACTTAGATAGAAAGCAATGGAATACTGGGCAGGTAGCGGTTGGGTTGAGGTAATGATGGGGTGCTGCACTGTTTGAAAAGCCATGTCTTCTGCTGCACCCTCAGGTGCAGTAGTGAGGGAACCAAACTCATGTCTGCAGGCATGTAGTTTCAGGGTATGGGAGCACAGCAGGGGAATGCCTACCTTTTAGTCATCTGAAATAATGCCTTAATATGTCAGTTTTAAGACTAGGGCTGGGCGAAATTGTTAAATTCTGTTGTGCCTGCCGCAGAAGCAAAATGTGAAAAATTTTAATCAATTTTGCCGGAATCCGCCACTCCGCTACCCCTGCATATCAAAAAGAGCAGCGCAAAGATTCTCGTGCCGCCTTGTGATCCGAAATGAGCCACTCACAGTTTCTCGTGCTGCTGTGTGAACTTAGCATGAATCGAAAAGAGTGGTATGACGTTTCTCGTTCCGCTGCGCGAACTTCGTACCAACGGATAAAAGCAGCACGAAGTTCGTGTCGCTCCGTGAACCTAGTACGAATCGAACAAAAAGCTGCATGAAGTTCCTTGTGCAATAGTGCATACCTATCACGAATCGATCAAAAAAGCTGTGCAATATTGCTCGTGCCACTGCACGAAACCTAGCATGGTTAAAAAACAAGTGTAACGTTTCTTGTGCCACTGTGTAAACCTAACACAAATCGTAAAGAGCAGCATTAGGTTTCTCGTGCAACAACGCAAAACTAGTACAGATCTAAAATAAGCCCACACCAAGTTTCTCGTGTTGCTGGACAAAACTAGCACGGATTGTGAAAAAGCATGAAAAGTTTCTTGAGACACTGCATGAAACTACTACGGAACGAACAAAGACACGCCTGAAGTTTCTCATGCAGCTGCATGAATCTAGTACAGGTTGAAAAAAGACCTGCATGAAGTTTCTCATGTCACGAAACTAGCACAGATCGATAAAAGACTTGCTCAAAGTTTCTTGTGTCACTACACAAATTGCTCCAGAATAGAAAACTGTGCAAAGTTTCTCTTGTCGCTGCATGAAACTAGCATGGATATAAAAAAAAGACCTGTGCGAAGTTTCTCATCACACTGCACAAAACTAACATGGGAACGAACAACACACTCCATGCGAAACCACACAAAATCTGGGCAAAATTTCAGTGGTGACGGAAAAGTAAGGCCGATTTTGCAAGATCAGGTGGAAGCAGCATGCAGTGCACATTCCTCACTATTCGCTTTGTGGGCGAACATTTTGCTCATCACTATTTAAGATGGCCCTTGAAAGTGAAAATTGTGTGTGGGTGGCAAGGTGCACCTTGTTACTTCCCTTATTATGAATTTTATTATCCTCTTAAATTGAGAGACAGTATGAAGGGCTCTAGTCTCAAATTTTGAGAGTTTGCCTACTTGCGGCTGATACCATCCAGAACACACGCAAATCAATTTAAGTACAGAGAAAAAGAAAATAACAATTGAGAAATTAGATGAAGGAGAGTCACTGCCAATCAGAGAGGATGAAGGCAAAAATAAGAAAATGAACTTAAGGTAGCATCAAATTGGATAACAAAACTAGCCTGTATGATATAGGAACCTATTTCAGAGCAGACTGAACAGGAAAAGGGAAGATACATGTAAACTAAACTTGATTAGAAAATTGATCTATTTGAGTTTATTTAATTTGTTCCCTGTATCGTTACTGGCATCACCACAAATCAATGCCCTGATGAAGAGCCAAAGGTTTGAAACATGTGTTTGCAGGTTTGGTAAGATTGTCAGGTTTTGGGGGGAAATAACATGATATACCTTCTATGATGTCCATGAGGGTTTGTTAGGAATCAATCACATAAGCTTGTATTAAAGAAATGAGGAAGCTATTAAAGCAGGGATATCATGTTTAATGGAGTGCCGTTCTAAAGAATGCAAAAATAATTCCTTACTTTTTGAGTCTGTCGGACATGCCCGCAGAATTTTCTTCCTGACAGTTTTCCCTTTAACATCCTTCCTCACGTTTCCTTCAAAGCAGACTACAGCCTGGTTTCCCCGGGCGAGCACAGTAGGCCAAGGACAAGGATTCGAGTTTAGAAACGACTACGGTGCTCAGTCGGCACAGCACAAAAGCATAGTAACATAACTTTACATAGCAGGCTCTGAAGCTAAAACTCACAATCACCCAGAAATGAATTCCATCCCTCCAAATCCCTCGGAGTGAAGACAAGCACTGAGACGAAAAGAAACCTCGGGGCTTTTATTTGATTTCAGATTATGTAAAGTCTGCAATAACCTGCGGGACACTTGCCACGTGACGGCTTTGCACACAAGCCTCGCCAGGGCAAGCTTCCTTCGCATGATCAACAAGCGGTTTTTTAATCAGAAAAATGGGCCAGCATTAAAGGCATTTTTTTTTTTTTTTTATGTTTAAGGCGTGCAACGCTCTTAGAAAAAGACATGTCGTGGAAAAATCACAGCGTTCAGTAGAACAGGTCTATTTCAAAAGCATTTGCGACAATGGTGTAGTATCAAAATCATATCTCCAACATGAGAATTATCTTGTCAAAATTCTTTGAATTATCGAGTTCTTTCCGCCGTGCTTTCGTGGCTTGCAGTCCTTCCAAATACATTTGTTAAGCATTTTCGGGGGTGGAGTCTGCCCCACTCGTTGGTGTAGCCGTGGAAGGAATCTGCAGGGGGGAGAGGGTAAGGTGGACAGAGAGCAGTGCAATATGGTTAAAAGGTTTCAACCACACGGTTAAACACACAACACCACTGAACAGCAGACAAGCAAGAGACGTCAGGCCGGGCTACACCAGACACACGCCCGCCATTAACTAAAGCACTGCTTTGCCACAGAAAGCAAGGCACGGGCCAATTGTACCCATTACAGCCCGCGACCTATCCCTGCCCCTGTCCTCATGTTACCGCGGCTCCTGCAAATGGCCCAGGGAGGCCTGGCTTCTGCAACAGAGCCCTGCAAGCCATTACAGCTGATTGGATTAAAAAGTACTTACCCGGCCTCTCAGAGCTCGTACATCTCCATAATGTATTCTTTGGGCACCAGGCCAACGGCTCCGTTCATCTCTCCAACCCACCAGCCGAACTTGCTGTATTCCTAATGCAAAACAACGCCAGGCATTAACCTTTGGCCGAGCGCAGATAATGCAGTTTGGGGGAAGGGTACGTGGGTGCATGCACGCGCTTACTGTATAGACTCGGCACAGGGAGCAGGCACCTAAAACATGCGCTGTGTTTTCATTTTAAAGGCTTTAACTGCGATGTCTGCGGTGAGGTTGAACATCTCAATAGGCTAATCACTTTGCAAGTCACATGTCAATCACAGCCTTTCATCCTTCGGGGGTTCAATACTTTCAGTACTGACACGTTATTCTAGAAACACCTGCTGTTTGCAGCGTTGCGACAAGGGAACACAGCCGGGCAGGGAACATGTTGGCTGTTCCGACATCAACTCGCAACGAGGGCCTGATTCACAGAAGCGTTTTATAATGGCGAAAACGCTCTGTGAATCAGGCCTTCGCGGTTTTTTTTAACTGCCATGTCGTCAATGGGGCAGCTAACAGAGCTTCCGGGAAAAGCTCTAACACTTGATGGCGACACAGTGACAGAGCCAAGTAACACTGGCCTGCCACACGCGGCTCCCCTACCCCACCCTTCCCTACCCTTCCCTGTTAGTGGACCGCTACTGCATTTCATGGTATTTACGGCTGAAGAAATGAGGCTCCCCGCACGATATTCAGAATAAAGAGCATCGGCTCACAGTGAAGGCATTTAATCGAGCGTCCCAAGCTTCCTCGAGGCGCAGCGCCCAGTAAAATTACTAAAACAAAATGGATGCCACCAGAAGATTTCTGCGTTGTTTCGTCGGTCTTACTTGTATGTTTTTCTAATAACTTAAAGGTGCTCTTTTTCCCACCCTCCTCAAAGGCAGAGTGGGCCCTGGCGGCAGACTAGGCTATAATCCGCAGGCTGGCTAGCACTCTGCGAAGAGTGGCGTGATGGACACTGCACGCATGCATGACTGGAGGAGCTCTGGAAACCACACCTCGTGTTGTGACACTTCTGGAAATACCAGTTGGCCGGTTACAGATGGTCTCCACTGGGCCCAGTTCCTAGCATGTTGAGTTTAACACATCTACTGAACTGCGGTAGGTGCATGGATTCCAGTTACATGGTTGAGGTGGTCCTTGGCGTTGAATGACATCTGCACTGGTTATAGTGGGAGCATCTATCTGGTCGGCAAAATTGCCCTGTTGCTTTCCACTGTGCATTTGCAGTGTCCAAAACCCCATATGCTGCAACTGGAACAAGTGGAAACCCTCAGTGTAGTTTGAAAGGAAGTATTATATAAGTATTTTGAACGTGCTAATAACCTATGTCAGTGCATTGCTATTTTTGAAACTGACATCTATATTTCAACACTGAGTGCACTTCCAGTGTACACCCAGTACCCCAAAGCGGAGCACACAGACACACCCACCTCCACCCAATGCCTCACAGCTGAGCACATTTTAACATCTATTGCTATTAAATGCCCCAAAGTGCAGCCCACGGGCATACCCACCTCTACCCAGCAACAGAGTACAGTCAATCCACCACCTACCTCCACCACCCAACACTCCACAGCAGAGCACAGAATCACACCCACACCCATCCAAAGCCACCGCAGCAGGGCACGCAGTGACACGCTTCTCCGCTCAATGCCTCGGAGAGGAGCACACAGTCACACGCAGTTACACCTGACCCACCTCCACCCAAACCGCCCACAAAATGGAGCGCAGTCACACCCACCACCTCACATCGGAACACCCGTTCATACCTTTTTCCGCACAGCGGGGCACACAGTCCAACCCTCCTCTCGCACTTCCTCACAGAGGAGCACACAGTCACAGCCAACTGCCCTCAAAGACTTAAAGGGAGGAAAACAATAACACTAATTTCCACTAACAGTGAAGCACACAGTCACACCCACTTCCTCTCAATGCTTCCCAGTGGAGATAACAGTCACACTCAGCTCCACTGACAGTGAAGCGCTGAGCCATTCCCCCTTCCACTGAAAGTGATGCACCAAGTTACACCCACCTCCACTGACAGTGGATCATACCATCATACTCATCTCCACTGACAGCGAAGCACACAGTCACCCATCTCTCTCAGTGACTCAAAGTGGGGTACACAGTCACACCCACTGCCACTAGTCGCACACACTTCCACCCAACTGCCCAGATCAGAGAACACAATCACACCCATGCCCTGTGACTGAGAAGCACACAGTCACACCTAGCCCCTTCCCCTTAGAGCACCTAGTCACTTCCATGCTTCTGCCCCTCAGTGTTTTGACATTATCTGTAGCCAGAGCATCACTGGGCATTGCATACTTTTCCGACCAGCAAGCAGTTTATTTTGAGAAGAAGCACAACACATGAGTCTGATTTACAAAGCGTTTTTGAAAGCTATTGCGCCATTGTAAAACACCTTTGTAAATTACACCCCACGACTCTTTTAGGTTAAAAAACACTTTTAAGAAAAGGTAGACTACACCCTTTTACACATTTCTAGATGGCCTGGTCACTAGCTTCTGCAACCTTTGGCTCCCAGATGTGTTTGGACTACCATTCCCATCCGGCCTGTACAGCATAGTCAATGTCAGGAGATCATGGGAGTTGTAGTCCGAAACATCTGGAGAGCCACAGGTTGCAGACCCGTAACCATGCACAGGCATATGCGTTTTGGGATATTTAGTGAACTGCCCTGCAATGCTACATGCGGGGAGTGGTGGGCCGGGGGCGGGGAGGGGCATGGGGGTTGGAGGTTAGTTTCTATTTGCATACATTCAGGAGTTGACTGCACCTCTTGCTTTTTTCTGCTGGACATATGTAGACCAATATCAATAGAACTGGATTCAGTCGAAACCATGCAATATCAATAGAACTGGATTCAGTAGAAACCATTCAATATCAATAGAACTGGATTCAGTAGAAACCATTAGCAGATGCACAGCTTAAGGGCCCGATTAACATGGGAACGTTTTATTCTTTGCAAATCAGACCCTAAATGTCCACAGGGTAAAAGTATACAAAGAAAAATGCGCTTGAAGGAACAATGCGCATTGGCAACGTTGCCCGAAAACAAAATCGGGATGTTTCTTGCCGGATTCTGCCCGCTTCTAAGTGCTAAATATGACCTAATTGCAGTGGCTCTTGTTTCGAATAGTTGGCTGCTTAAGGCGGCCAGTAGCCTTTTGGAATTGATATATGAGTTGGAAGAAAAAGAGGACATTGTAAAATAATATTTGGCAAGATTCACTGCGCTCTATTGCTGCAAACACGAGAATGCGCACACGCCCACGAGCCTTATTAGGAAGGAAGCCCCGCCCACAGTGCCTGATTGCCAGGCAGATGTAGCGCTTGGCCGCAGACCACAAACTTCAAACACTGGAAGTGTCCGGAGACAAGGAAGCGAGGCCCTTCTGCTGCCCACGGGAGCGGCTGCCAGGGCAATAAAAGTGCAGGGGCGCCAGCAGCGCCTCCCTCCAAGAGAAGATGCTGGGCGGCCTCTCACTGGCTGAGCAGGGCTTGCGCCCCGCCCCCGCTCCCCCCCACCCCAGGAGAAGCTCCGCTCCATAAATCCTCCCAGGAACCAGCAACGCCTGATGTATTTTAAGTGCAACATGAGGCTTATTAAAGCACTGCCATGCGTCCCAAAGATCGCTGCTACCAGTTCGAACCCAAGGAATTTGTCATGCAAACATGTGTGTCTGACTCAGCACTTACACATGTAAGTTTAATTCACCGCTATTGCCGCAGCCTGTTATGAAACCCAGCATGTTTATAATGATTGGACTAGGTTAGGGAAGGCAGGGTGAGTTGTCAATGTTTTACAAAGCCCCGCAGACTACAGACCTGTTATTTAGCAGCCAAACATGTGCAATGCGGGATTTCCCAAGCAGTTCCATGCCACGCGCACAGTCTTTCTTGAACTTAAGGGTTTCGATTTTATCGTTATGAATGGTGAACTACCAGTCCCAGAATGCAACGGGGGAAAAGACATCGGGCATGAAGAACACATGGGACAACTTGAAAACTATGCGGCACGCCAGTGAAAATGGCACGTGCTCTGCAGACTACCCCAGACACTGAACGTACGCACAGTAACACAATGTCATTACAGGAGTCGGTGTATGCCCTGGGGTAAAGGTACTCGTCATTTTGTACTGGTTTTACCTTACTAGTGCGTTCTGACCGTCCTGCCACCATTTGACTGTGGTTAAAAGATTGGAAGACCGCCAAACAGCAGATCCCCCAAGCAAATGCATGATGGGGAACGTGGAAATTAGGTGAGAAATACCCACATTTTTAGAGAGAACGTGCCTCTCATACAAAATAATTTGTACTTGTTAAACGGTATCCTAAGCGACACTAAAACAAATACATAAAACAGGTTTAATGCAGCGCGAGTTTCGAACACGAGGAGGAGCAGTGCCGATTTCGTCCGCTGGAGGCGCCCGTGTCTGCAACTTGCCCACACATCTGAAATCCGAGAGCAGCCGCCGACGGCATTTCTCTTTCCGGTTCTATTAAACTTGGACCCCTGAAACTCCACGGCTGGGGGAAGTAAACACATCTGTCACCGGTAAATGTGTTCGGCGTTTCTTACGGGGAACGGGCGCTGCGTCCAGAAAACAGGCGAGATGGCCTGGGCCGAAGTGGCTGCGGCCCGCATCTGGCATAGCTCACCGCCCGCAGCTCCTAACCTGATCTGAAGCGCAGGCACAGCGAGTGACTGTGCTCCAGGAGGACTGATACAATAATGAAGCGTCCTTTAATCGGCAGGAAACCATTGCAGTCAATTTGCAAGAAATATTGCATCCCTTTGTACGACGTGTAATTATTTCCTATTAATCATGTGCTATAAAGCTGCATTATGTTATCACTAGGAATAGGCTTGCAGCCTGCTCCTGACAGCGTGCGGTGATTACTAGCCCAGTGCCACGCTTTAACCAGGCAGAAAGACCAAGAGGTGCTCGAGGACTTCAGGTCACATCCGAAAACATGGGAGCCCATGTGGCTTCTCCGTCAGATTATTGACTTGCGGACCAGAAGATCTGCTTTATAATCCCGGCTGCCCCATTGTGCCGGTTATGTGTGGTCCTGGGCACATCTCTTTGTTGCTCCTCAATTCGGTAATGTAGTAGAACTGACAAGTTTACAAACATGCTGGGCACCAACGAGAACTGCTCTAGAAAACCTGTGGCTGTGGCTCTCCAAATGTTTGGACCACAACTCCTATGATCCCTCACCATTGGCTAGGCTAGCTATGGTTGATGGTAGTTGTAGTCCAAAACTTCAGACAAACCAATATTTGCAGGGTCTAATCTCATGAGCCTCAAATTGGGGTAGCAAGTAGCTTCTTGTAGGCCATGGCCACTGCTTTAAAGCCCTGTGATGTAACTGATTGGAACAACTGATCTCTTTATTAAAAGTAAATATGTTTTTGCCTTTTTTTTTAATACTGGGCTGATTGTGCTTGTTTTCAGGCATCGTGTCTGACCATGCCGCAGCCTCAAGTTTTCAATAAAAAATTGTCCGAGATCATACAATGGTCGTTCATGGAGGAGGTCAAAGATGGATTCCTGAGGGCGGAAGGGGGTTGTCATGTCACTTCCACTCTGCTGTCCTCTATGATTTTGCTGAAGTGATGATACTGTCAATCAAGCTTCTTCGGCCGCAAGCCTTAAAGCACCTCAGACATTCAGCGCCTAGTGCTGTGCTGATGAAACAATTCTAAAATGCCAACCTCAATACTAATTAATAAAAATATGACCTGAATGTTTTCTCCCGAAAACTCACGGAAGTAGTTGTTGGTAAGTACAAAGACCCGGATAGTGGACTGGCCTCTTGTAAACCTCTCTACTCACTGATCTCAAACCATTTCATGCAGTTCTGAAGTTACATGCCCTGGCAGCCAATCAGATTGCTCTATTCAGCATTGCTTGCTTTGTAGCAGTTGATGCACTGACGCTAATTTAACTGTGTCTAAATAGACTAAACAGGCACCATGTCAGTAAGGATAAACCCCTAAACAGGAACACGTGCGCAGTACGTTAGATGGGGAATCCCCCTTTCACACCAATGGCAGAACAGCACACGAAGGGCCTGATTCATGGAATATTTGCCCGGTTCAAAGTGACTTTGCACTGCTGATTCATGGAACCGCGCAAAGTGTATTTTTGCCGTGCAAAGTCAGCGCGTAGTCATTTTTGCAGTACAAAATGACTTTGCACGGCAAAAATACACTTTGCACGGTTCCATGAACCAGAGTTTGTGTCGGCAGTGCAAAGTCACTTTTCAGCAATGCAAATTCACTTTGAACCAGGCAAATAATCCCTGAATCGGACCCTAAGACTATGCTGCACGGAGCATAACCTGCCATCATTGAGGCGGGGAAGTTTTTCATTAGGCGAGAATGCCACATGGTGTGGTTTCCTACCGTGTGCATAAGAGCAGCTATGAGCCGGGTCTGTGGCTCAGTGAACTAATGCATCCGCTTGAGGAATCTGTGTTGACCTTTTTGTCACAGGTTCGAGTTCTGGCACGTTCATCCTTCTGAGATGGGTAAAATGAATGCCATTGAGTAGGTTAAAAACCTCTGATATCTGTCTCTCATGCCGAGCTACGCGTGTGGGGGGTGATAATGCACTCCACAAATGCCCCCGTTAGTCTGTTATGTAAATAGTTGTGTACGGGCAGGCATGCACACCCGTCCTTTTTGTGCGCTTATGATTCTTTGTAATTTGGCATATGGAGGTAAGGTAGCCATACAGTCACGTGTTCGATGTTACCACTACTTTACTCTGTCCCACGGGTAACAAGGAATACGATGGAGGAACAGGAAGAGCTATGTGCCATCAGTGTCCCCATCTACCTTTCCTTCAGTCTAAACAACTGCCTCATTTTTGGACTGAACAAAATGCCCAATCAGCTTCACACCCACTCAGGGGCTTCAACTAGCTCCGAGTTTACGCTAGCGTGATATTCAAGACACTATACCCATTCTACAGGCGCCTCATTATCACAGCTGCACAGCAGGTCAATTTCCAAAGTTCACAGATTCATCCCGCTTACACTGTCTGCTCCAAAGAAGGCCGCCTACTTACTCACTGCCCTGCATTCAAACTAATAAAGGCCAAGATAACCTGGCACTGGAAATAAGAATTACCCAGTCCCTTATGCTGTCCGGGTAACTCTCAAGACACATCCATTCTGGCTTCCAGACACCTACACAGCACATTGGTCTCCCACGTGCCCCTTTTTGTTCCCCCAAGGCGTCACTGCCTTCACCAGTTCCTCTCCTGAAGCTATTGTAAGTTTCCTCCACCAGACCCAAGCCATGCAATGTATTGTTGCTGTAAGAGCACCTGCTCCCTACATGCACACATCCTAGCTTGCTGTTGCAGCCCCTCTCAACAATGAGTGTGGTGCTGCTGCGCCAGCCTCCACGGTCGCTTGGTGATGCTGCGCCACCATACTGCTATTAAGCTTGCAGGGAGCGAGGTACATGCAAGGGGACATGAGAACATGTTTGCATTTCATGTTCTACTCACAAATTGTGTGGTTTAGTATGCTCGTCCTTTTTGCATAGACTTGCATAATAGCCTGGCAGTTAAGGGGTTAAAGCCAGCACTTTGTACGTGCCTGTTTCAGTGCAGTCTTTCACCAGGTGCAATCCTTCCGCAGATGTAGCTAGAATATTACGGATGAGCTCTCACCACCAATGTGTAGAGTGGTAACAAGCGCGTCCTATGCATGCCAAAAATGGACCTGCCTGTGTGCAACCCGGTCTGATAGGATAGATACGAGGAGGGCAACGTCTACAACCTGGACATCTATCGGTGTCATGCAATTGCTTCCTCCAAAAATGCTCAATCTGGTAAAATCTGTCTGAAAAATTAGTATATTGGTAAAAACCTTAAAGCAAATTAATTTTAAATATCTACAATACAATAATAAAATAAGGTATTTGGCAGGGGAATCATACAGAGCAACACTTCCTTTGTTGAAAAGCCCAGCAGCATTTTGGGTGTAAAATACACCTTTCTGGCTACAGAAACTGCTAGCACAATCTCTATTCTTTGTCCATCAAGAAAGGTGCCCAGAAACAGGGGAAAAAGAAAGTTTACAGAATGTTCATCCGGAGGGGGGCACACCACAGGGGGTTAAACAAGCATGCAAGAAAGGAGCAGCTCAGATGCTGGACTGCAAGTAGCAGCGGTAAAAGGGGTCTCCTCACGACCCTTGGGGAAAACGAAACAAAAATAAACTACCAAAGTAGAAAAAAGTGGCACGATTATTCAAATGAACAAAAAAAATAAAAGTATACAAATAATATAGATTTGTAGTTATTAAAAAGGAAATAGCCTGTTGGAATTAACTCAAATGAAGTTTGTTTAATAATAAAGGACCATTTGAATGCAACTCTACTGCAATTTAATGCCTAATGGCCGATTCATGGAAATTTGAGCAGAAACCCTTCAGGGTTCGCGTGCCGATAAGGACACTGCGCGCAGATAAAAAAAATATACATCCTACGTATTCATGGAATTTACTGCGCAAAGTAACCATATTCACAAGCCGCGCCCGGAATGCCACCGACACACCCCCACGCAAAGCAAAAACAGCCAGGACAGCTACCTTTGTGTGCTGCCCCAGCACAAACAACTCACCCTTCAAACAGTGTGTGGGGTCCCCCACAAGCAGGCCTGCATCTCGAGGACCCTGCGCAGGGACCCACGTAACTGTATCCGACTCTATACCGCAATAACATGCGTATGAAAAATCATAACTTGGTTGAAATCTAAAAAAATCTGCGTACAAACCCCTATAAACTGTTCCTACACCCTGCTCCACTGCATAGGCATATCCCTAAATTGGATCGGAACCCCGGTTGCGTACATGCTCCCTGAAATCTGACATGCAAACCCACCTACGCACTGCGATTCCTATGCGCAAGAGTACTTATGCCTGCCTTTCTGACGTATAGTATGAAGAACTTGTTTGGCCATTTCCCGGCTAAGAGGTTGCGCTATCAAATCCATGAACACGTCTCAAACAACCATTTTTTTGCAAGTTCTTCCTCTTGTTTGGTGTTCTGCCCCCTTCCCAGCACTCTGCACAAGCCAAGACCATGGTCCGCGTGGAGTCTCGCGCAAGACCCTCGATGGCTTGCAGAGATGTGCCGAGCCTGCACAAGCTCCACGCAAGTCCAGGAAATGTACTGCACATTCGATTCCATGAGCCGACAATGCTAATTTGCGCGCTGTTTGGCACGCAAGTACCCTATTTCCCACACAAATATTTCCATGAATTGGGCCCTAAATATTTCATGCACATGTTATATTTGTATGTGTATTTGTTGATATTTGTAGACAATACGAAGAAAACGGAAGAGAAGATGAAAGTCAAAAGGTAGAAGGGAGACCGATAGGAGGGAGAAGAAGACACAGGAATGGGTAGGGAGCGAGAAGAGTCGACTGATAGCAGAGTTATAGATGGAGCAAAGATAAGCCAAGCAAACCGCTATCTCCCAAGGCTGTTGTTACGGTCAGCCTCTGCCAACCTGCTGGACGTACCCCGTTTCCTTAAGGCCTGAGCTGGAACTGTTCTTTTTCGGTGTTGGCCCCCACCATGTGGATTGCCCTTCTGGCTTTTATGAGAGAGATTCCGGATCATTTAAGCATTCGTAAAGTCCTTGAGACCGTTTTGTTTTAAGAAGGGTGTGGGGCTGATTGTTCCCTTTTGCCTGGTTCCCGCTCTTAACAAATCATTTTGCATTACATTACAAAGAGGTGTGGAACGAGATGGGGGAACACCAAGCAAGAGGGCAGGACTATAGTTAAGATGAGAGAAGGTAATTTAGGCTTTTTTCATTTTTTCCGTTTAAGCTTTTGAAGTAAGCCAATTATACTGCAAAACTGTTGCTATCATTATGTGGCAAGCTATTTATGAAAATAAGGTTATAATTAGATGTGCAAAAAACTTCATACCACTGCGCACAACAATCATTAGAAAATTAACACAGATGCCAGATGATATTATCAGAGCAAGAAATTATTTATTTTCATGCATTAATGTAAACTGGTCCTCAACCTCGACTTTCACTGCTGCTTCGCCAAATTCATCACTATAATCGTGAGGGCATTTAACAAGGTCTTCACGGCCCATAACTCCCAACACGGCCCAAGGGCATGGTCTATAAAGCTATTTTGCTTTAAAAAAATGCAAGAGAAAAAAAAAGAAGACAATCTGCCTGGTGTAGTTGATGGGAACTGGCTAGTTTACAGCAACCATATACAAACGAGATGAGGAAGGCGGGGCATAGCTTTCTGAGACGGACACGTATGCCAGGTGTGAACTGGCAAAGACTGCAAGCAGCAAGGGGTAGATGGCCACCCCTCATCCTAACAAAGTAGGGGGCGGATGATTTATGTTCCTGGACCGTGTTGGTCAGATGTGGCTTGGGTGAGTAAGAGAGTGGCGCTGGCAGGGGGGGCCTCTGCCTCCACCCTAAGAAGGTAAGGAGTGGGCTGTTTTTGTTTCCCGGACTGTGTTTGTGCGGCCTGGCGAGGAGCGGAGTGGTGCTTGTATGGGGGCCTCTGCCCCAGTGGTGTATTTAGGCTTTATACTGCCCTAGGCCCAAATAAGTGCATGTGCCTCCCAACTTTACTCCACCTCTGCCAGACTCTGCACCTTCACCAGATTCCGCCCCATCAACAAACTCTGTCTGGGATTGTCCAAACTGCACCCCTTCACCTCCATTTTGCCCACCATGTTGTCTCCATAACATTATAAAGACGTTTTTAAGGTTGTAGGGATTAGAAAGTTATTGTTTCCTCACTATTAATTCAAGCCTGTCATCTTCTATGTTATGATAGTTGAAAGAGTGTTTTCAGATCTCTGCTGCCCAAGATTTGGAGAAGGCAGTGTGCTCTACAGTTGAGTGCACTAGAGGTAATAGTTATGGCTAATTGTCTACTTTCGGTTAAGCCTGAAAACAATCTTTTAGAGGAAGTGATAAGAACATAAGCTGTCTGCCAACTGGACACAAGTGAGAGAAGGGTGGAACGAGGAATGTTGGTTTCAATGCTAATATCTGGTTTCTCTCACATATTGCCTGCTGTCTCTCTATGAGAAACACCTAGACTGGTCTGTAATATTAATGCAACATAACTACATTTCGACTTCCGGCCTTGTCAAGTAGTAAAGTTTACATATGAAATATATGCAAGTGGTACAGGCACATCTTATACAAGTTTTGAAAAGAAAGAACTCAACCCCCTTCTCATGGTTACAGCTCTGGTATTGGCAGTGGGAAAAATGGCAATAAGGCAGGTTACCTGCTGCAGTCGATATATCTCCAATCCCTTGGGGTAGAACGCCATTAAAATATGGCAAAATCACAAGTGAAGTTTGTAAACTCTGCCTGGGCATAAAAACCTCAGTAGAGTAAAGACAGTCGGAGAAGGTTCTTGGAATCCTTGGCTGTCCTTTCTCACGGTGGAGTAATGGATAATGGTGACCCTGAACGTTCATGTGTGGGAAGCATCAGCGTTCCTCGTAGCTGCACAATGCAGGCACCTTTTATCACTAATGAAGTGGTAATACTGTTTACATAATTGCTGTTTGTGCTATTGTCCAAAATACCTAACACTCCAAGAGTAGAATTGAGCAACGAGTCCGGCAGTCCAGCACAATATTTTATTTGTGGGTGTGGTTTGGGCTATAGGTCTTGCCAGCTTGTGTTTAAGGTAATTTAAAATGTTTGTTAACTCCGTAGAGTTGGTTGGACTGTACAATACATAGGAACATTTTGGGATTTGTGGGTAAGATATAGATGTCCTGCTGTTGTTTGAAGTACTGTTCCACAGTAAAAGTACTACCTTGCATTTAAAATATAATCAATGTAAAGATTACTTATAAGCATCACAGTTATGCATTGTGTGACATACTTTTTAGTTGGTTCTCCTGGTAGTACCGAGTGTGCAGCAGAATGTCATGAAAGACGCATGATAAATCCAGCAGGGGTGCCATTTGCCTGCTTAGCACTGAGCAGCTTCTGCAAAGATGGCTGAATGGATATCTTTGTGGAACACATTTACAGCTGTGAAACAGTGTGTACCTTTGGGACACAGTTTTTGCTCTCACCCTTCTATGGCGTTGGCTATCCTTTCACAGGTTTCTTGATGCACTTGCGCATTCAGATTTACTCTTCGCCATTTTAACTTCTCTATGATCTATTTCATGCTTGCACCATTTTGGCGGCCACTGACCTCTGAAATGTGGGGCCGGGGAGGGAAATTAGTGCTTGCTTCGCAACATCATTTTAGTGCCACCTGTGGGAACTCTGTCCTTGACCTTTTGCCCCCTGCATGCTTTTAATATTGTAAAATGATACATCATTTTTAACCTTTACATTTCTGAAGTGAAACCACTCCTTCTTGCAATGATAAAAAAAATATCATGTTGTGTATTTGAATAAAAAAGTGATTGCTGAATACGGTGTATTTGTGTATTGATTACAAAGAACTCCAAAGATAATGTGAAGTGGCACTACAAAAAAAGAGGTTTTGGCTGTTTTGCATATAAAAGATCATTTTGGGAAGATAAGAATGACCAAAGAGCTTTATATCTATCATAAATGTCTCTGAGAGGTGTATGACTGAATCGCTAAATACCTAAATCAAGCTGGATTTAGTACGTGTTTCCTTTTTTTGTATTAAAAAAAAGTCGACTTAATAATAAAGCTTTTGCAAATATCAAGCATATTTACACATTTGAACAAAGTATACAAATGAATGGGTCCAAAGGACGTTATGCTCAACGATACACTCCCAGACAAAAACAAACGAATTGGCCTCTGCATATATACACAAAGAATCACTCTTCAGTGCGCCCGCAGTCTTTTCGGATCTGACATGAGAGGAGGACGTGCAACTACAACACTGCCAGCCAGTACCCCCCTCTAAAATAACAGAAAGCCGTGAGTCGATGTGACCATTTCAGCGGTTGGAACCATTTTTTGATGATGTACACCTCCACTGTGAGGATTACACAGAGACAAGCCCACATGGTTTTTGCAGTAGCTCCACAGTTAAGACATCAGTCTACCCTGAACCTCGTCCTGATGAAGGCCGTGTTTAAAGACGGGGCACACTTAGCCCTCTGAAAAACGGCTGAAACACCTGGTGTAGACCCACTACTCCCTTAAGCTATAGCTTATTCAGACTGTTCACACAAGCAAAATATTCATCTGTGTTACTATTTTTGTCTTACATGTTTTTAGAAGTATATGTTAAATCTGCACACATTGTTATGTGAATCTGTTAACAAACTCCATTTGTTTTTTGGTCTATGTTATACACACACTATTAGGAGTTCGTTCCAAAAGGTTTTGGTTCAGTGTGTGTTTCAAAAAAACTTTTCTCCTTGTTCAGGTGTAGCCAACCTGTTTGTGATGTCTTTTTTCTGAATCATTTATTCTGAATATAAAAACAAGTGTTTTTTTATCTCTACTAGACAGTAGCGAAGAGTGATTCTTTGTGTATATATGCAGAGGCCAATTCGTTTGTTTTTGTCTGGGAGTGTATCGTTGAGCATAAGGTCCTTTGGACCTATTCATTTGTATACTTTGTTCTAATTTACCCCCCTGGGTAGAATAGGTCCCCAACCAGGAGCCCTATTTTTGCATCTATTTACACATTTGGCCATAAAAGACTTTAGCTGTAATGATTTCAAACAGCTCACAATTACTTTCAGTATTGTGGATCAACCGGACTCAGGGAAACAAAATAGGCGTTATAGTTTACAAAAATGACAAGCAATACATTGAAAATAAACTGCAATAAAATGACGCTCCTCTAGAAATCTGCCGCCCTAGGCCTGGGCCTAGTCAGCCTTGTTTTAAATACATCTATGCTCTGCCCCCATTTGAGTAAATATTCGGCCAAATTTCGGCTGAAAACCGGCCATTCGGCTTTCGGCTGAATAGTTACTCGTATACTTACTCGAAACCGAAGTTCAATACACCCCTATCGCAGACACACCAGTTTACGCCTGCAGCTGTTTCCAGACGTTCCCATACATAGACGCTCTAGAGTTTGTTTGGGAGCCACAGGTGATTTTCCAGTTTCTTTCAGATGCAAGCTTTTGCAGCAGGCAGGAGGTTGGGCGAGTGGCCGGTGGGCCATAGAGAGGCAACTTCAAAGAGACCTGGGAGAACCAGCACGCAGAAAAGAACTCGGCCCATGTGAAAAGCACAGTGGGAGTCCAAGCTACTGAGCCCTGAAAGAAGCCAGAAGACTGTTTTTAATTTCTTTTAAGAAGCACTGTTTAGAGAACGTAGGTGAGTTAATGAGGCCTCACCAAGCTCCACTGCGGGGCAGAATTGTTCCTCTTCTGCACAGCCCATGTGAGGGCATAAGATGTTGCACAACCGCAGCAGAACACAGGATGGGGATTTGTGCAGCTCAGATGCTGTGGCTTAACACGGGTTGCTTCTCAGGGTCGATATGTGCTCTGCCCAGAAACAGGGGAAAAAGAAAGTTTACCAGGAGGGGGGCACACCAGAGGGGGTTAAAGTATACAAGAAAGGAGCAGCTCAGATGCCGGATGGCAAGTAGCAGCGGTAGATCCAGCGCCTTTTGTTTGGTCGTTTCTTCCTGGGTACGAGATAATGCTTTATGTTGTGTAAAACCTGTACCCTCACATATCCATTTCTGTTTCAAAGCACTTTAATTGCAGTTTCCCTTACTATTGAATGGCATGGCTTTTAAGCTGTCGACATACCAATGAGGAAAGACTGACGTGGCTCCTCAGATACTTGATTACGTGATATGAATCTCTGTAGTAAACACAGGACCCACTGAGCTATATTGCCATCTGCGGTGAGCGAATGGACGCTCTGTGGCTCACTATACTCGCCAGGCATATATTTACATATTGACCTGAATAGTGCAAAGGTATAAAGAAGAAAGTAACATGCTTACAACGCTTTTGATTATCAGGCTGTGCCCTCATTTGACACCTGCATTTAGTTTTTTGATCACCTGACTATGTCTCTGAAGACGGTATCAAAATGAAATACTGCAGAAGACTCCGCAGCCTGGCTATACCTGGTTCCTGCTCAACAAGATACCTGAATACAATAACTTTATTCATAGATTTAGACTAATGTCACCTCTACCTTGAAAGTTACCCTTAAGGTAAAGATTGGGTACTATAAATGAAAAAATATAGCTGACAATTTAGTAATAATCACCCGTTCCACGGGCTGGAACGGGGTGGTAACGGCCCAGGGCCTTATGCTCGGGCCTTTAACGAGGGTCCCTGGTGCCGTTTCCACCCGTTCCTTGTGGATTTTACAATGCATTTGCAGGATGCCTGTGCACAGAACACATGCCAGCATAGCTGCCCCAAGAACTCACTCAAGCTGAGAGGACCAATATTTCAAGTATTCCCACTGTAACAAGATATCTTAATGGAGGCTGTGCCCAGTAATACCAGCATTGACACTGAAACAATTCACTTATGTTGGATAATGCCAGTACTGCAACTGCAAATACACACTCATGTTGGCTTTGCCCAATGTCAGTATTTCCACTGTTATTATGCACTTGTTTTGGCTTTGGCCAATAAAGCCAATATTGCCACTTTAAGAAGACTTTTTCAAGATGTATTTGCCAAATAATGCCAGTACCGCCACTGTAAGACTACACTCAAGCTGGCTTTGTCTAATAAGGCCAGTACTTTCACTCTCAGGTGACATTATCATACAGTGTATTTCAGTAGATATCACTGTATGCACACACTTATGTTGGTTTTGCCCCATAATGCCAGTAGTGCAACTAAAAGAATGCACTTGGCGTAGTCAAATAAGACCCATACTGTCATTGTAAATTCATGCTTGTGTTGGCTTTGCTCAATTTAGACAATATTGCTACTCTAGGAAGACATTGGACCTCATTCTGAGGTGAGCGCAAAGGGATACCGGGCACTGGTAATGACACTGGTGCCGGTAATCCCTTTGCGCCCTATTCCGAGGTCCCTTAGCGGGTCCCTCCCTTAACGCCTGGTTTTACCAGGCATTATGGACGGGACCTGTTAAGGGATACCGGGGTCAATAACGGTACCGCAATTTGCGGTACTGTTATTGACGCCCTCCCATTAAGCCCTATGGGGGCTCAAATGGGAATGGGGAATGGCTTTCACAATGGGGATTTACCAGTCCCGCCAAGGTCGGACTGGACCGGTAAGTCCCCATTGAACGAGGGCGGACACGGCCCCGTTATTGGTGCTAGTCATGGCGCTAATAGCGCGTAACCTCGTAATGAGGCCCACTATCTTGCTGGTTGTTAGTGCAGTGATAGTGATAGTGGCGGTGGTGATAGTGCGCGGTATAAATATCCTTTAACATTAACATGCACATGGCAAACATGTACTTCACCTCGGAACAGCATAAACACGCCACTCACCTCCAATAAAGCCAAACATGAGTGCCCTCCTTCAGCAGCATGGAAATAAAACAGTGCTAGCAGAATAGGGGCTGCCTAGCACCTCACCCCACACACCAGAAAAATAGGCGAAATGCAGCCTTTTACTAGGAACGCAGTGGAAAGGGAGAACATTGCAGTTTACTGTGTGCGAGGGGACATGTTTAAATAGCATCTTCATAAACCGCCCATAACCCTCTCTCGCGTCAAATTTTCAACTCTGTGTGTAGTTTCTGGAAATATGTGTGCATTTTAAAAATGTTAGTTTTAAGGCCATGCACGCAAAATGAACTGAATTTGAATTGAATTTATTAAGAATGTGGCCAGCTGTCGGGGCCTGTTTCTATGTCATCGTTATTCCTGCTGAAGAGTAGAACATGATGAAAAGGTGTTCCTTGGACATTCCAGCAACCACAACTGTTGTCTGCCTCAAAAGGGGCACTTACAACTGTGTATACCTTCTAAACTGGGGTTTGTGTGTTTCAGTGCATAGGGGACCTGGCCTAGCAGTTTGGACAGGGCTGCTCCCATTGGTGGCAGTATTTGACTGATTTGCATATGGCTGGACCCCTTTTGAAATGACGCAGACAGACTAAAAAACAGTGGCATGGAAGGTTGCCCACAGCAATGACCGTGGTTCAGATTAATTCAAAACCTTCCACCCATCATTTGTCTGGTTTTACCTTCTAAACTGCAGCATACATAATTTTTTACTTGGTATATATATATTTTTTTAATGATTTTTATTTGCATAGCGTTGCATGTGATTGACAATGGTTTGGGGAGGTTGAGGGCCAGCATTCCAAGGGGAAGATAAAGAGACTACAGCCCCACCAATCACAAGGCAGAGGTTTCCTCTGTGGTTGCTGGGCTTCTGGTGGGGGCTTCTAGCGGACATTCCTGCTAACCAGTTGTAAAAGGTTTCTACTGGGTGTGGGTGTAGCAGATGGCTTTTTGGAGACCTACTTAATTACTAAGGACCAAATGCAGGATGATTCGAGTTCCATCTCAGAAGTAGGAAATTGTGTCAAGCAGTGCCTTGTCGAAAAACCACGTGTTCCAACTGGTTCAAGCAGGGACCATTTGTAACTGGATTTTCCATCAAGAGGATAATATTTGAAGCGACTGTGGTGTAAGGACGCCAGTGGCGACTAGCATCACAACTTCTTTCAGAAAACACAGCCCCTCTGCTTGCTCTTCAACTATAGGGCGCCGCCGTTTTCAGGAAAGCCAACAAACAGCAATTTCAAGATGTGCCTTGTTTGGGCCTCCACCCCCCTCACCCTCCTCCTCTCTCACTTCCCCACCTCACGGGCCAACCTCTGCTGTGCAACGGCTTCTGGCTCCTGGGAAAATACTTCCCCATGCTTGACACAAAGGATGAAACCGTGGGCAAAATTCCTCCTGGCAATAAAGCTTTGCAAGCCCAGTGGCGTCACCGTCACGTGGCATCCCCGTTGCTCGCGAGGAAGCGACAGCAGGGAACTGGGTCCAACCCCGCTGCCCTGGCAGGGCTCAGCTCCACGCACCTCAGTCCACGGGAGCTAATTTACTGCCCTGGGAGAGAGGAGGGGAAGGCCTGGGCTGATCACGAACGGACAGACAGGACTTAGTTTGAGAAATGAAGCGTCCAGCAGAGTGTTTAAGCCCAGGCTGCTATGCCACACGAAAGCAGAGTGCTACTGGTGAGGGTGGGCTAAAGGAGCGGCCAACAAAACATAGCCCAGTGCCCCCTTCTGTCCTCCTCCTATACTTTATACCCCTCTTTACTGTCCCCGCCTTCCAGTCAATGTGCATTGCTTCTCCTCTTCCCCTTTAATGCTTAAAGTGCAGTCCCGGTGGTAGAGGCGCCATTGTCCCGGGAGGATAGCTCAGCGGCAACGTGTGCGCCTTGAAAGCAAGACAACACGAAGCAACACAGGTTCAATCCCCGGGTCCGCGCTTAGTAACCTCTGGGTGTTTAAGCGTGTTACAAAAACGCAACTAAGACAAAAAAAAAAAAAAAACAATTACGCAACTAAAAAACAAAGAATTCCTGTAACAGCGCCTCGATGTGTGAGCGCTTTAAAAATAAAAATAAATAAATGTGACATGACCAAGGTGGGTGTGTAATATCCTTCCTTCCTACTGTCAATGGGAAATAATTAAATAAACGCTTGGCGGTGCAATCAATGCACATGTTGACAAAACTACTTCATTTCATTACCCGCCCCTCCCACGAAAATCCCCAAAAGTAGGGCTGATGCAGTGTCAACTTGCTGACCAGTTACAATGATGCAATATTAATATATGCATCACGCATAGTGTAACTATAAAAGCAATCTGCTTTTTCTCAGCTCTTCGATTGCATATTGTGAAAACATGTTGCAAGTTTGTGCAATTATCTGGGCAGCTTTCAGGTCTAGCTGCAGACTTGCACACCGTTTCTTTGGGTGTGTAAACAGGCTCGAGATTTATTACCCGTCCAGTTCAAAGGTCATAACTCTGAAAATGCCAGACACTTAATGGAAGGGATGGGCCCAGTCCGAGGTTTTTATGGTCCCGTGACAGCTGCCAATTGAAAAACCTCGAAAAAAGCTGCACGCGAAGCTTTCTTCTCACAGAAAAGTATATATCTTTAAAACAAGTCTGCAGGAAGGATAAACCACTTGCCTCTTAAACGGGCCTTCTTTTTTTCTAATGGAGAAGTTTAGAAATGCCACATGTTGGCTAACATTGAGCACGTGAAAGCCACGGTTTACTGCTTGGTGTGCGTAGGGTGGTCTGCCATTTCACACACTGGTGGTACAGAGGGTGCATTTCCACTAGCCTACATTATCCGCTGCAATGCACAACACACCGCAATAACTATGCTTTGGGCCCGTACACTATTTATGTGCCTGGTATTTTATGTCGCTCCCTAGACGACAGCATGCGCTTGCCTCAACCCCCGCCCCTTCCCTGTCGTCACTTCCCTTGTCTCCCCTGTCACGTGTCACGGCCGAAGCCAACAACACCGCATAGTCCCGAAATGATCAAATGGCACTGCCCACATCCGCACCTCTGCACAGGCTGCAGCCGCCTTCTTTCCTGCTCTTCCACACCCTGGCACCTAAGTGGGGCCTGAGGAGGCGAGACACCCTTTCCCGTGAGGTCTCAGCCCCCCGCAACTTCCGCGGCAGCGTGCCCCGTTTCATCTTCTTTCATCTGGCATTCAGAATCCCTTCCAAAGCCGGTACTCTGCAAGGATCACAGGCCTTCAGACCCCACCACGAGTTGCCTTAAAAGTAGGCCCCACGGTGGACGAGTGCAGCTGCCGGCACATTCTCTGCAGTGCCAAATGTGCAGGCAGCCCCGGGCCTTCTGCGCTGCCCTACCAAGTGAACCGGCGTATACTTTAGAAGACTGGGCTCCTGCTGCCCTTCCCATTAATCCCGAAAATATTGGACACATATATAATAACAATTATTATTATTAGTAGTAATATTTATAGTGCCAAACTAGCTCAGGAGCACTGCAGTGCTATGCAGGTCATAGAACAAAGCGTTGCCAGTGAGAATGCTGTCATCTAGTAAACGTTACTAATAATTATCACAGTACAACATATGGATGTGGTGTGCACAAGATGGATGGAATTTAGGTCGCCATGCAGGAATACCGAACACGGCAAAGGCGGCTTGGAGGCTACAGCAGACACAGATGATATGACTACAATGTACTTGCTATTGTGATCACAAAGATATACAGAAACAGGAGCACATTGGTGTGAAACAAACAATGCATATAAATGTGGATTTTATTCAGACTGATGGGCGACACAACAGACAATTAAGCAACTCGACAAACAGGCCTACGATGGTGGCCTAGCAGAGCATTGAGGAGAACCATCTCCGGTTCCGGGAAGCACCTCAAAACCTTGCTCTTTGCTTCTGCTTTCTCTCCCCCTCTCCCCTGCTAAATTTTTGACTGAAACTGCACTGAATCTGCAACTGGGCCACTCTCACCAATCTCGGTCCTTGGCCCAGCCACTCTCCACTTGCACTGCCTCCCTGGCAACCCCTGCACTGCGTGACTGTCTATGTATCCCTTCAGCCCCCCTTCCCAGCACTTGTCTGCACTTACCTTGCACTTGCCACCAGCTGGCCCTAGTATTTATTTGTTGTTCTACTTACCCTGTACTGCACTCCCCCCACCTTTCCCCTTGCACTTTTCCCTTCCCTCCACCCATGCACTTGCGCGATCTGAATGACACCTGGCCTAGTAGGATCGTTGTCTGTCTTCCCTTTGTTCCCCCCTCCCTGCCTCGTCGCGCCTTGAAACACTTGTGTATAGGCGCGTTACAAATGCCATATCATATCATTTTAAATAAGAGAACACAACATTAAACTAAATCGATCATACTTTGTTGTTACTTTTTACAAATCATTGTTATAGTACCCAATTAGTGTGACATTGCCTCGAAAAGGCCCACAGGGAAAAGCCCAGCAGCTTAAACTGATGGCCATACAGTTGGCAGTTCTATTAGTTTGTTGCTACTTGTCACTTTACTACTAACATCACTAGGACTACATTTTGAGAAATTGTTCTACTATGCATTGTGAATAAGTAGAATACAAAAGTGAATCATCATTTTACCTGCACGCCTGTTTGGAGTAGATTCTTCCTTCGAGTTTTCATATTGACTAAGCATTTTGGCTGAATGCCTAGTAAAGCACAGCAGCAGTGAGGTTCAAATGACTCTGTTACAAGTAGGCGCAGCTTTTACGTGCCCGTGTGCCCACTTGGTCTATAAATAGCTGGAATTTAGGTCACACCAAGATGTTGGAAGTCAGGTCTCCAGTTCTTTCCTAAACTGAAGGAGTCTTGGTGCCGGCTGGATTGCCACCGGGATGGAGTTCCGGTGGACCAGAGTATCACATGGCTGTTTCCTAGTTTTCTCCTTCTGAGACAATCTAGTTTCCAGTCTGGTGATGGTCTTACTGCCAGATGACCATGTGATGACCAATGATTTTAATTTGGCATCAGGTGTGCCGGCGTACTGGCAGTGGTTGCTTTGTAGGTGAGGCGTGTGATTTTGAACTAGATAGGGACCGAGAAACAGACGAGAAGAAGCGGAAAAGTATAGTTTCGGGCCAAAATATGGTACATTGTGTCGCCACACCCTTGAACCCCCGATACAGTGCAACGAACAAGGCCACTAGGGAAGGAGAAACGTAACTGCAATGGTGGTGGAAAGCCGCGACTACCGCTGCTTTCAGTCCGGCAACTGCGCAGGCACCACCAGCCCTGGGATGTCAGTAGCCATTGAAAACTTTATGCAGGGCTAAGCGGCAAAATTCAGCCCAAACTCAAGACTCAGATTCAAGACAATACTTCCTGATAGGTTGGTGCTCAGAGAGATCTGTTTGGCTGCACTGCAAATCTACTTGATCGAAACTCACCCAATCAGCTGCAAGGCCACCCAGCCATTGGTGGGAGGGGCCAGTTCATAGCACCGCAATTAAAGAAAACATCCATTGTTATTTCGCACTTTTTTACATTGGTTTTGGATATGCACTTCAGCCACCGGATTTCCATCTCAAAAGGAATAGAAAAAATACTTGACTATATTGTTCATGAACCGAAAAGCGGGAGGGGATGGTGTTAAGAAATGGGGTGTCGTCTCATCCCCTGGTGAACAGATGCATGGTGTTAGTGGTGATAAAGGGGGAGGGGGTACATATGCATTCACCAAAATAGTGCATGTCGTCAGGTTTCTCTCTAGTGTGCTTTCTATTCCATTCACACACAGGTGTGTGTTAATGCAGAGACGTTTCAGTGTTGCCCACCCACGGTAGTAGACGGTCCTAGTAAAAGGAGTCGACAATAGGGTTTGATGCACTCTCAGCGCTCGGTAAAGCGACTGTTGTCATCGGACACATCGCGGTTGAAATTGCAGTTGGGACTTAAAGCAAAGATCTAATCTTCTCTGCTTATTTGTGTTTTCTCAACTTTTTAACTTTTCACCTATTTGCTTATCCGTGCATTTTGTGTACTTATGCCATCATTCGGGGGTAACACTCCTGGCTTGACTGGTAATGACTTTCCAGCCCTTGCTTCTGGCTCTTCGGTTCCCTGGTTGCCTTCCCTATAAGAGTCCATACCCCTTGAGAGTCTCTTATGCCTGGTCGCATTGCAGGAATGCAGCCCTTTCTTATTCGTGCCCATGGGATCTCTTCACAAAACCTTTTTCCATGCAAGTGAAGAGATGCGCGCATTCTGTGGTGATGAAAGGGGCGTTTCTCCGCGCAGAAAAGCCAAACACCACCCTGCGCCTCTTTGCTACAGGCACATGGTAATGCACCGTTATGGTCCGTCGGCGCATTATTTTTTTAACCAGCACAGCACCTGTATGAACCGCTGCTTCCCAGCTTGCATTTCCATCCCTCAAACAGGGGCAGACTCTCAAAGTGGGAAAAAAGCACAGAACAGGTTATCATGCCATGTTCTTTCTAGAGAGGGGCACCTGCTACCTTTTTGAAAAGGGGCAGAAAGTTACTTTCCATCAGTCATCCTCGTGAGTGTAAACGTCCCTCTCTCACCGCTGTTTGGTAGATAAGTGAGTGCTTTGGTGGAAGAAACCAATTAATAATTCAACAATAAGAGCCTATGCATTGTGGAATGGTCCTTTGGGGTAGTCATTCTCCCAGAAAAATCCATATCCGAGGAACAGTTGCCCACCATCCATTTGGCCTGGCAGGGAGTTACAGTAATTAAGCGCCAGTCTGAGACAGGAGATATCAAGATATTTTGGAATGGTTGATGGGACAGACTAACAAATGCCAGTAGCTGCATTGAACGCCCCGGCAAAGCCCACAATGTCTTTAGGTACAAAGAGTAGCTTAGCACAAACTATCCAGTAATGTACTTTGAATACTGTGTGGGGTAAACTAGATGCTTGGGCACGAAGCGCGTTATCCTTGATAGCCAATTTAATGGCCATTAAAGACCTCTTTGGAAGTATGGTGATAACAGTAAAACATGTGCTGTTTGCAGTACCATGTATTGTGAAAATACCACCTAATTAGGAGTTGGGATGGCTTGCAATATTTACTACATATGGCATATAAAAAGCACTAAGTGACATTTCAATTACTACATTTTATTTACCCTTACCACCCTACTCAGAATGGGATTCTTAAGAGTACTACTTTCTGAGATAAAACTATGAAATGAAGAGGCCACAGGGCTGACCTGACTGCCCATTACATAACTAAAGGACGAATACATCTTGTTATCCAAATCATCAGTGGTGAAGGCTCATTTTTCATATTGTAAAAATATTTGTTTTCAGTAAATATTCCTTGCAATCCCAACTCGTAAGTAGGTGGCATTGTAAAAATTAGGTGTTTCAAATGCCACATGATTTTACTGTTATGACAGGACTCCTAAAAAGACTATTAATTAAGCAATAAACTCTGACAGGTGAGGGCTCTACCGGGTCAGGTAATGCCAAGGGTCAGGGGCCTGAGAGAAGTGAGGGCCTCAACGTTAGCCAGGGCATTACCAGACCAGCTAAAGCCAGCCCGCCTGGAGGGGTATATTGCTATTAGCACCCAGGCATGTTTTTCCGGGATGCAAATCTTTTTTTTGGTAAGTTGGAATAAACGTTAACAAATGTTTTTAAAAACTACAAACCAAGATGGCCGCCATGGACAAGTGACGAGGGAACTACGCATAGTCCCTCCTCACTGTCCATTGTGGCCATTGCCACAGTGAGGCAAGTGCCAGGAACATAGAATGTTCCGATGCTGGCGAGGGACTAGGCAGGTAAATGTGGTATGGGGGAAGGAGGAGTGGGTGCAGGAGGCGAAACGTGGGGCGGGTGGAGGAAGGAAGTGGCAGGGGATGACTTACCTGCTTTCTGGCAGTGAAAACATGGCGACCTCGCACTGACCAGGGAACTCGAACCCCTGGTTTTACCTTTAGGTAAAGTCCACGTTCCGATCTCCCTGATTGGCTGGGAAGCTGCTTGGCCCTTTATGATTGGCTGGGTGGCTGACTCCATCTCTCCCCCCGGGGGGGGTGTTAATGCCCATTAAATTGACTTTCAAGGATACTAGATTCATGCTCCAGGAGCTAGTTTACCCCACACAGTATTTCAATTATTGCGTTTTGTGTGCTCAACCTCTCTTTGTACCTAAAGACAGTTTGGGTTTTACAAGGTATACAGCTACTGGGATTAGTTGCCCTGTCCCATCATTCCAGTGCACACCAAAATGTCTTTACCTCTTTGATCTTAGACAGGTGTTTAATTACTATTACCCTTGGATAGGCCAAATGTGAAGAGGGACTACTCTTTCTCAGAAATGGGCGTGTTTCCACAGGAGAGGCTACCACCAAAATACCACGAAGGATAAACCCATGGCAAAGGGAAAAAAGCCTCCAGACACCGCACCATTGCAGTATTGCTTGAAAAGAGCCAAAAAAGCCTTGAAAGGGCTCTTTGTTACTACTGACTCTTTGGGCCTCATTACAACTCAGGCGTTAAGGGTTAACGCCACCGTTAACCCTTAACGCCTGATTCTGATTTTAACGCCTGCTTTTAGCAGGCGTTAAAATCCATGGCGCTAACCTGCCATGGTGCTAATTACGCCGCCGTAATTTACGGTGGCGTAATTAGCGCCTTCCCCACTCCCATTATGCCCTATGGGGCAAAAATGGGAATGGGGAAGGGAAAATGGGAAATGGGGATTTACCGCCCCACTCACCTTGGAATGGGGCGGTAAATCCGCCATCCACCATGGTGTAAACAGAGTTTACACCATGGTGGTAAAGTTGGTGCACTTAGCACCAAGGTTGTAATGAGGCCCTTTATATTCGTATAGTGTTATTTTAAAATTCATTTATAGAGAACATATTTGCCATGAAGAAGTCTCTTGGTGTGGCCATTTACATTAACCGGCACTCAATTGAGATCCGCAGAGCTTGTTGCAGAGACAATAACCAGGCTTTTAACTCTGTGCATAAAGTTACGTAGTACTGTATTTCAATGGATTTCGACAGTGTGTTCCATACAAAAAAGAGCAAAGTGCTTTAAGGCACAGATACGTTTCTGGGCGTAGATTGTTCTTAGTCAGAGCCTTATTTTGGTGCACTATGACTCTCGGGACTACGTTGAGAGACTACATCACCTTAAAATCCCAAACCCGCAAGGGCCAGATGGCCACGACAGCCAGAGACTCAACTCTACTGGGAACAGGCATCATGGGGACCACGCAAATCCGAACAAGTCAAGAGCAAAGGAACCCTTCTCACTAGAAAATGATTCAGGGCCTCATTACCGGTTTAGCGGATTTGCCGGTCGTAAGTCCGTAAGTCTGCGGAAGGCTTGGTCGAACGAAGAATAAAACAAAGATATAAGTCGCTTTAGAAATCTAAGCAGCTTGAGCAAATGAATGAAAGCAACAGCGACTAATTGCGGAAGAGACACAGAGGTGCAAAAAAATAAACAAGCTTTCCTCGCTTACATTATATGCAGACTGCCGGTTACACCGAGAAGGGGATGGTCTCAGGAGGAGATCACCGGACTGCAGAAGGTGGTTAATGCTCATGTGATTCAATGCACTGCTCCTGAACAAACGCATAAGACGGAAACATGGGGAAACCAAGTGGGCATGCTCCATGGGGCAGGAAGAAGATCAGACTCATTTTCTTTTAATTTGCCCTCTTTGCAGATTCTGGCTCAGGCCTTTTTACAATGCAAACGGAATAAGGTCATGGCCAACAGCGATGCGGTACATGATGAACTGTGAAGACTCAGATTATATATACAGTTTGGTTGAGTTTTTCAAGGGGGGCGGCCTTTTAAGGAACAATCATTTTATGCTATGAGGGTTTTTAAAGTAATGTTGATCTATGCTATTGTTTTATATGTTAATGGAGAAATCGGAATAAAACATGTCTGGCGAGGTGTGATACAGGAGCACAAAGTGGCCCCCTTCACTCTAATGTTTGGAAGGAATGTCACCAATATGAGGCTCGGTCGATGAGGGAGCAGTGCACGTTGCAAACTAATAGTTCCTTGCACTGTTTTTTGATCTGATTTGCTTCGTGTATTATACTGATGTTTTTTAATTGTATATATGTATACATTGAAAGGTTGATCTTATTCAGCCAAATCAATAATAAAAAAAAATAGTTCCTTTAAAAAAGTATAGTTTACAAAACAGTGTAGGGTGCACATTCCCCCTCCAGGGCCCATCTTTGGCGTTCAGTTGCTTGAGATAAACCAGGCTCAATGTGAGAATGGCGGTGTAAAAACAGGCAGAAACATGTTGTTGCGTTTACGGCACATGCTTTTTTCTTATCAATTTTATTTTGGAAAATCATACCATAAAAGTTACACAACCCCTCAGGGGGCAGGGGGTAGGGAAAGTCATGTTTAACTGTTACAGCTCGAGGTCGAACAGATGGATAAACGGTATGAAAAGGTGAATGTGTAAGAAGTTCTGACCGTGTTATGTAACCTTGAGTTCGTATTTTCTTTTTAATGTAATGTGACTTCCAGAGAACAAAATTCAATAAAACCGAATAGTAAAAAAAAAAAAGTTACACAGCAACATAAATTCCAAAGGAAATCAAGGCTTTGATAGCAAACATGTGTTAAAAACCCACAGACAACAAGAACAAACATGCTTTTTTTTTTTTACTACCATGAAAGCAGAAACGTTCACAACGCATGAAATTCTGCTTACGAGTCCGGCATTGCTGGTCATTGGGTCGGATTTTCCCGGATCCAAGATCTGGCAAAAAACGGTCTCTCTGGGTCTCGGATCCGGAAAACTACTTGCGCCCATTAGAGTGACCTATCGCCTTGTGTTCCTAAGACCGGGATTCGAACGCGGATCACCAGGATCAAAGTCGAGTGTCTGACCCACCAGCCACAGCAACCTCTGGTTGCACAGTGAATGTTTCTGTTAGGATAGTGCCCTGCAGAAAATATTCAAGCACAGCTTTGCAAAGCCGTGCACCTTTTCTAATGTGCTGCAACATTACAGGAAACTCCTCCTTTCTTTAATAATGTATTATCTCCTGAAATCTAAATGTTTAAATATGCGGGTTGGGGGGTGCTGAGCAGTGGTGGAAATGGAAAAAATGTGGTGGGGGATCCCACAGCACAAGGGCCGAGTTTGGGTGGCAGTGCCCGAGGGGGCGTGGTCTAGAGGGGGCAGGGTTCGTAGTGGACATCCAACAATGCTGGAATACTTAAATTAAAAAAAATAATAATAATAATAATAATTTAAACGCCCGCGACGGCAGCATTGCCTTTTACCGGCGGCTTTGGCACTGGTGTGTAACGCACAATGCTCGCTACATGGACAACTGAAAGGAATCAGTTGTACATGTAGCGAGCATTGTGTATTACACACCAGTGCCAAAGCCGCGGTAAAAGGCAATGCTGCCGTCGCGGGCGTTTTTATTTATTTGTTTATTTTAAGTATTCCAGCGCTGTTCATGGGCTTGAGCAGCTGACTATGGCCGTATCCCGGGATCCGGCTCCAGATCTCGGGCCGGATCTCGGATCCACCGAGAGACGGCCCAATGACCAGCACTGGTGCTGAGAAAAATCTTGTGCGTTCTCCCTCACCTTAATTTACAACCCATGCGTGTAATTCTAACCCCCCACGCCCCTGGCGCGGCTGGTGGGATCCCACAGTTCATAATGTCCATTTCCAGCACTGGTGTCTGCAATTACTGCAGAGCTCAAGATGACCCATCGGTGAACCACTCATCAGGCCCAATAATGACACTGCTGACCACGGGGCAAGAAGCGCCCTCATTACCACACAATCATATTAAAGCACGCCACCACCCGGCGCCTACTGCATGTGTCCGGTAGAGCCAGTATTTTTTCCCATACTGGTGCGCCCTTTTCTTTTACGGAAGGATTCCTGTGTTCTGCATTTCCATTGCACACGTCAAACCTGCATCACATGCTGTGGTAAGTTACGTTTACACGGGCCTGTGGTTCGGCCTAAAGTCGGTGTGGAACGTGCATTTCGTTCTGCACCGAAGTCAGGCACCCCACGCATGCTGTCACGACCCCGTTGAGGCATTTCTTAAACACACCATGATTGCCTTTCCGTTTTTTTTCTCAACAAAGAAGAGCCAGTTGTGATTTATGTCAGCGGTTTGTTGACAATGATGTGAAAGAAACCCTCATACCAAGATCAAAGTTAAGTGAAATTTATGGCAGCAATTGTGGAAGCATAAACGGAGAGGCCTGTGCACATCTCATGTTCCGCCAGCGGATGGCACCAAACAGGAAAAAAAGGCTTAGACCGGCCAAAGCAAACCTCACTCCTGCCTGTGAGTTAAACCAGCGAAGCATGCGGGGGACACCCCTCGCGTGCCCTGTAATAACAGTATATAAAAACGAGAAATGGGGAACTAAATCCATAATCTTAACGCTCTCTGCAGGATCTGCAACGCGGTACCCGTGGCACGCTGTGAAAGTATCTTGCTCGGCGCTGCTCGCCCATCTTAATCTCTCCGCTGGCCGCCCTTAGAGCTCCGAAGCGGCCATCAAACGGCGTGCGGGCCCGTGAAAAACCATCATAAATAATTTAGCAAGTACGATGCGAGGGGGATGCGATCAGATATTTCAGCCACGCAGATGCAATGTTATCTCTCCGGTTTGAATCCCAGCTCAGAAATGACACTTCCTACGATTGCAGGCAAAGCGCCATCTCTCTGCTTCTTTAAAAATAAATCTAACGCATTGAGACTCTACAACGCGGGGCCTTTAATTCAGGGCGAAGATTATTACCCATGAAGGGCTGATACAGAGGTGGGCGTGGCTTTTAGCACAAGGAGCAATGGCATAATGCTCAGATTACTTACCATAATCTTTATTACTCCTACTCCTAGTCCTATCTTCCTCGTCACAGTACTTACTATAGGAAGGTATGATATGATATGATAGGTTATTTATAACGCGCTTAATATCCAGAGGTTTCTAAGCATGGACCCGGCGATCAAACCTGTGTTGCTCCGCGTTGTCTTGCTTCCAAGGTGAGCACGTTGCTACTGAGCTATCCTAACGAGGTGCTCGGACTTCCGATACAACCCTGTCCCAAAAATCCTGTTTTGTTGTAGCCCCTTCCCCTATGATCCAGAATATAAAGCACCGGACCTGTCCTATGATCCTTCTGTCTATGCCAAAGGAACCGGGATGATCTTACCATGGGTAGGGAAAGGAGGGTGACAGTACTGTGACAAGGAAGAGTAGGCCTAAGAGCAATGAAGATTACCGGTAATCCTAGCATTACATTAGGTGACCAGACATCCCAGTTTTCCCGAGACAGTCTGGGGGAAATCGCCTTTCTTTCCCAGTGTCCCAAGATTTTTTAAATTAGATGAAGCCCGTCCCGGGATTTGATGGGGGGGCGGCTGCGGTCCCGGTTTTTCCCGGAACCGATTCAGAAATCCTGATATGGGGAGCCCGGCATCACTCTAACTTTGCGTGAAGGCTTTTCACGCCCCCATCTTCTCTGCCTTCCCCTCCCTGGTCGCTCTCCTCCAATAAGAGGAGTGTGCCTGGAACACACACAACACCCCCCTGCCCCTCTCAACAGGCCAGTAACACAGAAGTAGGACTACCGTTTTATCAGAGTCCTGTTTGTGTTTAATGTAGTCCTACTTCTATGTCTGTGGCCTGTGTCGTTTTTTTTAAATGATCTGTTCACCCTACATTACATTCACGTCCCTTTTCCTTGTCACAGTAAGTACTCTATGAAGTACAGCAAAGATCCAAAAGTGGACCAGCACATACTAGGACCGAAAAGGAAAACCTCCTCTCTCCACAGCAGGAACAGTGCTCCTCCCATGGAGGGTCACAAGCAACTACCACAAGGAGAGAAAGGGGAGTGAGGAGGATATCCCTCACCGAAACCAACCGGCGAGGGGCAAAACTCCCAGGTGCTATGGAAAGACCCACATCCAGACAGATCAACAAGACAATTTCAGAGAAGCCAAGGGTTATTGACCTGGAAAAGCCAACCTAGGGACAGCCAGAGTATCACAGAAGTCCCAGACAAACACCAGGGAAGAAGGTAACACCAGGACAAGGAACAAACAGAGCAAGATGGAGGCCTCGCAAACCCTACATCAGAAAAAGGGCCCCAGCCGTACCATATTACCAGAGTCAGACTAGCAAGAATAGCTTTCCAGACAGACCACCCATCTGAGAATAACCACCGACCACTGGCCTGGGGTAGTCAAATGCTAGATTGTCAAAATATTGAAAAATGGAAACCAAAACGGTCTTTAAAAAGTCTGGAAAAAAGGCTGCCATTGTCGAAGGGTGCTGACTGATCTGCAAGGCAGGCACTTCTCAAAGAGGCAGGAACGTGAGACTGGGAGCCCCTATGACCCTGCCCCTACCAAGGGAACAATGGTAATTGGAGAGAGAAACACCCTCTGAACAAGGCACCGTGTCAAAGACCTTCAACCCCCAAGGCTGATCCCTCAAAACCAACCGACAAGTCATCCTCCCCTCCAGCCTGTAGACCCTAGAACCGCATCTCTGTTGGGCTGAAGAAGCAGATACTGAAAGCAGGAAGAACCATGTGTCAAGAGTGCACAGATTCAGACCCCATGTAAGACCTGTCCCACCCCCACAACTAACATAATATTGCCAGGAGACTTACAAGGATATATCCCTCTGAACCATGTTGCAATGTTCTAAACAAACCACACTACAACACTGCACAAGCCCAATGAGGGTCAGCAGCTCTGCTTCGTCCTTACCATGGCTGAGTGGAGGCTCAGGAGAACTCAGAGCGTCCTCCTCACCTATTAGAGTGTTACAACCTAATTATAGTTTATAAATCACAGAGCTACCCACACCATAAGCCCACTTCTTTAACTGGCCTACGACCAGCAGCCGGCCTGTACTCACTCCATTCCTCCTCCAAGGTGATGCAGGGACCTGGCAAAACCCCAGTATCATAGCCAATACTTCGGGAAATGGCAAGCTCAGTGGGGGGTCAGGGGGAAATCACAAAACAGCATTCTTAGAACCCCAATTTTCAGCACTCGGGTCATAACGTCAAGAAAACAAGAGGCCAGCCCAGCTGGACTCTCCAAGTTTCACTGTCCGGAAGGACAGAAAGCAAAACAGTAGGATCATGGGGCAGGTCAGGTACTTTCTACCCCAGTCTACAAGGGGGAAGGTCTAAAAGAAAAAAGGAATTATTTTTGGTTAAGGTTTCTGCCCGAATGTGGTGCACCTTTATGAAGTATGTACTGTGAAGAGGGACAGGAATGTGGGGGTAATGTCCCAAGTGCTTCTTTTTTTAAGAATGCATAAAGTGAACCTGTTTTTCCTAAAAGAAAAGTTCCCCAATCCAAAATGGCTGCCATAAGAAATTGAAAGAGAGCTTCTATCTATACGGCAATCCAGATGCAAATAGGTGAGGGCTTTTGTATTAAAAAAGGGGGCGCTCCTCAGGCGGCAGGAGAAATGGCCTGCTAACATCTTGACTGGAATATAGGCTTTTATCAGCTGACACAGCTCATGACCCAAGCATGCTGATTGGCGGCACACATGCCATGTGTGCCAATGTCAATTAAGGCCCTTGGTAAATTGTGCGGGGACTGATTAAGGAATAATTTGTCTTAAATAAAACGAAACCCATCCTTAATTTTGTTCTATAGGTAGATCAGTTTGTCAGATAGAATGTAATTTAGAAAATATCGAATTTAAGAAGTTTTTCTTTGACTAGAAACAGAGCCTCCTTTTGGAAATCCAATCCCCCTGTCTAGCCTTTTCAACCTTGTGGGAGATTAGTGCCTGTACTCTTTCAGTCAGATCATCATCTAGTGTCATGTAGCACATTTCATCATTGCATTGTGTTACACACTCCTCAATATAGTCGTTTCTATTTAGAATAACTATGGCCCCATCTTTAGCCACTTTGGGTATTATTTATTTATTTTGAACTAAACTTGTTACTGCAAGCCTTTCTTTTTTTGTTATATTTTGATATATTCTTTTTTCAAATTTGATTCCACTTTATTAATCTATTTAGGTACGATTCTTCCAAACACTTGTGCCTCTGCACTATGGCTTTGCGAGGGGGGACAGAAGGAAGAGGGATTGTGTAGACCTGACTCATTGTTTGGCGATACCAACTCTTTATCACTGAAGAATTGTTTGAGATGAATTTTACGCATGAATTGATTAAATTCTATGCTCAACTTGAATTCATCGTGCTTATTAGTCGTCACGAAACCCAACCCTTTTTCTAACACTTGTCATCTTGTGACAGAGCATACTTTGATAAATTCACTATAACGCTCTCCTGCTCCTTGTTATTCTGGGTTCATTCTCCCACTCGTCCCTCATGTGCTCTTCCTCTACAAAATGTTGTTCACCATTGCCTTTTCTGCCTCTACTGTGTCGATTATTACCCCTCTTGCTGTGGAAACTTCCTCTCCGGAAATTGCCTCACTGCATAAAGTTCCTGTTTGTGGAGGTTCCATCCTCAAAGGGGCTATCATCACTCAAACTATACAAGGTTTCTATGAGCCTTACTCTTTTTGTATTCGTGTCCCGTTTTATGGTATCTATGTTAATACCAGCATCATAAACTTGGCATGCTCCGACATAGAGCAGCATGAGGTATCCCAATTCTCAAAGAGTCCATTGCTGTTAAACCATTTCATGCCATTGGTAACCGATTAATCAAAACCTTTTTCTATAGTGTTGCATATGCTAATGACTCTGCGAGACATCATTTAATCTCATACTTGTTTCAGGACCTGTTGTAGGGAACACACATGTGATAGAGGTTGATGAGCACACTCACAGAATGTGTAGTGAGCACTGGGATACCAACCCATCGTCTGTTATTCTAGGACTAAAATGGATGAGCATTTTTCAGTGTATGTCAGTTTTACTGAATTTAGGGTATCCAAAGGTGAGGTCAATACAAGGGGTATTGCTAAGTAGAAATCTTGCATTTTTTGCTCTGATGCTTTGTGGTTTATGGCTCTTCATTTTCTTCTGTGTGCCATGCTATCCATTAAGCACACACACCAACAAACCAAATAGGTCATGATCATACCCTCCCCAAGTCTCAGCCCCATCACTCATCAGCTAACCCAGTCTCATGTCATCCTGACGTCACACACTCACACCAATCCCAACTAACATAGTACAATTCCATTCTAAGTTGCCATTATTTACACCCATCTCAAATAATGACAAGGCTTCATTCCAACCTCAGCTCTGCAATACCACAACGATTACAAAAAGCCCAGTTTTATACCACCAAAAACACAACTCCCAACTAACCAAACTATAGACCATCTTAAACTCCACACTAAGCCTCATACTATGCTAAAATGCCACTTCCCCTCAAACTGTTCAGCATCACCTCCTAACTAACCCAGCTTTATACCAAGTAAGCATTCAGCACTCCCAAAAGATGCCTTTTTAACCTAGCTTGACACCATAATAAAATTCCATGCCTAGGCTCGGACTGGCTTATATAAAACTACCCGCGGGGCCAGTCTGACAAGTCATTGTGGGCCAGTTTCTTGACCAAGCACACTGGTTATTTTTTAGCAATGTTACTTGTCAATGTGGTTAGAAAAGCAACAATTCCCAGTATTTTTCCCCAAATGGTCTCCCTAGTACTATACAAACAGAATGTCATGAAGAGCCACAAATTGCGATACACAAATGTGGGCCACTATTGTTTTGCTTCACAGGAAGAGTTTCTGGTCACTGTCCTGATCATGTAGCACCCTAAATTACCGGTGAAGGAACTCGTTTGGGAATAACTCAAACCACCCAAGTTTCACCACTGACGTAACACAAAATGCGGGGGAAACCCTGAAAACTCTGATGAGGGAGCCCCCCAAACTCCTCAAAGAAGTGTCTTCTGCACAACAGCAGACTCTTGTGACAGACTGTACCACCACTCATGCCTAATGATTATAATGACCATGCTGCCGCAGCAGAGTTATGCAGACTGTACCAGGTGAACGATGTAAGGTTTTGAAGTAAATCTTACACCTAACTTAATAACAAAGGGGGTTGGGGGAGGTTGCTTGACCCCTGGCATTTAAAAGTTCCAGATTCCATTGTGTGCAGCCAGTAACCTCACACAGCACATGCAAGCCCAAACTTGCAGGAAAGGTAATATCCACAACCTCATCATCACCACCCTGCCCACACTCCATCAAATCTCTCCAATCCCACTCGACTGGTCAGACCATCTGGCAATCCCCCTTGACATTAGACACACCACACCAGTCAAGCAAACCCATTGGAAAACCCAGTAAACAAGCCGTCAGACAATTCTCTCTAATTCTCTCTAATCCTCCTGCACTGTTATTAGCTGCCTGCTCCCTTCCAAATTGCTTCCACAATTTTGTACTTCCCGCCTATGACTTGTAAAGTGCTCCACTGCTTCACAAAGCTAGATACACCCTCAATAAATACCCTAATATGGACAGATTCTAAAATGTGGCTGTAATAGCATTACCTGCGCATTTAAGGGCTGCTGCCCAGTGATGAGGCCCTGTGTCTAGGAACAGCAATGCTGTTGGATGCCATTTTTCTCAGAGACATTTTTAGGACAGCATGCAAATCCCACAGTACCACTCAGACCCCATTTAACTCTGCACTATACCACTATAAATGCTACACTTCCACAATTGACCATGCTAACCCAACTCCCTGCCACTAAAACTACCCACACAACACACCTCACAATAAACCTTTCCTCAAACCATTTAAACCCCCTGCACAAGATTTTTAGTATGGCTTCAGGGTGGACTTCTAAAAAAAAGAAGAGTCATACCAAGTTGTGCTTCCTGTACACTGCTCTGCTGCAGGTCAGGGGGGTAATGCCAGTAAAAACATAAAGTGGAGGTGATCATGAGGCAAGAACCATTTCTGTCCCGGGTCGATGCATGCGAATCAGAAATGACACGCTTAGTGTCAGACAAAAGGGCTGGTGGTGCAACCCTAGACTACTCATTCTCCTAGCCACAGGGTGGGGGTGGGTGGGGGCGGTGGCACTTCAAACGCAAGGGGCTGGGATTCCAGGACACAAGTAAGGGAAGGTGGGATGCATGCAAGAGACAATGGTATTTTCAAGCAGCCCAAAGTTACTTGTCCCTCACTGACATTGCTGGCCTCTCTTATATTTAACCACACCTGCAGCATGATGTTATACAATCACCTGGTCAAATAACATACCTGGAATATTACAGAGCTCAGGCAAGGAAGAATGTGCAGGGAATAGGTTGGAAAATAATATTGTTCCTGGATTGGGTGATACTGGGCACCATATCAAAAAGAAATCACCATCATTAGTGTACATTGAGTTGACACTTCGGTAGAAAAGTCATGTTCATTGTGTACCATTTTCCCCACCCCAATATATATGCGACATGCAATGGAAATGGGCATGATTTCAGATGCTAATTTCTTTCCTCAATAGCCTCCTTCTTTCTCTGTGGTAAACACGGTAAGCAGGTGGCAGCTCTCTGCACAATCATCCTGGGCGCGCACTGCCTTGGGGACTCGTGGGCAGATGTCCCAGCAAGCGGCTGTGCACTCCACGCGCGTCAGCACAGGACCACCATTTGGCCTGGCACCTATTTCCTCTCCAGGACTTCTGAAGCTGGACTCCCCAGGGTTCATGGTGTATGCAGCACAGATGCCAGCACCAACACCTAATTTGGCACATTGCGGAAATGTACCACACTGTGATTCCTAGCATGACATTTATTTCTTTTAAATCACCCAAGAGCCTACATTGTAGGTAGCTGATATATAAATTTCATGCTCCAGTTTCATGCAATGCAGTTGTCAGTTTAATTTAATAGGTACAGTGCCCTGACCGAGCCTGTAAATATGCTTTGATCAGCAATAAATCGTGCATACTTTATGTGTGCGGCTACTTTGACATCATTTTAGGGTTTGTCTATAATAAATGTATCATCTGTGAACAATACTAGAGTGACATCATTAGAACTGTGTGTCTGCAGAACCTGCACGAGACGGAAGCGGTAATTCACAAAGCCTCGCGCGGCTCAGTTTGTCGGCTGCCTTCAAACTGCGGTGTTAGCTGTGGTGAGGCAGATTCCTGGCCTCTCCACCACGGCACTGACCCGAGACCACCAGCTCCTTTCCCATGCACCACTGAGCTGCTGCGGACGGTGATGACTTACAGTCACTGGCAAGCCGCGCTGGATCTGAATCGGTGACCCAGAAGTGAATGGCTACCTATAACTCAAAGCCAATCCGCTGAGCCATTAAGACGTCTTCCGGGGTCCACCACACCCTGCGCGCAATCTATCATGTGCAGTCCAGTGATTTATTCGCTTTAGACAAAGGAGGGATAGTTAGAAATTAGTGGAGCTTGGTCATCAAGCTTTGAGGAGGCCTACAGACCAGATATCTATCTAGTGCGCTGTTTGCAGGTCACGGGATTTTACTGGGGGTTATACCGTGCACTGCTGCCATTTACATGGCCCCCAGGTGCTTTTGAAAGATCTGAGAGGGGTTGGGCTAAGCTAGCTGTGAGTGAGGGAAAATGCAAGAGATTTTCTGTTGTGTTGATGCGTGAAGACCAGAAGAACCGCAAGCTCTCTGGTGACACAAGTCCGCATGGGACACTGGGATATTTATCCGTACACAAAATACATTCCCACGTGTGCATATTAGACTGCGTAGCCTCTCTGCTTTGCTCATGAAAGGAGTACAAATGAGTTGGCAAGCCCAAATCATGAGTTATACGTCTTGGGTGCAGCGGTAGAAAAGCTTCATAAAACACACACTAAGCTCAAACCCTGATGAAGGATTTTACCACCAAAACAATTAATTAGGTTTCAATGCTACCAACTGAGAAATTCAAGTCTGAAATACACAGTCATTGACACCATTTGGTGGGTCGTACTACAGTGCGCTGTGGCAGGGAGCTCAGACTGGCGTCCAAAGGCCCGTTTTACAGCAACATTGTCACTGTTCTTACGGTCCCTCATAACCCTTATTTAGCTGTAGTGCTCTCAGTGACCATCCAAGCATGACCATGGTAGTTGTTGTTGTGAGCATTAAAGGTCCAGATAGCAAGGAGGAGTAGCCACAATCCGAGGCTGGAGCTCCAGCATATTCACAGCCGCAATAATCGACAAAGAAGCCAATTACCTGGGCGGATGCACAAACAACAAGTTGCCACTGAATTCTGCGAGGTACGTATAACTCACCACTCTGATGGACACTGGCCGCAGGCATGGCTACCCGCACACATCAGACTACAGCACAGACTATGACAAAATGTGGTGTGCTGGTCACATAATTCTACGCCTACTTACACCAGACTACGCCTCAACACCTCTGACATCATAATGCAGCGAAGACCTATGGCAAATTTGGGCACGCTGAACACATAGCGAGTCTCTAGCACTCATGCCATTTCATGCCTCCTCTCAGCACCCATCCACATGCCTGACCACATGGGTTGCTCTCAACCAGGGCCTGGCCAGCCCTGCTAAGCCTTATTTGGCCAAATGAACACATGCATTCTAATCTTACTCCATGGCCTCCAACACTCTGGACTTCGATCGTACGAGGGCATTCCCACTAACAGTGCATTGAGACTATAATAATGGTAAAAGACACTATATAAAAGACAAGTACAATACAATAATGTATTAGTTGATGGCACCTCCAAAGAGCTCTGCTTCCAGGAATCGAAGGTAGTGCAAATCTGTTCCAAGGTTAGGGTTGAGTAAATTCCAGAGTTTGTGGGCCTCAACTCCAAGCGACCTACTACCCTGGTTCAGCCATTTAATATAATGTTGTTGGATCCTACGAAATGGTGTCGGGAAGAGGTGATTGCCAGAAATGTAGTGGGAAGGATGAATTTTTGTAGGTACTTGCGTCCTTTGGACTGGTAGGGTCTGTAAACAAAGACAAATTACTTCAAAGTGATGGTAAACTCCACATGCAGCCAATGGAGTGCTTCCAAACCTGATCTTGTGTAATCTTGCTTCAGAAGACAAATGCATATTCTGGCTGCTGGATTTTGTCACCTCTGAATCCTGCTTTGGCTTGGGATACAAATATGAGGTATTTTTACTTTTTGTGAGTATGAAAAGTTAGGGGGCTATCTTGGCTGGCCAGTGAAATGTGAGTGATGTCGGGCTGTTCACCTCAGTACCATTGTACTGCATCTTGATTACATTTAAGCAGAGTCAGCTTTCTTCCAGTGAAATATGTGATTAAGAAAATCCTTATGCTCACCGCTATTAAGGGATAATTTCCCAAACATATGTGAATCTGAGTAACACCAGCATACATGTGGAAGTGTCCCAGAAGTAGAGAGATGGTGGACCCCAGAGAGATGCTGCTTGTAACCCTGCAGATGGATGATTCCATGGATCCGATCTGTACATTATGGCTGTGGCCGAGAAAGGAATCAATGGATCCATTCCAAGGCTGCACTGGATCCCTTTGCCCATTCCTTCTGTTTGATGCCTTATATTGAACTTGTGTACAGGCCTGTGTACATGGGCAAAAATGCAGGTTTTCATTGACACAGTAGGACCACTATAAATCCTAAGCTAACGGCTCCCTCTAGTGGTGACAACAGGCAAAGCTACTGTATCGGACAAACATATAGGGACAAACATACATCTGGCCTTTTATTATATTGTTAGATAGATGTGATAACAGGTCTTCTCTTATATTTAGCAGCATGGTTTCTTTGCCCCCAATAGGCCTGAAGTCCGATCGAAGATCACAAACAATGTGGATTTATTTCAGATATTCTTAGAGCAGTTTTATTGCTTCTCTTTCAATAATTTTACTAGGAGGTTGGCTATTGGTGGATAATTAATGTGGACCTCGGGTCTGCAGAAGTCAAAATAGCTGGAAGCTAATGATCTCCAGCTTGTTGCCTAGAAGAGGCTGTTTAGCTTGTGACCAAATGCTACCAGAAGCTACTTTTGGCTCTGCAGATTAACAGGTGCGATATAAATATGTGACAGTAACTCACTGTTTTGGGGCGTTTGTAGAAAGGTGCATCAAGATACCCCTAGAAGACATTTAGCGCATAATGATTCCTATGTAACAGACAAAATGTTATAGATTTCATCTCATGAGGAAGTGAGATCTATAATGGTTGGGAGACAAAGACTTCATGGGTAGAGCTGATCCAGAGACAAGTCTTGGGGCATGCAATCGCTTTAAGAGCACAATGCAAGCCGGCACAAGATGCATGCCTTGCTGTCTGCCTCAACACCCTCAAACACAAAACCCATAGCTGTCATCTTGCCACCTCAACTTCTACAAAAAGAAAATACCTGACATGTTTCTTCCTACAATAGGAACCCTATACCTGGTATTCCACTTTTGGAACATCGGGCACAGTGAAATTAAATGATTTGTCCAGGGTGAGACACTTTCTGTATTGTGGATTTGATCCCAGTCTGCACTTAAGACACTTGAACACACATCTTCTCATATAATGTGTATTTTTAAGTAGCTAAACTACTACTCTGGTTCATAAAGATGTCTTAAAAGTACACAATCACAATGTAAACCAACCTGACAAATATATAAAACCTTATGTTAAGCAAAAAGAGTATTTCTAGTTTTATTTTCACCATCCTGAATGCATCTCTACACCTAAACGAATACAAAGTTATACCCCTGTGTTTCCAAGACCTAGACACTAAAGAAAAAAAACTGTAAAAAGGTCAGCTAATTAAAGTCAGTGTTTCACATAGACTTGGAGCTGGTTATTATGCAGAGCTTCTATTGGGTTTACACCTTAGGGGAGCTATCTCAGACTTTCAGCCAGCACAAGTGGAAGCAACATGCATCAATACATTTTTGGGATAATAATACATAAAGTTCCAAACAAAACATCCTCCAACATTGCCTACATTCCATGGGGTCATCCATGGCCTGAATAACAATTGTATTCTATTGTTTAGTCAACTAGTACTAGACAACACACATGTATTAGATGTATACCAACAAGTTTTTTACACTGATGAGGCTGTGGTAAAACCCATAGTATGTGCGTCTTCTGGGACAGTAGGAGATCTAAACGTAACGCAGTTTAGAATAAGTCTTGAACTTAAATAGGCTGGCCGTCCAACCTGTCATAAGTTGTAACAGTCCTGGTGTAGTGCAACTGAGGTCAGAGTATTGTTCTGAAATTATATTTTGAGAACTACACTATTATTTTCAGACAACCTCTGTAATCAAAGATAGATTTATTTTTGTAGGGACTGAGGCAATCTATACTTTCCTTTTCAGAGTGCATCAAAGAGAAAAACATTTTTTTTATTTAAAAGTTTACTTTTAGGTACCTTTCTATTTGGTGGAAGTGGACACATTTCCAGGAATATGATGATGTCAAATGCACCTCGTTTCATCTGCATCTTTGACTAGGCTATTTTGTGCTGTCATAAAAAGTTTAAGGAACAAAGGTCCCCTCACCTGTGTTCAACTGAGTGCATTCACTGTATTGCAGGTATCACTGATAACTCAATACATTGGGAGAAGCCCCAAAGTGTGTTTAAGTGGTTTGGGGAAGTGTTATGGTATAGGTGCTCCATGCAGCTAAAGAGACCGCTAATCGACGTGTAGGCTATTGATGGAAAACCTAAATGTAGACCCTGTAGCTGCCCAAGATGCACGTGACCTTTCATAATAGTGTGGCTGAGAGTGTCAAGAAGTAACAGCTGTCAAAGGCAGAAACCAGCAACGCAAAGAAGTTATGGCTGGAAGGTTTAGAATTGTATATTATTTTAAGGACACGTTCATCTATTTCATTACAAAAGTCATGTTGAAAACAAAACCATTAGCATGGGTGCATCTACTGTTAAGCTGGGGCCAGGACAGGTACACAGCTGATTAGCTATAAGCAGCATGCACCTTCCACAATGTATTTGTATTTTTGTATTTTATTTATTTGTAATGCGCACCTAACCCGAGGGTAGCCAGATGCAGAGGCAGCAAGAGGGTTGCAAAGCTTTGTTACATACGTGTGGTGAGGTCCATCTAGGGTTACATTGCCGGACGTATCACGCCAAATAGGAGGGTAGAACATGTACATTAAAGGCAGTACTATAAACATATTTACATTCAATGAGGCGCCACATGGTAGTGGCGAATCTGGGTCTCTAAGAGTCGTTATGAGTCGAGAGATTTGAGCCAGTGGACGGTCCTAGCTCTGAACTGGTGGTAGGGTAGGTCCTCCCTGCACGACAGAGGGAGGGAGTTCCAGAATTGTGCTGCTTTTACTGGAAAGCTGTTTCCTCCAGATGTAGTACGTTTAAACCTGGGCACCAGAAGAAGGTTGGAGTTGGCCGTTCTCGCGGGGTGGGAGAGGGTAGGTCTAGTAAATCTGGCGGTGAGGTATTGGGGGGCTGCTTGGTGGAGGCATTTATGAATCAAAGACACTGATTTAAGAAATATCTTGTCCTTGGTGGATAGCCAATTAACAGATCTTCTGGAATCTGAAATATGGGCTTTCTTCGGGATACTAAGGGCCAAGCCAAAGACATTCCAGGTGTAAACAGGAGTTCTGAATCTGCGCTTATTCCTTCCTCTCCACGTCCTCCTCACCGCCTCGATTTTTATATGTGTTTCAGTTGTGCACCCAAAACATGTTGCACGTTCTAGGGACAATCCATATTATAGCATATTACTTTATTCAAGTGCATACACAAATACATCCCGGCGACCATTTGCGCCCTGCAGAAACGCGTCCCACTGTCGACAGAGCAGCCAGGTCTGTTTTGACCATCAAGAAGCCTAGGGTCCACTATGTGTACCTTGAATCTGGCCAACTCCTTAGTAGAATTAGTGTGTAATTGGGTGCTGGGCCCCAACACATGAGTGTTGGAATTGGCACAGACACTTCCTTCCAATGGTCTTAAATCTTGGGGTATCCTAAAAATGTCCTCCTGATGGCACATTAGACACTGTAAGGCCCTGCTCCTCCCCCTTTCCTGGAGTAGCAGATCTTGCGCACCAGCGTGAACTGCACTAGCAGCAGTAGCAAACTGACAAGGCCACCTCTTGGGACCATGTCAGGGTCTCTCCAATCATCGTTGTCCAAGTCCTCCACATACTTGTTCCATTGGAATTGGAGTCTCTGCACGGCTCCTCCAGGGGAGAATGCCGCAACAATACTGGATTTCATTATATCAATGTCTACGAAGAAATACTCATCTAAGTTGAGTTTCCTGTACAAATGTGTCAACATAGCATGTCCAAGGTGAAGAGATCGGTTCGTATCTAGCCCCTGAGATATAGTTTACTTTGTGTATCTGTGCGCAATGTTCATGAGCCTCCCTCTTCACATTATTTGCCGAACATGTTGCGTTCTTCTCCCACTTCCATCGACAGCTCAGTTTTCCTACCGCAGTCATCAACCAGTAGCATCTCGAGTGGGAGTTTCCCCTCCAATCAGTTCAGGTTGCTACCTCCCTTCATGTTCCGGTAACCATTCTAGCAGACCGAGCCAACGGATACCACCCTGAATTTTAATATTTGATTTTAAAATGTATTACTTCCGGAGTGGGCTTTGCAGACTTTAGAAAGGGAATCCATAACATTTTTTTTTTTAGAGCCTGAATTGCCGCATGGAAGCAGCCTAACATGGTAGTTATCATCCACCAAGTGAGGAAGAAGAGGTACTGGCCAGGACAGGAAGAAGAGGTACCGGCCAGGACAGGAAGAAGAGGTACCGGCCAGGACAGGAAGAAGAGGTACCAGCTAGGACAGGATGAAGAGGTACCGGCCTGGACAGGATGAAGAGGTACCGGCCTGGACAGGATGAAGAGGTACTGGCCAGGACAAGATGAAGAGGTACTGGCCAGGACAGATTCTTATTGATGTGTGCTAGAGGTTCCCAGTGCCCGATACCGCCCGGTACTAATCGGCCATCATCTTTTCAGGGATCTGACGGTTCTCCCTCACACACAGGCATACATGAGTACTCCTATTTCGAGTGCTGGTGACATTTGCAAACCACTCACCAGGACTCCTGAAAGGAATTAAGGGACCTTACAACATGGCATCCTTTATAAAGTGATATGCAACACATCTCTGTGGCTGAACTGGGGCATAGTGATTCGCATAATTAAAAATAAGAAGCAAAATCCTATTTAGAACTGAGTTTAGGGTGCAGTATTGAAATCCATTGTCCGATTAAACACAATCCCATTATAGAACGGATCCCAAAAAAGGAATCAACTTAAAAGGATGTTTAGATGCTCCTGACGTCTTGGCTGGATACAATGAACACTGTGGCCCTCACTCTTGCATTGTGGGTGGTTTTCTATTATGTCGTTGTTTCCTGTCCTCATCACGAGTTTGACGGTAACCCTTAAATGCATCGGTAATGCTATTACCGCCGCATTTAAGGGTCCGCCAGATCATGGGGTTTTCAGCATTTACCCCCAGCTATGAGCTCGGGGTAAATGCGCCGGGAATTTGCTGATTTTCGGTGCAAGTACCGCTCGGTAATACCGCCAATGGTAACCTCACCGAAAATTACCTATTGGGTCCAATGGGGAATTCCCCAATGGGGAATGGGGAATTACCGTTCCACCAAACCCGTGATCCGGTCCTAATAGCGCCGGGCATTTGGCAGTAACGCTATTAGCCCTGGCGGTATTCCGGCGGCCTAACTCGAAATGAGGCCCTATAATGACACCACTGGTTAGTCCGGGGACACCGGCCACTACTGGAAACAATCGTGTTTATAGAATTGATGATGTTATATCTGTTTCAAGTGATTACGGGAAATGCCCGGCAAGGGATGGGCAATTTTTTCCCCCATTTTGGAAATAAACTAGAATTTACGCTGTCATTTTAAAGTGGTAGCTCCCTTGCACCCAGTCACCAGGCAGCCTTTCTCATTTCAGGATTTTTGCCTTCAGGTGTTGATTCAGTTTTCTAAAATCATAGTGAGATGTTGATATGTTTTCTAGACTGATGATGTGTTAAATTAAAAGAGATAGTCAAGGGGTCCTTTCTTGATGACACATTGAACCACCGATGAAGGCAGCACTTTCTACAGTGCCAGCTCTTTCAAAGTCACTATAATTTTGGGACCGACCCATTGCATCTAATGGCGCAGTTTCTTAAGCCACGGATTCATGAAAACCCTTCTATTGAGCACAAGCTCACTAAAAAAAAAATGGAAATCCTCAAGAAGAAGCAACTTACTGTCATGAAACACATATTGACTGTACATTATTTAATTTTAGGATTGGAAAAAGACGTCTACAAATAAAATAGGGTATTTCTTGTTAGATGGATGTGTTTTTCAGCAAATTAAATCCGGCTACTAGTGCTTTAAAGGTCAAAACAATTTTGAAACAGCCGAAGTGCAGCTAGTATGGTGGTTTGTTCAACCATGAATGCATACCACCTCTTTACCATGCACAAGGTCACTACAAAAAATACCAAAATAGTCAGGAAGATGTGACTTGCTTTCCAGAAACAGGAGTAGACTGTACATCATTTTATTTTCGAACTGGAGAAATATATTTTAAAATAAAGTAAGCTTTGCCTTTGCGCACGAATGTGCATTTTAGCAAACTCAATATTACAAATGATACCTAGGTAACTTGTCCCACGCCTTCTCTTTGCTTGTAGGAAGTTGGTTTAACCTAAGATAAAGACCCTTTTGTTTCACAGTGTAGTATTGTGAATCTGTGACACGTCCTAAACTGCCACAGGGCCCCGGAAGATGTTCATAGAGTGAGCAACATCAGTTCTCTGTGCCTTTACTGACAGGGCCTCCGGGGGCGAAATGCGTCAGCTGGAACACTGGGAAACGTGTCTGTGTGTGCCTGTCTGCTTGTCTTCTGGCGTTATCTCTGCGTCTTCCCACCATCTGAATTATTCCACAGTGTAAGGAGACTTCAAACCCTTCATAGAGTGAGAATATGCATTCCTTTCTCCTTCTCAATATGCATTGTCAAACTAAGGTTCATATCACTTCCTGTTTCTTGGCAATAGCATCATGTTCAGATCTGATTTTTTCTGACCTTGTTCCGCGTTGTCTCCAAGCTGATGACTTGACATCAATACCGCTGATGCTTTAGATTATCCTGCTCTGGAGCTGTGGCACATGTGCTTGAATGCCTGGAAGGCTGGTTTCAAATCATGCACTATGGTGCATGCTGGTGGAACCTTTTTTTTTGTGGCGGATCCGTGATTTTCTGCTGGACACTCGTTGGCCCACCTGCGACGATGCATCTATAGCCATCAAACGCTTAAACAACAGCAGCAACTTCTATTGCCTTAACTTTTTCTGCATAAAGCTTTTCACAGTGTGAACAGATGCAAGATTTACCAAGGCCTTTTCTAGAGAGACCAGAGTAGGTGCTGGATCCCCTCTCATTAGTAACGATTGCTGGGTTTGCTACGGATCTTCTTTGGCTCTATATGATTTAACTGCAACTACTGCAAGTTGAACCATTCTGCAGAATGTGGCATTCAGTGGAAAGCACCAGTGTGTATCTTTCTGAAGGATCTAACTCTGCACCTTACACCATGTACCTACTAATGAGGGCTCAGCCCACTTGACAAGCAGTAGCCATTACCACCTGGATGTGCAGTGAATGGGTGAATTATTGATACTTATACTAAGGCCCTCCTGACTTTCATCTTGGTCCTGTTCTGGTATTTAAACAAGTGAGAGCCTTCTTTCTTCTACCTGCTGAATGTCCCTGTTTAAATAGGGCAGAGGCAGCCACCTGGAGCACTATGAGATTATATTGGCCTGCTGTTTATTCTTCTTCCAATATCCACATTTGGCGAAAGCAAGCGCTGTGTCATGTGAATACTAGTTTGTGGAGTTTCACATGTTCACCTATCAGATTTTGGGTAAGAATTTGGAAAGGGGATACACCCTGTGCAGCGGTACATCTAATAATCCAATGGTGTGGCAGTGATTGGTACAAGAGAGGACCATATGAGAGAACCTTGAGTTACCAACCAAATAATAACCTAGTATACATACCGGGCTAGCACCCCAGAAGTAGCATACTATCACAAACACCACTATGGTACTTGGAGGAGGAGGATGAACCAATTTACAGAGTGGACATGTCCCTTAGCAAGGCCAGGCAGGGTTACGCAATTTACTTCAACTATGCCCACCTGCAGCCTGTTAATTATTCAGATGGAAATAAAAGGAACACACATGCTTGGCACAACGAACGAGTTGGGGAACAAGTTGGAGCGCGAGTTGGAGAACAAGCTGGAGGGCGTATCACAGCAGAACCAAGAGCGGGGCTAAGGAGAACGGGATTCAGAAAAACGCTGAGGGGCTGCCAGGTGAAACTGAGAGAAGCGTGTTGAGGAAGCCGTGTCTCCAGGGAGCACGAGGTGTCTGCAGGAGGAAGCCGCGGACGTGCTTATCCCATGGTCTATACTGCCCAGTCCATGCTCATTCCCCTGGGTAAGAATAAGAGCACAGGAGTTTCTGAGGGGTAGGTGGGGAGACCCTGACATCAGAGGCAAAGACCGTAACAGAAGGAAAGCAGAAGGAGGCTGTTAACTCCTTTGCCGGTAAAGAAAAGACGGTACACTGTATAGGAGTGACCGCGAGTGAAAGCACTCGTTATTGAAAGTCTCCGGTAGCCAGTATAACAAATGTGCAATGCGATAGGGATGCAGTCAATAAAAGCGTTCTGGAAGGAAACATTATCACACAGTGGTCACATATAGGAATATACACATTCGAAGGTCCCAGTGAAAGTAAAGAGAAGCGCTGCGATGGCAGGGGAGCTGTGCGCAGCTGACAACTCAGCATAATAGACATTGTTACAAAAGCTCCTTGTCGGAAAGGGAGATGGTAGAAAACTGAACTAAAAGCAAAATAGAAGTAAGAACAAAACTGTGAAATACAAACTGAAACATTGTGAGTGACCCAAAAGCATTGAGAAGCATTTGGGTGACCCCCCAGGCAGGAGGCGGATCCAGGAGGTCCGAAGAGACCCCATCCTAATAAACTGTGAGTAAAGTTAGGCACCTGGTTGTGTGACCTGGAATGGGTGGACCGAGCAGTCTGCAAACTGCACCATGATCAGGGGAGGCCTAAGTATAAGAAGGACTTTCCTATACATGGGTAAGGGAGTCCCGCAAGCAACAAGTGAACAGTGATATTAGGAACTGTTGGGAATTATACTTTTGTGTTTGAAAATAAAGTAACTTTGAACATTGACACTTTTAAGGATAACCAAGAGGGTGTAAGCCAGCGGTATTCAAACTGTGGGGTGCACCCCCACAGGGGGCTGCGGCCGCATCCCTGGGAGGCCGTGAGAGCCCAACATGAAAAGTAAAAAAATAAAAAAAATATATATTTTATTTTTTATTTTTTTAGATTGGAAGAAATGGGCAGGGGCAGCTCACATGGTCAGGCTGAAGCATGAAACTGTCTCAGGCACCAATGAAAAAGTGTTCCGCATTTGTAAATGGATATTAATTCCTTTGGTCACAGAATGTTTGAATAGTACCCAAGAGGGTGCTTTGCATTAAAATGTAAGTAAATTGTGATATTTAAAGAATATTTATTCAGCAACAATTGTCAAAATTACAAACTGCATAGTGAAGTAACTTATCAAACTGGCCCAAATTGGCCAAAAAGGTGACCCATTTTGACTGGCCCACACTAGCATATTGCATTTTTGGTACAGGCCTTGCCCTGTTAACCTATAGGCCAGTCCAAGCCTGGCGATTCATCCATAATGGCGAGGGGGCGTCCACCCAGTGGCCCCCTCACCCATTATGGAGGCGCTAAGGAGCCAGCCCAGTGAAACAATGAGCACTCCCTCAGGTTCTTTTTCCAGCTGAGGGAGTGCTCCTGGGCTGGCTGAAATTTCAAAGGGAAACACTGTTCAGTTTAGTTCCCCAGCCGCACATGCTCACTGAGCCATGCAAGTGCTGGGGTGTTTTGCTTCGCCAGCCTTGCATAGCTCATTCGAAACGCCGGCTGGGGCAGTGCATGTCTGTATGTGAGAGGGGGAACTCCAGCGCATCCTCGCACATACGGACAGAGCAGGCTGGAGCAGGGCGTTTCAGCACCCACACGCAGGCCAATGCAGAAGGTATGTTTATGTTCATTCTTTTTTTAAACATGTGTATGGATGCGTCTATGCTTGTGTTCAAGTGGTGGATAGAGGGGGGAAGGAGGGTTGTACAACAAAGGCATTTTAAAACTGCCTAAATGCCTTTGTTGCAAAATCCCCCTACCAACCTGCCAAAATCAGCTCTCCTTCTGAGGCGCTGTGAAGTGCGGGGGACAGGGATGGTATTTTTTACTGGATATCTATCATAGATGTCCAGTAAAACATGTCATGCCGGCCCCCTGAGCCCCCCAGCACCAATTGCAAACTGTTTGGCTATTGTGTTGTAAGTATTCTCTACACTGCAACATTTTAACCCATTATTAAAAAAAATATTCACAGTGGGATAACCCCCCCAACACCCTCCCTGATTGGTTTGGATTCCCTCACAGCGCTCGGTCGCTATGGTATTTTTGGGGGAAATAGTTATGCCCCTCCACTTAAAAAATTCATCAGCCGCCACTGGCCCTCGGACTGTGTTGGGAACGGGATGGGGGGAGCCCAGGGACTGTGGTGGGAGCAGGATGGGCGGGAACCATGGGATAGTGGTGGGAGCAGGGTAGGGAGAGCCCAGAGACTGGGTAGGAGTGGGATGAGGGAACCCAGTGACTGTGATGGGAGCAGGTGGGGAGCCCAGGGACTATACTGGAAGTAGGGTGCAGTCACAGCATGCAATACATACTGTCCATTTGCCTTTTTTTGGGGGTGGGGGGCCTGCCTAAATTTTGCTCAGGGGGGCCAAGGCCAAAAATGTTTGAAGACCACTGGTCAAAGCTCAAGAAAATGGGAGCTTTGGAGACCCTTTGAAGAAGTGAATCCAGATAAGGAAAGGTACTATGAATTTTGCTAAGTGAATCCTAAGAACTTCTGGAACATTCTTACCCTGAGTGGCTTTAACTTGGGCAAGGGAGCTGTGGAAGAGTTCTGTGTTCACATTGACTTTGCTTTGAACACTGTTAAGTTGGCCCCCACACACCCTATTTCTTTGTAGAAGTGTGGACAAGCATCGGGTTTGACACAGACAGTAGTTTACTTTTGTCTGACAGACTAAGACTTCCCATAGTTTTCTTTTCATTAGGGAGCATTACACCCTAGAGTTAGGACAATATAGGTATTTTTCCATCTTGACCACTAAAAAGAAATGTTTTCCAAATCGTATATTTTTGTCTGCGTCATCTCTTGATACCATGCCTGTCTCACAAAGCACATTGGTTAAAACAGTACAATAAACAATGTACTGTTCAAAAGTTAATAAAGATTTGTATAGCTTTAATGCCAATGGCCAAATCATCACTGACAGAAGGGCAATGGAGGTACCATTCATGGTGCTGCTCTAGCCTTTGAACGGATGAGCAGTGCCCTGTAAGTTGAACGCTACAGCAAATACTTGTAAACATCTCTGACAATTAATTTAAAAAGCTAAAATGGAATTCTATACAAAGATAAGCTGTGTTATTGATTTAATCAACCTTAACATTCTATCACTTGTCACAGGAATATTTAATAACCATTTTTAGGCCATGTGATCATGTTTACACATATCTTGACAAGTTTCGTATTTGCTAAACTCTTCTTTAGTAGAAGGTAATCTACAATCTCAAACAAATTCCTCACTGGTTAGAATCCCAGCAGGGTTGACTAACAGGTTCAGCGAATGTGGTCCAAAAAATTGAGTAACTGAGTCACAGTAACGCTTGTTATTTGCAACTCCATGAAACGGTGCTTCATGAGATAGGAAGCCATATATTTCATATATAGAAATGTATGGGATGATTCAGAGACCTTGGTAGTTGTGCATATTGTGTGAATAAAACAACTTCGGCACTTTCTGACAAATATATATATATGACAATGCATTTGTTAACCTTGGGGAGATCATTGTTTATAGGGCTCCCCTCCTGAGTTGGAGAGGGAGGCACCTTAGACTACTATTTCTGGAACCAAATGTTCCAAGTATCCAAGTACTGTCTATCATGGTTTCAGATTTAAATTAATTTCAGAGTTACTTCTATCAGAAAATACCAAAACACTGGTATATGTCTCTTCAGTTCTCAGGTTACTGCATAATTATTTTAATATTATGTTTTGAAATTGCACCTGATGACGGATCCGCCTCACCCCCCTTCTATGCATTGCAATAATACCTGTGGGTAATACCAGATGTTATGGGCCCAGCTGGGACACATCTGGACTGATCAGGGCCACAATGCCCACCGTCACCATAACCAGGGCATTACGGCTATTGGCCCGAGTGACATGCCTTGAACTATAATTTGCACCAGTAGCACAAAGGAGACCAGAGAAGAAGAGGTAGTTAGGTGTGGTCAGTGGGGAAGGTGCAGTAGCAGTCGAGAGTGGCTGCGGAGATCCTCAAAGCCATTAGGACCCCAAGAATATTCAGCGGCGCCCGGGCAAAATGCCCAGAAGCCGCAGATCCTAACTGGCATTCAGGATCTGAGAGCCCCATTCCGGGTGGGACGGATACTCCATTATCCACCTAAGAAGAATGAAGGGCTGAGTCGGCCCAGCAAGGTTTCGATCTTGCAGCCTGCAGGGTAGCTCCGAGTCTGGGGAAAGTGCTAACCTTACCGTGCCATCCCTCTGACGTAGTTTTATGGACGAGACCATCATAGTTTCAAAGGCAACAGTGACAGATACGCGCTATAGAGAGGTGTTCAGTCCTTATCAGTGGCGGATAATGCAAGCGTGACATTTTATAGGAAACCTCAGGCCCGGAGAAAGTCTAATTATCAGACGGAAAGGAAAAGAATGCTGGTCAAAGTAAAAGACTTTACTCGAGTCAAGCGAACTGTGTTGCGCAGATGAAGCCTGGGTCTGCCAGCAATGGAAGCCAATAACATGACACAAAGGATCCTTTCAACACATGGCAGGAAGATTGCTTAAGTTTTGGCATCATTTAAACAGTGGGCTTAGCAAACAGTATAATTTATGTTCTTACGTGCAGTTTCATAATTAATATTAGTATCATGTTTCTAGTTTTAATTAGTTTTTAGCTTGCTTATAACAGTAGCAACAGCTAACAAAAGAACCAATGCTTGACATCTCTGGCATTCACCATATGCAAAGAGTTGTTCTGTACACCAGATTTGGTGGTGCTCGGTAGAGCTTTGATGAGCCATAAAAACTTAAAAGATTGAGGCGGGGAGGGGACAACGTCGGGGAAAAAAGGTCTGGATCTTAATCCATATGAATGCCAAAACCTGGTCAGATTTTTCCATTGAGTTCATCGTGCCCCAGGCTGAGCTGGCAGGTTGACCGAACATCCTTATATAGGGATTAGCCAACTCACAAAGTTCTTGCCAGACACACAAATCACACACAGACGCTTGACGGGTGAAGTTTCGGTGCCGTGCGTCAATCGGGACCGTCAAACTCCTCAGAGAGATTCGAGTAACAAAAAAGGTTCCTAGAATCTCTAAGAAGGTTCTGGGGCCGTATAAAAGGCACAGCTCACTTCCTGTTTCTCTGTGGAGGTCACTTCCTAACCTTGGGATTTTCTCGAATGTATTTGTCACTCACATCAAATGTCACATATTTACACGAGGTGGCAAACGGGATTCTCTCCCCACTAGTCACAGCGTGATGGCGTATGAATTGCACACTCACAGTCACTGAATCTAATCACTTGCCTAGTCACAACCTTAATGGCATCATGTGAGGGTCGGTGCGTGCGTCACAAAAATAAACAACCTTTCTGAAATCCGCTTCTCCCTCAAGTACCCGAATGCACATGAAACTGAAACCCTCTTCTATGTACCTACCCCAACCATGATGCCAGAAACCTCATTACTCCAACGAACATGCCTCTTTGTAGTCTACAAAGTAACGTTTCTTCTCTCTCTCTCTCTCTCTCTCTCTCTCTCTCTCTCTCTCTCTCTCTCTCTTTCTCTCTCTTCCTCTCTCTTCCTCTCTCTCTCTCTTCCCCTCTCTCTCTTCCCCTCTCTCTATCTCTCTCTCTCTCTGTCCCTTTCTCTCTCTCTCTCTCTCTTCCCCTCTCTCTCTCTTCCCCTCTCTCTCTCTCTCTTCCCCTCTCTCTATCTCTCTCTCTGTCCCTTTCTCTCTATCTCTCTCTCTCTTTCTCTCTCTTCCCCTCTCTCTCTCTTCCCCTCTCTCTCTCTCTCTTCCCCTCTCTCTATCACTCTCTCTCTCTCTCTCTCTGTCCCTTTCTCTCCCTTCCCCTCCCTCCTCTTCCTCGCCCTACCGCCCTGAGGTTGATGTCCCCTCTGCGACTTCTTGAGACGCAGCATTCACTAATTATGTTGAAGTGTTTGCATGTCTTGGCACGCTGTAATATTGGCCCATTTGATAGCTCTGCACGTATTGACTGCTTCCTTTTGGGCCAGCGCAGTCCCCTCACAGGCAAGCAGAAGTAACCCGAGGCATGCTTCAGCCCTGTTCTGCCTCATCACTGAGGTGCCTCCAGATTGCCAAGGGACAGCAAGCAAGGGACACAAGTCTGGGCCATCACCGCTCCACTTATGGGACCTGACGGTAGACTCGGTGTGGAATGTTTAAATAATTCAGGGCCCCAGGAATTCCTCTGGGCAGCTACCCCTGAACTGGTTTTAGCTGCATGTGCCACTATGGAATGGGACCAATCATGTACATATCAGTCATGATCCCTCCCCCATAGCATCAGGCCATATCTCAATGGCAGAGCACTTTGTGAGATGCTAATCATTTTTGTGCAATGGAAGATATAAATCCTTCCTTCAAAAGTTAGTTCCAATGAATTTTCAATATTGCTTTGTAAAATATTGCACAACTTATTCACCTGAAAAATCAACGAAGATAGAGAAGCGTTGTGTATTACCGCAGGAGCACCGTAGGGAGCAGGGAGTTATTTCTCTAAATATTAAAAAAAAATAGCCATCCTCAATACGTTATCATTTTTATGGCCTCATTACGAGTGTGCCGGTCTGGTAACAACGGTACCGGTAAGCTACCGGCCCCGTTGTTACCGGATTTGCATACTCGAAGGTCTGCGAGTGGGTGCGTTTCCGCCCGCCATGTCTGACCTGGCGGGCGGAATGGCACCCGCTCACAGACCTTGACGGATGCACCGGCACCATTTATGAATAGTGCCGGTGTATCCGTCCTCCCCATTCCCATTGAGTCCATTGGGACTCGAATGGGAATGGGGAGTAATATTTTCCGGCCCCTGGCAATAGGGAATTACCGGGGCCGCCGGGGCTGTAATGCCCCGGTAGGTCCCCATTGCCCGGAGCCGGAAAGAAATTACTCTGGCGGCAGCCGTGCCGGTATTTACCAGCATGGCTACCGCCGGACTCATAATGAGGCTGCAAAGAATGAGACTGGAATTAAGTCAACCACACCCATAAGGCAATTGAATAATAGCTGTATTTGAACCAAGAAAAAGCAATGTTTACAACAATATTATATTTCTCGCCATTTGCAAAGCTCTCCCCTGCGCCCAGCATCTCCTTCCTGCTGCAATCCCCATTGAAACCTAATAGGACCTGACTCATTTTCAAACGAGCCCTACCTAGAATAATTCCATAATAAAATACAAATACAATATTATGCATTGAGAGAACTGAAGATAAATGTGTCATCATGCATGCTTCAGCTGATGTAGTCATAGATCTTCAGAAGATGTACAATGATACATTTCGAGACACTCCCTGGAAGTCCACCATGCTATGTTTAGTTTCCAGGCATCTTTAACTAAGTCCTCAGTGTAGTTTTAGGCATCGTAACCCTTTCACAACTTAAGGCATCTGACCCCAGACATCTTAACCCACCCATGGCCGACAATGGCGTTCTTCAAAAGGTTTGACTATAGTTTGTGGTTTCCAGCAGCCATTCACATGGAAGGGTCGTAAGTCACAAAAGAGGCAATTTGCATGAGCCAAACAGTTCATTGGTCATAATGTCTTGCCATCCTTGTAAATAGGGGGACAGGATCCTGCAGATATCAGCAGCAGGCCCTCTGTCCACCAACCACATGGCGGCATGGGCCACATTCTAAGGGATGGTCATTAAAGAACCCATGCTCTGAGGTGCTGTGGAAACATTTCCACTCCTGTTAAATGGTTGCTGTGCAAGCAGGCACACCAGTATCCATCCTCTGCATTGACTTGGTAACTAGGGCACGGGTAAAGCTCAAAGAGATCAGAATTGACTCTAGTCGGTCAGGTGGCCCAGCCAGTAGAGCGCTTGCTTTGACATCCTTACGGAGCCCGCCGACACAGGTTCACAACTCCTTCCGACACGGTCAAACTCAGCCTTTCATCCTTCCGAGATCGATAAATGAGCACCACACACCGTGGGTAATAATAAGCAGCGCTCAGATGCTTGGGGGTACGTAGCGCTATATAAAAGCTAAATTATTAATGTTGCACTTTCCCTGCATCTCAGAATTCAGCCCATGTGTTCTGCACCTTTTCCTGCGCCCGCAACTGCCTTTGTGAAGAAGAGATGCGCACACCGAGCAGCTCGAGCGTGCCAACTGTGTGTGCAAATATGTGCACACCACGCAACACGTGCACAAAGGAATTTGCTTGCACAGTGCACACATGTGATTCACGAATTGGGGGCTCATGCACATCTCACTCTTTTTGCAACAGACACACTCGGCGTCATCTTAACAACAACGCACGGGCCCAAAGATGCAACTGCAACTTTGACAAGACACGCACTCCAAGTAATGTTGCTTACACACGCACATAACAAAGTTCACAGCATTATAACGCAAACCAGCGTATACAATCCAAACTGATTTGCATTTCGAAAACTGAAATTGTGCTTCCATGTCCCTGCTATAAAAAGTAAAGGAACCTGGACTGTAAAGCAGTCTACTTCATACTCCCTTCTCCTAGGAATGGTAACCAGCAGAAGACCTCCACACAACATGCACCACGCACCTGGGATTTTACATGTAAGTGTGTTTGGCCCACAACTGTCCAAAAGTGAAATTAGCACAGAAGTTCCCCTTTAGGCGAAACTATTCAGGATTAGGAAGATTACAGGCAGTGCTTGGCCAGAGAGCTGCCATCGCTGGCTGTGACATACCTTGCTGAGAATGTAGATGATGTCTCCATGCCTAAATGACAACTCATCAGGATAGTCCCCGGAGCAGTCCCACAAGCCTTGGTAGAAATTTGCATAATCGCTATTTTTATTCACTGCAAAAAAAAAAAAAAAAGAATACATTAAATTCGGATGGACACAGATTCAGAGAATGTTACTAAGAGCAAATGCGAACACGAGCTGAGGTTTGCGTTCATTGTTTGCCCAACACGGACTGGTCTGCTTTCCCGCCCTCTCGCTTCACTTGGGGTTATTGAGGGTGAAGTAGAATTGCTCGTGTTGTGGCCAGCGCACATGCAAGTCTTCCCTTGACTGTTGGGAAGCTTCTATTTGGTAAAACGGTGACATTTAGTCAAGTAGAACAATGCATAAAATAAGGACACGATTTATAGTCCACCTGCCAGTGGAATAGTTCAGATCTGCCCGGGCATTTCGCAATGTGGTGCCATAATAGAGAAAGGTGTGTGCGGAACGAGAGCAAAGTGTGGTGTCATAGACCACTTTGCCACCATGAGGTCTAATCGGGCTCTGAAAATCCAGTGGTTTCTTTGTAAAGTGTCCAAAAGAAGATACAAGGCAATTACAGATATTTGTGTTCGGTCCATGGATTTACCTCTGTGTTCACATAGTATTGAGACAAGTGGTTTGGGTAGTTGGGCAACAGCTAATCTGATTGGTTGGGATATACATTTTTTGAAGCAGCTGTCATTGTTGTTCATTGACTTTTTGAGGGTGACTTCAGACCCCATGCTGCAAACAATTTGAGAAGGTGCATACCCTGCCAGCATGGCAACCGCCTAACCGAAGGTAAGGTTGGAGAGGGTGGAGGGCACAGAGAGGTGCAACACGTCCCCACAATGGCAAAGGAATAGCCATTTATATCATAGGTTTCAAGGTTCCGGCCAGTGGACTCTCAATCACAGTGCTGAAAGGCAGCAATATACTTAGACTCTCAGACAACAATCAATAGATGTCACTCACACTGCTGACCATCCAGCAACCTACCCAGTCTCCCAGAAAACAAACAATAGATCTCACTCACACTGCTAACCATACAGTAACCTACCCAGACTCCCAGAAAATAATCAATAGATGTCACTCACACTGCCGATCATGCAGAAACCTACCCAGACTCCCAGACAACAAACAATAGATCTCACTCACACTGCTAACCATACAGTAACCTACTCAGACTCCCAGAAAATAATCAATAGATGTGACTCACACTGCTGATCATGCAGAAACCTACACAGACTCCCAGACAACAATCAATAGATGTCACACACACACACAGCTGACCACCCAGCAACCTACCAAGACTCCAGGAAAACAATCAATAGATCTCACTCACACTGCTGACCATCCAGCAACCTACCCAGACTCCCAGAAAATAATCAATAGATGTCACTCACACTATTGACCATCCAGCAACCTACCCAGCAAGGGTCAAGTCCTAAAAATAAAAGTGGGGGGACTCATCAACAAATGTAATGGGATGCGACGTCAACAGAAATTAGCATATCAAGGTGAAATATGCACATTTCATTAAACTGGCTTTGCATAACCACCCAAACTGCACAGGACGAATGACATTTGCCTTTCATAAAATCAACACATACAAAACCAAGAGAGGATATTTTCTTCTAATAGTGTTTTTGAAAACGTTAAAAGGTATGCATGTTTTAAACTCCCAAAACCAATACAAATGTTTTGCCTGGAACTTGCAGAACCGAAATGGGACATTTCACCTTCAGTTGTTTGTTATTCTTCATCAGGTTACATAGTGCAGTGGCGAAGTGTCTGCCCTGCAAACCCGACGACTCTGAACCGAGGTTGGCTTCAATTCATAAATTCAAAGAAGTCTTCAGATTTTCCTCATTTTAGCTGGAGAAGACTGGGTCCACCCTTTGAAAAAAGTGTACCTTTGACTTGAGCCCTGCTACCCAGACAACAATTCTCATTCACACTGCTGACCATCCAGCAACCCACCCAGACTCCCAGGCAGCCAATAGCTTTCATGTACACTGCTGACCATCCATCAACCTACCCAATCTCCCAGACAATCAATAGACCATGCTCACACTGATGACCATCCAGCTCACCCAGACAACATTCAATAGATGTCACTCACACTGCTGACCATCCAGCAAACTATCCAGACTCCCAGAAAACAATCAATAGATGTCACTCACGCTGCTAACCATACAGTAACCTACACAGACAACAATCAGTAGATGTCACTCACACTGCTGACCATCCAGGAAAACACCCAGACTCCCAGGCAGCCAATAGCTCTCATTTACATTGCTGACCATTCAACAACCTACTCAGACTCCCAGGAAATGATCAATGGATCTCACACTCTTGACCATCCAGCAACCCGCCAAGACTCTGAGATCGCCACTAGCTGTTGTGTGCACTGCTGACCAGCTGACAATCTGACCTGATGCCTATATTCGGTATCTCCAAATAAGGTAACAAACCCGTCAAGACTCAAAATACCCATTGAAGGAAAAGGGGCGGGGTATCCATGCACCCTCAAGTGGTTCCCCTAGTGAACTCCCTTCCTTTGCGGCTCGACCTCCACTCTGACTTTGCAAGTACAACAGTGATGACAAGACACCTGTTCTGCCATTCATGTGGACCACTTATTACTTGAAGACTTTGCTTTATTCTGTTATCTGCCACATCCCCAGTCTACCATCTTTTTCTCTTGTTCGTCCTCATAAGATCACATGAGGTAGAATGAGTCTTATATAAAACTATTTAAAAACATGTTTTCTTTTTTTATACTTTAATATGTTATAGTGAAAGACTTTACACATAAAGGAAAAAAGGATTACATATCAAATAAGAACAAAATACAAAATAGAGGATTAAGAATTAGGACTAAATACCATACATGCATATACATCCAATACATAACATGCATCAAGTACATCAAATACATAAAATGAAATTGCAATCAAGGTTTCCAGCTAACGAGCGACCAAACCAAGTTATTCACAGAATTTCTCACAATTTGAAATCTATTAGCATCTTGGGGTCCATTTCCCCTTTCCATCAACAGATGGCAGATGAATCTCTGGCACCTAATAGGGACTATTACTCTGCGCATGGCAACAGTAGCTGCCCAAAGAATAACCAAACTCCATAGAGGGTCAGCTGTAAGCTTTAATTACCTGTATTCAGGCCCCAGAGCCAAAAGGCACTCTCGCTGCTGGTGGTCAGGTTGTGGACATAGTCACCCCGATTTACCATAATTGCTGATGTCATAGAAGGGCCCTCCGTTAAAATATGCTTTTCCAGGTTCCGGGCAGCTATGATTTTGCACACACAACAGAATCTTTCAGCATGCTTCAGATTCCTCTTTGCCCCAATATTCCTTAATACTTGCAGCCAGAGGCGTTGCTGGGGGGGCGGGTGGCTTAGTGGGCTATAGCCCCGGGTCTTTTGGTTGTAGCCCCGGATAGAAGCTCAAGGGCTACAACCAAAAGGCTAGCAAGCCCCGGGTCCTGACAGCCCTGACATTAGCTTAGCCTCTGATCTTTTTCAGACCTAGCAATACCCCTGCTGGCAGCCTGTTTATTTGGAGGAGCAGAATAAACCTACGGAGGGTGCTAGATGGGCAAAGCATGAGGTAGCGCTCGCCCTGAGGTATACAATACGTTAGAGGTGAACTCGCGTGATTTTAGACTCAAAATTATTTTAGAATTAAAACAATGTAATTATTAAAAGAGAATGAATTCTAAACCCAGGTAAAGCAGTAATGCCATGACTTGCTCGTTCTGCCAGGAATCAACTTACTTCAGTGTGGGTGGGCGCCATCGCCATGGCTACTCACCTTCATGTTTGTTCATATCCACTGCTAAGGCACTCAGCTTTGAGACAGCCACTAAAACTCGCCATGGAGAGAGACTCATTTGTTATCTTGCCCGGAGGACCAGCAGTGTTTACATGGGGCTAGCGTGCTCTTACTAACAGGATCCCGGCACTCGTCGTGAGTGACCTCACGCTTAGGCATGGGATACATGGTGTAAATATGGGGTTGAAAATACACTCCTATTTCAGCACTAGAACCATAACGTAGCAAACACACCTCTTACGGCTCCTGTGTGTGTGGTGTGCGTGTGAGAGCGATGGGGAGAGCAAGCTAATATTAATCAGCTAATAGGAAACATGCTGATCGTTTAATCAAAATGGGTGGGATCGTTTTCTGCCTCTATATCTCTCTCAAAAACTCCATGGAAGTCAAACATTTGAATCTATATTGCAATGTATGAGTCCTGGTGCACCTAGTGTTGTAGTGTGTCAGATCAGGCGTCAAAGTGCACTTGCCTCATCGTTAATGCATCTGGTCAATTGACCCATGAGAGTGGCATCTCTCAGCACTTACCCCAGCTCTAACTGACTGGGCTCACGTGGTCCCCCCCCCCAAGTCCCCCTGCACTTCCCCCGCTCCCCTCTCCTGCACCTGTCTGCACACTTGCACGATCTGAATGTACTATGCCTTGAAGATCGCCTACTTGTTTTTCCATTGTCTCCGCTCCTTGCATGGTCGCGCCTCAATGCTCTTGGAAAATCTGCAGAATCGTATATCAGACATATTTGCTGTTATCTACACTGCTAATTGTACTTATGCACTTATGCCATGCACTTACTCTGCCTAGTGTAAACTTGTATCATTCAGAAATTCAAAGGCTCTGAATGACTTGTTTTTTTCTCCTTGTTCCCTCCCTCCTTGAGTGCTTTGAGACACTTGCTTTGTGTACAGGCGCTTTACAAATAAACAATACCAATACCAATTTTTGAACCCATGCATACACAAGTTGAAAGTGGTAGAAATATTTAGCAGGGTACATGCAATGCAATATTGGAGGACACCAAGTGAGGTGCATTTGTGAGGTGCATTTTTAAAGAACTGCAGAAAAGCAAATAATCAGCCTTGGATTGTTGATAATGTATGTTTGTCATGTTCTTAAATTAGATGGAACTGAATGAACTGAATGGAAACACGTAAAGAAAACCCAGGAGATGCATTTGTGAGAAAGCCGAATAGCAACGTGAGCTGGAAGGGAGCGGCAATGACATGTATTGACAGCAGAACTCGCATCAGAGATTGGAGTGGTGGGGCTGGGGGGCAAGCTGGGCTCACAGTAACATCCAGGGCACAAGAAGATAATGGCAAAGCATGAACTTATAAGAGGAGGGCCATCAGGTTCACAGATAATTAAAAGGCATAGTTCACTGTCATTCGCACTGGTATTTTATTGATACAGTATAAATACATAAAGGAGGCAATGCTAGGCACACCCTTTTGGCAACCTGAGAACAAACCCTTTAACCATACCCATCTCACCCACGGGTGAGAGGGAGGCCTTCACCACCTCATGCCCACAGACCACTAGAAAGTTACAGAGGAAAGCCACCACCATGCGCAGAACCCGGCAAATGAACCGTCACAAAAAACCCAGCACACAGCACGGGCAGAGACGCTGAGCACAGAAGTCCGAAGCAATGAGGTGCGAAAAGCCCCACTAACCCAACTCTAAAACCTCAGGTTCCACATACACATCTTAAACGCTAAACAAAGCACCCCCTTCTCTGCACAGCAATATGCATGCTCTTCACTACAACAACAAAATAAACCACACATAGTCCCGCACAACAGCACATGGGAGTCCACTGAGCCGCAAATTGCACTGAAGCTCAGCGAACGGTGCAAACCGATCTGAAGCTGTCAACAGGACATCACAACTCTCGCTCTACCTCTTCCCACTATGCCCTACTAACCCATCCCACACTCTTTCCTTTTCATATCCACCAGAGTGCCAGGGGACCACTCCGGTGGTGATAGTGCAGGGTATAGATGATCTTGAACATTAACATAAATAATGGCATTCATACCACTTTTCAGAGCTACTGTACTAGAAAGCACCTGCACAGCTTTACATAAAACAAACACTTGTGTACGAGCGCGATATAAATAAAATACATCAAAGCAGGATGGGAGCAACCACATTTCTGGTTGATTTACAATCTGAAGAAACGATGGGATCTGAAGGGAACAGAAAAAGGTACATCTTTGTTAACCTTCAGTTGTGGCTGATTATATTATAATCCACTAATTATGACGTCAGTGAACACCTGTGACAGAAAGCAAAGCTCTCAGGAACAATTCAGCACTGTAAAGGCCCCAGTGTTTGCAGACAGTCCCACTGCACAAAAACGAGACACTATCTAAACACAGCAACATTTTCATAAATGAAACCTGGTTTCTGACTCCTTCAAAAGGATGCCACCTGGATTTTGAAATCATGTTGGTATTGCATAGAATGAATCTCCCTCATGGAGAATATTTCAAACATATTATGAGTCCGAAAATGCCATGCTTTATGTTAGGCATCAGATGTGACGTTGTGTGCTTAATATTACACATAATTCCATTGCAAAGTATAGTATACTTATAATGAGAATGGGGTACACTATTCTGTATATCATCACCTATAATTAAATACCAACTGTCATATCTACCAACACAACATAACTCATATCAGTTGTTTGCTTCTTCCAATGGGTTCCGCTACGCAGATTCACTGTCACTTTTCCTCCAATTCAGACCGCATCCGCGCTAGACAAAAACACAAGGCCACTGGTGTAATAAAAATGTCTTAAACAAGAGTGCCTTCAGCCACTTGATGTGCATCTTTTCCCTGGACTGAAGTCCTGTTATAAACAAGCAGCGACAGAGCCAACAGTTGGCTTGAGGTATTAGATAAGCATTTGCCAGGTACTAACATCATATGCTCAGGCAATATTCCCCTTTCCAGCTGCTGCCTGCCATCTTATGGCTAGGTAGTACCATTAATTCAGTGCCTCACGCACCCTTAACTGAAAAGCCACTGAGACTGGTCCACCCCCGCCTCACATAGGTTTGACACTTCCCCTGGTTCCCCTGGCACTTGTCCATCCCCTGTGGCACCCTCCCTCCTGCACTTCCCCTTTTTTCCCTTATCCCATCCCTTCCATCCTAACCTGCCCCCTCACCGTGCACTTCTTGTCACTGCACTTGCACGGTCTGAATGTCACAAGACCTGTAAGGACAATTATTGTTGTTTTCTCCTCTGTCACCCCTCCGCCCCTCCGACCGCCCCCCACCCCCCTTTGTCTTGTGGCACTTGGAAGCACCTTTTGCTGTATAGGGGCCATACAAATGTTCAATAAATTAAAAAAAAGAAAATTGCAAATGCCTATCCCATGCCTACCTAAAAGCCCAAACTGTTGTCTATGTCACGGCTTGTTTTATGACATAGATGGTCCTTCTTTTCAAAATGCCTTCTTTTACACATCTTCTCATCGCGTGCGTCTTGTGTCATTAGGTCCAGTGAAAACACGCGACCCACGCGTCAGTGGCGCGCTCCACCTTCTTGGTGCGTGCACACAGCGGATGTGCGGTGTTAAACCTGCCTCACAGGCCATTAGCTGATGGATTATCCACTAGTCTGTGCTCTGTGGTGTCAGAGTGACAGTGTAATAAATGATTTGTCATATGCTCATCACGCACCATACTCTTGGGGAACTAAACCTATACAAGAAAAAAAGCTGCAGAACAGACATGCCTTGGTTGCAGGTATAGACGTTTCCTGTTTTTTTTATTTTTTTTTTTTATTCGGTTATGGTGATTTAATTCACGAAGAATGTCTAAAATGTTACGAACATCACCATTTTCCACTTCACGTACACTGACCAGATAGCGCAGGCACCCATTAGTGATCTGTCTCTAAACGCCCTCTTTTCATTTCCATGACAGCATGAGCGTCAGCGGCACGAGGCACGGCGTCTGCCATCGCACTGTTGATATATGACCCTTGAACGACAGGCTCGCTGCTTTTTCCAGCATTTTAAAAGCCATGCTTGCATCTGATTAGCAAAGCTAGTGCTTCTGCGCAGTTATCGAGGAAGGCAAACATGTTCTGTGTTGACACAACACTCTCAATACCCATAGCAGCATATAAAACATTGCCATCAGACAAAAAAAGTTATGTCAACATACCCTACCCTATAATGCCCTTTTCAATTCTTCTGCAGACTAAAGTTTGGATACCCGTGGCGCAGGCACAGCACCCACTATCCAGGGCAAGCCTCTGCACTGTTGGGCTACTACCGTGGTGACTGCCCAGTATAAAAAACTCTTAACATAAGGCAACATAACACAGCAATACCTTCAACATCTTAGGGGGTTGAGCGCCTGCTGCCAAGGTTCACGTGTAACCTTCCAACCAAAGGTCAACATCTTATCTGTTCCTGCCACCTTCCCCACACACTGGCATGTGCACTTCAATACCTCAAACTCCACACGGCCGCATCGTAAAGAGCACATGTTTCATTAATGGGATCAGAAAATACTAAGGTATATTTCCTTTTGACACTGGAATGATGAAATATGTGAAGCAGTGGTCTTCAAACTGGGGAGCTGGGGCACATAAAGGGGCGCAAAGGATGCCCAGGGGGGCCCAGGCTTTAAAAAGGGATTAAGATGACTCTTTTTAATATGATTTAGGTGAATGCTTTTAATAGAAAATATATACAGTAGAAAATATGCTTATATTTTAAAGACCTGGGGCCCCTCTGGACATCCTTTGGGTCGCTGAGGGGCGCCAACCCGCAGGTGGTCAGGTCCAGGATCAATATGTATACTCATGTGGGGGCAGAGGGGTCATTATGAACAAGTTTGAATACCACTGCTGTGAAGGCTTGGAGGAATGAGTGGGACTGTGATAATAAGCAGTGCCTCAACGTGGCAGCACAGTGAACACAGGCACGTCTGCCCCAAACTGCTACATTTTTAAATGTATTTGTGAAAGTTTGATATTGCAGAACATTTATATGTTATAGAAATACATTGTGAGAGTGTACAATGCAATCAGTGCCAAAACACGCTAGCGTAAAAGAGCAAAGACACTTACAAGCGTATGTTCCCCCTGCTCTCTCAAACCCACCCCACCTTACATTGTCCATCAAACAATGATGCTCACACCAGTATTGGTACACATGTGTGATTTGTACCCCTGTACTCACAATGGACATATATGTTCAGTGGGAGTTTTGACTCACTGTAGAAAAGAGGGCCTCCACACTTCTTTTCTAGTCATTCAGGCTATTCCAGCGTATGCTTTCCAGCCCACTCTTTCCGCAGCATCTCATACCACCTCACTTCTATTCGCCACCTCACTTCCTTTCCTTTCATATATATTTTACACATGGATTCCCGATTTCCATGTGTTCCATTCTTCAGGCTTTTTTTCTCTCTTGGTTCCTTTATCTGTTTCCCCTCCTTCCCCACACATCCAAATGGAGCTCATTTTAATAATGATTCTAAAATGCCCGGAGAGGACCACTTACATTTGCAATTATGTGCAAACAGAGACCCTCTGGGCAATTTCCATCATTTGCACTGCAAAGTGAAAAAAGAGAATTGTAAAGTAGTGGCAGAAACGTCTTTACTCCAGTCTTTTGCACTCTTCAGTGCAACATGAATAAACGCAGCCTGCCACGTATGCATGGCAAGCAGCGTTTACAACAATTTCCAATTTAATCCACCTGCTTTTTGCTGGCGTAAGACGCAAGTGGATTACGTAGGTAATCATTGCCGAAAACCAGGTTGTTTTTGAAGGCTCCGGGAAAAAGGGAGGCATAAATCTAACTCTCTTTCCGCCCCTGCCCTTCGCCTTCAAAAAAAACGAAAATGCCACAGAGTATCAATGGAAGCGATAGGACAGGCGGAAAACACTTTCATGTCTGTCTTTTGCACCTTCATTCATGCTCTGGTGACTTCGACAATGAGTCCCAATGTGTTTTATCGTATTCGAAACATACCCTGCAACCCCTCTGTAAAGAGCATATTTTTCAATTATCAGACGAGAAAATACTAAGGTAAGCATCATTTCTTTCTCCACTCGATGAAATGTGTGGTGGCATGGATAAACGAATGAGACTGCGATAGTAGGCCGTGCCTCAACGTGTCATCAAAACGAACACAGCACCGATGTGCCAACCTGCTACCTTTTTTTAATGGCATTTGTGATAGTTTGATATGTCACACATGTGAACAAGCAGCACGGCTGTTGTGGAACGCGTCATGCTGCTTATCCCCATGTTCCTGGGATGAGGATTTGGAAATTAAGGAATATGCTTTGATTTATTCCGGACTACGGAGCAATTTATTGGTAGTTTCTCTGAGTTTGGAGTGTGACTCAGGTTACTTCGGTATCTTTCTTTGGATGTTTTGACATATATATTAAAATGTACATATATATATATATATATATGTATATATATATATATATATATACACACAGAACACCAAGAAAGTTATGGATACTACACTGGTGATCCCTAATAAGGGTGAAACCAGGTATGTAGTTGTCCTGGTGGTGTTGCCTTATGACTGTATTGTTGATTGTATTGAGCTGGTGTTGCTCTCTATATTTTGCTTTTGGTCCTGTATTGCATCTGCTTTCTTTACTCCCAGGACCCCTGTTGTGATTTGTGCTTTGCCTGGTTCTGTATTAAATCTGAATTCTCTACTTCTAGTTTCCCACTTGTGCTCTTTTCTTCCTGATGGTTCAGTACTGCATCTGATTTGTAGGCCAGTTGTTCTTGTTCTTTGTTGTGCCCCCCTCCCTTTCATGTCACCCCGGCGCCTCCCTCCTGTCTTCCCCCCCCCTGTGTGCACTCCCCTACATTCTCCCTTGCCCTTATGGTGCTATCTGTCTCACCTATCATTTCTGATTGCTTTTCTATCGACGATCCTATCCCTCTCACTAAGTCTGGCAGGAAGAAGTTAAAATGGGAAATCCTGCTCTCCAACCCAGGCATCCCTATCACTGATAACTATACCAGTGCTTCCTCCAGACAGACCCTTATCGACATACTCTTTGTCGTTCCCTCTCCAGTCCTATTGACCCCCCATATGGTCTCTGTTCTCTCTCCTTTTTCCTCTTCTCCCATTAATGGTGGCAACCGGTGGGAAGTCCTCCTGGCCCCCTTCCACACCTCTAAGATGATCATTAATGTCTGCTTAAATTGAACCGTCTTGGTCCAGGGCCCTCAGGCCAATCTCCTCCTCTTTGATAGATGCTTCCTGGGTCTTTTCAACTTCCATTCCTCTCCTGCTATCCCTTCTTACCCCTCTCTGGCTCCTCTGCCGCCTCTTTCCTCTGCCACCTCTTCAGCACCCCCTGATGCTTCTCCGGCCACCCTGTTGCCTCCCTCCTCTGCCACCTCTCTGGCACTCTCCTATCTCTCTCTGACTATCCTGCCTTCTCTTCATTCCTCCTCTGCCCTTCCTTGGGCACCTCTAACATGCACGCATGGTGTACCTCTGGCCTGTACCCCTCCCTGGAAGTCCTTCAAATGTGGCAATCTGCTCCATATCGCTGCTCTCAACTCTTGTTCAGCTGTCAAACACTTGTATGACATCTGACAGCTCCTGGAAGAGCTTTATGTGGATGTACTCAGTCTCACTTAGACTTGGTTCACGGCCGGCTGTGTCACGAGTTTCAACACTCTCCTTCCCGATGGCTCCAGGATCCTCTCCGAAACCAGAACCCACCGTCCCAGTGGGGGTGTAGCCTTGATTTTCCCAGAGTGGATCCCTGCTTCTATCATTCCAATGCAACACTACTCCTCCTTTGAATGCCTGGTATGCAAGCTCTCCATCTCTTCTGTCCTCTCTCTCACTGTGGGCATTATCTACAGGCCGTCTGGCCAGGTGGCCCTCTTCCTCTCTGAAGGGGCCTACCTCTCCTCCTTGCCTCTGCCTCCCAACTTCTCCTCCTCTGAGACTTGAACATCCACCTGAATGCTACCAGCCCTTCTTCAAGACTCTTTTGCAACCTCTGTGATTCTCTCTTTCTCTCTCTCTCTCTCTCCCTCTTTCTTTCTCTCTCTCTCTCTCTCTCTCTCTCTCTCTCTCTCTCTCTCTCTCTATTCTTCCCTCTGGCCAGACTCACTCTACAGGGCGTGCCCTGGATTTTCTGATCTCCTCAGACCTCCCCTTCTCTAACCCTCTCACCACTCCTCTCTCTTAGAGGGATCACTTTCTTCTTTCTTCCCACCTCTCTTTCTCTTCCCCACAGGTCAAGTCGACTCCAGTACTGCCACCTACCTTCTCGGTCATCCAACCAATGAAGCGTGTGCCAGTTGAGGCTTTTGCTGCTACTTTCTCTCCTCCTCCTGCACCTTTGGCTGACTCACACCCTGACACAAGCCTCTCTAACCTCCATCTCTCTATCTCTAACACTCTGGATGCCCTTGCCCCTGTCATGAGGATTCGCTTGAAGCCCAAATCCAAGTGCAACTTTTGGTGCAATTCTGACGTCACTGACCTCAAATGCAAGTCTAGGGTGGTGGAGATGATGTGGAAAGCCTCGGCGAGCCCCCTGACAAACTAGCCTGCCACCTGCTCCAAAGGCAGTACAGACTCTCTGTCCTCTGCACAGCCTTGGCCTCTCGTTTCACCAGTAAAACTCAGAACATCCTGTCTACTCTCTCTTTCTCTACCTCCTCTACCTCCTCTTCCTCCTCCTCTACCACTCCTGGCCTGTTTGAGGCTCTCTGTCCTCCTTCTTTCCCCTGTTAACGACTGACAATGTTTCTAGACAAGTCTGATCTATAAAAGCCTCATCAAAGCAGGTTATACCTTTCTCATCCAGAACTATCAAGGACCACATTGACACCCATACTCCAGCCTTGGCCAATTTCTGCAATCACTCCTTTACCACTGGAACTTCCCCTCCACCCTTGAGCACTCTCTTGTGCACACCCTACTAAAGAAGCCCTTGGCCGATCCTTCCTCTCTGGCTTTCTGTCACCCGATCTCCATCACTCCTTTCTTGGGCAAACTCTTGGAAAAGCTGACCATCTCCCAGCTTAATCTACATATTGAATCTGTTGGTTGCCTCCATGACCACCAGTCTGGCTTCAGAACTGCCAGAAGCATGGAAACTGCTCCCCTGAACACTTGTGAAGACTTGCTCTCCATGCTTGTCTCTAATCTCTCTTCTGTCCTCATTCGCCTTGATCTATCCTCTGCTTTTGAAACAGTCAATCATGCCATTCTGCTCAATCATCTCTGGGACAACCTTGGTATTACTGATCAGGCCCTGGCCTGGTTGACCTTCTTTCTCACTGACCGACCCTCTCAGGTCCAACTGGGGTATTTCCTCTTTTCTCTCTCTCTCTCTCTACTTGTGGTGTTCCCCAGGGGTCTAACCTCTCTCCCTGGCTCTTCAACCGCTACCTGGCACTTCTTAGCCACTGCATCGCTACTTTCTACTCCAATTTTCAATGTTATGCCGATGATACTCAGCTCTCTTTCAGGCTCCCCTCAGCCACCTCTGCTTCTTCTCTCATACCAAACTGGCTGTAATTCAGGAATAGTGTGCCGACAATGATCTCTGCTTCAATGTCAGTAAAAATGAGATCCTCCTCATTGGGACACCCGCTTCCTCCTTTCCTCTCTCTCTGGCTTCCCACTCTGGGCCCCTTTCCTGCTCTTTCCTGTGAGGCTAAGAACCTTGGTGTCATCTTCGACTCCACCCTCTCCTCACATCTCTGACGTCTCTAAGAAGTCAAACTATCAGCTGCACCTCCTCAGGGGTATTCTTCCTTTTCTCACATTCTGCCAGATGCCCACTGTCTCCAGAGCTCGGGTCCTCTCTTGGCTGGACTATTGCAACAGCCTCTTTTTAAATCGTCCTGCCTCTACTCTTCGACCTTTACAACTTATCCAGAACAGGAATGCAAGACTTGCCTTGGCCTCAAGCCCGGGGATCGTATCTCGCTGGCGCTTAAATCTCTTCACTGGCTCCCTGTGGCTGCCAGAATCAACTTCAAGACCCTCTGCATTGTCCACAAGGCTTTCAGGGGCCTGGGGCCCCTCTACCTCCAACTTTCTCTTCCAAAACATCTTCCTTCTCAAGCTCTCTGCTCATAGACCTCCAACTCTCTCGGGGTCAGACGCTTCTCCAAACAGAGAGTTGGGGGCAGATCTATCTCCTCAGCTGGGGCCTCCCTCTGGAACAGCCTCCCTGCCTCTCTCAAACTTGAGCAGAACCACCTCCGGCTCGAGAAGCAACTCAAGACCTTCCTTTTCGCTTCCGCTTTCTCTCTTCCTCTCCCCTGATGATGCACCTTAATGCTCTGCACACTCGTCACCTGGTCACCCTCTGAACTCAGGCCCAGGATCCTGCATGTCCAGTTGCCCTTGCACTGCCGACAAGCTCCCCAGCACTTAAGGGTCTGTATCTACAACCCTACAGTCCCTTCCCTCTGCACGTATGAGCCACCCGCTGGCTGCACTTGTGAGTTAACTGCACTTCTCCCCTCCCCTCCCCCCTGGCACTTTTCCTCTTGCCTCTTCCCCACACTTGCACGGTCTGAATGACACAAGGCCTAGTAAGATCATTATTTTGTTCTCCCTTATTTCCCCCTCCTTGACTTGTTGCGCCTAAAACACTAGTGTACAGGCGCATTATAAATACCACATCATATCATATCTTTATCATATCAAAGTACTGAAGCTGTGGTGGTGTATTTGGTTATCTGTAGATTTGAGACTTCAATAGCACAATTGAAGATGGAATACCATGAGGCAGAGGAGTAGACCCTCATGGTAAACTCTTGTAGAAGTTGCTCAAAGTTGGATGTTGTTGAAGTGGAAGTAGAAGTGAGGTGAAGCTATCCTGGAAATAAAACGAATGTGACGCCTAATCTTGTAAAGAGAGACATAATAATTGTTAACCAAGAACTGTATTTTATTAGCATTTGTAGAAGTTATATTTACTTTAATCTAACAAAGAACTGTGGCATCTCTTCTCGGACAACTGGAAGTTTTGATTAAGCATTGTGGTTGGGAATTACATTGATGCTATTTTGAGGAAGTGGAAAGTCTTTATTTCACCAAGAAGAGAAGGGTTTTTGTTGTTTGTACTTTGGTTAACAGAACCTTACTTTGACATTGATGGAGCCAAGGACTGAAATGAAATGAGACTGTATTACAAACACAGATGTCCTTGTTTACTTTTTGTGTTGAACTGAATTACCTTGAAACCGGGGAAAGGGGAGTTCACCCAGGTTACCAAGAGAGAGACTGTGAACATCATTTTTGATGTATGTTACTATGAATTGGCATATATTTCTTGTTGTATTTGATGTTTAAATGTGAGGACCAGATATCCTATGTCAGAGTCTTTTCCTTTAGTTTTAATAGGCAGGGAAATCCTCATCAGAGTAAGGATAGTGAGGTGTTTGTTAAAATGTATGATTTAATAAAATGTCATATTTTGATAAATCATCCAAAAGTTGTCCACCTCACATTTCTGACCCCTCAAATTACCCACCCTTTGAACAATATTGTTGAGGTACAGTTTCCGGTGGTACTGAATCCAGCCACAATTGTTCTCTATTCCTTTGTACCAGACTCTGGAGACCTTACCTGCTTTACTTATCGAAGAACGATGTTTGAACACACTTGTTTATTACAGGGGCATTGTGAATCCCCAAATTCTTTTATAGAGTGTTGAAGATGGACTTAGGAAATGTACAAACACCAAGCACAGTGATACAGTATGTTGATGATCTTTTGGTGAGCAGCACCACGGAACAGCAGTGTAGAGAGGATTCAATAACGTTTTTGACACTTTTAGCTGACAAGGGATACAATGTAGATAAGGCGAAGTTACAGTATTGTCTAAAAGAAGTTGTGTATTTGGGTCAGATAATATCATCAGAAGGGAGAATATAAACCCCAGAGAGGGCAGCAGCAGTGCAGAACACACCACAGTCAGAGACAGTGAAACAGATGCAACAGTTCTTGGGATTGTGAAAATATTACCGGCCCTGAATCTTCGAATTTTCTAGTTTCACTAAGCTTCTTTTACAAGGGCTCAAAGAAGTGCAAAAAGTGAAAGGCCCTATTAAACGGACAGATTAAATCTTCACTTCCTTTAAGGAATTGAAATTATCACAGAGCAAAGCACCAATATTAGCTACCCCAAATTACAAGAACCAGATGTTCCTGGTTTCCCATTGTTATGGCCAAGTTATGTCAGCAGTACTTACACAAAAAACACCACAAGGACTCAAGCCTTTAGCTTATCACAGTGGTCGTTTAGACCCAGTAATGCAGGGCCATTGTCCATGTAAGCAGGCACTCGCAGCAGCAACATTTGCCATCCAGAAATCCTCAAAAATCACAATGAACTGCCCAGTGAAACCTTATGTGGACCATGCATTGCTGTCATATTGGAGAAATCTAAATCTACCCTCCCCACCCAGCGTGCAACAGGGTAGGAGGTCATATTGTCTAATGCTTGAATTTCTATAGTAGAGTGTCACCTGGTTAATCCAGTAACATTTATTGCAGAGGCAGTGAAGAAAGGTGACTATGTGCACGATTGTGCTACATACCAGGAAGTGATGGGGAACCTCAGCCATATTAAGGAGGACCCCTTAGAAGAGGGGAGATACTTTTTGTTAATGGGTCATTGACCATTAATCAGACTTTAGGATGTAGGCAGACAGGACCAGCTGTGGTACGTTATGAGGAGGGTGAGTTTGAGGTAGTTTACAATATCAGATTGCTGCCTCATTGCCATGTGCAGGCTGCAGAACTGGTGGTACCAATAAGCTCTAGAGATGTCAAAAGGTTGAAGTGCCATTATTTATTCAGATTCTGCATATGTCAGATCAACAGTGCATTCTCCTCAGAGATTCTCCTCATTGCAACACCTGCTCCCTCCTTTCTTGGGACTCTCTGGCCGGCCTCTCTTGGCCCTCTCTCTGCTCCCACCTGTCAGGCTAAAACTAAAAACCTTGGGGTCATCTTCGACTCCACACTCTCCTTCTCTCGTCATATCTCTGACGTCTCTAAGAAGTCACACTAGCAGCTGAACCTCCTCAGAGGTATACCTTTCCTCTCCTTCCCCAGAGGCTCACTGTCTCTAGAGCTCTGGTTCTCTCTAGGCTGGACTACTGCAACAACCTCTTTCTAAATATGCCTGCTTCTACTCTCCGCCCTCTGCAACTCATCCAGAACAGGACAGCGAGACTTGTCCTTGGCCTCAAGCCCAGGGATCGTATCTCTCCAGGACTGAAATCTATGCATTGGCTCCCAGTGGATGTGAGGAGTAAGTTCAAAACCCTCTGCATTGTCCACAAGGCCTTCTGGGGCCTGGGGCCTAAATACCTTCAACTCTCTCTTCCTAAATATCTTCCTTCTCGAGCTCTTCGCTCATCCGCCTCCAAATCCCTCAGGGTCAGCTGCTTCTCCAAGCAATGAGTTGGTGGTAGATCTCTTTCTTTGGCTGGGCTTCCCTCTGGAACAGCCTCCCTGCCTCCCTGAAACTTGAGGAGAACCATCTCTGGTTCTGGAAGCACCTCAAAACCTTCCTCTTTACTTCTGCTTTCTCTCCTCCTCTCCCTTGCTGAGCTCTTGGATGAAACTGATATTGCACTGGCTACCCTCTGATCTCAGGCCCAGGTCCCCTCCCCCGCCAGTTGCACACCTGCATTGCCTTCCTGGCAACCCCCGCAATTGGGGACTGGTTTCTGCATCCCTACAGTCCCCTACCAGCACTTGACACCTGATGTCTGCACTCACCCTTGCACTTGCCACCAGCTGGCAGCACATTTACTTATTGCTTTTATTTATTCTATTTATTTTTACTGTTGATCCCATGTAGTGCACTGTCCCCCCCTTCCCCATGCACTTTTCACCTTCCCCCTGCACTTGCGCGATCCTAATATCACCTGGCCTAGTAAGATAGTTGTCTCTGTCTTACCTCTGTTCCCCCTCCCTTGCCTTGTCACGCCTTGAACCACTTGTGTATAGCCGCGTTAAAAATGCCATATCACATCATATAATTCTGGATTAGCAAGATGGAAAAGGAGAGGCTTTCTTAAGTCTGACGGATCACTGGTTCAAATGCAAAATTACTTTCCAGATTTATTGATGTACTACCACTTCCTTCTGCACTAGTAGTTGTGAAGTGTGACACACATACCAATGGAGCAGACTTAATTTCCCAGGGCAATGACATAGAAGAAACAGCAGCAAAAGAAGCAGTGTATTTACCATATGTTACAGAACAGGTTTCAACATTTACCAATATCCCATGGCAACAGGTACAACTAACTGATCCATACAATGCAATGCCTGGTGCCCAGATAATGCAATTGCAAGGGCAGGCTTTTCCAGAGGAGAAGAAGTTATCAACAAAAAGGGAATGCTCTTTGTCCCTAAAAGATTTTATATGGAAACAAAACCTTTTGGGAAAGCCTGTTATGTCAAAACTACTACTTACAGTTGCTCTTGAATGACTGAATTACCCGTACATGTTACCAAAGAAAGCATTGCTGCAGAGATCCACAGAGATTGGTTTGTGACAAATCTGGAGGAGCACCTGGCAGCATTCATTACAAATTGTGTGACATGCCAACAATATACACCAAGACATACCTGAAAACAATTAAGGAGGCATTGCCTCGCTCTTCAGGTCAATTCAGACATTTACATAATGATTATGTGAATATGGCTGAAAGGTGTAATACATTTAGCTATTTGATCATTGTGATGTGTCAATTTTCCCATTGGATTGAGGCTGGCCCATGCACCCATCCCGATGCTAAATCTGTGGCAAAATTCCTCTTAAAGAAGTAACTTCCCACCTGGGCATGAAACATTCATTTAGCTATGCTTGATAAGAATTGGCTTTCTTGCTTGCCATCGGCACTTTTTGCTTTGTGAAACAAGTCAGTTTCTATGTGAAAAAGAGGGGGGTACCCTTCCTAGTGGACAAGCTCAAGGCTATAGAACTTCACAGGTGCAGGAGGGTGGTCCTGCCCACAGATTGATATATAGGTTGGTCTTTTGAATGATAGATCCAAACCTAAGGTCAAAGGTGTATTGCCTTCTCACTAAGCTAAAGCAAACCAGAGGGTAGAGAGCAAAAGTTTTATTTGCTAGTTGTATAGACAAGTATTTAATACATAAAAGTTGAGAACAAATGTTGAAAAATGTGCAACATATGTAAATGACAGGTTAAGACAACATATAATACTATCAATAAAAATTCATAACAAAAAACAAAATTACAGTATTTACAACAAGGTGAACAGGAAGTACTGTATTGTCAATATACAGGTCAGTCTTAAGCAGAAGTTTCTTTTCTATTTTCTTGCAATACTTGTAAACCAATAGAAGTGGACACACAGGTCCTTTGTGAAAAAATCCAAGGTTAGAAATTCCTTTATGGATAACCTAGTAAATGGAAAGTTGCTTAATCGGATATTACTTTCCAACATATTGTGTTTCCAGGGTCCTATGGAGAATAAGATATCTTGGTGGCACAAGTCAGTTTCTAACCATCACATTCCCCTGCAGGAGGTGGTGATGGGCAGAAGAATGTTAACGCTTCTTGCTGCTGCTCATACTAACACTGATGCGCATAGTTCTGCTGAGATATTGGGGAGTGAATTTCAACGGTATCTCAAAGTGCTTACCAACTCTATTAAGTTCATATCTATGCAGATTGGATCTCGTCAAATACAGGCAACATCCTCCTCAACTGACCAACCGACAGGGCGGAAGGAAGAGACTTTGTTGCAGCCACCTGAGCTGTATGTAGGGAACAAGATATATATACGCTACTTTACTGGGAAATGGCATGATCGGAAGTTCGTTGGCCCTTTTACCGTGAACTATGCTACTCCAACAGCAGTGAAGGTGATTGACAGTAGGACCTAGATGCACCTTACAGATGTCCTAGGGAACAAAAGCACCATATCACCTCCTTCCAGGAGAAGAAAGGGGGGAGACACATGGGAAGCAATGGTGTTTTTACAATAACTTTTCTCACCTCACTGCATTTCTTTCGACAAAAAGACTGTTTTTCTTCCTCATCGCGGATGAAGATATACAGAGGGAACATGATGAGAAGGATGTTGTATTTTCTTAAGTTTATTTTGGTTCTATCCTCTTTTTTTCATGTTGTTTATTTTTTAATGGGGTTATTTGGATTTCAGTAATAGTAGTACAATGGATTTTGAAAATGTTAGCATCCACAGGAACAGAAACAAAAGTGGTATTCCTGACTCAGAATTGTCTTTCAAAAGCAGTAGGGCTGTGCCTCACACCGACACTGCCAACATGTGGTATGAGTGCATGCGAGTGGTGGGAAGAGAGAGTGCAGGTGACACTTGCTATGTGTGCTCTTTAATACTGCACACTGCTGGCACACCCATGCCTTTTGTTCCGCAAGAGATACCACCAGACATGACACCATGCATGATTGATTTGGCCCTATGCTGAGTTAGGGGGATGTTTCAAGGGAATGCAGCACCGATACAATGGGTAAAGGAGGGTGAGGTGGTTCAGGCTGATGGATATATTATAATAAAGGAGATGGCAGAACAGGAAGAAACAAATAACATTGTAGTATGCTATGAAACTGAAGGGGCCAGAAAGGGAGAGATCAGCCTTTCAACATCACACTGAATGTATTCTGTAGATGAGGACACAGGTTGTTCAAACCTGCATGAAACAGGCATGCATCAAAATAAGTGGTTCAATCTACTACCAACACGAGTGGGTAGAAAGGTTGATTGGATGTAGGGCAATGGGATTGATAGGAAAGGAAAGGGAAGGGACAACGTGTTTTGACTGAACAAAACATGTTGTGAAACATGGGAGGACAACATTCATTTACAGACATGGCTCAATGAAAAGAAAAAAACAGTGCCAATATATGCTACTATGTCGTAGGGGAGAACACGAACTGTGAGGTGACACTTGATCTTCCAGGCCTAGGAGGTGGGACTGCCATATTAATGCACCATTTTTGGGCATGTGGAACCCACGCCTATTCTCAACTACCACAATATTGGCATGGTACATGCACTCTTGTCTCTTTATATTCTCTGACTCTCGTGATGCCAAAATTGCATCTTCTACCGTTTAATGAATATCCAGCTATCAAGGAACTGTATGGCATACGTATTAGGAGGTTGCTGAAAATGTAGAGCAATACAGGAAACACAACCTTCTCAAGGAGAAGCAGGAATCTCAATCTGCAAAGGAATAAGAGGAATACCTATTTTTCAAAGATGTTGTCAGACAAGCTCAAGGAAATACCAGAGGAGTTCTGACTCTTCTCCAAGATAGCAGCATTTTTCACTTCCTTAGTTGCCCCAGGGGTGCAGACTGCAGTGAAAGCAAAATGGCTTCAGATCACGCACTGGGAGCAGATGTTGTTGCCAAATGGCACCGAAAGATGTTTGAATGCCGTCAAAGAGGAGATTTGGTCATTAAACTTTACCACCCTGAAAAATAGAGATGTTTTGGACATGATAATCGCCCTGGAGGGAGAGGTTTGAGCAAAAATCGGGATATTTTGTTGCACTTTGACCCCATGAAACAAAGCCAACAAATGCATCTTGACTGACACCATTACCGAGATGCACACCCTCATTGAGGCCATGGAGAACGATGTTCAACGATGATTGGTACAGCACACTTTTTTTGTGGATGCTTAGGTGGTTGAGCAACATTTTAAAAATTTAGATTGCCATCCTCATAGTGCTGATCGTTGCCTTTTGTGGGTATCAGAAAGTTGTGGGGTGGTGTAGCAGGGCTAGGACTAAGCGGACAACACAATGTCTTTAACACTGACAGGTTCTGATGATGTCACCACTCCCATCTCGAGATATGTGCCTAAACCAATGCAGCAGAAAAATGGGCAGATAGAACATTGTATGGTTTGGTTGGATCATCAGAAATAAATTGTATTTTTTGTGTGATCAATATTCAAGAATTTAACATAGAACCAACATTTAACCTGTACCTAAATATATACATACATACACAAACAATGAAATACAAATATATACATATAATATAGTACAGCATGTAGGGGTGAATGCTGCAGTAATCCACCCCCAATCAGTACCTTATTTGGTGCTGTCTTGGTGGTGGATGTTCCCCTGATGACGTGGAGCAGGGGCAGGGATTGAGACCCTGATGTCAAATGGGGCCTGGCCCACACAGTTCCCTCTTCCGGGTGGCCCCAACGACCACATGAGGCCACTCTAACTCTCCACGCATGGCCTGCACCGTACATCCGGGCCCCCAACGGGTATGGGAGGCAGCTCCCATACCCGTTGGGGGCCCGCTTAGTTCACTGCTGCTCCTGCAACAATACTTTTCCCTTTGGAAGCTGCTTACTGCGGACGGGGGGGGCGGCAGCACCGACATAACCAACATACCTGTGGCCCATTGATTTAATTGGGGTGGCCCCATAGATGGGGGCTTCCCCGCACTTTCCACCGCTCCTGTGGCCACTCCCATCTTCCATGTGGTCTCGTAGTCTACGGTTGCCCGCATTAGCACTATGCCCCATAATGCCATGCAGACGATGTCCTCATTGCTATTGGGGTGCAGCTTTCCTTCACCACTACGCCTGCAATGCCATATCAGTTCTCACGTCCCTGCCCCCATACTTTGCACCAAAGGGATAGGATGCACAGCCTTCAACTTGGTTGCAATAACGGAGCAGCCCCGGTACTCCTATTCACCTGAGCTGCTCCGGCACACCATGGCTTTATTTCGCCTGGGCTGCTCCCATGGTTTTTTTCACCATCCGCCTGCTGAGGGTGGGGTGGACTTCCTACACCTCTCTCTTTACCTCCTGAGTAACTTGGTTTATGGGGCTAGGAGGACTTTCAATGCAGGGTGCATCCCGGCTGGCCCTGTGGTGGGCTGATCATAGACATGGCTTGCTGCTCCATTCGAGACACACCACCCATATGACATGTATGGGAAGGAGTTTTATTCACCCCCTGAAAATGCCCACACAGCCGTCCCTTTGGGTTTCTCTATTGAGCCCGGCCAGTAGCCGCCACAACCCCATGGGTACCCAGGCTGCTCTGAACATGCAGCCCATCCCATGGTAACAGAGTCGGGTTGTGGCTTGGGCACAAAATGTCTCTAGACCCTGGGAGAGGGTGGGGCGCTGAAGTTTGCGGTTCCCCTACAGAGTTTTTTTTTCTTCTCTTTATTCACTCTTTCTCCTTCCTCTCTCTCCTATCTCCTTTTTTCCACCGTTGCCCAATTGTGTTCCCTTTGAAACTCTTTTCTCCACTGCCCATGCCATTCTTGGGCAGGGGAGTTCTCTGCTTTTGCGCTTTTCTTTTTTTAGTATTTCACCCAGTGCCATTGTGGGCTGGATGGATCAGTACAAACACACAAGCATAATACACACACTACAATAATAACATCTGTGTCTTTGTCTTATTTGTAGGTCTCCCTTAGGGGACACGCAAGTAGTCCTTGCCTATCGGGGCCACAGAGTACACTGAGCTGTTATTCCCCATTTTGATGGCAGCATGGAACAACTTTGTGGACTGATGCCAACTGACCTCCACAACGGAAGGGGAGAGGCTTATTTATTAAACTCCTATGGTGCTGTCTTATGCTTCAGTGAAGGGGATGTCCACGCAGACAAGGCGTCCTTCGTCAAAGCACCCCATGCTCAAATTTATGATATCCAAAAATGTTCTTAAATCAGACACTATCCTCATTATGGCCATAACCCTATGCTTACAAAATGTGGTGTGGCGAACCAGAATAAGGAATCGGACTACAACAAGTCATTGTGAGATCAGGTTATTCAAAATAAAAATGTTTAACTTGCCCTACCGCTTTGAGGTGAATTCCATGCCTTCTAAACCAAACACTAAGGGTGCTCATCATAGTCCAGTGCTGAGTCCAAATTCCTAGTTACGAGCTAGCACTTCAGAAAAAAAAGAAAAGGACGGCCTGGCTCGCAGAGAACTTATCATCAGTCTCTGAGTTTCTTTAGAATGTCTTTTCAGGCACAGCCTTCATAGATAGTTTGTTTGTTAAAATTATAAAGGCCTTCTTGATTGTTTTCTCTTTTCCTGCCTTTTGGGGGAAAGACACATTCTTCTTCCTTTTGTATTTCTGCTGTTTACTACTGGCAATCTCTCCAGGATCACTTTGCTTTCTGCCAGTTGTTGAATCCTTCAAGGATTACTTTGCATATACTTTTCAGTATCCCACCTTTCTTTGCACTGGCACTCCCCAAAGTCCTTTGTCTCTTTGGTAGGGCAATTGGTTCTTAGTCCACTCATGCATTTGTCGGCTTCCCCGGCCTGGATAGAAAATACATGGATACCTTTTTACTTGCTGGTTCTCAGGATGTGTGCTCATATATTTCTCTTAGATTCTTGTACAGTGATCGGCTTCCCCAGCGTTCATAGGAAACACACAGCTCCCTTTCACTCCCTGGTTCACAGGACGTGAGCTTGTATGTTTCTCTTAAATTCTTGTACTGTGAGCAGCTTCCCCAGACTTCATGTACAGTTTTTGTATTTCTTTGCCTCTGTTTACTTGGTGCCCATTGCACTCTTGCAGACTTTTACGCTCTTGGAGGCTTCTCCAATTCTCGGATGTAAAATTGTTATCTCTTTCTCTCTGTTTTGCCTGGGCCTTGTGTCTGTCCTGGTTTCCCAGCTTCTCATACCTTGAACAGCTTTGGCAGTCTTTGACCCCCGAGTGTATCACCCTCGCTGTTGTCCTCGCGTTGGGAGTGTTTGCTTCCCTGTTCACGCTCATCTTGCTCATGCCTGCACTCTCTGTGTGGAGCTCGGAGACTCTGGCTACTTTCTCCATCCTGTTCTCAGCATCGGTTGCTGGAGGCCTGGCCCACCAGTGTTCGTTAGAGGTTGTGCCACCTGGGAAGATGGTTTGCTTCCTGCCTTGGTTCCTTTCTGACTGGAGCGTCTTGGTTGGTAACGTACCCACCCCATGACCTCTAGCTAGCGGATCTCGCTCTAGCTACACCACCTCTGACTCTGCAGCTTCCCATAGCTCTGCCCCTCCAGGACATGTACAGAAAGGCTCACCTCTGTGTAGCTTGGATTCTCCTCCCTACGTAGGCGTCTCTCACGGTGTAGGACGTCTCCCCATTCACAGTTCTGACTCTGTCTAAATATGTCATTACAGACGAAAAAGGTGTGTCCTTTCTTGATGCCAGCGTTCAGATGTAATCTGGCACTACCTGAAGCCAACAGGTTGGAAGGAGGATCACTGGTATTTGTAGTAAAAATCTGAAGGCAAATAGTATTTTCAAGTCCCCACTATGCAGATAATGTAGTCTGTTCAGGGAGGTCATCATTGGACTGGGAGTCCTTGTCCCATAGAGGGAAGTCACTCCCAGTGAGGTCTCACTTGGCCAGACCCCTAGGGAGTGTTTTGCAGAGTGGGCTCACCCCCCGAGCCTCACAGGGGGTGGCACCCCTCTGGTGAGAAGGGATGAATTGCCCAGATGTGTCACACTGGTCACAGACATATCGGCCAACTTGCTCCCATACCTGTCTTTTCTGCTCAGAGTAGCTTGCATTCGGGGACTACTACCTACTATATGCATGTGTTTACAAGTCTTTGGATGTAAAATGAAGTCGCTTGCTGTGCGGCAGGCTAGTGCGATCCAAAAAGAAGGTGGTGTTATGAAAACACACACAAAAAATTGAGGAACTATTAAAATAAATCAAATGCTGAACATTTCAGACAGATTAGAACATGGATAAATACTGCCTTGTTAAGGGGAATTTAGGCCAAAGATGTGTGCCAGGTTGTGGCATGGTCACAGTTTAACTCAAATCCTGACAGCCCCCATTTAAATAGGTGGTCATGGTTTTGAGATGTCCAATTGGCTGAGTTCAATGCATTTGATTTCTTCTTTTTGCACCTTTTTTTATATTCTCTATGGGCCTCATCAGCGGGTGGATGGAGCGGTAAAAATGTGGGGTTAATGCTATTACTGCTGTATTACCGTATTACCGCTCCACTGAATCCTGAGTTTGGGAAGTTGGACGATTCACCCCCAGCTCTGAGCTTCGGGTAAATCTGCTGACTTTTAGCCCATTTTTGGCACAATTAAATAGCACCACGCTAATTGCACCGAAAATGCCCCATTAAATCCAATGGACTTGAAAATAATGGTGTTTTACTGCACCGCTGCAACTTACAACCTGGTGCTAATAACGCTGGACCAAGTTGCGGTAACGCTAATTGCGTTGGGTGTTATCCGGGCAGATTTAACGCTGGAATATGGCCCACTCATGATGACGCCCTTTGTCTGAAGCATTTCATGTGTACACCATTGCACATTCAAAACCTAATAGTAGAGTGCTTTCCTCTAAGGTATACCACCATTAATGATGTATACCAGCCCAGCAAAGTTCACACATTGCAATCGGGCAGGATTTGGTGCCATATTACAAAAACATTCCGACAGTGCAAGTGGTATTTTGCTGGCATTTGCACTGGAGCAAAAAGTGCCTGTAGTTTCAAGGCACATTTGGAAAAGAACAGTTTTGCCAGAGCAAATATATGTCAGGGCCAAAATGGAGCACTCTGGCGCCCTTCTGTTGGTGGCACCTATGTCAGAAATGTAGAATTGACTAATTATAGGATATGCAATATCTACGCTTGCATTATCATATGCAGCACTCTACTCCACCTGACAGTCAGTGTCTTAATATATCTTATAGGAAAAATTCACCTTTTGCCTGTGTAGCCCTACTACCTTTTGGAATGATTGCCCTCAACGATGATAGATGCATCTGTTACTTATCGCTTGCCTTTCTTATAGCTGCCCGGTCTGGGCAAATGAGGTCCTGGCGCTTCCAGCTTGCTTGTTAATGGTCTTAAGCTTGCTTGTTAATGGTCTTAAAGTACTGTTGGCTATTTCCATGGTGAATCATTACAAAGATTTAATTAATCTCCTATGAACAGAAGACTGCCTTTTTGCAGGAGCATATTAGCATAAGCCCAGGTCATTAATTCCATGTAAATAAACAGCCTTTCATTTGTCTTATCCAACATGTCTTCCTAACATGGCGTTTAAAATGCTAATGACTGATGCAACCAGTCCCATTAGCTGTAATTTTAACTGGCGAGTTGTTCTAACAGTGGCTTAGACCTTCTTTTGCACTGCTAAATAAATGAGCCATCAAGCAAGTTGATAAATTGGTGATATATACTTCAATCGGAGACCAATGGTAATTCATTGCAATGAATCTTTACAAATTGAAAACGAGAGAATGCCCTTTAGATTTCCTCCAATGACCAAACCCATAGGCCGAGACAGTCACTCTATCAGTTCACAGAGGAAGGACAGTGTGCATTCCTACCCGCTGGCAGGGTCGGACAGGGACCTGAAATTGTCTCTGGCACCAATGAAAAAGTGGCCCACAGTTGCAAATGGCTATTAATTCCTTTTGTAACTGACTGCGTAGTACCCAAGGGGAGGTTTTTGATTAAATATGATGCAAATTGTGCATATTAAAGAATATTTATTCAGTAACATTGGTCAAAACTACTAGCCGCATGGTGCAGTAACTTATTAAACTGGCCCACGTGGACCAAATAACTGGCCTATTTTGTCCCAAAAAAACAGCCCACGCTAGCATTTTGTGTTTTTGGTTCAGGCATTGCCCTATAGGCCAGTCTGAGCCTGCGCGCCTGTGTCAATCCCCAAACCCCCTTGCTCCGGTATCTCGATGTTGCAAGAATACATGGTTACGGTCAAGATTTAGGCCAACAGAAATGTTCAGTTGATGTACTTTTCATGTGACTCTGCTGTTGCATGTGGGCCACTGGAGGTCTGTGGTGAAGAAGTCTGAGTTGAAGGTAGTGCTCAATGCAGGTGCTGCTGGCAGTATTCAGGCTGGTGTTGTGGTCTCCCAGGTGATTCATTTCTGGATCTTGGAGATCTCGAAGTAGCTGCTACTAATAAAGTTGTGATGCCCCAGCGTGGTTCCTCAACACACTCTCTATCAAGCTGGTAAAGTTGGTAAACTGCATCTAGAGGTAGGAGAGCGTGAGAGGGATGCTGGTTAGATTGAGGCTGTGGCCACTCTTATTAGGTTACCGTGGAGACACTTTAGAGTCCTAGAGCAGTCACTGTAAAATAATCAATTTGTCCACACCTTGGTTGCACAGGTTGCCTGCCATTGTACAGAGAATATAAGATGGTTCTATCATAGCTTCATCTGAATGCCTTTATGCTCAAAACCACCAAATAGTGCCACCGGTTATTGGTGCCAATTTGATTTCACTGATGTTTGTTGGATATCACATTGTAGAGTTAGCCTTAAGGTTCCCAGGCCCCCAGCAAAATGTCGTCCAATGTGGCCCGCAACTTGAGTGGAAACAAGCCTCACAACCCACAACTAAAACTAAAACTAAAAAGGCTGGGATGTTAGCCAGAATTCACTTTCAGTTGTGGTCCACCACATTTCTTAATGTTTCCCCTGTGATTCTAATAAAATGCTGACACTGTTCTCATAGCAGTTACTTTATTTTCTGATACAATATAGTCAATCAAGTCCAACTCCTGCTGCACTTTAGGGATGCACACTGCACTAGTGTAGTAGAGCCCCACGGACAAGCATGTCAAACTCCTGTTTCAGTGCATGGATCGCCATTGCACACGTGTATTGGTATCACATGGACATCATTTGGATTGTTGATGGAGTTCAAGGGTCACCACTACACTAGTGTAGTAGAGCAGTATGAAATGTCATAGCATACTCTTGCTGCAACGGAGGGATCATCATTATACCAATGTAGTATAGCCCCATGGACCATGATTGTCAAATCGTCCTGCAAGGAATACTAGTGTCATTTATACCACATGCACATCTTATGCTGCAGTGCAGGGCTCAACCTCTATACTAGTGTAGTAGAGACCCATGGATAATCATGTTAAACTACTGCTGCAGCGTAGGGATCACTACCTTACTAGTACAGGAGAGCGATATGACTTGTATAAATATTGCTGCAGTGCAAAGGCTACCAGTAGTGTACTAGTATAGAACACCATGCACAGCTCATGTAGGAATGCAGGGCCTCCCCAGTGCTAGTGGGGTAAGGCTCCATGAACAATCATATCAAACTCCTGCTGCAGTGCATGGATCAACATTGCAGATGTAGTAGCTTCATGTGGACCCTCGTGCCAAATTGTCACTGCAGTGCAGGGATCACCACAGTGCAGATCTTACCATTACGCTACTGTATTAAATTCCCAGGGTCCATCTGGTCCAACTCTGAGTGCAGTGCAGAGAACATCACTGCACTGGTGTAGTAGTCAAATTAATCAGCATTGCCGACCTTTGCTGTGGCACAGGGGTCACCACTGTACTATCAGACTCCTGCAACCAAATTTCCCCTCACAAACCCACTCATCTTCAGTCTTTAATCCTTACCAGTTTAATAGCCATGGAGACCTACCCCTTGCACAGCATAGTTACTAATGCAAAACCTGAAGACTCTCCACGCTCCACTTACCACCCATGAAAATCAGGGGTGGCTTGTCCATAATGGGAGAGAGGGTGTCGACCCACCGGGTCTTGGCTCCCTCTCGCCAATTATGGAGGAGGCAGCCCAGTGAAATACTGAGCGCTTCCTCAGCTGTTTTTTTCACAGTTACAGTTCCCCAGCCACGCAAGCTCAATGAGCCATGCAAGGCTGGGGCGTTTTGCTTTCCCAGCCTTGCATGGCTCATTGGAAATGCTGGCTGGGGAACGGCATGTCTGTATGTGCAAGGGGGCGCTCCTGTGCCTCCTCGCACATACAGACAGAGCAGGCTGAAGTGGGGCATTTCTCACCAATGCTCAGGTCCCTGCACGCATGTCAAGGAACCAGGAAGCTTCCTGAATCCTGTTCATGCAAGCAAGGGCTGGAGAGGAAACTTCAGGACCTGCGGTAGAAGGTAGCTTTATTTATATTCATGTATGTTTTCATTTAAATTATGCGTATGGATGCGTGCATGCTTGTGTTGTTAGAGCTATGTATGATGATGGATGCTGGTGTGAATGAGAGAGTGCTTGCTGTGTGTATGTTGTGTAAATGTGTGTGTTTGTATGTACATTCATTTATTATTTAAATATGTGTATGGATGCATGTATAATTGTGTTATGAGTGAGCGCATGATGATGGGTGCTTCTGTGAATGTTATGTTATGTTATGTTAATATGTGTGTGCGTGTGTGTGTACCAGTGTGTCCCCTCGGCCCCACAGAACCCTGCATACACACATACTCTCTTTGATTGTTTCCATGTGTTAGGCGCTGTGGGGCCCAGGGGACAGGAATGGCATTTTTTTTACTGGACATCCATCATAGATGTCTAGTCCAAAATATCATGCCTACCCCTTGGGCACTGCAGCACCTCACATACACACATAATTATGTTGATTGCGTGCGTGTGTTAGGCACTTTGGAGCTCAGGGGACAGGCAGGGTATTTTCTTACTGGACATCTATGATAGATGTCTAGTAAAAAATACCATACCTGCCCCCTGATCCTTCCAGCACCTTGCATACACACATAATCACTTTGTGTGCTTGTGTTTGGCATTGTGGGGGAGGGGGGCATGTGGGAAGGAATGACAATTATAAATGGACATCTGATAGATGCCCAGCACCAGCAGTAAAAAGTGCCATGGCTGTACCCTGGGACCCCAGCTCCTGAGATGCATCTGCCTCCTAGTCCCCCAAAACCTCGCAATCACACAAAATCACATTCATCATTAATGTGATTCTGCCTGAGTGCAAGGCGCTGGCGCACAATGGAGCAGGCATGACATTACTGGGCATGGTTGATAAAGCAAGCATCATAAGTGCTATTATGTAGCTAGACTGGCATTTCAATGCAGCTAGTTTAGCCTTTTCCTATTGTGGTATGACATTTTAAATTGGGCATCTTTGGTCAAGCAAGCATGATAAGTGTTATTACGAAACAAAACTGTCATTTTGTGTGCCACCATTCTAGCCATTTCGTACTGAGGCATGACATTTTGCATTGTGCATCTTTGCTAAAACAAGCAGAAGGGTTATTATGTAGCTGGACTGGCATTTCAATGCAGCCAGTGTAGTAATTTCTTATTATGGTATGACATTTTGTATTGGGCATCATTGATAAAGGAGCATGATAAGTGTTATTATTTAGCTCCACTGACATTTTAGTGCAGCCAGTTTGGGTATGTTTCAATACTTTGGCATGCATTTTTAAAGCCAACTGGAGTATGTTCTTATGTCGGGATACTGCCATATATTGGCAGAACAAACATGGACATGTTTTTTCATAGTAGCATTACTGGCATTATGCACAAAACAAACATGTGTTTGCTCTTATATGGGAATATTAGGGTATAACGATGCAATCAGCATGGGAATGTATAGGCACAGGCAGTGTGAACATGTTTTATACTGGTACATATTGTGGGAGAAATTCTCCTGTGCACCGTGCATCTATTTGATTTTTTCAGGAGTTACCCTAGAAAACCAATTGCAAACTTTTTGGCCAATTTTTCTAAAAATGGTGCTTTAGAATGCAACATTTTAACCCATTATTTAAAAATATTTCTTGTGGGAGATCCCACTCCCGCCCACACCCTCCTTGGAGCTGGCTCACTCGCTACGGTCGGTTGATGTCACATCAGGGACTAATATTTACTCTCCGCCAGTTATAAAATTCACCAGCCGCCACCGATGCAATCTCATCTCTTTTCCAGCACAATTCCCTTACCCTCAGGAAAACCCTGGTCATTCCAATCTTCATGAAGCCCAACACAAACTTGAAATATCTTGCAAGCATCATTCAATTGCCATCATGCCATTCAAAGTGAAATTCCTGGAAAGGGAGGCCACTTTGCAGCTACAGAAATATGCAGAGGCCCACAATCTCCTCCACAATTATGAAATGGGTTTCAGCCCCACCAGGCCCTCATTAACACCAGGGAAGAACTCCAACTACACAGAACTCGGCCTTTCGGCAACCTGCGGCACTATTGACCCTAAAGACCCTCATACAGAGCATGGAACAAGGTCTCTTAGCAACCTGTGACATTATGGACCCAAAAGAACCCCACATTGAACAAGGCATCTCAGTAACCTGGGGCACTATGGACCCAAAAGATCCTCACATGGAACAAGGCATCTCAGCAACCTGGAGCACTATAGACCCAAAATACCCTCACACAGATCATGGAACAAGGCATCTCAGCAACCTGTGGCACTAGGGACTCAAAACACCCTCACATGGAACAAGGTATCTTAGCAACCTGCGGCACTATGGACCCAAACGACACTCAAATGGAACAAGGCATCTCAGCAACCTGCAACACTATGGGCCCGTGAGACCCTCACATGGAACAAGGCATGGTAATCTCCGGAATGGCAGTTGCATCGCTTAACCACTCCCTCAAAGACTGATGGGTTAAGGTGTTGGTAGGCCAAGACACACCACCACCTTCAGCCCTATGGGGTACCTGATATTACCCCTTGGTTATTAAATGCCGTACTCATGCCCTTTGCATCCCTACTGGAATTTTTCAAAGTGTTCAATTAAAGCCATAGGCCAATGGCTCACAATGTGAACTCCAACTGGGAAATTAGATACAGATGGGCCTCAAAATGACCAGCTAGCTATGGCATATCAAAGGTGGCTGTCCCACGGTTTCCTATGACTGAACAGGAACAAAACAAACATCCCCATCTGTTGCCCAAGCAAAATCATTCGATTGCCTCTTACCAATTCTTTGTTTGTAATGTTATTTACACACAGTAATGATAATCACAGATGGCATTGCTGCAATGTATATAGCGCTACGAACCCTCAGCCCTTATGTATCTCTTTCCCCCTCAATATCTCACTTCTTTCCTCACTTATATTTTAAATCCTGTAATTTCTATACTCTTTTACACCAACCCTCTGCACAATATCTCTGTTATTCACACTGCCCATCTCCTGCCTTCTTTCTCAACGACCCACCCGCTCCACCTACTCTATCTCCCTCTACCTCACAATCTCTTCCTTTGTAATATGGCTAATAAAATAATGGGACCCATGATCATTTTACAGTGAGCTTTCTTATGCAAAAAAGCATTTTAAACGTATGGCGTGATTATTTTTTAGTAAGAACTGTTTTTGCTTTACTTCTCAATGAGATTCACTTTTGATCATTTCTTCTTGTCTTCTCTTTTTGGAGCCTGTATCGGGGGTATACGGTTCGGTAACGGCCCACCAACCCGAGGCTAGGTATGCCCCCTACAAAGGGGCTGATGCCTATTCGAACCCTGGGACTCTGTCTGGTATATAAATAGTTTTTTGTTTTTGCTTTCAAGGGAGATGGCTGGGCTCTGTGCATATTGCGCAAGCCCAATCTACTGTGGAAAAAACAAGATGGCCACCACCGTAGATATACAAAAGGGACAAAGTACCTTTTCTATTTCTATGATGGCTGCCCCACGTAAAGAAGCAATGGTGCTGAAAGCCTCAGTAGGTAAATTGGGTTGGCGTGGGTGTTACATAGGTGGAGGATATTTTAGCAGGCACAGGGTGGGCTGGAGAGGGTAAAGGGGCAGAGGGGCTGGAGGAGGGACGGGCTCAAAAAAAAGGGCAGCACCCGGGAAAGGGCCTCTGCTGGCTGGTAGAATGTGTGCAGGGCCATGGCAGTGTACACCCACTTTTCCAGTCACCAGATTGGTTGAGCGCTGTTACGATCACCTGGTCTCTGCAGAGGCATTGGGGCATGGTTGCAGCCCTCCCTGAACTTGAATCACCCCCTTCAGGCCTCTCCCTCAGTAGAAAAGCTGTGAGCGGTGGTATGTGGTGATACTGCTCCTGCGTGGAGATAAGAGTGTGTGAGTGTGCCAATCTGTGATTGTTGCACCTCTCAAACCCTTCACCCCAAAGCGCGGTTTCTGTGAGCATACGCCGGCCCATAAAGCTCACCTGTGAATTATGGAAGATAAGCTCTCTGTCCTGCTACTTCTGGCAGGAGCACGTCGAATGGGATCTAGTTCCTTTACTGATCCCTGATAAGGATTAGTCCAGTCCAGCTGTGACTATGCTTCTCCTTATGATTGGTAAGTCTTTCTTGAGCTCTTGTGATGCTGTTCGTTCTGTTTAATGTCTTTATATGTTGCTCCTATTTATGCTCGCAATAATGTCTCTCTTCTGTTTTCTTCCCTTAGATGGAAATGCAGCCTCAATGCAGCTGTGAGATGCGAGATGCGGCCGGATGGAAGATGGATGCTACCGCAATGTTCGAAAGCAGGTAAGTGATGGTTTAAGGAAAGCGCAAAGTGTGGCAAAGCGCAACCTTAAACTGACTGTTTTTTCGATGTCTAACCTTGTCTTCTGTTTTTCTGCTGTCGAAGATCGAGCGTGTCATGCAGCGGTGCCAAGATAAAGATTTCGGCATTCCGGAAAGTGTAAAGATGAATACTTGGTTCACCGAAGAGATGTACAGTAAGAACAGATTCCCCCCGTTGGTAAGTATGCTGTCAGGAAGCAGCATGTCCAGGAAGCAGAATCTTCAAAGGTAAGTCTGACCTCAGGTGATGGTGAGCGTTACGCTGCTTGCAAGTGCAGAATAACGTGAAGCGTCTGTCTTGAGGATCGGGGCAGCTTATATAGCTGAGATTGTGGGCACGCCCATTAGGGCCGGCTTACCAGCCACACCCTGCCACTCCTAGAGAGTGAACACGTGCAAAGGCAATCCATTAGCAGCCACACCCAATAATACACTTGGGGCTGCTTAGTGGATGGAATGTTGAAGGTTAATGCATCCTGCTTAATGGATGGAATGTTCAAGGTTAATGCATCTTAAGTGCTATGTCCATAATAAAAGCTTTTTGGTGTTAAATGGATGCTCTTGTTTACTTTTGTTCATGAGCCAGGCACCAGGACAGTGTCCACCCATGTCTCCTGTGCATGCGACCCCTGCATGCATGTGCCCCTGACTTCATGACCATGACAGCGCCCTTTCTCGGGCGCGAATAGAGAATTAACAACAATACTGTTCAGTAAAATGCATCTAATATTGCAGTTTTCATCGCAATACAATTTTAGACCACACGATTGACATTTGGACAAACATCACATCAATTAATCAAAACTAATAACAGACTGAATATAGTTAGCACAATGTGTTTTTGAACATTTATACATTTCAATGGTCATAGTATAAAAACAATAATAGTTGTGTAACTATGCTCCCCTTCCCCACACCTATCTTCTCCTGCACTAGCCACACCCATCCCCCTAATCCCCAGAGACCCCATGCTGAACCCCTAAATCCCCATAATGCAAGCACCATCACTTCCTTTTCTCCACTGCACCCCACACCGGTGTGTTTACAACAGCACTATTAAGACAGACAAGAACACATCTAAAGAAATTGCAGAATTTAAATAAGAACCATTAGTTGGTGATTGTCTGCCACAGCATGCAACTAGCCTCCCCATACCAATCAGCCACCATTCCCACCTCTTAGTCTCGGGAGGATAGCTCAGGGGCAACATGCTTGCCTTGAAAGCAAGACAACACGGAGCAACACAGGTTCGATCCCCGGGTCCGCGCTTAGAAACCTCTGGGCACTAAGCGTGTTATAAATAACCTATCATATTTTACGGGACCCTCCTACGGCTATAGCCACACACCCCTGCTCATTACCTGTACAGATACTGTGTCTGCAGCAATCCATGATTAATTCAAGAAGGCCCATATTAGAACTGGCCTTTTTGACTCCTTTTCACTGAGTGTTATGCCCTAGGCAATCTGTATGAAGGAACAACAGCAACCCAGCACCTGCAAGATAGCTCAGCATGGTGTGCAACTGGAGCATTACATGCAGGGGTGTTGCTAGGTCTGGAAAAGACCCGGGGCTACGCTGATGTCGGGACTCGGGGCTAGCTAGCCTTTTGGTTGTAGCTCCTGAGATTCTATCCGGGGCTACAACCAAAAGACCAGGGGCTATAGCCCCTTTAGCCCCCCCCCTAGCAACGCCTCTGGTTACCTGCAAGACCCAGGTCTAAATCCCCAGTAGGGAAAAAGTTACTAAACACATAAATAAAGGTGCCCATCACTGCTGCCCTTGAACGGTGCTCTGGGAACGATCGCTGATTTCCCCAAAAAGTAAGGGAACGTTGTACCCTTTAGTGCCCACACCCCCTACTTTGACTTCTGTGCAGCATAGTACACAATTCTGCAATATTGCGACTGGCACTCTCACTTCGAAGAACACACTGAATGCCATCACAGATATCCTTTTGGGCACTCTCCATGCCTATGAATGAATTTTAGGCAATGGTAGAAGTGTACCGAAAAAAGTGGTGGAACTGTGGTCTCCGCATGGGAGAGGGTCGGCAAAGCATAGTGCAACATGTGACAAGGTGCTGCACCCGAGGCATTGCAATAGTCTAAGTGACAAGTAACTAAGGCTCCTATTACAACTTTACACTTGCAAAGGGAAATTAATAGACACATCCTCTGTATAGAATGGTGAATATGGTCGTAGAAAGTAGAGGAATGGTAAACAGAAATAAATAAAAGTAGTGGAGCGCCGTTCCGACCGTTCCCACTTACTTCGATCACTGATTTTAGGCTTTTACGTTATGGTTTAGTTGTGATTTGAATGTATTGTTTGATTTTCTAATGCACTGTAAGAAAGGCTACCAGAACTCTATTTATTGCAGACTTCTGATTGCCACCGTTTTTGAAAATACACTTTATACTACAAGTCAGCTAAACGTTTGAATGTATTCTTTACCCTCAAAGTATACTTTTACTAGTATGAACACACTATCACATCATATTGTCTCCGTTTAAACAACGTATTTATTCTGGGCATCTCATCCCTTTTTAAGTTTTTGTTGCAATGTGTGTACTATGCAGGTAGCCCCGAGGGTCGCTTTAAAATAGAAGCGTGGAACGTGCGTATGCTTGGAAGAGATCCATTGCTAATCGTTTTGGATCATGATTTAACTTTGAAATGAGTTCTCTAGATCTCGCGCTTTCATTTTGTTTCACTCGGTTTCATATTCTCTCTCTCTCTCTCTCTCTCTCTCTCTCTCTCTCTCTCTCTTGAGTCTGATTGAAGAAAAAATATGCTGCACCCTTGATGCCTTCATGAGCATCCCCAAGGGGAAAGAAACATGCTACTGATGAAGTAACAGAGATGGTATTCACAGAAAGGTAGGTTCCATGTGATGTTAATGAAAAATGTTACAACGAAAACATGTTTACCGAAACTTAAATATTGGATACATACTGTATTTTTTAATTTTATTTTTATTTGGTGGGTCCCCCCCAAGCTCACAGTTTTGCAATGACTATAACCCCACCCAACCAGCTCCGCAACCTTTTTAATCCCTTAGCCCACCCCCATATATATATTTAATTAAACACTCAGTGATTTTCGTTATTAAAGTTTTGTAAAAAATGTTATTCGTTATTGTTAATTCATTAACATAACTGGATACCGTAGATGATACATTCCATTCCTGACCAAATTAAATACTTTCCAACATGCCCCATTCCAGTCGGCATGATATTTACTTTGCATTCTGGGACTTGCAGTCCTGAATGGCCCCTTTTTAAATCTAGGACTACACGTCCCAGAAGGCAAAGGATAGAACAACTGGTGTATCACCTCTCAAATGGTATTGGGGCATGTTGGCATGTATGCACTGAATGTTCAGGAAATCTGATGTAATCATTTGAAAGGCTGGGATGTGTTGAAGTCACAGATGGCTGCACATAATACTTGTCACTTGATCCACAACTGCCATTTCCACACGTCTCTAACTTACATCGTACTGGAAAGAGGACGATAGATTAGACTGTGGAGCTGCTGACAAACTTCCGAAGATGTTGAAAACTGGAAGGAGGCCTCCAATGCAGAGGACCAATGCTACCGCAATAGTGTTGAGTGGCGTACCTCACTCCAACAGGTTCCTCATACGCTGTGCAAAGACGACCAATCGTGTGCATCACCTGCCAGCCTGGTCTAGCTATAGATCAAGCAAGGTTTTATGCAAACAGTTAACAGGGGATAGATAGCTTGGCCAAATGTAGCATTGATTTTGCAACTGAAGTCCTATGTACTGCCCTGACTCCGGCATTACAGGGGAAAGGACACCTAAGCCATTCTTTTGGAATGGACTTCACCTCCTTCAGATACGGACTGCTGTCCTCAAGGTAAACTTTCTAGACTCTGTTTTCAAACAATAAGTTCCCATTCACCCCACAAACAATCCTATACATCAAAACTTCGATGATCAAGTGAGTTCGCTGAAAAATGACTTATTTCTAAAAATGTTGATGGAGTGGGTCAGTCATTGGAGCAAGCACAATATGACCTCAGGGATATGACAGCCTACTGCCCCCCATGTACTGCCACTTTGGACCTTACTTAAGTATACTGTGATAGTTGGGCTGTCTATCAGTTTCCCATGTACTGAACTGAAGGTCCCATTTTAGGGTGCAAACCCTGCATGTTTCTAACTTTCTACAGGGCGTCCTGTTTTGCCGCCCTGAACAGGAAACAATTACAGCAAAAAGAAAAGGCAGATATGGGAGCACCAGGACTGGAAGGTTTGGGAATGGGGGTGTGTACCCAAGCCCTGGGGAGGCCCAGCCCCGGGGAGGCCCATGTAAATGAGGAGCCATACTTTGGACTAGGCAGAGAGCAGAGAAAGAGAGAAACCGAGGTAGAGTGTCAGAGTACTAGGACTGCATACACCAACCGCATCACCATTCCCCAGACCTTAAAAATTTGCGCAGGAGGCTCTAGCTTCCCTGTTATGGCAGCTACTCACTGGAACTCCTTACCAACATATCTCAGAACTACAGACTCACATGTAGCCTTCAGGAAAGCCATACAAACTCTGACATTCATTTAACAATGCCTATACTGTTTGCTTCTACTTACCATTCATTGTAACTTCGAACACACTGTTGATTATGTAACCGGTAATCGCCTTTACATGTAAAAATGTAACCTGTATGTAACCATCTGCCCCCTACACTGTAGGCTCCTCGCTCATTCAAACCCTGAGCAAATAATTATCTAGTAACTAAGATACTTTCTTGCAACAGCGCCTCATTGCCTCTGGGCAGCTAGTGCGCTTTACAAATCTAAAAAATAAAAATAAAATAGACTTCATCCTGTGTTCCGGTAAGAGACCATTCACAACCTTTGATGGCAGGGGATTCCAATTTGCCCCTCGCCCCTACTATGCTTTCCAACCTGGCTGTCAGAGAGCAGAGGTCCACCTGATCTGGTGAACCACCGCAGAGAGCGATGGTGGGATCCTAGCTCTGATACAATCCTGTAGGCCAGATGGTAGATAATTGGCCAACAGGGATGTGGGGAGTAGTGTATAGCCTGCTAGGCCCCTGGCTTAGTGATTATGGCTGATCCAAAAGGAAAGAAGAGAATCAAAGAGATGAAAAGACAAAGAGAATGGAAGAGAGGGAAAAGGGGATTGGGGCAGAGAAAGGGAAAAAGAGAAGGGAGAAGAAGGAAGAGGTGTGTTGAAGGGGGTGACGTATAAAGACACCTTATGTGCTTCCCGAGGGCTAGGGAGTCATAATTCACCCACAGTGACCTGTATGCGACTGTGACTGCCCCCTTGTCTTGACATTTAAATCCTGCATTGTCTTATCATCCCACACAGGTCTGCCATGCAACCAGTTTCCCCATCCTCCCCTGAGAGAGCCTATGCAAGAGATATGATTGAGTGTATATATTAGCAAAAATAGAATACAAACAATTTCATTATTATATGGGTTCTTGTCCACCCTAGTGAGGCTTGTAGACATATTATAACACAAGATATGAACCCATGACATACCTAATATCCAAGAGAATCATACTGGGAGGCAGGTGGGACACAGAGAGCTGCCGAGGCAGCTTGTAATCTACAAGGACATTAATCCGATTTCTGAAGTAGCCTTTGGGCACATGAGGCACTCCTCTCAATCAACCCCCAATTCCCCAAGCTCCCAATGCCCCTATTTTCTGATGAAGCCTCGGCATAGACAGGTCTCGTTCAGCTGGGTCATCCCCGGTAATTCTCCTTTATTATTATTAGTGTATTTATTGAGCGCGGATCTAGCTTCAGGAAGCAACAAATGCTTTACAAGTCATAGTGGGAAGTACACAGTGAAGAGAGCAGAGTTATAAGCGGTGTCCATAAAGTAGGTTGGGGAATTACAAATTATATACACCATTCAATTTTTATAACAGATTGCATAAATGTTCCAGCAGAGCAATCAATTGAGTTCTTATGTATACTTTTATTGCATGGATTTGAACTATAACTAGCCAACATTCTGCCTATGATTAGTTAAAATGCTAACAAACAATATTTTGCAAGGCTGAATGAGCAAAATTCCTTTTTCAGGAAATTATTATCTGCATTTCATACATAAGGAAGCATTGGATTGACCACAATTGCAGACTATCTACCTTGATGATTTTATGATAGAGTCACCTTTCCAAGAGATGCCAGAAAATAACCAGGCGCATGCTTGTTTGTGTCCTTGTGTTTCAAGGCTAATTTGGATCCCATTGAAGGACTGTGTTTGTAAGGACTCTGTGGCGACAAGGAATGATGAGACAGACCAAGTGGTGCCATAGGGGTTGCTATTAACTTTTATTGCACCAGAAATATAACCTATCTAACCCTAACTCTAATGGCGTGTCCCTACTTAAACTAAACAAACTCGGGCAAGTGTCAAGAAGTCCGGGTGAGTCAAACAACAATGCACCGTCTTGGTCAGGGCTCTTACTTTATCCTTATCGCTACAACAATCAAGGTCCAAAAAGAACAAAGTGTTCTTTTAATCCGGGACAATGACTCCCTTCCCCTCGATGAAAATTCTTTTGACAAACGTTGAAACAAAGGGTTGGTACTAAGTTCTTTAGGATTTCCAAAGGGCTAGGCGAATTACTCCCCTCTCCTAGCTCGTTCCCTAAAGTTTGGTGTACACTTTATCCCGGCTGGTATTTCTCTAGACGAGGTTCCGAATGGTCTACTTTTCTTATGAATTTTAGCGGGCCCCCACTGGGACTATGTAGATGTTCCCTGTGTTCGTTTTGACTTATCAGTATCACACTCTGGTGGAACTGCCCAGAGATCTGTGCAACAAAGTGGGTCACAACTTTTGTATTCTCTTGACTGTTCATTCCTCACAGACTTAGGCATATTCCCTTTACCTTCTCTTAGGAGATGCTTCACCGACTTCACCAGGAGTCACGGGTTCACTCACCTTCTTACAGCTTCTTCTTCTTTCAACCACCGTCTGGGGCGGTTACTTCTGTGGCCATTTTCTCTCTGCCGTCAATCGCTGCTGGTGGTCTCGGCATAGTTGTCAGACTACTCGGTTCACACACAACAGGTCACGCCATCACCTTTCCTTCTCTGTGCTTCTACTGCAACATCTACCTGCCGAATCGCAAGACGCTTCTCAGGCGTTCTGCTGCTCCTCTCTGCAAGTTTGGAGACCGGTCTCATTGCAGTCTCCTGAAACCCAAGTCCAGTCTTACATGATCCCAGGCAGCCTCCACGCATGCCAGGTTCTCCATCTGAATGTACAACAGCTCTTACTAGCTCAGAACTGCACAGACCAAATCCGGTCGGGTCAGAGGATGACAGAGAACAGAGTCTTTCTTTACTGTTCAGTTTAAGTAGTGGGAATGGCCCCAGCGTAACATCAGCCCAATGACCCACAGAGTGTTTTTGTCATTTGGTGGTAGTGGTTTTGAATTCTGGTTCGATTACGCCTTTGTCCCATCAGTATATTCAAATCTATTACCATAACATATTGTTTCAGACGTAATCCTTAATGCAGGAATTTCTGACCCTGATTTGAGCTTAAGGGATTAGGAGTTAAAATGGCTGTATCCCCGGGGTGCGTCCATATCCCCAGAAGGGGGGTTCCTCCCCATTAGGCCCTCCCGCATACAACTACTCCTAGGGATACTATTGGTTAGCGGCCACAACTCCCTAGCCTCATGGAAAGGTGCTAACCCCTGGGGAGAAGTGACATTATCTGAAGGATCATCACAACTCCCACGTGCCTTCGAAATGCTTGCCCTGATTGGGAATTCCTGTAAATGCCCTAAAGGATGGTGTACATTTCTGCACATATTTCCTTGCAAGACTTGTCTGTGGCTCCAGCTCCAGGTCATGGAGAATTTTAGGTCTGAAATACATTGAACATGCTTGGGCCGGAGTGAATCTGTAGTTATAGTCCTTGAACAGGGTTAAGAAAATCCACATCCAGCTCAACCAGGTAGCATTCATCAGCTTGGATCACGGCTCAATCCTGAAGACCCGACAAGACACAGGAGTTCAGAAATAGTGACGACACATAAGCAGCACAGCTGCAATTTTTCCAGTCCATCTCTGTGACGGTGCAGAGACTTGGTGGATGTCAGGACATTAGACCTGAGTCGGAAGATGCTCTAGAGTTGAAGCTCTGATGCAGAACCTTCTAAGAGATGAGAATCCAGTATCGACTGAGCTGCGAGGATGGCAGCCCACAAGGACGTGCCATTACAGCAAGGTACAGCTTTTTGGATCCCTTTGGGCATCTCCCAAGCCGAGAAGCAATCCTTTGTTCAGTTTGGCATGATCAAGGGGTCCATCTGAAAGGGTTCTTCAAAATGGCCAGCATTGGGCACAGAGCAGAGGATGCGTGTGGGTGTATCAAGTCAAGAGAAGACTCTTTAGAAGGCTGACAAAAATGTGGCCAGTTCAGTGAAGATTCCATCATGAGGAATTTCCTTTGTAGCGGATTTCAGGTTGGTTAGAATACTCTTTTCCATACTAGATGAAGAGCTAGAATATTTTGGAACACTGGGTTTAAGCAAGTTTAAATAAGTAACTGGTCATTCAGAAAACAATTTAAAACCAGACTGTTCAACTGACTTGCTACTCCTATGTTCCCTGATGCCTCCCTCTCTCCCGCTCCCTCCCTCTGTAACCAACGCCCGATGCCTGCGGGCTTGGAGCGCTTTAAAAATGCAAAAATAAATAAATACATAACTTGAAAGAAGTTGTATTACTTTCCTCCTGCCTCATCTCTCTGCCCAAATGGCCCCATCATGTTGGGTATCACCCGTCACATTTTTCATGGGTAGTTGTAACAAACGCATTCTTGTTTCGTTTTTTAACATGTGTCTGGCTTCCATCTTGTATATTTAAACTCTAAATGCTTGATATTACCACATATTGTTGTTACTCACAACTGTCAAAAAGTGGAGAACCCTTAGGCCAGCTATTAATAAAGTAGGCCAAACAAACGTACACATAGAATATATCCATGTATTTACAATAGCCCGAGGGATTGCGTGTCACGTCCTTTTTACCAGGCAATAGTACACTGCACAACAAACGTGTATAAAGTAATGCATGATCGTGTTAAGTATACACAGGCTGTAATGTCATTAACGCTGGCTATTTGTAATTCTAATTTAGAGGGCTTAGCCTTTCTGCTTCATATTTTTACACTCCGAATTAAGGCCCAGTCCAGTTCCCATGATAAGGCCAGTGACCTACAAGCTGTTTCTGGCTTGCAATGCAGGAGCCACAGCCTCATCGCTTGTTGAGATTATTCTCACAGAAAGGGCCCATGAGAAAGTGTGACTTGAGAAGGGAGAGATTCGCGTGTTGCTCATTTCCCCCAGGGTTTTCAGTCTCCTAAATAATAGGCACTGATGTGTTTGTGATACGGCCATGAGGATCAGTGTGCAGTTCCAGCTGTGCATGCATTTGGTGATAGGCCTGTGGTACAAGGGAGTGGAAAAGAGACATATCTTCTGCCGTCCTGAACTGACCTATCGCGAGAAACCTTTTCTCAAACAAGAGATTTACTCTGGCAATGTGGAAGTCAGTCAATGTATGTAAAGGCCGTTTCATGATATGTTTTAGTTTGTTTACAAACATGTCCTTTCTGTATTGGTGCAGAACCTGCCCTGGAGCCCCCTTAAAACAATATTAACTCCAGTGGAAAAGCACTGCCCTGTTTATATGGATTGAGCCTAAATTTATTGAGATTAATATAATTACTGAACATTCATAAGTAGCAAATATGATGATCTGATTATTCGTAAATCACATTTGCATTCATTACATATGTTGTATCTGTAAGTATATAAAAATAATATTCTGTCAATTATTGATCCACTTCATGGCTAACCTCGAGTCCTAAATTAACTGTAATGTGTGTTTTGCTCAGCCCATGTGCGCTATTATTTAAGAAAATCTTCTCTCAATGGAACTTCATAACATATGTCTTCAAATGCAATTATCATAGTCTATAATTTGTGCTTTCCTTTTAAAAATAATTATTGGTAAGGTTATGCATTCGGCTATATTCGTGTTTCACCCTTTGTTCCCACAAGATGGCCTTCTGCAGGTACAAAAAAAGGTCTGGGAGCCCTCTACTGAGAACGAACACAGCCAAATAACCTGTCCTTTGGGAAGATGCCCACTCGGGAGGGTCGGCAACCACATTTTAGCTCACTGTACCTTTCACAGAGGAGAAATATCCAAGTGCATATTAGTCTGGTCCCATCCACTATGGCAGAGCAGCCCGAAATGATAGGCAACTCCAGACACGTGTTTCAGACTGGTTGGGCCTCATCAGTGAGGGGAAGCTGTGACTCTCTACGTACAGTGACTATGGGGTCCACGTCTGTATTGGCCTTGGTAAATTAGGATGAAACCCCAAGTTTGTAAAAATTCAGGTCTGGGAGCACCTCCACCGAGAACGAACACGGCCAAATAACCTGTTCTATGAGAAGGTGCCCACTTTTTAGCTCACTGTAAATTTCACAGAGGAGAAATATCCAAGTGCATATTAGTCTGGGCCCATCCACTAAGGCAGTCCAGCACCGAAATGATAGGCAACCCCAGACACATGTTTCAGCCTAGTCAGGCCTCATCAGTGAGGTGAAGCTGTGCCTCTATGTACAGTGATCAAGGAATCCATGTTTGTATTAACCTTGGTAACTTAGGAGGAAACCTGAAGTTCCTAAAAATTCAGGTCTGGGAGCCCCTGTACCGAGAACAAACACAACCAAATAACCTGTTCTACCGGGAGGGTCCACAACCACATTTGAGCTCCCTGTAGCTTTCACAGTGGAGAAATATCCATTTCCATATCAGTCCGGTCCCACCCATTTAGGCAGTCCAGCACTGAAATGCTACGCAAGTCTCCTCTGAACAAGAGGACTGCCCTTCTGGGTGGGCCCAGACTGATATACAAATGGATATTTCTCCTCTGTAAAAGGTTCAGTGAGCTATATCGTGGTTGTAGACCCTCCTGATTGGAAGAAATTCCAGAGAACAGGGTAATTGACCCATGTTCGTTCTCAGTAGAGGGGCTCCCACACTCTTGCATAAATTGTAATACTTTTCTCCCTAAGTTACCCTATGTAATCCCGACATGCTCACTGTGCCTTAGAGAGACTCGGCTTCACCTCACTCAGGAAGACCGACTAGGCCGAAACACATGTCTGGAGTTGCTGATGGTACTCTTGTTCAGAGGAGAATTGCCGAGCATGTCAGTGCTGGACTGCCCTTCTGGGTGGGGAAAGACTGATATGCAAATGGATATTTCTTTTCTGTGAAAGGTTCAGAGAGCTAAAACGTGGTTGTAGACCCTCCTGAGTGGAAGAAATTCCACAGAACAGGGTATTTAACCCATGTACGTTCTCAGTAGAGGGGCTCCCACACTCTTGCTTAAATTGTAAAACTTGGGGTTTCACCTGAAGTAACCCAGTGTAATCCAGATGTGGACCCCTTGCTCACTCTGCCTTAGAGGGGCTCAGCAGCACCTCACGGGAGAGGCCAAAAAAAGGCCAAAGCACGTGTCTTGGGTTGCTGATGGTACTCTTGTTCAGAGAAGAATTGCCTAGCATTTTCGTGCTGGACTGCCCTTCCTGGTGGGATCAAACTGATTAACAAATAAATATTTCTTCTCTGTGAAGGGTGCAGTGAGCTAAAACATGGTCGTAGACCCTCCTGAGTGGAATTAATTCCATAGAACAGGATATTTGACCCATGTTCATTCACATTAGAGGGGCTCCTACACTCTTGCTTGACTTGTGCGGGTATTCAAGTACCTCAGTTACTTTTTGTAAAAGTAAATTTAATTTCTTTACTTTTGATTCTAAAAGTAAAAAATTAAAAATAAAATAGTTTTTTCCTAGATTATGTATAGTAATACCCACACTTTTGTAATGTATTGCTAAATGGTACCTACTAGTTATGGATTATTTGTTTCACAGTGTTTGTACTTGTTTGAAGTCTTGTTTTTTGCCACCCATTCCTAATATAGATATTGACCTAGAAATGTTTGCCAATAAAATTGGACGTGACATATTCGGCACCACTTTGGTAGTTCTAAATGGTGCGATAAGCATGGAGATTTTGCTTGTTTCTACCATGTGTTCCAATTTCTTCATTGTAAATATACTTTTGTAGAGAGGGTCCCAATAATGCGCCTCCTCACCTACATGAACATGACAGGCTGAAGAGTCAAGGATGCCCGAAGTCACTCATTTTTCAGACAACCCCTAAGTGCACCACTGACTGGCACGTATGCAGAGAGGTATTCCCTCAGGCAGCCATTCCAACCTTATCCAGTGCATGTCCTCAAGGATACAGGTGACTCGACGGTGATCATGGATCCAAACACCATAATGGACGGCATCAATTAAGTGCAGAGAAGCCACTGTGCTGATGTCATTAGTGACACGACGACATAGCTGCGTTAGCCACAAAGAACACTTGCAGCCATGCACAGCTTACACAAACACTCACTCACATACACGAAGAACATGCTTACACAGTTCTATAAATAGAGAATACATAGTGATAAAGCTTTCATTATATTGCTCATTAGCTAAGTGCAGCAACGGTAAATGGAAGGCAACAAGAGATCCTGAGCAAGCTTGCAGATGCTTATGGCAATTAAACCTATGGAACTGCAGGAATATATGTGGAGAAGGCCCCAAGCTACAGGACACCAGACAAGGGAAGCAGACTCCGACTGCACGAAGCGGAAAAAACAAGCTCACAGCCAAGGTCAGAGATAAACAAGCGCATTCAAATCTCCACACGACAAGGGGCCAGCTGCAGGAAAACAGAATACATGGTCATAAATGCGACTCAAAGAGCTCAATTTAGTGGGCGAAAACCATGTGATGCGGCCAAACTAGACAATGGCCCTCATTACGACCCTGGCGGAGGTCCATGGTGCAATTTGCACCATGGACCATGGCGCAGAGCTGCCAACTCCGCCATGGGGGTTGGCGGACTTACCGCCCCATTCCGACCTTGGCGGGGCGGTAAGTCCCCAATCCCCATTTACCCTTCCCCATTCCCATTTTTGCCCCATAGGGTATAATGGGAGTGGGGAAGGCGTTAATTACGCCACCGTAGAATACGGTGGCGTAATTAACGAGGGGACCCGTAGCGCCATGGATTTTTCCGCCCGGAAAATCCGGGCGTAAAAATCGCCATGGCGCTACGGAAAGTCCTAATCTGGCGGAGAGGTACGCCATGCATTACGCTGGCGTAAACCCCTCTCCGCCAGGGTCGTAATGAGGGCCAATGAGTATTCACCCGTGGTGGGAAGATGAGCCATTCTCAGCAACCCAGATGAGAAGTGAAACAAATGTTGCAACATGGAGCGCACTCTCATAGGCAAATGTGGCATGCTACCAGATACATTTGGGACACAGTTACTTCACATCACCTTGGAGAGGTACAAAGAGGGCTGAGAACCGAATCGGATCCCATGCCTAGGGAGACCAGTTTCAACCAATTAGGAGACAGAAATCCAGGGGTATACAACAAAGGGCAAGGGCCAATGGTAAATCTGTGACCCTGCAACAATGTAATAGATAGTTTCATTGGGAAGGGGTAGACTAGGCACCTGACATGAGGCAGCCAATCAACTAAGACACATATACGTGATCTATAGGTTATACTACTCCAAGCACCCAACCAGAAAAGAGGATAGGTTTTTCGGGGATGGCCCAGGTGATGACGCCATTTAGCATCAAAACTGTGAAGTGCACTTTGTGAAAATGTAGAGCACTGGAGAATCGTGATTGTCCTGTATGGTCCCTGTTGGTTTTTTGTAATAAATGACAGTTCTAACTTGCAATTGGCTGAGTCCTCCATTTATTTTTGGCAAAGGGTTGTTGGGCCCTTGGGAGTCAGACAGGTAAGCCCCTAGTCATCCCCAGACCTCTGGCATACCAGGTTTTCTCACCAACACTTTAATTAAATATGTCTTTGACAGATATGAGTATGTGGAATGAAATACATTCCTACATGGGGAAGTCTATAAAACAAATATGTACTTTAAAAAAACAATCTCAGTTGATGAATGTCACTTCCTGGTACATGAAGTTACAATGAATTGTTCTACGTCTCATATTTCAAGTCAGGTTGAAACAAACTCAATGTATCGCTTGTGCTGTTACATGAAGGTAATGATTGTTTTTCAAATATGTCCTGCGGGCAGTTATATCAAAATGTTATGAAAAAATATGTGCAGTCATTAGATGTTACATGTATCCTCTTATATTATAGGAATTAGTTAAACTTGCTGACTGAATTGATTCTTAAAACAGGAATAGTTAATGCAAGTAAATCAAAAGCTCATGATCTCAGTTTATACCGTTATTTTAACTTACATTCATCAATTTCCCTGTTATGAAGTGTATGACTGTGTAATCTTTTAAATGAACATGTTACCTATATACTCAAAGTGAATATGTATACAAAAGTTCAAAGCAATTTAGATTAAACTCCCTGTTCATCTCTTGTGTTTACATTGATGTGAGTCTCTCTATCCAGTATGTCTCTCTCTGTTGGAAGTGAGTCAGCCACAACGATTTGAGGATGGCCTAGAAGGAAATGGACAGGAGACAATGACCTTCCACTCATGTAGATTGGAGCGGAGCGCACCTGACCTGCCTGCTTTTGCATCACTTCTCCTGATACAGGGGGATGTTGCGAATGAGGATCATCTTCAGTGGTTGAAGTGTATGAAAAGAAGTAGTGGAGCTATGTTCCCTTCTGGCCTGCCCACGCGCCAAACAAACCCCAGCACCATGTTCCCTCCCACACGCCATACAAACTCCTAAAAAAATGCACCTGCTGTTTAAAGGAACGCTCAGCGCAGTGCACTGAAGTGCAAGTTTCAACTTCTAATTACACTTTTATTTTAAAGCAAAGACATTCTGAACTGTTTCTTTTTAAAATAAAACTATAAGAACACTCCCAACTGCTCCCGCCCCCTTCGACCACTGATCATCTCCCATAGAACCTTTGCTTGCCTGTAGGAGTGGTCGGCGTATGCCCTCTTCCTTAAATAGAACATTGCACTAGTATCATTCATCTACACCTCCCCAAAACAGCCTACATTTGTTACATTTTGTTAAAGTTAAGAAATAGCTTGTGGTATGTTATCAATCACATTACATTAATATTATAATTGTTATTTTTATTATTACAAGATAATAACATTTCCAAATGCGTGTTCAGTACAGGAGATCTAGCATGAAAACATTTCTTAGATAAGAAAATTACCAGTGTCCAGCGTGCCAGGGAGTAAGCAGAGAAGGTCGAGATATAAAAAGTAACATGATAGAATGCAATAACCAGCATTGCAACAAAGATACACAGAGAGAATCATTTGTTAGTGCGTATATATTCGTTAGCTTCCAAAATGTGTAACTTACATTCTCCCATCAGTGCAAGGAAAAATATAGCAAATTAGATGGATGGAAATGAACACTACTAAAGTTACAAGGTGTTAACAAATCAATACATGGGGTATGGGAATTAAGCCATTTTAGTATACCCGGGGTGGTTATATCATTCATGGCCAATGTAGTCCAGGTTCTTGCCCACCTTAACAAAATAGGTGAGGGATGTGCTGCTTACAAATATTTTGCAATGGCCAATCTAGGGGACTCTAAAAAGTATGTAACTAGCCTAGAGGTACGGCTACTTAAATGGTATGTACATTCTCTTGTAGAGATGCAGACGTACACGTCATTAATAGAACCCGCCCCCTCACCTCCATCATACTGGATGAAGAACCTGAAGGCAACACCGGTATATTTCCAATACTACATCGAGTGTATGAGAGACTTTACGCCCTCTGACAAACCTACCAAATGCACCCTCAAACTGACGTGGTAGCTGAATATCGTGGAGCTGTAAAGAAAATCTGACAAGTGCAAAGTGATGTCATAAGAAGAAGAGACAATGACACATTGAAGCGATATGAGAATACTTAAAGAATGAAGATGTAATTGAAGAAACAAGAGTAAACATACTACAAGTGAGAAGAACCATATATACGAAGAAAATAAGTAACCAGATGAGTAGTGAATATATATATACGCAGAAACACAATGTAGATAAGTCACATAGAAGCTTGCTGCAGTAGAAAACATAACACGGGTGAAGCTGACATGTTGAAAAGATGGACGCGGGTCTTCAATGATATTAAGCGAAGAGCTCGAAGGAGAGAGAGACCAGAGCTGCAGAGCTGACAGAGGCTGGAAATACAAACTTGTGCATGAACAAAGAACATCTGCTGGGCCAGAGATCAAGGATGCCACAGCAAGAAGCTACTGAAGGGTATAAGGGGAGTCAACGAGGATAAGCAATGTACGCAGGCGATATTTCTCTTAGAATAAGAAAATGAGCGAACATTTACAAGTGGCAAGTATTGATGATACAAGATGCAGAAAAGCCTATGTAAGATGAAGTAACCAAGTCTCCAGATGCCGCAGACGGTAATGACACCTGAGATAATTGAATCAAATTGCACAAAATAAAAGGCGAAATGGACAAAATCGTGGTATCTTAATATGTGGTGCAAGACCAGAAAACAAGGCCTATTCATAAATCCTGGTCAAAGATAACGATGTACCTTAACTCCCTTTAAAGCTCCAGAAAAGAGAACATCCAGCAAGGTCAAGTACAAAGGAAAGGCTTTGGCTGAACACCTGGCTGATGAGATATGGTAGAACTAATTGGGCAAGTGGGCAGTGGTCTGATGTTGTTCTGTGCACCTGAGTTTCATTTTGCTTACGCGCTGATAGGGAGCCAAGTGTCCAAGGTTGGGAGAGAATGCCAACAAATCAGAGATCCGATGCAATGGTGAGCATACGTTTTTGAAATGGCCAATCCACTGCTGTCATGCTGCTATAATATGTATTATATGTAGTTAGAGGAATGTTTGAGAAGGGGCAGCCAATAAGGCAGCCAATAAAGTTATTAACACATATTGGGGGTCATTACAACCCAGGCGGTAAGTACGCCAACTTTACCACCATGGTGTAAACTACGTTTACACCATGGTGGATGGCGGATTTACCGCCCCATTCCAAGGTGAGTGGGGCGGTAAATCCCCATTTCCCATTTTACCCTTCCCCATTCCCATTTTTGCCCCATAGGGCATAATGGGAGTGGGGAAGGCGCTAATTACGCCACCGTAAATTACGGTGGCGTAATTAGCACCAAGGCGGTTTAGCGCCATGGATTTTAATGGCTGCTAGAAGCAGCCGTTAAAATCGGAATCAGGCGTTAAGGGTTAACGACGGCGTTAACCCTTAACGCCTGAGTTGTAATGAGGCCCATAGACTCTATAAGTAGACATCTTCCCCTAACCAATCCCTAAACCCGATTGATTTTATTATTTGCCACGTAGGATGACATCGTAGCTGATGCAAATCTAGGTATAAAGCCTTTGTGTACATGAAAAGTAGCTGAACGTGTGTGAGATGCAATCTGTTAGTTCATCAGGTCTTCCTACTTTATTTTGACTGATAAAAAAGTAGTATTTTGCCATATTCTTTGAGTCTTTCTGATTATTTGGGGCCAAGATTATTTGTTACGGTAATTCCATTCTGCGCACAGGAACGCTCCAGGTCAACATCTCCTAGAAGAAAAGGCACCTGGGAATAAAAGGTGTAAGGCCTGATTGTTGGATAGGAGTGTCACCATGCGTCAACGAGATCTGGATCCCCCAGTGCTCCAATTAGAGAATGGGACAGGGCAATCCTTGACATTATTTTTCATTTATTACTAGTGAGATCTGGGTTGATAATCACATTACTGTCTACACGAATATATTCAATTCACTGCAGGGGAAATTTAGCCACTTTGGGGAAAAGTGCTTGATAATCTCTCAATGGCCCCTCTACTATAATCTTTGATCTATGATGATGCCTTTTGTAGGAGAACAATGTTGGCATTCATATCTGTCACTTTGCTCAGAATCGTTTTTCATTTACGCTGAGTAATGCACTGTTTGGCTCAGAGCTTGCCTCACTTCAGCCCAGGGATTCGCTAACTCTCAGAGGTACTATTTTAGAAACTGTTGCTCTAAATCAGGATCTAGCTGTTCCACAGGCTGAAGCTGTGCCTAAGAGAGATCTGAATTAGATTCAGGGTGTCACAATGAGTGAGACTGAAGGAACAGACTCCTGTCCAATACCTGGTGGCACCCACTGGTGTGTGAGGCCAGACGCTGGCCTCTGTGGTGGTCTTATCTGCTTGGTGGCCTCAGACAGGCTGTCACTTCTATCTGTTACACCACATTAGGGGCAGACCCCCTCTAATCCCTTGAATATATTATCAACCTATCCTACTTAACATTCACCTTAAATAACTCCCCCCACACTACAATTCCTCTCATAACATTTCACATACACCTACATATATACATAAAAATACAAACAAAAACAAACACTGAAATAAAACATTTAATATTCACTGTCTAACATTGCAGTCACCCAGCCCTTTCACAGTACCTTCATGAGCTGTCTTTTGTGGGGCGGGAGGTGGGGTTTGTTCCCTGCTTTGCTTGGTAACTGGTCCCAACAGTTCCTACTTCTGGGTGGCCCCATCCAACACGTGAGGCCACCCTGCTGCAAGACATCTGGTCCATGCTATTAAAATTGTCCTTGGGCTGCCTCCTGCGAACGTGGGGCTTTGCCAGCTCTCAGCGCCATGGCTCCATGACACAACTGATCTTCTTGGCAGGCCATGTGGAATTTCCCATCTTCTGGGTGGCTACGTTCCCTGGTGGCTGCCCAAGAATACTGCCACACCCTCAACTCGATTTTGTCTTCAGGCGGCTTCCCCATTTCCATAAGGATACCACCTTCAACGCCACACCTGCAGCACTGCCTCTGACCTTGCTGGCCCACCCCATCTGCATTGCATCACAGAGATGCAGGGGATGGGCTGCGGTTCTTCCGGGAGGTCCGCACCGTATGCCAGAGCTCCCTGCTTCACCTGGGCTGCTCTGCCGTCGCAGCCTGGGTCTTTTCTTCACCTGGGCTGCTGTGACAAGGCAGACCAGGACTTTTGTGCTCACTGCTCTTTACACAGGCTGCCCAATGGGGCAGTCCGAACATCTCCACACTTCACCACCTCACCGCCTGGCATGCATGGCTCGGGAGAACTTTGATGTGAGCCTGCCTCGTCATTCACGTGGTGCCCGACACTCAGCATGTCAGGGTTGCTTGGTTCGGGTAGCCCCAACTTCGTGGCCCTCAATAGGCAGCACTGCTGGTCTTCAGTCCGGACAGCGCTGCACACACTAACCAATCAGTGTTCATCTACACATGGTTTGGTCTGGCCCCGACGCGGAATTGCACCCACCACAGATTGTGGATGCCGGCTACTCCAGACATACAGCCCAGGCCCAAGGTTACTGAGCCGGGTCACCCAGCTTATGTGGCCTGGTGCTACAAAGGTCTTTAAGCCCTAAGGGCCTCTCGAGGTCGCAGTCCCCCAAAAAGAGTTGTTTTCTTCTTTTCTTCTTCTTTTTGTTCCCCTCTTTTCCACTCCTCTGATCTATTTTTTTTCGCTCCAACAGGTTTTCCTTTTTCTTTTAGAATGTTCCGCTGACAAGCCTATTCTCGGGCATGGGAATTCTGTTCCTTTGCGTCTTTTTATAAAATATTGTTATTTAGCTGACTTGCAGCTTTTAACAAAGACAAAGGTACTTTCAGGGAAATCAAACCACACAAAACAAAATTAAACAGAAATACACATAAAATAAAATGCAACATAGTTAATAAAAAAAAAAAATCAAATCTGAAAAAGAGCATATAGTGCTCCTAAAAAGAAAATTGATTTAAAACAACTAATATTTAAAATTTAAGTTAATAGCCCGAAGAAAACCCACCACCGCTATTATATCAGAAGTTTCATGGCTGCTAAAATACCTGTTCCACAAGTCGGTTTCATCCGAGATAGCATCATTAGCACATAATCTGTTAAGATACTTAAATCGGATGACAATCAGGGAGGGACATACCATTAGTAAATGTCTTAATGTTTCTATCGAAACGCCCAAGCAAATCCAACATTTGGTGTCTCCTATTTTAATCATTTGGTATCCCAACAGAATCTCCTTGGTATGCACGAGATTACAATGAAATCTGCAAAATTCATTCCTTGCAGACCTTTCTGGATAAACTAATAAAAATGATTCCATGACACTGGGTTTCTTGTGATCTGCACTCAAACGGGCAAGGTATGGCAAGAAGTGTAATAGGTCAATAATTTGAGTCCAATCCCAAAGTTTCAACTGATGTTTGGTGTTTGGGTCTGTTTATTATTGCTTCACGTGAATGACCTATCAAGAGAAAAAAATCCTCACATTCTTTCTGGAACTTAAACGGCCAAGTATGGATTGACCAGACAATGATGCCCTAACATCTTCATAAAGTGTGGATACATTTGCAGTGGGGATCCTTTGATACAGATTTAAGAAACTCCATATTTCCATCAATCTAAGTGACTGGAATCCTAAATCGTATCTTAATAAAACCCCAGGAAGAGAATGGAGGTATGAAACAGTTTTCTCCAAAGGGAAGACTCAAGGTTATTAAGAACACCCAGCATTGCTGTGTGATGTATTTCAATTCCATACAGAATTTTCGGGACTATTTTTCAAGATAGTACTTGAGAGACAGGAACACAGAAAACCTTCCATACATTCCATTGTTTTTTTTCAATTGAGAGCTGAGGACCAAGGTCTTATTTACAAGATTTTCCACAAGCAGTTGCTTTGAGGGTTTCAAATCAAAACAGATCCCCAAATAAATCAAGGAATCCACTACTTCCAGTTTAGGCCCTTTCATCCACCATTGATGGTCAAGGAGCTTCCTTTTTTTGGAAAATGTCAATACCTTGATCTTAGAGCAGTTGATTGATAAATCATTGATTGATTGATAAATCATTGGCGTTGGTATAATTTACAAAAACATCTATCAATTCTGCAGACCACGGGGGGTAAGATCGAACAGAAGAAAACCATCCACGTAAGACACCCTGGTCAGCCGCTGATTATTCAAACTAGGAGATGCGAAAGCTGCCTTCTCTAGAGTGTCCCCCGCATCGGAAGTGTATGAATTGAATAGACAAGGCGCCAACATGCACCCTTGTCTGACACACAAGTCGTTGTTGATCGGTGGGGAAACGTCCCTCTATTTAGACTGACTGACCCTAATTTTGGAATTTTCATGAAGAGCAATAATCAATCTCAAAAGGCCCATAGGGATGTTCTAACCCGCCAACTTCTTTCATAAGAGATTCTTGTTGGCAGAGTCAAATGCTGAACTGAGATCAAAATTGATGATATATGAAGCCTTGTCGAAGACTTTCAAAGCCAGAACTTTAGTAATAAACCATTAAGGTTTGTACTGTGTTTTTTATGGAAGCCGGTCTGCCATTTGTTTAAACAGCCCAATTCAACAGACCAAGCTTCAAGATGTTTAAGTAACATGAAAGCAAAGGTTTTGCTGTCTGCGTCCAGCACTGACGTAGGGCGATAGTTACTAGGGATATTTTCGATCTCCAGGCTTGTAAATTGGGATTAAGTAGGCTGTTTGCCAATTTAGAGGCAGTCTTTGATCTTGTATAATCTGTCTAAAATAAAGGGTCAAAATAGTGGGCCACGTAGTTGGATCATTCTTAAAGACCAGGTTGGAGAGTTTGTTGGGCCCTAGAATTACTGCTGCCTTTTATGATTTCAGCTATTTCGTCAAATTCAACAGGAATTTATTTTCCACTCGTCCACACTCAACTCCTGAGGGAGGAGGAGAGGGAAATCTTATTGGACCTGAATTTGGATGATAATAAGAGACTCAGTGCTGCTCGCCAATGGGATTTAGCTGAAAATTGCTCTGGGTACAACCCAAGTGAATTATTAGCTGTCAAAACTAAGTAGAAGATGTTTAACACAAAGCATCCATCGTGTATTCAGCATCATTCTGATAGAGGATACGTTTGTGTTATATACACCAGTGGCGAAAAAGTTGTCTTTCCCTTTTAACCTAATTACTCTTAATTTCCCTTTTTTTCCTTCATCACCATCTTACGCGTGGACAGGCCCTGGTCAAAGAGATGTCAATATTTACTAGAGGGAACCTTACTTCTCTCGTGTACGTTCCCCAAAAGGTTGGACAGATACAAATCAAAGTGGTTTACATTGAAGGTAAGGATTTTCCAGTCCAATGTACTGGTCGCCAGTTGCTTCTCTGCTCTTCTATTAACAATTGAGGCATTGTGTGAATTCCAAGTAATTCGATTAGACCTTTGATTAACAGAAACTGATGGGAAGTTGGGGACCCTAGCTCTGGCCACTGGCCAGTCGAACTCTGCGATTATCATTTTGTGATCACTGAGCTCTGTGGCTTTGATGTTAAAAGTACAGTACTTACGAAACAAATGCTCATCAACATATATGTAGTCAAGGATTTCTTGTCTCGTCCCCTTTGACCAAGTACTCTGGCATTGTAAGTTTCCCTGGACTGAACCATTTAAGCGAAAAAGGCCCAACGCTTTCATGGAGTCAAGCCATCAGGCTCCATGGTTGATATTTCAGGGGGCGGGGTGCCATGCTGGACCTGGGCAAGGGTTTGACTCACAGAAACAAAAGGAATTTAAATCACCCCGCAAGATGATACCACCCTCCCCAGAACCATCCAGCCAACATCAGATGAGGTCAACAACCTCCTCCAGAATAGCTTGAACAGTAGTCAGTTTATGATGCCAATAAATATTCAACAGTAACACTTTATGATTTGTTCTGTCCCACAACACGCAGCTTGTACTCTTAGTAGACATTTGTTTGCAATAATCACGTTATTAAAAATGAACCCTGCAGTCTTTTTTATAAGAGTGATTAAACCACCCGAAGGCCTTCCTCTAGGAACTTTAATGGCCGAGGAAGCAAAAGAAATGTAACCATCCACTAGAGGTGTTTCAGTTAGCCACTTTTCCTGAAGAAAGATGATAATGTGTTCCTGCAGGAATAGTCCCAAATCAATGTTTGTAGATAAATGAGCGTGCCCAGAGCTATTCCAGGAAAGGATGGTAAATGTTTAAATATTCGTAACTCTGCCCTGAGTAGTTGGAGTCAAAGCTTGCTTTAGAGTTCCAATTACGATCCCTGCTATATAGCTCAAACAAATCCCCTCCTATTCTATGTCTGGATGATGCTAGGTCCGTTTTCCCATAAGCACAGCTGGGAAAAGTACGCTGGTTGGACCTTCTTTTTACTGTTAAATGATCAACATGAATGGCTTTTCTTCAGCTTTTCCCAGGGAAAGCAACAAATCAATTTCACCCAGTACCAAATCATATACCATTTGTGAGACCAAGGTTAGCACAACAACATCAGTTCTACCTTTGTGACGGAATAGAGTGCTCTCTATGTCTCTTGATGAAATGGCCTTCAGACTTGGGACTTGGGAAAGTAACATTAAGATTCCACTGCGGTTCAGGCTAAAAAACCTCTTTTCATAAGCTGCACAAGAGACACTCAACCTTAAGTCAAATGGTTTACTGGGGCCCTTAACCGTGTGTAATGGTTTTAACCCTTTGCCTTGAGCAAAATAAGGGGAGATCCTGTGTACGTTTGATCTCAGCCACCCTTTTTTGCAACCACTGATCTGGATGGGCAGGATGCTCATCACAGGCAGCCTCCTTACTACTCTCTGTGGATACCGGGAGCTGTGTGGGGTGCTTAGTCAGCATAGAGCTGGTATTCATCCTCCCCCCTCCTGCATAATCAAATGAACAGATTTCCCTGCACCCACCACGCCCCTCATTGCTAATGGATGGGTGAGAATGGGCTCCTAAATAAGGAAAGAGGCTGGAATGACAGCCTGGAAGGCTATGGACTTGGGGTCGCTCCCCCGATCCCATCTGAAGAACTTCTAAAGGTGGCAGTGGAAGGTCACACCGCAATTGACAGTCTCTTTTGTCGGACACAGACACTCTCACTTGGCGGGCGCAGATGACTCGGAGAGTGCCGCTGGAACGCTTCCATGGGAGGCTCCACTAGTGATATCGGCTGAGACAATACACCTGGAATCCACTTCTGTCGTGATGATCACAGAATTAGAGGATGATTATTTATTGTGGGTCTCCTCTTAGGAAGAGACACTGGGCCTCATTACACGGATGGCGGTGGACCAAGGTGCTATTAGCACCTTGGTCCATGCCGGTAAAATACCGGCACCGCCTTGGTGGAAAGAGGAATTACCGCCCTATTCCAAGGTTGGTGGGGCGGTAATTCCCCCTTCCCACATTGCCCTTCCCCATTCCCATTTTTGCCCCATAGGGCATAATTGGAATGGGGAAGGTGCTAATTACGGCACCTCAAATTGCGGTACCGTAATTAGCTCCCTGGTCCCTTTGCGGGTTGGTTTTTAAATTCCCCAACCCGCAAAGGGACCTCGTAGTAAGGCGGTAAGGGTTTACCGGTACCGTTAAAGTACCGGTACTGGTAAACCCTTACCGCCTACCGTGTAATGAGGCCAACTGACTTAAAAATCTTTGCCAATAGAATAAGGAACTTTTGCAGAGTCTGTGTTCTTACATCATATTAGAGAAATGTTGCTCTTGCTTTTTGCTTTCAACGTGACCGCACTTTGTGCTTTACTGGATGTAGTATCATGAGCCAAGACTATGATCTAAGGATCTGCGCCGTGGCATTTAGCTTGTTTAAGCGAAGTAGATTGATATTTAGTTGGAGCTCGTAGATTTGAACCTACCTGGGATTTGTACCTGGGATTTGTCAGGACACACATCGAAATTACCTGTTTTATGTGAACCAGGCATTGGTGGAACTTGAAGAACTTGGAACTTGATGTTGCACTTTTTCCCCCAAATTAGGTCCACTTTATCGGCCGGTGTATATGTGTCCCTTTGTAGATTTTCAAAGAGGGAAAGTAAAGCACTCAAAACATGGTTTAACTCAGTTATCATTGAGTCAGAGACCCCTACTAAGGAGGGATCTAAAGTTTTTATTACGTGTGACAACCTTCTCTGCAGTGCATGTGCAACCGTACACTCATAGGAAGTAATGGAAGAGTCCAGATAGGAATCAGAGTCAGTGTCTTGAGCTTCTGGAAAAATGGGACAGGTGTTGAGAAAGAAATCTTTATCTTGTCTGGAGTTCGGAGCTTCCAATTCATCTGAGGTCAAGTCAATGCCCATTGAAGGCGCCAAATGCTGTGCATGGGTCATAAGAGAGCCCAGAAACTCTTTTGTTAACCCTGAGGTAGAGGGGTCGTAGGAATCAAGTGAGTTATTTTCCGCGTGTTTTGAAAAGTATGAGCTTATCAGCTCGGAAGCCTTAAACTCAGTTGCTTTGAGGTTAACATCCTTTTTCCTGCATGTCCCACCATCTACATGGTTGTTAAAAGTAACGAGGTTGATGTCAGCACAGCGGGAAGAAACTTCTTTAACGGGTGCGGGAGGGAGCAGAGGATTTATTGCAAATTGAAGCCCAACCGAATCATCCAACTCCTCTAAATGCGGAGTCAGCAAGGTTTTCACACCACTCCTAAAATCCATTTAAACCGGATTGCAAAAAAAGGACAGATTCTTTCACAGGGTTCAAAGGCTGATCAGCCAACAGTAACCACTAGAGGAAGAAGGGAGGAAGGGAAACAAAAAGAGGAGCTCAAAGACTCCAGGCTTGGAGACACCCCACATAAAGTGCGGAAGTAAAATGTGATGAGGTTTCCACTTTCCGAGTAGTCAAAGGAACAACCTTCACCCTCTATTCTGCTCCCTTCCCACACTGGCACCTGTGCATATATGCAGGGTGCAGTCTGAACTCACTGCGTTAGTATTGTAGATATCAGTGAGTGGGTATTAGGGCGTATGAGGGAATACAGGGAGGGCTAATGTCCGACAGATTCAGTAGGTAGCGGTGCTGTGGCTCTACCAGTGCTTTTGTGGTCTGAGTGTTACCCGGAAATATCTGGTAACTGGAAGTTACTGGTGTTAGATCAGATGAAAACACCTTCTGATGGGACACACCTCCGCCACGGCTGCTTGTCTTCACCCAAAATAAGCACTCGGCTCCTGATGCTGAGTGCTGAACACCAGACACAGGACAGAGCACAACTGCTAACAGCTCATAGATTTCACTGCCTTCGCTCGATTGGAACGTAGAGGAAAGGATCTAATGAGGTACCCAGGAGCGTGGTAAGCCTCACTGCTATGCAGTCTCTGGTATCACAGACAGTGCCTTAAGTGGCACTACAAATCGAGCCGGGGCTCATCCAGGGGGCGTGGCCTAACGGCGGGGTCCTGCTGGCCCATTAGGCCACGCCCCCTTGACAAGCCCCAGCTCAATGGGCTACTGGCACCCCTGCCAGGCAGCCTTTTGTAGAGATTAGCACCCTCTCCCCTATGGGGGAGAGGGTGCTGATCTGCATTTATTTTGCATAGGCTTGCCTGGCAGGGGACTGCGCCTCGCCTATTCAGCCTTAATGGTGGTGCTGCTCCTCGCCAGCTGGGGAGGGGCAGCGTCACCATTAAGGCTAAAAGGGTGAGGCCACTGGAAGCAGAGGCCTTTTTCCTAAAGACTGAAACTCCCACAAATCCGCGGGAGATTCAGTATTTAGAAAGCAAGGCCCCTGCTTCCAGCGGCCTCACGTTTTCTCCATAATGGTGGCGCCGGCCCACGTACATCCCTTGATTAAAGGGATGCCTCGCAGGTGCGGCGCCACCATTACGGCTGAAAGGCCTTTTTTTCTGAAGCCTGAAGCTCTCGCACACGAGCGAGAGCTTCAGGCTGTAGAATAAAATGCCTTTTCGTGTAGTGGCCGGGGATGCCAGGGGAGATTAGTGGGCCCCGGCAGGGCCCCGCCTCAAAACGAAATTTCGGAGCCTGCCGGGGCTCTGCCCCGGCAGGCCCCGGCCCATTTAAAGCCCTGATCACAGACTCGGGTTAGCAGCCGCTTCCGACACGCAATTCCCCTGACTGAGTCTTTTTTTCTGTTTAACATTCCATCCAACCCCATGGTGGGCTGGATGTATTTGTCCATCAAAGTAAACACACAAGTACAAGGAAGCACACAAACTACATAACATTTATTATTTTTATTCAAAACCCTGGTGTCTGTGTCTTTACTGCTAAGTTTCCCTTGGGGGACAAGTGTGTAGCCCATTCTAGCCGGGCCCTATTTGGGCCATGGACTACAAATGGTTCAGGTGGGGGCAAAAACAGATAGGGCCACAGTGTCATCTTGTGCCCGCCACTGCAGCTACCACAGGTCCTGCTTAAACTTAATTTTTCCTGTTATTCACCCAACTGCCAAGTCAGGGGCAGAGTCAAAAGGGCTGCCACAACGCTGGGTCATCATCCTTCTGCCCGTACGTTGTATGGGGAAGTTAGTGTAGAGGAGCAGCCAACTGCCTCTGCAGGAAGTCCTGCCCCCCCCACTACCTATATGCTGGAAGCCTGAAATAGTGCCATGTTTGACACCAGCAGTTGTGACTATTCTGCGTCGAGTCTTTCAGAAAAGGTATCCACAAAGAAAACCCTATAAGATGTATCCCTGAAGAGATGACAATCTCTTGGAGGAGATCCCCAAAGGAATATGAAAAAGGGAAAAAGAGAAGTTGGTGACATTACAAGAAGCGAGTGTGGCGCACTGAGAAGACTGGCTGATGAAGAGAAGGTATGGACCTTATAGAAACTGATGACGAAGTAAAGAATCACGTAAACTTTCATGTGCGAGACGAACATTGCACGTGTGAAGAGCACCACAGAAAATACAAATGGTTTGATAATTATACAGATGCAGCACGCAAGTAGACTAAGTCATCATAGAAGCTGTCTATACGTAGTGAATAGATTGTAGGCGAAGCAGCCATTATATAGAAGCTGGACATCGGTGTCACAATTTTAGTAAGTTTAGACCATGAAGAGAAGGGCTGAAGACTGTGTCACAGCAAAGAATTAGCTGGGAGCATGGAAGAAGTGAGAAGGGCTGTCTGGCCTGGTGTCAAGACTGAAAGCAGCCAAGAACTGGTTATCTATCCGCAAAGAACAGTGAACTTGAGAAGCTGAATTATCCCTCGTTGAGGTGCAAAGAAAGAACACCTTGAGTGTCAAGTTTATTCATTCAAGACAATTAAATGCTAAATAATGGGCTGAATTGCGGTCTCCTATCACGTGAGCTAAGGATGTCAATAGAGTTGGGCACGCAGTCCAGAACTTAAATAAGCATGTGCTCACGCTCCCTTATATTCCCAGAGACCAGAATACATTGCAAGACCAAGTTCAAAGACAGTTTGCATGGCAAAAGGCATGGGTGATGAAAGATGATGGGTTAATTGGGTGGGGAGTTACAGTTCAGTCTAACCCCTGGCACCTGGGTCTGAGCTCACATGCTGCTAAGTAAACCAAAGGTTCTAGAAGGGCATGAGAGTGCCAACCAATTGTAGAGGGCCATATAACGAAGGGCCTTATAGTTTGAGAGCCAATAGAGTACCGTGTTTCTAATAACTGATGAAGATGACTTGCGGGTGGGCATGAGTTGTCCACCTCACTGTGGAGACCCAGCCACAACCCGACCCCTTAGAGAAAGTATATTTAGATGTTCCCTCTGAGCCAACCACAATCTCCCGTAGGTTTTTCTGATTTGCCAAGTAGTATGATGTCACATATGACATGTTTTTACTATATAAGTACTGTTCTTTATGAAATGCTTTGAAAGAATGCTATGCAACGTCGGTTGATGTCTGATGTAACTCCCTGTTGTAGATAATTTATATTAAAACAGTAAACAAACTTTGCCATCTTCCTGAGTTGGTCTAATTATTGTAGTATAGAGTTATTCTGTTTTTGATCCTGAATGACACGCTTCTAAAATTAAGGCCATATGGTCACGTGGTAGCATAGGATGGTTCAGACCTACCAACCTATTTGCTCTAGACTTTTGGACGATCGGACATCCTCCAGCATCTAGCCAGAAGATTGCAGGCTTTCCTGTGGAGAGCGGCCAAATAGAAAAATTGCAAGAAAACCAAAACGGTTGCAGGGTCCCTCTTTCACGAAATCCCTACCTGGTTTTCACAGATGCTTTGCAGACAGAAGGAAAACATGGTCAGTTGGAGGAGGAGACGATACTGAGGGCCTTGAGTCAAACGACCGAATGGTGAGTAGATTGAGGAGAATGGCAAATTAAGTTGACAGGATTGTGGTAATTTAAAAATAACAGTCAATATTTGTGGAGATAGAGATAAAAAGTGCCCAGAAACCTGGCCCAAGGCGGTTGACAAGAAATCGTCTCACACTCCATTCGGAGTCAATAGGCTACGTATTAACAGGTTCTTATAAAGAGACAATTTAAATCCTGTGACAGGATATTGATTAGGGGCGAGGAGAAAAGGGGTGCTCACAGAGTATTTTTTAGTAAATGTGGAAAGTCTACTAGTCTGTCTGTCTGTATTTGTGTTGAGTTATGGTGTTGAAACGTGATACATGTTGTAAAGCAATTGAAACCATGTTAAGGAGCTAAAGGGACTATTTCGGGAAGTAGTTGGTACCAATCCTCATATTTGTTGTTTTAAGAATAGTGAAAGTGGTGAAAGTATTTTATAAAAACTGGAAAGTATTGACAGTCAACTGAGACTCATCAAAACGGGAGACACTCCTCTGATGCATTTATGTAAGACATTGCCAAAGCACATGCCCACGCTCAAACAGTATAGTGCAGGATGGGTGAAAGGCACGGCAGGTAAGATGTTCATGCCATGGCTACAAGGGGGACAATTGTCAAAAGCTGTATTGTAACACATGACCACATACCTGCAAGCTGCGTACAAGGGGAAATAATTAGAGAAAAGGTTAGCTATTTTAGAGCTTTGGAAAATGTACCAGGAAGAAAAGGAAAATCTACCAACTGAAGAGTGGATGCTTAATCAGTGCAAGGAGGAAGGTGTTGAGCCCTCAGCTCCCATTGTCTTGCCAGAAGTAAAAGGCGCTAGTGCGGAAGAAGCAGGGTTGTATCCTTTAAAGGAACTGAAAGCAGCGACAGGGTATAGTAATTCGATATACAACCCGCCTGCTTATAGCAGTGAGGATAGTTCAGAGAAGAGTAAGAGGAAAGAAGAGATCTTTAAGATCATCCAAAGTAAAGAAGAGAAGAGTGAGTGGTCGAACATATTGACAGAAATGGAGAGATTAAGAGAGGGAAAGGGGAAAAGGACAAAGCTGACGAGGTAACACTCATACAGAATTAATGGATGGAAGGACAGATGTTACTCAAATTAGATGGGAAAAGCATAGAGGAAGTAAGGCAAAGGGAAGATAAGGATGAACAAGATAGAAAAGACAGAGAACGAGAGCAAAGATTGAAGAAAGATGAGCAAAACAGAAAGAGCAAGGAACGATGAGAACAGCTATATCAGGAGGCGCAAGAGAAAAAACAGGAGCGAGTAGAGGAGTAAAGAAAGTATGACAATAGGCAGAGAGGCTGAGAATAATAGAAGATAGGGATAGAGAAGAGAGAGGAGGAGGAGGAAGGGCAGAAATTAAGGTACAAAAGGATAAGGAGAGAAGACAAGAAGAGGAAAGAATTAGAAGGGAGATGAGAAAACAAAGAGAATTAGATGAAGAGTTAGAACGAATGAGACAGCAGGACTTTGATATTAGCCCTGTTCATAAGGAACCAGTAGAGCCAAGCCCAGAAATACGATGGGATATCTAGGGGCATCTAGAGTAGCATTAGAAGAAGAGAAGTTTGATATAGGAAGTATCGGAGACAGGATCGATAGGCCTACCAAGAATTAAATGAAGGTAGCAAATCTGGAACCCGAGGGAAGGGAGATCAGTCCATAGCATTCCATTCACAAAGTGAAGAAGAAAATTCATTCAGCCTCGAGCACGGAGCCTTATACTTATGCAGACTTGACTTAGATAAGGGTGAAGGGGATGAGAGTCACACTAGTTGGGAATTAGACATGTCAGATGAGGAAAGAGAATCTTTCCTTGTGGAAGAATGAGGAAGCGCATTTGTGCCCCCGAGGGAAGCCTGCAGACGGACAAGAAAGTAAGATGGTCCGATCTAGAGCAACCTCGGGATAGAACGTCAGTTCCCATAGCATATCCAGGACGTCCCCAAGGACAATCATATAGTGAGAAGCGAGAATCACCAATATATGTGAGCAGGTTAAGATGCGACCAGCGAGGAGACGGACAGGGACGATTGTCCCTGTCATGAATAGGCAGACGATGGGAGCCAACTGCGGGTTAGGGTTTACACAGACTCCCTTATTGGAAAAAGGGGGAACAAGACCACAGTATATTCCATGGCCGCAGATGGATAAGGATAATTTAATTTAAGGTGCAAGCTCCCGAGTTTGTGTAAATGGATATATGAGTGAGAAAAATGACAGGAGAAATCACACTGGCCATAGGGGACATTAAGGGTCTCTTGGCAACTGTTCTTGGGGAAAGAGCTGATGACATATGGAGTAGAGCAGGCTTACAAGTGTGACAGCAAAAAACACAGCGCACAATGGAATAATTGTAGAGTAGATGTTTGGCTGGCTCTCAGGGTACAATTATGACACGTAAAATGAAGACCCTCTTGCTTGCATTCAGGATATTCAATAGCATTGTAAATTTGAAACGCAGGAACCGTGGGGAAAACCAGTGGCAGTATTTTACCACATTTTATGTCAGGGATTGCCTGAGCCAGTACAACTGAATAAACAAGTGGGAATGGAAGCGAAGCCATGGGCTAAAATACAGTTGACGATAGTGCATCACTGTCGGCTGTTGCAGGAGAAAAAGAAGAAGAAAGATGAGGAAGCCAAATTAGTTCAAAAGAAGCTGTTGAAAATTGCCATGGAAGGGGCGGTATTGACCAGTGGAGAAGGACTGGGAATGCAGCAAGAGGTGGGTGCATCACAGGTGAATAATCAGCCCCAGATGGACCAAGGAGGGAATGGGTTCATGCCAAGATGCAGAGGTACGAGATAGAGAGAAAGGGGTTGATTCCAAAACAATCAAGGTGGGTTTTAAAAGGCGCAGAATGAAAATCAGATTGCGTAAGGAGGATTCAACCATGGAGGACTAGTCAGGCAGCCTGCCCCTGTATGTTGGACTTGTGGGATGACAGGACACATTGCATGTCCATGTGGGAGCCAAGGAAATGTACAGAATGGCCAATTTGCAAGAGGGGGGGCAGCTTATCCTCCACCATATAGCACACAAACGAGGGAAGGGTTTGCCCAAGATCAAACATTGTATCAGACACAAGCACTGTGAATGCAACAAACACAGCAACCAGTGCAAGTGCAGATGAATACATTGCAAGGGCAATCAAAACACGCCCCCATGCAGACACAGCAGTATGCAAACACGGGACAATTACTGACACCTAGAAAAGGAGGTGCCACTGTGATAGGAGGAAATCCTTTCACAGGTATGGGGTATGCATGTACCCACAATAGGACAGCTCACAGGGTGGCTTGATGTGTTCATTACCATCAGTTACAGCAGACCCCCAATAGGACCAAGGGTTGATGTGACGATAGGAGGCAAATCTTTTTCTTTTCTAGTAGACTCTGGGGCTACTCGTTCATGTATATGAGAGGGAAAATATCCAATGTCGGGACTTGCCATGAATGCTCAAGGGTTCTCTGGAGCTACAAGTTGAGTTCCTTTTACTGACGAATTACCAGTCTCTATTAGAGAATGTGACATGTCTGTTCCATTGTTGTATTCACGACAGACACCAGTTAACGAGTGCACACAGGGGCTCACAAGCATGGGCAGGAGAGGAAGGGTGCATCAAGCAAGCTTGACAAGTGTGTGCAACTTCTTCATACTATCAAGCCACTGGCCCCCTTTTTTGGACTTCATCGGCACACAGCCACACTAATAATCATTCCTGCCGGAACGTGCCCAATTACCATTCCACAGTGGTGCTCCACTACATCCCTTAAAGGAAAACTATATTCCTCACAGATTACTGCAAGCCCACCTTACCTATGCCGTTGGTGGCACCATACTATGCCATCTGCTGACTACGATTGGCTCATCTCGATCAATATTCTTCACTGCTCCATCCGCCTTCCCTTCCCTTCTCACGCTCCAGACTCAAGCACAAGGGAGACACAATCCTGAGGCCCAGAACAAGGCACCGCATCTGGCAGTCGAAACGTCCTAGGACCAGGCTTTCCACCAGCCCGTCCAATTTTCAATCTTGGGGACTTCCTTCCCCAACGTAGAACGAGGATTGGTCACCAACATATCACAGCAAAACCCACAGCATACAGGGTTGCCTTTACCTTAGAAAGACAATCCTTTATTTACCCTCCACGCTCTATTTTATAGCACTACAAATTTGTGTAATTTGTATATATCTGCGCTATCATGTTGTTTGATTACCTGTATCTGTCCATCTCTCCAACAATGCAATGCGGTTGTTGTTTTTTTAATCCACAATGCAATGCCTATCTAATGTAATGTCTATCTAATGTGAAGCAATGTCACTATGTTTGTTTTGAAAATGTTTGGCTTAGCACACATTTGAGACTCATGCTCGAATTTCTTTGTCGATCTCAGATAAACTGGTATGTATTACCTTGATTGTTCCATAACCAGTTTAAGTTTATAATCGGTCTACAAATAGTCTCTATGCTCTATGCATTTCAGTACTTAACTAAAAAGCATGGGCCACAGGTGACTTAGATAACACCACTATAACCCTGCTTCAAATAAAAACATACAGAATTAACAGTATGTTCTAACTCATATCGGCGGCTACCAAACCCCCTGTGATACAACATTTTGGGAAGAGACTTGATGACAAAACTTAACATGATGATTTCATTCACTGATGAAGGAATAGTGTGTTCCACTCTCGGAATACATTACTTAAAAGTGGGCGAATTCATACTGGCGTTCACAGGGCAAATGTCTCTGCGATTCGTTCCAGTAGAGCCAGTGTTTTTTCTTTATGGAGTAAGCATTTTACTAACATGGCTACCTGCGTTACTGGGAAGGACTGTGAGGATACCTGACAAATTCTTGTTCATACCATGGATACCTATGGACGAAGTGGGGGAGGCAGACTATCCCTCTAGAGTTAGAAGCAGCCATAGTACAAAGGGAAATGGTGATGCTTGAAGGAACGGATGATGAGGTTAGACCATGGAGAACAGTAATAGCTCTCGAAGAAGGGTACAGGTTGACTGACATTATGATGATGATATGTTTAGAGAAGACCTAACAGATGATGAAGTAGTGTTCTTTATGAGCACTACATACTGTATAAGAATAGAGAAGAGGGAAATCCCACAGCGAATGGCAATAATGCGACAGCGTCCAGCATTTTTTGAAGAGGACTTGGAGAAGGCACCAAGTGTCTTATGGACCGCAGGCCTTATGACATAGGATTATTAAAGGGAATAGGGGATGTTAAAATAAAGTTGAAGGTAGGAGCAATTTTACCTCGAGCACGACAGTACCTCATGTCTCGAGAAGATGATGAGGGTATATTTAAGACCATTTCAGCACTGATGAAACAAGGTATTCTGGTGCCATCAGAATGATTGTGCAATATCGCACTGTATCCTATCAAGAAATTAAAAGGAAGGACGAGGATATTCATACAGGACATGAGACCGATAAACCAGATTGTAGAAGCAGTGTTTCCTTTAGTTCCTAACCCGGCTAGAATACTATGCTGTATCCCGGTGGAAGCACGATATTTCATGGTGATCGATTTGAAAAATGCATTTTTCTGAATCCTGTTGCACAAGCACTCACAAGACTTGACTTCATTTACGTTTTGCAATACTCATCTAAAACACAATTTATTGCCCCAGGGGTACTGTGAGTCTCCATCAATCTTTAACAGGGTGCGTCAGATGGACCTAGGCAATGTCGATTTGAAAGTGCAGTGATACAATACGTAGATGACATTTTAATTTGTAGGACTACAGAAGATGAGTGCAGACAGGACTTGATTAAGTTGATGACTATCTTAGCAGACAAAGGATACAAGGTAGACAGGGAGAAGCTAAAATATTGCCAGGAAGAGGTATTATACATAGGACAGTTGATTTCACATGGGGAAAAAAGGTGACACCTGAAAGAGATGAGGCAATTATGAAAACTGCGAACCCGCACACAGTAAAATAGATGCAACAATTTTTGGAACTATGTAATTATGTTAGACTCTGGGTGTTTGACTACAGTTCGTACACAAGACCCCTTTTGCAGGCTTTAAAGAAGGCACAGGTGAACAAGGTTAAAATACAATGAACTAAGGAGATGGAGGAAGGAGTTGAGGAATTGAAGAAAGCGATTTGTACAGCCCCTGTTCTAGGAATTTCCAATTATGCTGAGGAATTCTATTTATTTGCACACACAAATGGGACAGTCATGACAGCAGTGCTTACATAGAGGACAACATTGGGGTACCACCCTCCAGCGTATTACAGTGGGATTTTAGAGCCAGTTATGAAAGGACACTTTGGCAGTCATTAGCAGCTGCCACGTTCACAATTGAGAAGTATACAAGTATTGCTATGGGCTGCTCAATGACCCTCTTTGTGGAGAATGTTCTGTTTGTCATTTTAGAGAGACCCAAAGGTACAATGACATCCCAGAGAGCCTCAGTTTATGAAGTAATGATTTTAAACCCCATGATCAAAATTGTCAGATGTAAAAGAGGGAATCCTGCCACATTTGTAGCTGAGCCAGTAACAGAAGGCAATCATGTGCATGATTGGGCAAATTATGTTGAATTTTATAATGATATACCTTGCGTGAATGGAAATGCTTTGCCAGGCGGGGAAATTCTCTTTAATGATGGTTCATCAAAAATTGATCAGACTAGTGGAGAAGGGCATTCTGGCACAGCCATAGTGAGGCATAGAGCAAATGGCGAGTTTTAAATGGTAGCAAGTGTTAGACTACGTCTTAATTTTCTGTGCAAGTGGCAGAATTCATAGCGCTCATTGTCATGCTCGAGAAACACAAATGGCAGGAAGTGACGGTGTACAGTGACTCCACCTATGTGACATTGACTGTACACGCAGGGCTGGCACATTGGAAAAGGAGGAGCTACCTCCGAGCAGACCGTACTCCAGTGCAACACGCATCCTTATTGGACAGGGATATTAAGGCACTACAACTCCCAGTAGCCATAGCAGTCGTTAAATACGCCGCTCACATTAAGCGAACAGATTTTATTTCTTGAGGAAACGAAGCTGCAGACGCAGAAGCCAAAAGGGTTGCTTATTCACCAGATATCTCAGGTTTTGATACTCCAAATGTCAAAGAGAAAGTAGTTACGATTATGGAAATGCAGGAAGGGTTTAATCATTTGCTGAAAACCCAGTTAATGGAGATCCAAGGAAGTGCACTACAGGAAGAGCAGGAGTTATGGAACAAAGGGGGTGTTCTTTATCACCCACAGACGCATTATGCCAACAGGATAGCACTGGACAACTGCTGATGCCAGTAGCATTGTTAAAGGTAGTGCTTGAACAGCTGCACTACCCCGTACATGTAACTAGGGAAAGTCTTGCTGCAATGATTGTGGAAGACTGGTTTGTTCCAAATTTGTTAGAACATGTTGCATTCTTTGTAGTGAATTGTATCGTGTGTCAAAGGTTTACCACTGGGCATATACTAAGAACGATTAGAGGAGTAATACTTCGACCAAAAAAGTCCTTTTCAGCATTTACATATTGATTATGTTGACATGCTGCAGGTGTGTAATGGATACAGGTATTTGATAGTGGTGGTGTGTCTCTTCTCTAGGTGGATTGATGCAGGTCCATGTACACACCTGAAGCCACTTGTACAGCAAACATTTTCGTATGTGAAGTCTTTCCAAGATGGGGTGTGTGTGAAGTGCTGAGATCCGATAATAGGCCACATTTTGTTAATGAAGTGTTCGAACAGATAGGGCTATTATTGAGTATTAAGCATACATTTTCTTCTGCTTATCACCTGCAAGCAAACGGATTATGCGAGAGACTCAACGGCCTCCTTAAAGAAAGGATTGCCAAAATCAAGCTAACTTTGAAGAAGGGATGGCTATATCGCCTGCCCTTAGCTTTATATGCCCTAAGGAATCAGCCTAGTTCGGACCTCCACCTCACCCCCCCATGAACTAGTGACTGGGAGGCAGATGAAAATGCCTCTTACACCTCCATCGAGGAGTAGAAGTGATGCCCAGAGTATAGAGAAACAGTTAGATGATGAGCTGCATAAATATTTGACATATATGACCTCTAGCATCTCTCTCATTTCAGATCAGCTCAAGTGCCAGAGGGGTCAGTCTCAGAAAACAGTTGAAAACCATCCAGCAACCGAATCAAGTGAACTTTTATCATCAGTGAAATTGTTTGTCGGTGACACTGTTCCAATTAAAAATATCACCCGAAAGTGGCATGAGCTACTTTTCAATGGCCCGTTTATTGTTGAAAATATAACCCCCTCAGCAGTAAAGGTCCAAGGCAGGTGAACTTGGCATCATTTGAATGACGTGAAATTGGCCACCGGCGAGACCGCCCCTCCAACTCCAGCTCCCCGTCCTACTGTTGACGATCAAGAAGCAATACAAGAAGAAGAATTTCAGCTTGTGGAGACTCGATCGATGGCGAAGAAGAAGGATGTTAAATCAACAAGCTGAATAATGAAGATTTTGCATTTGGACTAAGGTTCCGTTGGACACTCCTTATAGATATAATAGTAGGAGTGCAAACCCTTGCTGTGAGCCCTAGGAATCTTTTGAAAAATTAACTTTACAAATTTGTTGACATATCAAAGTTATGCCTAAACAACAGTTTCTCGTCAAAATCTGGAAAAGAGCACAGTATCCAGACTCCTTTCTTGGTGCATATTTGTTCTAAGTATTCAAATTCCATGGTGCTGACCGATGAGGACAGACTTATACTTGCTGTTTTTGTGTTTACCCTTCAAGCTTATCCTGCTCTTGTCAGAAGAGACATTGATGTTCACACTTTTTTACAGAATCCTAAAAATGGCCCCATGATTAGGAGGTTGTTAATTGTAATAATTGAGCATATGACATGCATTACTTACCGTAAAAGCATTTCTGATGGTTGTATCTGCTTAGATTCACATGCTGTGCATAGCCCAACATCCAGCGGTCACTGCAGAGTATTGCATCTTGTTTTTTGAAAGTCGAAAAGGGGACGTCAACATAGGCGTGTCTGTAACACTATCCCTATAGTGACGTGTAGTGTATCCAAAATCCCTCACGCGTCAAAGTCCCTCTGTTTGTATTTTTTCTGCCATGGGGAAGCCTTATGACTAACGTGAGTGAGTACAGAAAAGAGAGAAAGTAATAAGACGTCTATGTTCCTTCCATCCGAGCGGGGAGGAAGGGTGGGCGCATGTGGATCTAAGCAGATACAACCATCAGAAATGCTTTTACGGTAAGTAATGCATGTCTTCTGATGTTTGTTAATCTGCTTAGAATCACATGCTGTGCATAGACTAGCGAGCAGTACCCGGAGTTGGAGGTGGGTTGTGAGAAGGAACAGTAGAGAATAGATGTCTTAGTACTGCTTGTTCCAACCGGGAGTCAGATCTAGAATGGGCATCTAGACAATAGTGTTTCGTAAAGGTGTGTACAGAAATCAAGGTTGCCACTTTGCAAATTGACTCAAGGAGAACATTTGCAATTAATGCTATGGATGCCCCGGTGCCTCAAGTAGAATGAGCTCTAGCCTTGAAGGGCAGTTTTTTCTTAGCAAGAGTGTAACAGAGAGTGATGCACTGGACAATCCAACTAGATATAGTGGATTTGGAAACTGCATCTCCTTCTTTTCCTGCCGCCGTTGAGACAAAGAACTGATTATTCTTTCTTAGTGGTCGAGTTCTTTCGATATAAAACATGACTGCCCTGTGCATATCAAGTGTGTGCAGGCTCTTCTCTCCCAAGTTTGATGGGTTTTGAAAGAACGTTGGTAGTTCTATAGACTGAAACTTTGAAATGTATTTCCGTGCAAACCTAGGGTGTGTGCGTAGAACCACCTTATCTTTGTGAACTGTTACAAAGAGATCTAGAATAGACAGCGCTTGTAGTTCACTGACTCCCCTAATGGAGGTGATTGCTATCAAGAAAGCAGTCTTAAGAGTGAGGTCCTTAAGGCTAGCTTTATGCATGGGCTCAAAGGGGGAGCCCATTACCCTGGTTAGCACAACGTTTTGATCCCATCCGGGAGCTGGGTTAGATATAGGAGGGTGAATTCTTTTCACTCCCTCCATGAAAGCTTTAATAACTTGAACCTTCTACCATGACACCTTATGTTGTGACGTAGTGTAGGAGGAGACTGCAGCTAGGTAAACTTTAATAGAGTTAAGGACTAACCCTGAGTCCAGCAAGTGAGTCAGGTATAAAACAATATGAGTGGGAGAGCAGTCAATGGGGTTGATGTTCTTTGAGTTACACCAGATGACAAACTGTTTCCACTTACTAGAGTAGCAGTAACGAGTGTTCGGTTTCCTTGCCTCCCTGAGAATGTCCATGCATCTCTGAGGGAGCTGCAAATGTCTAAATTCTATGACCTCAGGAGCCAGGCTGCCAAGTTCAGGGTCTGCGGGCATGGGTGCAGCGTTCGGCCCCTGTCCTGTGACAACATGTTGTACGGGCAGGGTAGTTTCACTGCAGGAGATAGTGACATCTCCATCAGATGAGCGAACCAGGGTTTGCGGGCCGACACGGGGGCCGCCAGTATCATGGTAACTGGTTCCTGGTGCATCTTGTGCACTATCTTGCTGTGCAGGGGATTCGAGGGAAAAGCGTAGACAAATTTCCCTGACTATGTTATCCAGAGTCTGTTTCCCTTGGAGCGGTTCTGGGGGTACCTGGAGGCGTAATCTTGGCATTGGGTGTTTTCCAGAGTTGCGAATAAGTCGATCTCTGGGAAGCTCCATTCTGTGAAAACATTGGAGACAATGGGCCTCATTACGACCTCGGCGGTAGCCATGCCGCTATTGGCGGCATGGCTGCCGTCGAAATCGCCTCCGGGTCCGGGTTCCCAGAATGAGGAATTACCGGGCCATTCCGAGTTCGGAGGGCCCGGTAATTCCTCCCTCCAAGGACCCTGACCCGGACCTTCCCCATTCACATTTCAGCCCCCATAGGGCTGAATGGGAATGGGAGAGGGATCAAACAACAGGCTGATTACGAGTTGGCCTGTTGTTTGCTCCCTCTTCCCCTCGCGGGACCCGGAAAGCACGCCTGGTCTTACCAGGCGTGCTTACTGTGTCACGCAAGGGGACCTCGTAATGTGGCGGAACAGGTTTAACGGGTCCACATCCTTTTGCGGCACCCGTTAACCCGTTCTGCCAGGGTCATAATGAGGCCCAATTTCTCTGTGTAATTGCCATTTATACTTTACGGGTAGAGGGAAGTCTCTGCTGAGTCCGTCTGCCAGAAGATTGAGTTCACCTGGTACATGTTGTGATAACAGGAACATGTTGTGTTTGAGAGCCCACTTCCAGATGTTCTGGGACAGCTTGGACAGTCCTGTAGAGTGAGTGCCCCCCTGCTTGTTCAGGTAGTACATGGCCATGGTGCTGTCTGTGAGGATCAGCACTGTTTTTCCTTGTAGTGTGTCTGGAAGGCCTTCAGTGCTTTGAAGACCGCCAACAACTCCAGCAGGTTTATGTGTTTGGACGCCACACTTGGAGTCCAAACTCCCTGTGCAGTCTGATGGGATAGGTGAGCCCCCCATCCTTTGAGGGATGCGTCTGTGTTTAGAGTGGCGTCCACTGCGGAAGTGGTGAAGGATTTCCCCAGCACAAGGTTTTCCTTCGACCACCACCACAGCAAGAGAACCAAGGCTTGCGAGACAACCACTAGATCGTCCCATTGTCTGCTGGACTGACACCACTGGCTGTTTAGCCACTCTTGCATTGGGCGCATGCACAGGCGCGCGTGAGGGACCAAATAAATACATGATGCCATCATTCCTAGCAATTGCATGGCTTTGCGTACCGTCATTTCTCGACCGGCTACATATTGAGGGATCTGAAACAGCATGTTTTTGACTCTTTCGTTGGCGGGGAAGACGAGGCCGCCCTTTGTTTGAATTAGAGCCCCTAGGAATTGCTTGACTTGGTGGGGTCTAGACTGGACTTCTTTCCATTGATGGAGAAGCCCAGGTGGAACAAAAGGTCTATAGTCTTTTGGGTATTTGAGAAGAATGTTTCGTAAGAATCCCCTGTTATGAGCCAGTCGTTGAGGTAAGGATAAACCGGAATGGACAACCTGCGCAGGTGTGCCGCTGCCACTGCCAGCACCTTCGTGAATACCCTTGGCACTGAGGCTATGCCGAAGGGTAGCACTTTGAACTGATTTTGTTTGCCTTCTATCATGAACCTGAGGTATTTCCTGTGCGCTGGCAACTGACATCTTTCATGTCTAGTGTTGCTATGTAATCCTCCTGTGTGAGCAGGGGGATTACTTCCTGCAGAGTCACCATACGAAACATTTGAGGTTTTACAAATTTGTTTGCTGGGCGCAGATCTAATACAGGGCGCATGGTTAGATCATTTTTGGGTACAAGGAAGTACATTGAATAAAAACCCTCCTTTACCTGTGACAGAGGCACAACCTCTATGGCTCCTTTTTGCAGCAGCGATTCCACTTGCTGAAGAAGGGTGAGAAGGTGTTCTGGTGTGAGACGTCGTCCCTTTGGAGGTCTGAATGTCAGGGACTGGCTGAACTCGATACAGTAACCATGGGCTATTGTTGCCAGTACCCAACGGTCTGTGGTAATTCCCTCCCATGCTTGCAGAAAAGATGTTAACCGGCCCCCGACGGAGATGCATGGGAGGGGACCCGAATCTTCGGGTCATTTGGTGGTGGTGGCCGGGGAGCCTCTAGGAGTAGGGCCCCAACCTCTTCCCTTGCCATGACGTTGTCCTCTTTGAGCATACTACGTGTTATAACCACTGGTTCCCTGGGGGGAGGACCAGTTGCTGGCTGTGGTGTATTGCTGTTGAGTTTGTCGTTGGCCACGAAAAAAGTGTCTGTTACCATATCCGCGCTTATTAGGTGGTCTTGTTATTTGATCCAGGGTCTTTAATGTTTCATGCTCCTTCTTAGCTGTTTCCAGTGCGTCATCAACCACCTTACCAAACAAGTTGGAATCCTCAAGGGGTTTGTTGATGAGGGACGCCTGTGTTTCTGGCTTGAAACCTGATTTTCTGAGACATGCATGTCTTTTAAGAGTACGCCCTGGACTAAGGAACAGCCAGCCATTTCCGCAGCATCTAAGGTATTCTTGATGATGCTTTGGTTCACTTTAGTGCCTTCTGTGACGGTGGCCAATAAGCAGGTATGAAAGGGCTCAGCGACTTCTTGTAGGCCTTCACCCAACAGGCTCCATTGGGCATCAGCGTAACTAGCTAACAGTGTTGTATTGGTGGCAATACGCGTGGCGAAAGCTGCAGAGGATATAATCCTTTTCCCTAGAGCATAGAGCTTTTTCCCCTCTTTATCGGGAGGTGCCTCGCTGGTGGACAGAGGAACCCCCACCCTTTTTCTCGTGGTGGTCACTACCAGAGAATCTGGTATGGAATGACCCCTAATATATAATTCTCGATCTGTGTGTTCACACCTCTAACTAAGGTAGGTGTAGATAAAGAGGGAACGAGGCGTCTCTTGATGGAGGCGAGGAGGGGATGGCTTGGCTAGCAGGTGGCTTTTCTTTGATTATTCTTTCACCAAAATCTTGAGGGAGTACCTCCCTTGGCCTTTTAGGTGTTGTGTGTTCAGAGGTGGACACAAACCTATCCAGCCTGTTCATACAGGATTCAAATCTCTCCCTAGTACAGTGGGATGACCCAGAACAGTCTAGTGGTGGAAAGGCTTGCTCCTCTGCCTATAGGCATCGAGATCTCTCCCATAAAGTGGAGGAGATACCCCTGTCACCCTCTGAAATCCTTCCCGTGGGCCCGACGGTGGGGAAGTACCTCTGGGTCTATCCTTCGACATAGGGGGAGGTTCCGGCGTACCTTTGCTAGGTTTTGGCGTGTCCCTGACCTTTTGAGTGGGCTTTGGTGACTCCTTCACGAGCCGTTTCTGAGAGTCCTTGGAGACTATCCTTGCTATGCTTTCCCCGACCATCCTCTCTGTCGGGGGCTGGTCGTGAGTAGCCTTCGGCGGAGCTGGAACCTTGCCGTCGACCGACGCCTTCTTCCGAGGCATCTCGACGGATGATGTTTTAGTGATAGCGCCCTTAGTACTAGCCCAGTCGCTAGGCGCGCAAGCGGCTGCAGGGAGGGCTGACGACCCTTACGGTTGGTGGAGGCTGCCGGCTGTGTCGGCATCTCCATTGGTGCTGAGGCCTTCTTCGATTTACTTGACGAATGGCTGTGGGTTGTGTGCTTAGTGACTTGTTTGTGTCCGTCAGTGTCTCCGGTGTGTACATCCCCAAAAGCAGGGCCGGACTGTGCCTGTCGGGGCCGGGGACAGACGCCACGGAGTGAGAGCGCTCCGATGGGGGGTCAACAACCTCCGCTATGGAGGTAGAGTTATCACTATCTCCCTCGTCACACTTGGTGGCGGCGGTAGTGGACGAGGTATCAGCCTTTGACATTCTGTAGGCTGCCCACCTTTTGACCCTGCGTTCCTTCAGAGTTTTTGGTCGAAGGAGTTTACAGGCCACGCAACCGACCTCATTGTGGTCGAGGGTTAAGATGCGGTTGCACCGCTTGTGCTTGTCCTTCCACGGAAATTTGCTCTTACAACGCAGGCAAAATCTAAAAGAAGTCCTCTCCATAGCTGAGGATGTAATAAGTGATAATGACCCGGAAGGAAAGGGGGGAGAATAGGAAAGGCATTCTAGAAGAAACAGAAATGTCCACCTCGACCCCCACTCTCCCTACTGTGTAGGCCGGCGAGGCCAGGCCACGTGTTCGGCAGCGCCCATAGGATCACCGTCCATCGAAACCCACTGCCGTCAAAGATCTGGTCTCGGCGGGGATGTGGAATGGCCGTCGAAAGAGGGCTGGAGGTGATATGAGTTAACAATAATTAACAAATTCAACCAAGGGTCGGGTCAATGGCAATGTTTCTTATGAGCTTTGCTTAAGGCGACCAGTATTCTGGGTGTAAAAAAACTATCTGAGGGACCTCGACGCGTGAGGGTTTTGGGTACACTACACGTCACTATAGGGATAGTGTTACAGACATGCCTATGTCGACGTCCCCTTTTTGACTTTCGAAAAACAAGATGCAATACTCCGCAAGTGACCACTGGATGTCGGACTATGCACAGCATGTGATTGTAAACAGATTAACAAACATAAGAAACTACAACACCAGGAAACATTACAATTACAGGAGTAAAAAGTGTTTCATGATCACAGTAGAAATGAGTAATGTTAAAAGTAGTATGATTTTAGGGAATGAGCAAGCCCGACCAATCCCAAAATGACATACAAGGTAGATGTTAGTATTCTGGTATATGATATACGCATGGCCAATTTATATTTTTGTCTTTCTGTTTCTCCTGGTTCACACTCTCTATTTCATCGGTCCAAATAATGCAAATGTCCCTTTGATTCTTCCCACTACGGGAACTACTTCTGATTTGTTTATTTCCACTGAGGCAGAGTCCACTATGATTTCCCCTACTGCAGGAACTGCTTTTGATTCACTTATTTCCACTACGATTGGCTTCATGATTATGAAAGTACTGACCTTGTAGTAGTAAGACACAAGAGAAATACACAGGAAGATAATGAAGGGATAAATACTTAGCTAGATAATGCAGCACACCTCGGTAATAACATATGATATCAGCACATGAGAAAGGTGGAAGAGAGAACATCTAAGGAGGGTCTCTACATCTGCTCTCTCATACCCTATGCCATGGATGCAGTGCAAACTTTTATCTCAAGAGAAATCCCAGGACACGATGCAAGATGCATTGTTCATCTTGCAGCATGTATGACATGGGGACAATTCCAGGGAAATTGGGCCACTCTGTGGTTGAGATCAAAATGGTCATTTCCATTCCAAGATGATTACATCAAGACCACACAGATGGAAAAGGAACCTGCATGGAAGAGCAAGATGCTTACATATCTGGTGACAGGACAGGAAGAGGTAATTGTTGCAGAAATGAAGAGACTGAACTGCCCACATAAGACAGAAGTAGCTGGATGGCCCGGATGTTGAGAACAAACTCAAGTTTTAGTCTATGGTCGAGTGAAATCCATGAAGTGATGGGAAGAGGGTCTAATGTCCTGTACAGCTCACTTACTGAAGGCAGAATATGTACAAGAAGTACAGAGTTAATGATGAATGTTTGAAATCATGAGCTAAACATGCCAAACTACTGACGTGGGTAGAAGATGAATAAGGTCCTATCATCGTAATCCCATTGGCGAATGCGACATTGTGCTTCCAGAGAGAAGGACGAATTTGTGTAGGAGATAACAAAGGCTGCAAAACTAGATTTGATTTCTCCAGAATGGGAGCAGGGACAGCAGTCCTAATGGATCATTATTGGGCTTGTGGGTCTAGAGCCTACATGAAGCTGCCCAAGGACTGGGGAGGGATGTATTCCTTGATGCTCATCCATGTTCCAGCACTAGAGATTCCTCAGATTGACCTGAACATTGGTGAATTTCTGAAAGCAGATCCCCATTTAAGAAGGAGAAGACCACTCGAATTTCTCAATCGAACAAGGAGGGAGAATTATTTCTCCACAAAATCAATAGAAGCCTTTGATGCTATCCCATATGAGCACAGGTTGTTAAACAAGACTGCCTCAATATTCACAGTTATCTTTATGCCTGGGATCTAAACGATGGCCAATGCCAAACAGTTGCCAATTATTAGATGGGAACTTCTGCAGACCATCAACACCACCATAAAGGGATTCAATGCTATCAGGGAAGAGCTGAGAGCCTATGCAACTAATGACCCTACAGAACAGATATGTCCTCAACATGATCACAGCAATGGAGGAAGGAGTCTGTGCCAAAATCGGGCCATCATGTTGCATGTTCACACCTTCTCATAATGATGAGAATGGGACCTTGAAAGAGGCCATAACGTTTGCTGACAAACCTGCACAACAAGATGGAAGACGAGACAGAAGACATAACAGATGATGGATGGTTTGCATCCATTTCCTCATGGGTCCCACAGTGGATGGCGAACATCTTCAATTTTCTTCAAGCAATATTGGTGATGGTGATGTTTGGATTCTGTGCGATACAGTGCAAGAAGACAGCAAAGAAGGTGGTAGGAATGAAGATCCTGATCGATGTCGAATTAGGGTTTAGACCCAAGGAGTTGAGAGATGAAGATATCAGAAAATACATAGCATAGTAGCACCTGAGGGAACGAAGTTCCTGTATCTGAAGAATCACATGAAGTACGTGGGACAATGGATCTATTGTAATCCGTATGGACAGTGCAGTTACATGACCTGGAGTGTTGATGAACATGTAAAATCAGCAGGATCCCTGAAAGGAGTAATAAAGATTTGGACCCTGAAGAAGCACTTCTTCAACAGAAGAAATCAAGATGCAGGGATTAATTAAGATGTGGTTGATGAATCAACCAGAGGGGGTAGTGTAGAGGAGCAGACAACTGCCTGTACAGGAAGTCACGCTCCCCTGCTACCTGGATGCTGAAAGCCTGAAATAGTGCCATGTTTGACACCAGCAGTTGTGACTATTCTGCGTCGAGTCTTCGAGAAAAGGTATCCAGTAAGAAAACAGTATCAAATGTATCCCTGAAGAGATGACAATCTCTTGGAGGAGATCCCCAAAGGAATGTGAAAAAGAGAAAGCGAAGTTGGTGACATCACAAAAAACGAGCGTGACTCACTGAGAGGACTGGCTGACGAAGAGAATGTATGGACCTTATAGAAACTGATGACGAAGTAAAGAATCGAGTTAACTTTCATGTGCGAGACGAAGATTGCACGTTTGAAGAGCACCACAGAAAACACAAACTGTTTGATAATTGTACAGATGTAGCAACGCAAGTAGACTAAGTGATCATACAAGCTGGCTATACATAGTGAATAGACTGGAGGCAAAGCCGCCATTATAAAGAAGCTGGACATCGGTATCACAATTTTAGTAAGTTCAGACCATGAAGAGAAGGGCTGAAGACTGTGTCGCAGCAAAGAATTAGCTGGGAGTGTGGAAGAAGTGAGAAGGAGTGTCTGGCCTGGTGTCAAGACTGAAAGCAGCCAAGAACTGGTTATCTATCCGCAAAGAACAGTGCACTTGAGAAGCTGAATTATCCCTTGTTGAGGTGCAAAGAAAGAACACCATGAGTGTCAAGTTTATTCATTCAAGAAAATTAAATGCTAAATAATGGGCTGAATTGCGGTCTCCTATCACGTGAGCTAAGGATGTCAATAGAGTTGGGCAAGCAGTCCAGAACTTTGATAAGCGTGTGCTCACACTCCCTTATATTCCCAGAGACGAGAATACATTGCAAGGCCAAGTTCAAAGACAGTCTGCATGGCAGAAGGCATGGGTGATGAGAGATGATGGGCTAATTGAGTGGGGAGGTAAAGTTCAGTCTACCTCCTGGCACCTGGGTCTGACGTGAAATGCTGCTAAGTAAACCAAATGCCAACCATTTGTAGAGGGCCATATAACGAAGGGGCCTTATAGTTTGAGTGCCAATGGAGTACCATGTTTCTAATAACTGATGAAGATCACTTGCAGTAGGGGTGGGCATGAGTTGTCCACCTGGCTGTCGAGACCCAACCACAACCCAAACCCTTATAGAAAGTATATTTAGATGTTACCCCTGAGCCAACCACAATCTTCCATAGGTTTTTCTTATTTGCCACATAGTATGACGTCACGTATGATGAGTTTTTACTATATAAGTACTTTTTTAATTTAATGCTTTGAGAGAACGCTGTGTGACGTCCGTTGTTGTCCGATGTAACTCCCTGTTTTAGATCATTGATATTAAAACAGTAAACAAACTTTGCCATCTTCCTGAGTTGGTCTGAATATTGGAGTTCAGAGTTATTCTGTTTCCTATCCACCTGCATGACACGCTGCCTAAATTAAGGCGGTATGGTCATTATCAACCGTGAGGCTGCCATTTTCCAAGACAGTACCCCTGAAGCTTCGGATTTTGAAACTGCCATGGTGCCCAACAGCGTACTGCTTTGTTGAATCATTTATACGTGTAATGTTAAAAATACTTTAATATCTTGTACATTTATTGCATGTTGACATTCAGATTTGTTAGTGAAAGAAATTCATATTTATTTATTTATATACAGGAGGATCAATGCTCTTTTGATCACGAATGAACATACAATAGATAAGAAATCAGATTTGACGGGAAGCAGTGAGCTTTTACCATGGGGTGAGTTCGAGGTACAATCTGACCAGATTGTGGAGGGAAGTAAATGGAACAGTCACCGGGGACAATACGTAAGTGGACATAGATAGATTAAGGACAACCAACAGTAGACATTTTAAAATACAGGTAGGCGGTAAAGCCAGCTGTGCTCGGGACGTGACCATAATGGGTGAAGTGCTAGAATGGAGGATAAATGTTAGCTAGCAGGCAGCTGAGAGGTAGGTCAAGAGGGTAACTCAGAAGTCAGGAGGTAGGCTTTTAGTTTGGTTTTAAACAAATCAGCGTGGACTGTTACTTGGATGCCCGGGGAAAGAGAATTCCATGCTAGTGGAGCAAGAAGAGAGAAAGAGCGGAATCGAGAGGAAGCAGGGTGAGGGCGACGAGACACAGGGGTAGTTGAGGAGGCAGAGCAGAGATTTTGAGAAGGCTTATAGATTTGTAAAGAGGAGGATACAGTGATGCCTTACCGTGGATAGATTTGTGAACCAGGAAAAGAAATTTAAATCTTTCCCTGTTTTGCATCATTATCCATCCAGCCTGGTGACGGTACGAGGAAGTAGGTGTGAAGTGAGCGAGTTCAAAGAGAGTCCTGGTAGCGAAGTTAATGATCTTGTCGAGAGGACAGAAAGCATAGTTGGAGAGACCAAAGAGGATGTTGGCAAAGTAGTCCAGTTTGCAGAAGACAAGAGTGGTTAAGAGATACTTGGCATTGTGGAAAGGAAGGAGATTCCAGATTTTCCTAATATTTAGGAGGCTGAGATGAGCTGCTGTTCCAGTTTTGGAGATGAAAGTAGAGAAGGTGTAAGAAGGGTCATAGGTGACGCCAAGGTATCTAGCTGAAGAAGAGTAGGGGAGAGTGTCAGTTGGGAACTGGATAGGCAGAGGAAGAATTGAGAGAAAGCTTTTGGCAGGGAAGTAGAGTACTTCTGTTTTGGTAGAGTTTAACATCAGAGAGTGAGAAACCATCTACAACATGCTCTTGTCACCTGATCGCCTAGGTATCTATTTACTTATCTATTTATGTATAGAGGATCTCTAAAATATGTTGTGCCCACCACATCAGCATGAGCACAGAGTGCATTATAGGTACATTCCAAGAAAACAGAATATTTATACATATTTGGGAAATGCACAGAACTATAAGATATTAAAAGTAACACATCTTTAAGTGTTTAATAGCATCTGCTGCGTGAAACTGCGGTGGACAACATATGAAAGAAATGCAGGTTTTTTCAATATTTGATACGAAGCACTAGCCACAAATGCAGCAGGGAGCTTTAAAACAACATGCATTGCTGTATAAACAACACTACCATGATGCGATGACCAGGATGGTCGAGAGAGGACCCAATCCAAAAAACAGGATATGATCAGGATGGGAAGATGAAATTGAGACAGATGGCACACTGAACAGTTTCCTTGTAAAGGGAGATTAGTGATTTGCTCAGAATCACACAATTGCCTGTTTGGCGCTGTCTAGCCAAGGTTAGAATGTCACAAGACTCATGGGTCAACATGTTAGCTCGTGGACAACAGCTACCCCATTTTATCTAAACAACCACAGCTAAAAATAAAACAGCCAAACTGCTGCAACCATAATTCTCGAGGTTACTGCACGTCATGGGCAACAGGTAAGGCTTGCACAGGAAGTGAATGTCCATGTCCTGCAGAGGTAAGTGATAAAAAAAAATGACATTTCTATCATCATTTATATTGCCCTCTGACCTTGACCCTAGAGCACTGATAGACCAGTTCACACGCCCACACGTTCACTAAAGGGGGAATGGGATGACAGTCTGTCATTCCAACTAATCCCCTACCCCCAATAAAAATAAGCCACAAGTCGAGATCCATTCACGAATAGGAAGGCCTTCTGCACATGGTCACTTACCTGAACTACTTTACTCTAGTAGCATTGTATTGTGTATCTTTGTCTGACTTGTTTGAATGCCCATTGACTTCTTCAAAAGAATAGGTGGTCTTCTCCACCATGACTCAGGCTGTTCTCATTCATTGTTTACAATGACTATGTTGTACCACGTGTGGGAGGAAGCTGTGCAGTTGGCAACCATGTTTGCTGGATCTATGCATATATTTATTCCTATTTTCATATAGTCAGACCATAGTGCCAGAAACTTAGAGTGAACAAGGGGGTAGTTTGGGAGTCCCAGAATCCTCTAGGCTCATTCTGGCAGTGCGAAAACAGGGCCTTGTCCTTGGAGCTTATCCTTGCTCTGGAGTCAATGACCGCTCACTGAGTTTGAAGCCGCAGGGTCAGCCAAACAAACCCGTCCACTCTTCATCGCCGGAAAGGTGGCTTCCATTGTGGTCACTTGCAACACCCTGCTGCCAAACCGTAGCTCTGGCCATTGCTAGGCTTTCTGAAGTCTGGCAGTGCTGACATCTGATGGATTGGTCTTGACTTCCGGTGTGGCAGAAGCCAACCAAAAATCTTACAGCAACCTGCTCCGGTTTTCCTGTGTGGGCTGTGAAGCGAGTCATCTGTTTCCTGTCTGCAAGTTACAACAGCAAGAGCTTTGGGCAGCCACTTCCTGTGCACGCTCGCTCTGTCCACCCTCCATTGGAAGGCGCGGTTGGAGTGATATATCTGAACTAGTCTACACTTCCTTTCAGGATGGAGTTCCGATAGTGCAGGCCTTGGGTGACCCTCAGCTAAGATAGGAGTAAAACCACGATAAACTACTTGGTGCGTGAACTAATTGTGACCTTACGAAAGGTCCCCTGTCCTTGATGGGGTGCCATATCTTCTTTTAAACCCTGCTAAAATTCCCCCGTATTCAAGAAAAGTTGCGCATATCACGTGTCGGTAGACGTGGAGTTATGTTCCCAGTTTCCGTGATAATTAGCCCCAGAGCCCTTCGCCGAGCCCAAGTGCCTATCAGAATATCCGTCATCGCGCGCCTGAGTATCGGCGTCCTTTCCCAAACGGTCCGCCGCTGTCACCGGGTGATGCCATTTCTTCCCCCGGCTCGTTTGCTTTCCGCGCTAATCGTATGCGATGAAGATATGCATGGCCAACATTTAAACAGGCCGCCGATCAATTAGCAGTCTTAGGTTTATCTGATTTTTATCAAAGAAGACAGAAGTGCGGGTCGATTGTCAGAGCCGGTGTCAAGTTGACCTTTTCAGGGACGGCTGTGATGCCGGTCCCCTGAGCGGCCCGTTGTCCCCTGTCAGCGCCTGAATGGCACAAGTCTGTTCCGCTGAAGCCCAAAGTGTACACAGACGTCTATATTACATTCTTCGAGTTGTGACAGCGACTGCATGTTGTATCCATAAGCTGTCCTTTACCGGTGACACTTCCCCAATCATGATAAACTAATTTATGCGCCCGAATCTCCTTCGTGCAGAAATGAAAGCTAATTGAGCCATTACAGCGCAATTCTGGAAGGAATAGCTTGTGTAAATTGGCTGACTTTATAAATCCTCCTCAAGTGGGTTTCGCGCATTCTAAACAGAGGGGAGAGGCCAAGCTGGGCTGCCGCGAGACATCAAGCCAGGACAACTTTCTGAGACGCACAAGTGGACAGTGTGTCAGGGATCAAGTGGAGGGTACACCCGGGGGGACGGAGTCCACCCACTTTATTCAGAGGGTGGACTCAGGCTCCCACACCCCCCACCTAAAAGAGAAACATTGGATGTCCTCTTTGAATTCATGAATTAAAGCCGACCTCATGGATCAAACTGCAGTTGTCAGGTTTGTAGTCCAGAAACTTTACCACTGCACTATATAACCTGGTAAAAAATGACAAACTAAAGGTGAAGTATCCAATTTCGGTACCGGAAGTCCCAAGGAAATTATTTGCACTGGTTCTTGGAGTTTAAAACATGCACACCTTTTAACGTTTTCAAAAACACTATTAGAAGAAAATATCCTGTCTTGGTTTTGCGAGTGTGTGGATTTTATGAAAGGCAAATGTCATTTGTCCTGTGCAATTTGGGTGGTTATGCAAAGCCAATTTAATTAAATGTTCATATTTCACCTTGATATGCTATTTTCTGGCGACGTCATATCCCATTGCGTTTGTTGATGAGTCCCCCTGCTTGAATTTTTAGGACTTGGACCCTGAGTTTGGTAAAGCGATAGGGCAAATATAAGAGTCATGACAAGGACGAGGTTGGGCTCTGGTTACCTGGAACTGTGCTCACGGAGTCTTGGCTCATCTTTGCGGGCTGAGGCTTGATCTCTGGCACACTGCTTTCTTCTTCTAGAAACACAAAAAGGGCACAGTCAGAGGTGCTTCATGTTAACACACTTTCACAATTGCACCACACCAGTCAACAAGTAGGACAGCCTCACAGAGCATTCTCCACCGGGTTGCACTTGAAATGAAAGTACCACAGCTGCCAAGTGACCCCATAGCACGTGGGACACCTTTTAGCTAACAGCTCGTTTTACATGGGACATGTGGGCCCGAGCGCTGAAAATGAATATGCTGGCAAGGTTAAACATAGTTGAAATATTGACTGTTTCTACCGACAACACACATTGCGATATTGAGATATTTACCTCACGCAGGCCCTCATTACGAGTAAAGCGTTGCTGAAAGAAACATTGGTAATGCAGTGGTAACTCTGTCACCAGAGCATTACCGCACTGCTGTACTGCACATTTGGTGGCAAAGTGGAGGGTTTTACTCCAGCAAAATACTGGAGGTAAGTCCTCCACCTTACCACCCAAAAAACAGCAAGATCGGCGGAATTACCGCCAGCTGTTATTCCACTGAAATCCCCATGGAGTACTGTGGACTCCAAAAAATGGGGATTTACACCGCCTACCATCTCTTGTAATCTTGCGATAAACACGCTGGACCAAGTGGTGGTAACAGTAAATCCGTTTGGTGGTATTTCAGCTGGTTTACCACCAAAATACTGCTAAACTTGTAATGAGGCCCACAGTGTTTTGTGTAAACAGCCCATGCACTAAGTAACACATGATCATAGGTTAAAATGCCTCTTCAAGACCTGAGATATTTCTCCATATCTGTACCTCAACTAAAAAGTTGAGGGCAGTTTTCTTTGCACCCTGAATAACAAAATCGTTTGCACCATGAGTGCAACCCCTTCACCTTTGGGCCACAATGATGCAGGGGAGCCGTGAAGAGGGCGAGAATGACAGCATCTCTAATAATCGCATTCTCATCATCTGCACATGAAGAAACATAATGCACAGAAGAGTCAATATTGTGCATGTTGTCTCCATGAGACAGCAGTGGAGTGGCCCACTGCAGTGCCATATGCACTTCCATCTCTCCAAAGGGGAGGATATTGCGCCTCATTCCCAGTTTGCCGGTCCGGTAACAACAGTACGGGTAAGCTTGCCGGACTGGCAAACTACGAGGTCTGCTCGGGGAGCCTTTTCACCCGCCAGGTCTGACCTGACGGGTGGAACGGTACCCACGAGCAGACCATCTCGGATGCACCGGCACCATTCACGATTGGTGCCGGTGCCTCCGACCTCCCCATTCCCATTGACCTCTATGGGGCTCACATGGGAATGGGGAGCAATTATTACCGACACCCGGCAATGGACAAGTACATGGAGGTTTGTCCACCTGGTTATTTACCGACATGGCTGCCGCCGGACTCAGAATGAGACCCATTGATTCTCAAATTGAAAAAGGCATGGATTATTTCTGAAAAACCGACTGTGATATTTCTGAAACACTGCATGTTTGTCATGACTACTACCCCAGTGATAGTAAAGTCACAATACATGTGGACCCCTTGGGGTGCCAAATGTGCTAACCCTAAGTTATGCATGCGATGCTATTGGTGGGAGTTTTGCAATTCTCTTAATGATCCAGTGACCCAGTGGAACAAGCAAAACTACAGACCCCAGAATGCAAAGTGTTGTTGACTAAGGTGTAACACGAAAGGTGTCATTTGTTTCAGTTGTGCACTCTGCTGGATGCCAACAGTTCATGCATGCAATGAAAGTGTGTCTACTGTACAACTTAATATATGACTTCATTTTAATGTGTGGGTTTTCGGGAGGAAACGTCATACAATTTCACATCTTTGAATGTTTCTTTAAGGGTTGCCTGTCACCCAGTGTGCTCTTATTCAGGCTGGCAGGAGTACAATACTCGGAAAAATCAAACGTAACCATGTGACCGAAGATACAAAGCAAGTGGGAGCAATGCAAGTGGCGAGGGGGTAGGGTGGCCACATATATTATGTACATGGCGGTTTGTCCACCTGGTTGCACCTGATTACTCCAGCAGGTGCTCTATCTAGAAGTTAGAAAGTGACGAGAAAGGCAGAAGCAAATCACCTGCCATTTACGCAGCATCATGGCGTTATAGGCCAATATTATACTTTAACAGGGGGCATTCAACACACTTTTCTATTATGGCAGATGTTTCTAATACCTAGGCCACTAGAAAACTAAGCACACATAACAGTATTCAGACAAACAATGTATTTCATGAAGCTTATGACTAACACGTTGTGTGCCAATCGAAAACCTTTTTATGTGTACACTTGGTTAAGCGTTCTGTTGATTGCAAAGATCATTTATTCTCCGGATTCCTAAGATTGCTCATCCTATTTGTCTTCTTGGCACTAGCATTGCTCTACTTTCTTGCAGTCTACAGAGTGTGTCAGCTGATGGCATCATTTGACATTTTTATCCTGTGTTTGTTATATTCAGGGCTTCAAGTGGGCTGGGGCTAACCGGGACAGAGTGCAGGCAGTCTCCAAAAAGGACTCCTGGTCCACAGATCTGCCAAGGCTCCACACACTAACCCTACTTTGAACTCAAGCCTTTGTGGGCAGGTCTCGCCTCAGTCAGAGAAGCAGGTGCATTTTTTTAAGCTCGAGGTGCAGGCTTTTTACTACACAGCAGCAACCATCCCTTTTGGGTGGGAAGGGAAGGGTCTAGTGGAGATGCTTGCAGCATGTGGTGAAAGACCTGCCTGCATGGGTCAGTGTCACAGTTCAATGAACAAAAGAGAAGTTAGTGTAGCAAAATGAATGTTATCAAAACACATCCCCTGCCCGTTGTCATTCATCACCACCTTTTGTCCGCTCCGCCTTCTGCCTAGTACTTAGGCCCCACTTGTGTATTCGAAGACTTCACCTGTGTATTTCTCATCCCACTTAAAGCGCTTGTTATTTTACTTTACTGCGACTGGCTACATATGGCATTTGCATGGCTTCTTCACACTTTGAGGCTAGCAAGAAATACAGTGCAGTTTTCGGTCAGTTAGTGGGAGGAGAGACAGCACAGCAGAGGTTGCTGTTTGATGGACTGTGCATTGTAGGCTGGGAGTTACCATTTTCTACATGCCAGTGTAAGTGTGTGGTGTGTTCCAGTTTTCACTGAATGTTGGTAGGCGGGACACGTTGCGCAGGTCATCATTGGGTTTGTGTCACTGCACCGCTATTGGGTTTGAGTGTTTGGTTTGTCTGTTGCCTGAATTGTGTTATCACAAATTACAAAGTATCTGATGCACTATTCGTGCTAAATATATCTCCAAGAAAGGATTTTGAAACTGAACATTTTCAGAGTTCTTCAATCAGTGTGCGCTGTTCCTTGACAGCACAGAATAGAGAGAAGTGTCTCAGGATTATGAACTGTTGCTCAATGACTCCTGTTTGAATCGAGAGGATTGTTATGATCCCAATAGCTGTCTATAGATAAGGGAATGCACAACAGGTTCTATTTCCGGAGTGTTCACTCACAGGATTGTATTAGGTATGCCAGAGAGGACCAGGGTTCACAGCACGCATTCACCGTTCAGAGCACCCAGGGCCCAACAAACCTTCCCCCGGCATACAGATGAAGGACTCAGCCAAGGGCAAGTTAGAATTTTCTTTTCCATAACAGACCGGGATCATACAGGAAAAACAGAATTATCCAGCAATCACAGCCCCTGAGCCCGTGTCTGGGCCTTTTGTTGAGGTCTGAAATCACAAATCCGGGCTCATTCCCAAAAACCTAAGAACATGCACGATTAGGTGTTTGGGATGGTATTACCTATAGTTAGCACATATAGAGGTTATCTAACTGGCCCTTGCATGTCAGGTGGCTTGCCTGAACCTTCCCCAGAAACAATCTATTACATTGTTGCAGGGTCGCAGGATTACCATTGGCCCTTGCCCTTTGCCACCCAACCCTGGATTTGTGTTCCCTGATTGGCTGGAGCTAATCCTGCCAGGCCTGGGACCCAGCTCTGTTCTGAGCTCTCAGTGCACCTTCTCAAGGTGGTGAGAAAGACTATGTGTCCCGATTGTTGCCATCAGTATTACCACTTTGCTTTAGAGAGTGCCTGCCGGGTTGCAACGTTGTAAAACAACACATGTATAACTTTGTGTCTGCTTCGCTGGGAACTGCTCCTCTTCCCACCACAAGTAAATGGCCATTGTTTGGCTCAGCTGCACCACATGGGTGAAGACTGCAAAAATTGAGCTTTCCGGCCTGCAATTAGCGAGGATTTATTCTGCTTATCTGCAGGCGGCTCCTTGTCTCTGAAGCTTAGGAATGTCCTGCTTGTCTCTGAACTTGGTTGTGAGCCCTGGCCTGGTGCTTTGTGCAGCCTAATTCTGTTTTTCTTAGCCTCTCGTTCTCAGACCGGTAGCTTCATGTAATTCTACTATAGTTATGCTATAATTGCTATATGTCCATATTGTACTATTCTTTTTATAGGTTAGTAGTATTTTGGTTCTTCCAGGTTCCTTATATGGTCGTAAAGTTCCATATGGTTAGTTGCAATAATCTTCTGCAAGTTTGCGTTGCATCTCTTGTTTCCATGCGTTTCTGCATTTGGCCAATGAGAGAAAATAATAAAGGCTTTCAACAGTATGTATATGTATCTGCCCTCTATCTACAGAACTCTGTAAGCATGTTCTTCATGTGTGCATGTGTGTGTCCATGTAACTTTGTGCATGGATGCAAGTTTGCTTCATGGATAACGTTACTATGTTGTGGTGTCTCTAATGACGTCTTCACAGTTAGATATTTGTCATTAGTCGATCAGGTCCAGTGAGGCACCGCCATCCATAATCAATAAGTTGCCTGTATCCAGGAAGAAATCAGTTGGATAAGGTTTGAATGGTTGTCTGAGAGAATATCTGCCTGCATATTTGGATGTCACTGGCCCTCCTGGGGGTTGGCCAAGCAGTGACCGGCATCTTGCATTTCTGGCTCTTTGGGCTGTCATGCTTATGGGGGTCAAGAGAGGCATTCCAGGGACCCTTTCTTCAGTATGACAACAACACAGATTCAAGAATGTGGCAGGCCAGAACAAGTCCTGTCCACTCACATGTAGACTGAAAAGTAATTTGGTTGGGAGGACTGATAATGTTGCCTGCACAATGAGGGGTATAGCAAGAAGTTTCGAAATATACCAGTGCTAGAGTGGAAAGGATGGAGCAGCACCTTGAAAATATAACATGTCACGCCAATGTGTGATGTGAGGTTAAAGTGAGTAGGAGCTAATGGGAACTCGGTTCCACCACTTTATTATTTTTTTACAACCATTTTTTCATATCATTTTGTAAAAATTATTGATTTGTATTCAAAGTATATCTTATTATTTTACTTGAGGGTCTCTTAGAAGCTATTCACTCCACTTGGGCTCCTGTGGTGCTGGTAAACAGTAAAACAAGGTCTAAGATGTTAAGTGGTGCTTTCCAGCACTGATGTATGTGTAGGGGACTTCGGCTAGAGCTTACTCTGCTCAAAGAGGCATCCTTTGTGAACTGTATCAATTTTATGCCGGCACAAAGGGATGTGCACATGTATTGTTCACATTTGGGGACATTACCAGCATCTCCAACAGCATCTCCTAGACCCCATATAGAAGAAGAGGAGCAGATAAAGCACAGTTAGAATTTGTAGAATTTGCTGAAAGGATATTTCCCCTCACAACATTTGTATTTAAACAAAAATATGCTTTGACTGAAGAGAGCAAAATGTAAACAGTCCAGGAAGACCGTGTATTTTCCCCATATAATCCACTTAGTTGTCTACTTGCCCTAGCCCCCACCTCTTAACACTGGGATTTCTCTATGGTCCGGCCTCACTCCGGAGACAGGGTCGCAGTCCCACTACCTCTTTGTTACACTTCTACCTCCTTGTATGAGAGAGCGGGAGACATGCTCACTCATGAAGATGTATGAGATGCTGCTCCATCCATCGTCTAGACTCAGGCACCAGCCGAGTCCCGCCGAGCCACATAGCGACGAAGGGCCATGGGAGTTGCTAGGAAGACTAAAGAGCTACAGCAGAGGGAGGAGAAACGCAGGACGTGTCGATATGCATTAGAGAACAGTATGCAAAGCCTAATGCCTTCATGAAAATACCGTAATTACCGCTTAATGGCATCTCCAATCAATGTGATCATAGTTAATAGAAGTGCCTGCTAGGGGAAAAGGCCAGGCAAAAAGGCAGCCTGGCTGGCAATCGACCACCAGGAAACATTGTTTCCCCCTGTTCATTTTTGAACAGCAGAGGCTATAGAAGTGCAAGAGTTTAAAAAAGGGGTATTAAGCTTACAATACTGAACTATGACGTGGAGCATAACATGATCCGGGTATGACACACAGGCGTTACACTACGAAGTAGCAGAAATGGAAAACAGCAACTCAGGATCCTGAGAATCTGTAAAATGCTTTTCATGCAAAAATAAAAATAGGACCCGTAGCAGAGCATGCTTGCTTCAATACGAGCAGACGTTCATTGTCAGAGTTAAAGCCGCCATTTTAGCTAGGGGGGGCAGATTACTCATGCCACCAGGGCACCATCGTTCCAGTCCTGGCCTTTGATTTTACAAATATGAACAGACGGGATTCCTGCTAAAGGCATAGGAATGGAGGAAGGCAGCACACAATAAAAATGCAACATTGTGTTGCGAAAAAGTGCAATAAGTGCGTAATGTTTAGAATCGCCTGCACTTGCTGGAGTTGGGGAATGATCACGGATCAGCGACTGGACGACGCCACCGGTTATTTCTAAAAAGATAGAACACAAATGCTTTCTAAGGAAGCTCGACACATTAGTATTAGTGCTATTACTGTTTTCCATAGGTACGATTTCATTCCTAGGTGAAAATTCTATCATAAACTAAAAGAATGCCGACACATAGTTCCACACTCAAAGGCTAGTTGATAACTCCTAAAGTACGTGCTTTATCAGTGTCATATCCAAATACTCTTATCAATATAACACTCTTTTTACAGTAGCAGTATAATTAAATTCCATTATAAATTAACATATTTCAGTGAAGTGCTCTTCTCACAGCTCGTCATTCCAAATGCCATTCTATTCTCATGCTCCTGGATCTTTCTGCAGCATTTGATGCTGTCGATAACTCTCTTCTTATTGCCTCACTTTCCACTCTTGGGGGGGGGTCATTATGACCCAGGCGCAAAATGATACTGGGCACCGGTAATGACAGCGGTGCCGGTAATCCCTTTGCGCCCTATTCTGAGGTCCTTTTGCGGGTCTTTCCTTAACGCCTGCTATTAGCAGGCGTTAAGGACAGGACCCGCAAAGGGATACCGGGGTCAATAACGGTACCGCAATTTACGGTACCGTTATTGACGCCTTCCCATTGAGCCCTATGGGGGCTCAAATGAAAATGGGGAATGGGTTTTCAAATGGGGATTTATCGGTCCCACCAAGGTCAGACTGGACCGCTAAGTCCCCATACCACCAAGTCGGTGGCGGTACCAGTATTGGTGCTAGTCATGGCGCTAATAGCGCCATGGCTAGCACCAACCTCGGAATGAGGGCCTTGGTCTACCTGGCTAGGTTTTTAAATGGTTCCACTCCTATCTTTCCCAGCGCTCTTACACTGTGACTATGGCTGGTCAGACTCCTTCCTCTCATTCTCTTCTTTACGGTGCCCTTAAAGGGTCTGCCATTGGTTCCCTGATTTTCTCGCTTTACACTGCCCCTCTTTCTGCTCTAATTCGATCTTTTCCCCTCTCTTTTCTTCTTTATGCCGGCAACACCCACATTTTCTTTTCCTTCTCTTTTTTAATGACACTCTACACTCTACTTCCTCTATCTGCCATTCTACAGTTCATCTTAATCCTTCAAAAACACGGTTCTGTTCCTGCTACTAAGATTCCTCCTATTTCTGTTACCCCCTCTTCTCTTTCCTTCTCTTCTTCTGATTTTAACTTGGGTGGAATCGTTGACCCCTCTCTCTCCTTTACTCTACATGTTTATTCCACTTCTCGATCCTATCGCTGTGCTCTTTTTAATATTTGCCATGCCCGACCTTATCTTTCTTTTCATGCTACTAAGCGTCTTCTTTCCTGTTTGGTCTTGTCTCGTATTGATTATTGTTCAGCTCTCCTCTTTGGTGATCCAGCTTCCCATTTTCTCCCCTTTCACTCTCTTTACTACTCCTCTGTTCATCCCTTTCTCTCTTTCTTCTCGATCCTCGATCACACCTTCTTATTTTCTATTTCTCTTCTGCCTTTCGATCCTCGCCTTAATTATAATTTTCTCTCTATTGTCTTTAAGTGCATCCATGGTCTCGGTCCTCTTTATCTTTCTTTGCTTATCACATTCTACTCCCCTTCTGGCCCCTCTATTCCCAGAATCAGTTTCTTCTCACTGTTCCTAAACCACCATGCATATCATCTCACTTTCGTTCCGTTGTTCTTCTTGCCCCTAAACATTGAAACTCCTTTCCACTTTCTATTCATTTCTCCCCTTCCCTTTATATTTTTCAGTCTAATCTCAAAGCCTATCTCCGGCGAGTTTATGTTTATTTAGTTTTCTACTACTAGCTTGCTAGTCCTGTGTTGGGTCAGCCTCAACCAGTCCACGTCTATTCATGGTTAATTTTCAGCTAGAGTAGGGTATATAAGAAATGCAAACGATAAAAGCACTAAAGCAGTTTACTCAAACCTGGTAAATCTGACAAAGTGTGATTAGGTCAGGTTTAAAATGTTTTGTAGGGTTTGTAGTATTGAGATGAGAGGTGTGAGATTTTAAACTACAAATTAATATATGAATGTAAAGATTGGTTTTCTTTTTTTGTCACAATTTCCAGAGTATATCTATCAATGCAGGAGTCACATACTATTTCACAAGAGGTCATTTCTATGTAAGACAATTCTGTCTTAACATCTTCAAGTTCAGTTTAAGGACTAAAAACACAAAAGAAACTCTGATATTGTGTGCCTTACTTAAATAGTCGTGGAATGGGAGTGGGCCCGTAAGATCTCTTTCTGCACTTTTCCTGCCTCCGCTTATTTTGATTCTGGCGCTGCATAAGGCCTGAGCCATGGTTGCCGCATCATGACGGTGTAGATCTCCATTCTGATCTGGTCTGATGTCAGAGGACGATGCATTCTCAATACAAGTCTATCTCTGTACTCATAGGTAGGGTGCTCCTTGGCTAGTCAAGAACTTCTGTTTTTTATCTAATTGCCTCTTAACTGTGTATGCTGTCTTTGAAAATATAACAAGCTTTAAATCCAATCCATAAAACAAATGCTTTTGCAATGTATTGTGCTACATCTTTCTTCTATTTGCTTTATAATTAAGACTACCTTAATACATCTCCCATTGCCTATGCAGCGCAGAAACTAAAAATACAGTAAGGGAGAGCAATCTTTCAGACACAGCATGGTCGTATTAAGCATCCGATCCTAGACTCTAGTCCACATCCAGGATTATCCTTTTTGTTCTCCGCATAATTCAGAATCTGCAGAATCCTCAATGAGATTCCCAGCAATTCTAACATTTTCATTGGTTCCTATCAGCTTTCAAATCTACACAGACTTTCAGATATCCAACTGACTTCATTGTAATTTACAGATAAGACCCCAGATGCCATGTTTTTGAGAATGATGCTTGAAATGTCCAAAGACCTAATGTAAAATAATTGTTTTTGGTCACTCCACATATATGTCGCTTGGGACCAAGAAATACTATTAGTGAAATGCAACCGAAGACATGCCACGTCATCATCTTTGTGTTGTGACAGTAATTCTGACTTTGAGGACACTTTTTTCTGTTCGATGAACGATATCAAATCATCAATATAACCATTGATTGTAGTTGATTATGCATTTGCATTGCTAGAGACTGTCCTCTTCCCCTTTTAGGAACAATTATTTGCAACACTACAAAACAACCAAATTGAGGTTTAAAGAGCTAGATAGGACAAGGTTATTACTGTTTCATATGTGTGGGTGGATCATTTACTGAAATTGACAACTTGTTAGGAAAGTCGCCCCCACGCAGTGTCATAAAACATTTATAATGATATCAGAAAGAAAAGTCCTGTGTTCCTGTTTTATGACCCAACAGTGCTTTTCAATAGTGGCGATTATAAACTCGAGAGAATCATAGCAAGGGATGTAAATGTAGCCATCAAATGTGGTAGATCACTCTCTGTGGACCGACCAATCTCCAACATAGGTGAGTCTGTTAGCAGGCCTTTAAGGCGAGCCTGTTAGCAGGCCTTAAGACGGGTGCGTTAGCAGGCCCTATGGAAATTCAGTCCAAAGAAATGGGAATATTTAACATATTCTGAAAAATGCGGGGCTGCATGTCGATTGGTATGAACCATGCACATTATGTTTTTACTTTTTAAATAATTGCATATTTGTATTTCAAAATTCCCTCCCTTGATTTTATTAAATGGCAGTGTAAATTCAAACATTTGTTTAGTGTTTTGTGTGCAGTTCCTGCCTACTGCTCAGTTAGTGCAAACGGAAATCGGAGATTATGAGCAAACTGATTCTCTGGTGTTTGGGAGAAAGCAAAGCGCAGACACTTGAATATGAGATAACAATTGCTGACTCAAAGTCGAAAGGAAACCCACTGTGGTCTGTGGGAGTTAGATAAGCATAAAAGCCGGGGAAGAACAGAGGACACTGGAGCTGCACTCCCTGGTCGTGGGCTCGTATGTCTGGCAATGTACTGTTTACTGTGCACTTTTTTATTACCATCTCTTACATGTATTTGGAAGTAGTGTTAATGTCATGGATGTGTTGTGCTGATAACCAAGTCTATCCCACTTACAGGCTCCCTACTACACTGCACCACCTGCACCCCTGGAGATCAGAGCGGTCACCTTATTTAATACCTTCAAATAGAACCTGGAGCTGAATTTCCTCTACCTCCTCTGGATCTGTCTGAAGCTATTGCTTCCAGTGGTGGACACTCATGGATCCGCCCATGACCCCTAAACCGAAACTAATTCAGAAAAAAACGCCTAAGACACACTGAAGCAAATCAGGAGATGCCATGAGCATCTCTGATGTGTATCTGCTAATGTACATCTGATTTGCAAAGCCTAAAGTTAGAGCAAATATGCAGATGCCTGGAGAATCCTTCAGATGCTAAGACACAAAAAACACAATTCAGAAACATTTGCTCACAGGGAATTTCTAACTTGGATATTCTTCATGGGGTTTCCTAGGGGAAATAATTCAGTTTTTGTCACGTTGAACTTCAGATAGGCACTTGACATCCAGGGGTGAGATTACAGAAACTTTGCACCGATGCAAGTGCAAAGTTTGCACAGTATTAGCACTAGGGCAAAGTGTGCCCTATTTTTAAAAACAATGTGACATTAAAAAACATTTCACTTCGACAAGTGCAGTTTGGCATATTAAAAGCACCATGGCAAAACATGCCCTAGTGCAAAAAGATACATTTTCACTACATTTTTGCACCAGGACAAAGTTTGCCCTAGTGCTAATACGGAATGGTATTAGCACTAGGGAAAACTTTGCCCTGATGCAAAAATGCATCAAAAATGTATCTTTTTAGCAAAACGGCAATGTTAGCCCTGGTGCTTTTTAGTATGCCAAACTGCACTTGTTGTGTTACAATGGTGTTTTAATGTGCCCCATTGTTTTAAAAGAAAAGGGCAAACTTTGCACTCATGCTAATACCACACAGAACTTGCACTTGCACTGGTGCAACATTTCTGTAATCGGTCTCCAAATGTTTTTAAAAATAGGGTAAACTTTGCCCTAGTGCTAATACCGTGCAAACTTTGCACTTACACCAGTGCAAAGTTTCTATAATCTGGACCCAGGATTGGATGGGGGGATGAAATTGTACTTTTGCAGAGGGATATTATCGATGCAGTTGGCCTTTGGGTAGCGCTGTGTGCCTGTGAAGAATTCAACCATCTGTACGGGAAGAGTGCACTCGCCTAGGCGTTTTTTACTTTTTAATAATGAAAAGGAATGATGGGAGATCAGCCTCTGAGAAATGTTTGAGGCCATTCCGCGCACTGCTTCCCACACAAAACGCATAGTCACATGTACTCCGGGAATACACAGCCTACTGGCACCGTCTTAACCTGTCATATTCAGCTGGAATGTGACAACCACTGGTACATCAAAGCATCTCAAGAACGGTGAAGGCACACCTTCCTCCAACCATCGGCAGCCTAATTTAAATATCAAAAGCTCCATGGATCTGCATACCTTTTGTGTAATCTGGCTGGTGGCAGTGCACACGAACGAGATAATTGAGGAAAGTCTGAGGGCTTCGTTGCCGGACAGCAACAGGAAAGATGGTGCTAACGGCCCTCTTATTGCACTGTGTCAAATTGAAGCTAGTTCCCACCTCTCTGTAGGAAAGGCAGTGAATGGCCTGTCTGAATCAGCAGTTACCACATATGTCCCTGGAGAGCAGAGCCCTTTCATAGGGATGGAGGATGTGATTTGGGAGGGACAGGAAGTCTACTCCCATCACAAATGTCAAGTGAGACCTGCACTTTAATCCAGAGTAACAGAGGGCCCAGTTAACCAGAGAGACACTTTGATCTACAACAGACGGGAAGATGGGTGGGACTTAGGTATTTGTTGTCACCCCTTGTCTGTTCTGTTGCAGAGCACTCTGGTCCTGACCTCATGCATAACAAAAGAGTGTTGGTGGGAACCCAGGATTGGTTCATTAAGGTAGACCGAGCCAGCATCACTCACTGGGGCACATTTGGCTTTAACAGAGGGCTAAACCCCTCACTTGACAGATCATCAGATGACTTCGAAAGGAGTAAGAAGAAGGATTCATTTGGACCCGGGATGAAGGTACAGTCTACCTTATATCTTCTGCCAGTGAAGGAAGTCCACGCGTTCCAAGAGGGAAGCAAGATCCCTCCCCTAAACATCTTCCAGGGAACAGAGGCAGATACCGGACTCAGAGGACCCATCCAGCAGCTCCAGAACGGGTACATAGCCAGCACACATCCTGCTCTGATAGGTTCTGAAAGCAAGCTTCGTAGGTAGGAAGTGCCAGAGAGTTTCTGAAAAAAGGACTAGGTCATGGCCTGCAATCACTCTCCTGAGCTTTGGCTGTCCTTCTTGAAAGGATGATACAAGCCCTGCAAAGAAGCTGGGAGGAGTGCCACACAAGCATCATCCAGCGTCCATCTATAAAGGCCATTTTTGAGACAGTCGAGTCCTCAAACCGCATCCGGCTGCAACGCTGACTGTTGGCACGCTGCAGTCGCAAAAGCCGTCCGAGCTGCCTTGGCCAGCATCCCAGATCCCCCAACCAGCACATAGACAATGATTCTTGGCCCCATGCTGGACAGCCTGCAGACGTCCGTCCAGCCTCGATTGCCAAACTGCCCGCCACCTGGTACCTGCAGCTGTCTCCCACCAGTAACTCTGTCTCAAGGGCTGCAAAGCGCCCTGGAACCGCCTTGGCGCTGTCGAGTACCAAGAACATCTTCAGCACCAGGTACATTGTGGTTCTGCCCCCCTGGTCCTTCTCCGAAGGCTCCTAGAGACAGTTACAGCCCTTTGCCCCTTTGCTGCCGGAACCAAAGAACCTTGAGCAGTAACATTGATTACTTTGTCAACTACCCTCCTGTCACTATCCAGAGTGCATCCCTTTCCTCTGTGAAACTGTTTGTGCTTTGTGTTCCTTTACAGGGTGGGTCATATTTGTATACAACGTTAACTGAACAGTGCCTTTTATCGCTGGGTAATAATTGTGTTTTCACTGTGTTGCAACTAACCACGACCTTGCAGAGATAAGCCTGGTGGTGTTCCGTCCACGTTACCAAAATTGGACAAGGAGATCTTATAATTCACTTGTATTCCAATCTGTTCGGATCCTTTCTGGTGTACTAGCGGTGTGGGGTTGATTGATGGTTTGGAAACCAATATTCATCCCTGGACCACTGGTGCCCCGGAATTTGATTGGTCACAGTGCCGACTGCAAAGTGGTGTATCTCTTCATACTGGTGCTGCGAACCAGTTCCTCAGAGGCTACATGTACAGAAAATAACAGGGAAAAGGATGGTGCCTTCAAGAATTCTGCAGGTTAATGGGTGGTGCTGGGGTCTGTTCTGGCCGATTGGAATGAAATGGTGCCTTTTGGAGAGGTAGGAGGCAGAGCAATGCAGGACTGTTCAATCGAAGCCTGTGTAGGTCAAGAAGGTGCTGAGGAGAACTGTATGGTAAATGTTATCAGGTAGCGGAGACGTTTAGTACAATAGTAGGCAGGGGCCCCATTGTTTACAACAGTTAGGACTTTGTCAATTACTTGGATTGTGGTGGTCTGTGCAGCATTGTGCATCTGATAGTGCTCTAGGACCTAATACAATGTAGATTTACTGTTATTAGTTATGTTATGCTTTCAGTTCTTTGCTACGATTTCAACAGTGCTATGATACAGACCCTGTACTGATGATCTGTAGTCTGACGCGGTTGTAAGTTTTCCAAGAGAAAACAACTTGCCAATAATGCTATAATATCTTTTGGCCAGTGTTTTTTAAACAAAAAATTCTTTTTATTTTCAAATATTTCACAACCAACCCCTATCTTCAAGCCCCTTCCCAACCACATCCTGAGCTGTGGCCTTAAAGTGTGCAAGTCCAGGATCCCTCCCACTGCTTTTCTCTATTCAATGTCTAATAATTGCAGCGTACACTGTTTGAAACATCGGTATTGTTATTTGTATGGCTATCAAAGGAAGAGCACGTTGTTATGCCGAAATGCAGCTTTTTCTGCCTGTGAGTCCATAACAGAAACAACCCATTGCTTGTATAATCTAATCTGGTAAAACAAAGGGCCAGGCACATGCATCCACTGCATGGGTATATCCAGGCGTGTTTGTAGAATGTCCAACACATATGCAAATAATGCATCATGTGCAAATACATCTCATGCATATTCATTGTGTGTGTCCCAAATGTCTTGCAGGGATTTGATGGTCGCCAAGCCTGACCCTAGAAATAAAATGTATTTAACATAGTTAGTTAGTTTATTCATCTCTTAGCTTTGATTCATTCATTCCCGACAAATCATGTTATGGTGTACTTCCAGCTAATTTAATTTAGTAAGAAAAAATGAGAGTCCAGTTAAATAACATGCAAGCACATTACAACTCACTTTAAAAAAAAAAAGTAGTATGCCTCAGGTAAGCAAACGCAGCTGTTGATAATGAGTGGTGGAATCATGGGTAGAACTGGAGTGTTCTCAGCCACTGTTTTGATGAAAACAGGTTGTACATACTTGGAGTTGTGTTATGCTTAACTGTAGGTCACCTATCAGGCATCAGGGGACCTTTTCAATATTAATAGACGCCTCCAGGTGGTTTGCTGTAGTATTTTCTTGTGCGTTATTTTACTATCATCTTAATCTTGTTAGACCTTAAATATATATGGCGCAGATACTTTTTGTTTTTTTAATTAATTAAAAGGCAGCCGAATCATTCATTATCCCCATCTTTGTATGCAAAAAAAATCTCAGTCCCAAAGATAAAGCATTAAAATGCTTTACAATAAAATCAATGCAGCATAATGGAAAATCGGACCACTTATTCAGTTAAGACAACTAAGGAAAACCAAGACAATAATCTATACATGTACAAACTGCAGAGAAACTGGAGACTTGGGGCATCATTACAAGTCTGCCAGTGCGGAATTAAGAGTGCCAGTAGCAAAGTATCGGCACTCATTGCGGACCGGCAGACTACAACTGTGCCTGCTGGGGCCTCTGTGCCCAGCAGGTCTGACGTGCCAGGCACAGTGGCCCGGCAGGCACAACTGTCATGGAAGCACCAGCAACGTTAGCAATGGTGCCGGTGCTTCTGAGTCCCCATTCCCGTGGAGTCCTGTGCGACTCCACGGGAATGGGGAGTAACATTTTCCGCCACCTGACTTCCCGTGCCGCTGGGACTTGTAATGTCCCTGTAGCACCGGGAAGTCAGGTGGCGGATACAGTGTTACAGGTCTGGCAGGCAACCTGCCGGTGGCACCTGCGGGTTACCTCCAACCTTTTAATGATGCCCCTGGTCTGGTTCCACAGGTAAGTGGCAAATGGCTTCAATTTCTGACTACACACACTCAATGTTGGTTTCAATGCCTGTGTGAACTCATGACCTATAGCCATTTTGTAGGCCACAACAACAAACAGGCAGTGGATCTGTATAGACACTTGAGTAGTGGCAAAAATTGCTGATGATGATAGAAATGTGATGGAAGGAAAAACACAAAAAGTTAAGAAGCCATGTACTAACCTGCATCTCTTATGTGGCCATATGTTGAGGCCTGGTTCAATAATCAGACCCTATCAGGATTAAATAGTACGCACACCTTTCTTTAAATTATTGTTTTTCAGAGTCAGAGGGCTTCTTATTCAATGGTTCTAAATAAGTTGTGGGTGCAGAGGAGAAATTGCAGGAATGGTACAAAAATCTGCTTCTCTATATCAGGAGAGAAGTAGTGTCCTGGTTGGTGGACACTCCCATCCCCTGTACACCATGTATACTGAGATACTCGGCTATGGCTCAAGCCTATGTCAACATTTTTATGTTTGCCTTTGTGTCCCATCATATAGTCGAACATCAAATATGGTCGAACAAAATAGCTCTCTGGAAGAGATACATCGACGATATCTTCAGAATCTGGAAAGGCCCCAAAGATGATTTAGAGACCTTCCTCACATATCTTAATGAGTGACAGCCGAGAATCAAATTTACACTAGAGATAGGATGCCCAGTTGTCCATTTCGTAGAAGTCAAAGTCACTCCAGGTCTTACCAAACTCAACACATTCATTTACCGTAAACCTACAAATGTTAATAGCATGTGAATTCCATCATGGTACTATTTTGAATGCCACCCTTTCACCCTTGAAGCCTTTAATCAACCCTCTCCCAGTTTGGCATGCACAGCAGGTCTTTTCTGAATATTTGAGGGCCAATAAAATGTGGCTGATTGATAAAAGAAAAGTGCAAATTACTCATAGTTTACCACAAAGTTACATTGATGACATCTTAATTTGGATAGAAGCAAAAGAGGCTCTTAAACAATTGCATGAATCACTAAGTGGTGTTCACTGATGCACTAAGTTCACCATGGAATACTCCAAGAAGAGCATACCCTACCTGGCTACAACCATCTTGGTTGGCAGAAGTGGCCATCTAAAAACAGCCTATATAAGAAACCAGCTGATGGGGAAAAAATACCTTCACACAGCATGTTTCCACAGAAAACAGTCTGTTATCTACAGCCAGGCCATCCAATACCAATGCACATTCTCCAACAGGAAGACAAGGGAAAACCAACTTGCCGCAATCCGCACATCCTTCTTGCAAAAAGGTCACTCAGCCATACAAATTGATAGGGAATTAGACCATGCTTTGAAAATATCCAGAGACAATCTTCTACGATACAGAGACAGAAGAGAGACAGAACGACTACCTTTTGTTGTCAATTACCATCCAGCACAATACCAACTGAATCGGATTGTTAAAGACATACAATCAATTTACAGCAGGAATGATGAACTGAGAGACAACTTCAAAGAAGCTCCCCTAATTTCATACAAGCAACCAAGAAACCTAGCACAGTCTGTGACTAGCAGTACATTTCCACTGGATCAAGAACAAGGAAGACCAGGAAGGTACCCTTCCAACATCAGGAGATGCAAAACATGCTAAGACATCTGCACCGGATCTGCCATTACTGCAGAACTGAACAATATAGATACAAGGGACATACATTTTCAGATCATCCAATGCAAAAACTGTATTTAAGTGAATGATGTAGGTGAGATCTGCAAAGAGCTGCGTGAAAGGATGTACCTACATACACTATCTCAAACCACAAAACAGAAACACCATTGAGTCGAACCGTCACACAGGATGAGCTGTGATGGATTTAAAAGGTGGCCTCCCAGATGCCACAGACAGAAGGACATGGGTACTGAAGTACCTGAAGATGCTTATCCTAAAAGACAGTGGTCTTCACATCGATATTAGATTCATGAAACACCATGGGCAACTTTGAGCCCAGGTCCAGCAATGCACATCAACAAAGTCAGAAGACTCCCCCCCCCCCAACACCATCTCTCAATAACAGTTGTCAGACACTACTGTCCAGGATCCCTTATGTATGAGGGGATCGGGACACTATCAACAAAAATCTTGTGTGTCTAAGCTCAAATGTTAAAAGCCCATTAACCAGCATGAAACCAGCTGAGATAACAGCGGACACTACACCATCCAAGAATGTGTAACAACCTTTATTTCCGACACTCTATGCAAGCCAGTGAACCGTTGTGAAGCTTTAGGCATAGTGAGATAACATTGGGGACTACACTAGTTAAACGTTGAGAGCATATTTTGTAGTACCAAATTGTATACCATCTAGGAAACTTTAGCTGCTGCATTGGAATCACTAAACCATCCTGCCACTAGATCGAGGCTGCAAAACACTCTTATAGACTCTGAGCCAAATGCAATACTAACCCTGTTTCCCAGTGATGTGTTTTCAAACCTCTCGCTGCAATACACCTTTTAAAATAACATCAGTAATTTTAGGAAACTAGAAGGTCCTACCTTCAGGCTGCTATGACCTAACTTAATGGTTAGATGTGAAAATAATTTGTTTTTATCTTTTTCTCTGTTAGATGCAACTCTCAGAACGTGTACTGTTTCCAAACCGTGGTGTCCTCTGCTTTCAGGCCTTTTAGATGAAAACAACAATTTCAGGCCCACATTCCATTCTGTTCCTCCAGCCAACCAAGTTTTAAAATGTTCCCTTTTTCGTTTTGGGAACGATCTGTGCTGTGGCTTTGCATTACAGATCATTTCACTCTGCACCATCGGAAGGGTTCTGCGGGACTTCGTAAGCTAATGTTCTGCTCCATCACTGCATAGAATGTTCAGTTAGTCCAATTAAAGGTATTCAAATCTGCAACTTGTGTGATTTTAAAAGTGGACTAACATGGCGCTGAACGTCCCTATGCCCAGTTTACTGAATTTTTGTGAATGAGCACTGTGGGGCTGCACAGTGTTGCTACACAAAGGTTCAGGAAAATGCGACTAATTTACCCTTCCATTTCCCTCCATCACGTGCACATTACATGTGCAAAAATTACACATCTCAAGTGGATGCAAGCAACCTGTTCCATTTCTGGACTAGCCCCTTTGGTTTCTTGATGCGTTGGCCTGGGAGTGCTTCCTGCCTGAGGGGTTGAGGGTAGCCGCTCAATAAATATGTACAAACAAGAATACAAAGCACTGAAACCGTGTGCAAAGGGTGGGAATTCAAATCATAGGGCCTCATTCTAGGTCAGTCAGTGAGGTAAAAAAGTGCAGGTATTCATGGATACCGGCACTTTACGGGATGGCCGCCTACAGGTTTGTTGGTGGGGCACCTGGGTTCCCTCCAGCTGCAGGTAAGCCAGGCGCCCTACTGGCAAAAAAAGCTGTCGTTACTGGCACCGGCAATGCTGGTGCCGGTAAAGATAGCAAATCCCCCCGAAGAGTCCTATGGGACTCCATGAATGGGGATTTACTCTGTCACTCTGGCCCCCGTAATCCAGTGGCAATGCTGCCGGACAGGTGCCGGAAATGGTAACTACATTTACCAGTATCCTAGCAGCTCTACCGCCAGGATACCCGCAAGCTTAGAATGAGGCCCATTGTATTGATGGTGAATGGGGCCAAGGCAAACTCCCAGTATGAACTCATAAAAATAACTTCTTCCTTTTAGATTCCTTGCAAATCTCTCTCCTAGTCAAGCAAGACTAAGAGTGCGACTATTGCTGAGCAATGGACCACAGTCTCTAGTGCAACCCCATGTTTACAGAATACGTTAAGATTAAAAACTATATCAGAAAAAGCGATTTGAAAACAAATGCAAAGGTACACTGTGATATGATGAATGCACATTTTCAGGTGTTAATTGCTGCATGTTTAAAGAAACAAGACCAGGAACAGAGCTGGGATCAGAGGACATTAGAACTGGAGGTGCCATTTTACAGATAGATACATAGCCACACCAAACACACATTTAACAAGCTGTTAGGCCACAATACAAAAAAGCAACTGATAGGATAATAGGACTGCCAGGCATCTACAAGGAAACCTATGTTGTCTAGAAAGCGTCACTGTAAGAGTGTTACAAGATTAGTACAGTGTTAGATTATCCTGCCAATATACAAGTTAGCAGGTCTGTGTCTCCATCATGAAAACAACCACTGCCTAAAAGAAAAGAAAACTCCCATAAAACCGAAAATAACAAGTTGGTCAAGAAAAAGAGAGAAGAGCATAGTGGTAGTGAGGTAGGTATAGATGGGAAAGGGTAAAGTAGAAGTACCATAGGACTCCATGGGGATTTTGTCGGAATGACCGCTGGCAGGTAATCCGACGGCTTTGCTGATTTTTGGCGGTAAGGTGGAGGGTTTTGCTGGAGGTAAATCCTCCGCCTTACCACCACATTTGTAGTAGGGTGGTATGGTAATGCGGTGGTCACAAAATGACTGCTGCATTACCTCCGTTTTTACCCACATCACTGTACTTGTAATGAGGCCCATAATAGTTCTAAATATAGCCACAGCCTGGCAACTGACTTGTCGAGGCATTTGGGAATGGCTGGAATATCCTGTATCATGCAAGGTGGCCGCGTCATTGCAATACATGTATTCGTTTTGCAGCTGCATTGATCTTGATGTGTTAAACGCGGTCCAAGCAACTGCTTTAAACTCTGTGAACAGTGGCAATGAAATGACTGTCGCTATCCAGGCATTCGCCAAGTTAAAAGCTTCAGGTCAAGGTAGACCTCCGGGGTAATGTCCTAACGTTTTATCACATGCTGTTAAGGGTCTTCTCTGTGGCTTGCATTCCTTTTTATGGGTCCATTTAATGAGGAGATACCTTCATCTGCAAGCTCTGGAAGAAGGCCAAATGCCCAAAAGTCTCAACTGAGCGTCAGTGCACATCTCAAATAGCTAACATTTCTTCAAAGAATGAGGCAGATGACTTGTTTTGACAGTAGCTATTCTGATCAAATCTGGCGAACACAGCTTCATCCAGGACAGGATCTATCCTGGGTGAGTTGATCTTGAAATGTCTTTAAGTTTTGTTTCAGAAATAAACAGGAAGCCAGTGGATCTTGCCCAAAAATAAATAAATAAATAAATAAATAAATAAATAAATAAACAAACAAATAAATAAATATAAACAGGAGGCAAGCACAATTTACCCAAGTGCATACAAACACAAAATGAATCGGATGGGGTTGTACATGGTCCCCTCTTGCATTTGTCATTTATGCGGAGCCAATGGTATAACATGTTCTGACAAAGTCAAAGATATAACATTTGGTGTATATGGAATCTCAGGTGAGGATCATGTGATATGCAGATGATATATGTAGTTAGGCCAGTCACTTGCTGCCTGGAATTCAAGATTATCTTTTGATATTACCTAACTTTGCTGCAATTTCAGGGTTTCAGCTAATATCGAATAAACAAAAGTTAACTGAGGAACTTAAAGTAGCAAGTCATCTGTACCCCAGTTTTATTAATTATACATCAATATCATAAGAGACTGTGGTGTAATGTTTATTGCTGGATGGGGTGTCTGGAAAATGAAAACAAGGGAGATTGTTGTGCTGCTTTAAATGGCATTGTACTACTTAGCTGAAAACACATCTTTGAAAAAAGAATCTCTTTTCCTGTTTTTTTCGCGCTTCCAGACATTGCTCATGAGGTTCGTTTTGGGTGGGGTCCACTTTTGTCTGCATATTTATTCTTTATTGTGGCATGCTGGATAAGGAATAACCTTTCTAAAATAAAAACTTCACAAGAACAAAAACAAATTTAAAAAGAAAAGAAGAGTCTGTAATGGGAATAAAGAACAAAAACAATAAATACATGACGACAGAAATAAAAAAAATGGCTTAATGTTTGAAAGAGTCTGGCTAAAAGGACTCTTAATTAAGTATGTGAAATATGCATTTTGCAACTATATGCTAAATTTCATTTTAGTAGGGAAAGTTATACGAAATGCCAGTTTACCAACTGTGAACATAAGGTTATTCTGAATTGATCCAGAATCTGTCAATAATTAGCGGATTTATTCTGACTTCCTCATCACTTCAGGGGTGCTACATATCTGCTTGGACTGGTGTGAGGGTTCATTTGTAGCCTGTCTCTGTGCTGTGAGAGAGGGGATTGGGGCATTTTTTAGAAACCAGAGCAGACGTCTGGGAGAAAGAACCAGGGATTACTGCACCGGACCGGATCACTTGATGAATTCTGTTTGTTCCTCCATGGTTGTTGCCCTGAAGAGCAAAAGTGCCAGCTGGGCCCACTGAGCACAGAACCCCAGCAAGTTAGAGTGGGGTTTGAGACGCAGCCTAGCCTGCCAATCAGCATAGTAAGGAAGGTGAGGTGAGCACCTCGGGTTCCCATATCCCAGGCAGTCCTTTCAATAAACCTGACGTTCATGCCAGCCCTATTCCATATCACTAAGCTAATGGGCGGAGACTCTTTTCTCCCTTCATCTGCCAATTCCCAGATCCTTGTTGCACATGGTGTACAGTGTATCTGAGAGATTGTGAGGAAGTTAGAAGCAAACATGGAAAAGGCCTCTCTCACTCTGACTTATGGTCTTTGTCGCTCACACTCTAAGACTGTGTTACGCGTTGCCATTCCTTTATCATACCTTCCTAGGCCACTCTAAGAACATCTCTGAAAGTCCCCGCTCGGCATCCAGACTAGGAACCGGCTGTGCCACTCAACGTGACCATGATACTGGCATTCACCCAAAGGCAACCATGCTTTGAGTTCAGTGCAAAATTTGGTGTGCTACTTAGACCCTTTCTGAAAAATCCTCTGATACCAGTAGAGTGGTGCTGCATCCCTACTCTACAGGTATTCGCCCTTGTAGGTTAGGGATACCAGAAAGGAACCAGTTGGGAGGGTTGCTTCTAAATTCTTCAAGGATCTTCTCCTACTCTCCTCCCCCTGTAGTGCGGTGTCTTTAGTGTCAATTTCCTTAGAGGAACAAAGTGCCTGGGAGCAAAGTGTACCCGTGACACTGAGGCGGCTATGCACCTGCTTTAGTGTTGGTGAGCTTGGCCTAGAGAGGGACTGCTGCAGATGTCTGTCCCTCTGCACGTTTATGCTTTCATCTCTGTGTCGTCTCCTTAGACGCATGAGATGAAGGCCTTGTTTGCTGGTTTTCCTTCATGAATATGCCGAATAGTCCAGGGACGAGTTTTGCGAGACTTGGGCTTAGCCTTTCTTTGTAACAGCTGGGGCACCAGCGAGGCCGAACAGCCATGAAGTCTACTGATGCCACAGCAGTCGCACCCTTAAGCAGTAACTGAGGAGGACCCGTTTGACCTACCAAGGCGAATGAGCCCCGAAATGGGATCTTAGCTGCAGCATATACACATCTTGTGTTTTTGTCACTATTGGAGCCCCAGACCTTTGTTTGGAGGGAACAAGTCAGCCGATGATGAGGGGATTGGCCACTTATCATACATGCGATATGGCATTTGCCTGGTGTTGCTTACCTATGATGGATGTATCAACCAGAATGCCACTATTACACACGCCTCCCTGAATGGCATGAATGGCAAGGGTCTACTGGGCAGCTATGGAATGTTCAGATCTTCCACTGGAAGCTGTCTTGGACAAAGCCCCCTGTCTTGGGCTTTGCACTTTCGTGGCACAGGTTGCACTGCGGTTCAAGTGAAGGTAAGTGCAAACCACCCTTTAGAGGCAAAAGCATGGGGAAATACGGCATTGCCCGAGGCACTGCCGGACAGGGTGGCATGGTTTAGTCCTAAAAGGACTGCGATTGATGGCCTGGGAAACAACCCTGGCATCAGAGATGAGTTGTGCAAGCTTTCTTAATCTGCTACACGATGGGGTGGCCAATACTTGGGACTGGATGGTAGGCGGACCACTCTCCGATTCTGGGTGGGTGCCGTAAGTCACCATGACGTCACAGAGTAAGATCATGCTTATGTGGTGGCTTGAGGATGAACATTCCCGAGATCAAACAGAAGGCACCGCGCTGAGGACTGTGGGCCTTTGATATTATTGGCATTATGGGTAACATATTCTTATCATGCGCTTTAGAATAACACAGTGCTTATGCGAGGCTGTCAGGGTGCTGTACCGTAACCTGTGCAATTAAGCTTTCGGATGAAGAAACGCTAAAGGAACGGCTGGCTCTGGGTGTGATGGCTCCATTTGCAAGCCCCCATTTGTCACCGTGATTATGACATTACGGCCACATGAACATAACAAAGCGTCTTCGTCTCCCTGGCTTAATGCATTCACGCAATGGAGCTGGCAATCCCAGGCCCGGGCATGAATCAAACCCACGAGTCGCTGGAATGTTTGCACCACTGACACGCAGCGGCACTGCACCCCGCCATTAATTCCCGGCGAGGTGCGTGGTAAACAAACGAAAGCTGGTGTCATGAAGGAGTATCTATTGTTGCCCGGTCTGCTCTCTAGTTTGGTTTTAAAATATGTTATTCAGCATTTCAGTCGCCGTAAACAAAAAGACATCAACGATGTAGCAAAATCCATCAAGCCTCCCAGGCGGGTAGGGTGTCATTATGTGGTTTCCATGGCAATCTGGGCGGCGCTGGTGCATACACAGCTTGCGTTTACATGCCTTGCACTGCACACGTGACACTCCTATTCCAATCACATCCCGCAAGAGTTGGAATTGGGATGTGAAAAGCAACACCTACAATGTCATTTGTGAATTGTAGTTGGCTGTTATTAATCCCCATCAGTTGTGGGGATGTGACACCCTATCAGAACACTTCCACAATGTCGCTATTGACAAACACTCCCCCATCTTATCTATATCGGAACACATGCCCCCCTACCCACCCACAGCCGACCCGCGTCCAAACCCCCATTGATACAAACCTTCACCTCTTCCTCTCCAATCTCAAACATGGAGTTCCTCTCGTTCCTAGCACAAAGCCACCCATCAGGCTCCCCTGAGGACCTCTGCCCGCCCAAGCTCCTCAAAAACATCTTAGCCTCAACCTGTGCAGGCAGTAATGCACGCTCAATCCTCAACCACTCCCTAACATCGGGAACCTTCCCGGAAGCCTTAAAAATCTCGTACATCAAACCCCTCCTCAAAAAGCCTACACTTGACCCACTCCTCCCCCAGAACTACCGGCCTGTCTCCAACATCCGCTTCATGGCCAAAATCATGGGCCGCACCACATACAAGCAGCTTGGCCCTTTCATTGAAGCCAACAACCTCCTGGATCCTGCCCAATGTGGCTTCAGACCGCTCATATGACTGGAGTCCTCCCTAGTGCCCGTTTGGGACAACCTAAAAAAAACAGCGAAAGCAGAAAGCTGCGCTGTACTCATCCTACTTGACCCCTCTGCCGCCTTCGATACCATCAACCACACCATCCTCCTAGACAGGCTACACTCATTAAGAATCAAAGACACTGCCCTCTCTTGGATCACCGCTTAAATCTCTAACCGCTCCCAAATCATGCTCCTCCACCCGTTCACCTCCACCTCAGGACCAGTAACAAAACGGGTCCCACAAGGAGCACCCCTATCTGCCCTCCTCTTCAACATATATCTAAACCCTCTGCCCGCACTCATCTGCTCCCACAATCTCACCTGCTACAACTACGCAGACGATACCCAGAACATCCTAAAAATAAAAAATTGCCAGATTCCAACCATTCAGATCTGCCATCATGCCTCTCGGATATTGACTACTGGATGACGACCAACCACCTCATCCTCAATCCTGGGAAAAAGGAAATCCTAGTCTGTGGGAAAACAATGCTCATTCCCCAATCTATTCCCTGTCCTCAATCCCTAGGCCCCAACCGTCAACCTCCACCTCAGTGAAAAACCACAGACACAGATTTATCCCTCTCCCAACACATCAACTCCGTATCCAGAACCTTTTTCTTCCATCTACGCATCCTCAGGCGTATCCTCCCATACCTCACCTATCCTCACCGTTTCTCTGCCATCATCTCCATCATCCTTTCCCACTTAGACTACGCAAACTGCCTTTACCTAGGTTCAACAGTGTTTCAGCTAAAGAAACGGCAAAGAATCCAAAATGCTGCACCCCGCTTGCTCATTAACCTACCTCCCAGAGAACACATGAGCCCTACACTGAGAGTCCTCCATTGGCTCCTTATTGGTTGACACGCTACCTTTAAAGACATGTGAATCACACACTGAGCCATCCACAACACTGGCCTGGAATTCCTCCAAGACAAAGTCACTCCCTACAACCCCTCAAGAACGCTCAGATATGGCACAGTATCTCTCCTAGTTGTCACACATTACAACTCCACCAGACTGGGCGGATCCTCCTTCTCCATCCAAGCGCTGATCATCTGGAACTCTGTAGACCTGCTCACCCGCAATATTGATAATCACTTGTCATCCCTCCCTCCTCTTGAAACCCTCTCGCACTCTTTACTGTCAATGGGTGCACAGAAACACTGACCCAAACACAACAACACTCCTATCCACCAATACTCCTATGGATGCCGACAGCATACGCAGCGGCACAATGTGACAAACGCTCACCCCCCCCCACAACCCCTCACTGACAAACGTTCTTACATCACCCCCTGCACCCATCTCACCTGGCTCCTCTGCCACTGCTCTGACTTTCATTACAGGGAGACTACAACTAGCAAGACCGGCCAATCGCATTGGACCAAGAAAAATGACATTGAAGATGAACTCCATCCAAGCTTACGGTATGTATACCTTGCACCATGTCTGTAGACACAGGCCACAGGCACGTCCCCCCATGCATGCACCCTAGAATGCAGCTATGGCTATGATATTCTGGTCTAGCAGCTCACATAGCCGTCCACACTGAAACCCCTCACGTACCTCAACACTTCTGCCATTAGTATACAGCGACAACCTCCTAAAAATGTCAGTCTAGCTGGGCACACATTGAAACTCCGACACTAGCACCGTATCCTAAACCACCAACAGCACCTGCCCACGTGCCTGAACTCTGGCTGCTTACTGGAGCCTAGCCAGCACACCTAAGTCCTAACCTGGCAAAATGCACACATGCATCTTTAATTTAACTCTTTGAACCTCCCACACATGGATTGCGGTCGCCGAGGGCGTTCCAACCACAAAGCACATTGAGGCAATACAAATGGGGAAAAGGCACTACATAAATGACCAATGCAATACCATGTTAAGTTATGTGTTCAAATTGTCATAGCTGTTTGTATGTTGTTAGGTGTTTTATACAAATCAAGCATGCAGAGAAAACTGCTTTTCTCACGTTAACACAACTCCTTCAAAGCAATTACCTCACCTCAAACAAATATGGACAACATATGTTTTCCTCAATATGACGTTTGTGCTCACTTTTTCATAACGAAATAAAGAGTACTAGCTGTACCCGACATATTATAATTTGATCTAATGCTCTCTCTCTCCGCCCTCTTTCTCTCTCACTCTCTGTCTCACTCTATGACTCTGTCTCTTTCTGGGTGGGTGAGTGTCGGAGACAGGTGCACATTTGAATTCCCACAAAAGTTCTACAAGTTTACAGGAACCCAAAAAACAAAAAACAATATTCCAGTTTACGGGAGCCAAAAACACCCCAATATCCCATGGACAGATCAACTAAATAGTAATGACGAAAGGTTGCTTTCTGAAAAGAGTGCACTCCATTGTTCTCATTTTGAGAGAGACAGCTGTTTTTTCCAACATTTTTAAAATGTTGAAAACCTATTTTTTAAAATTCGTCAGGCCTATTTTTGCCTTGCCATCTAATGAAAAATTATCGGAGGGGCAGTACAGAACAGTTTCAACCATTTTACTTGGTAGATAGACTCTATCTTCATGTCAAATCGACCACCTTTGCCAAAGGCCTGATGCCAATAATTATTTTACACATCTGTTACTTGAGCTCTAAGGTTTTCCGTTATGGGCACCCATGAAATACTGGGAAGCTAGAACATGGTGATTTGACAGTCGGAGATTTTCCTTTTATCCCACCCGATCCAGGTTGTGGATGTCCCTTCTTTTATACCTATTCTCCTCCTTGTAATGATCCCAAGGCGCGTGCTCGTCCTCACATGCACAGCGTTGCTTCACAGCCCCCCCCGTTGCCGCACGACAGAAAGAAAGAGACATTTGTTCCATCATTATAAATCCGCTGCGAGTTACCTGTAGCTAGAAAAGTTTAAATCCCTCTGCATGGCTTTTCCAGCATTAACTCATTATTGTGTAGTGATCTCACCCTCTCAGATCCACTAAAACAAACCTGAACTGTTCGCCTGCTCAATAAAATGAGCACCATATCCGGTACATGTTTCCTCTCTAAGGCCAAAACTGCAAATGGAGGCCCTCATTGAGAACTGGTGCAATGAGTTAAAACATGAGATAACTGAAATACTACGAATTCTACCCCACGATGTTATTTAGAGGAATGGGGAAGAGTCCAATTAGTGCCATTTTTGCCATGTGCTGTATAACTCTTAATTAGGGCCGGAATCAGCCTCTGCCGGGCCTGATTGCTCAGCAGACTACCATCTTGACTTCAGGATGCGTTTGTTGGCCATTGGATTTCTTAACCAGTCGCTGGAAATATGTCTTATGCAGTGTTTCCAGGTCTGTGACTGGTCTTTTTTTAACTGTAAAGACTGGGAACGTGAAGTACGAGAGGCAAAGATATAAAATATTGGTCAACCAGTTGGGTTGCAAATGGCCTCTTCTGTCCTCCTGAAAGCATCATAACCAACAAAGATAAGGGAAGTGGTCCAGTGGACATAAGACTTACACTGAGGATTCAGGAGTATGGTGTCTCAGTCCTTGTAGCTGTACTGGCTGATAAACACTGAACAGGCTTGAAAAATGGCATGCTATTTGCAAGCCCACCAGAAAGCTTCTCCCTTATCTAGTCTTTATGTTAAGACAGACAGCACAACTGTCCACCATGAAGTATAGAGTACTGTGTTCACCTTAAAGGAGGCAGCACAGGAAACACAAATTGGCAGCACACATGTGTTGAACAGTACATACAGCATAGAGAAACAAGAATTGACAAAGCCAATAGTTTGGGCTTTTGCATAAGCATTGTAAAGGTATTTGGCTGGGTGTAACTGTGTGCCAACTATTGTCTCATATGGCAAAGCACTGCAATGATTTGCTCTGATACTAACATTACTTCTTCCTATCATGTATGATTGATTGCATCAAAGAGCCAGGTACTCAAGCCATTATCAGGTGTTGCCATCAAATGCATAGGTGGTCCACCATTCCCAGCATATGTCATCAAATTCCAGTGAGGTAGCTCAGAGAGTTGTAAGGGAGCGGCAGGGGCGCTAGTAGCAATCGACCCGGTAACAGGCAAGAGGAACTGGGCCCTGGAAATCCCCTGCCCCAAGAACGGAAGACTCAACCATAGGGCAAAGTTTACCATCTTTATTAACAATCAAAATGACAGGGATTGCTGCTTGAACAACGCAAATTATCCAAGAGCTCTCACCCTCTAGGTGCATGTCATTCAATTTTAACGACTAGTGACATCACAGAATCAAAGTTACATCCCAAAAACCTAACAAGGAACGGGATTGGTTAATTGGGCGAACCATATATGTAATATATGAGGGGTTAGTACAATCATTGGGAAGCCATATCTGGTGGCTCTTAGCGTGGAAGGGGTTCAGGGATTAGACAGTAAGGCTCTTCTCAGCCTTGGAGCTTTGGACAGTTACCAGACCCAAGTGCAACTATTCAAGATAGTGGGAACAATCCAAAAGGTGCTGTGTGTTCCTAATAAATTGCCATCTCTGATCTCCTAGGCCCTGAGACAGAATATTCGGCTTTGAACCTGCATAACTGTTGTATCTTTATAGCTTTGGTTCGATGAGAACAGATTTCCCCCGTCCACCTTGAATGAATAGGCTCTGTCTCACATATTTAGGTCACGTGTGAAGGGACCACGAAATGGAGCTCCTTTGCTTGTGATTAAGAAGATGTCGGACTGTTTCTCGTAAGTGCCCTATCTCTTATGTTAAATGGAAACCGTCCTTCCCTACTTGTACTTGGTGAGGCTGTTCACAGTGTCTGCTCTTGAAGCCTTGTCTGCATGCTTCAGCAAGACCAGTCTGTCTGCCTTTCCCTGTATTTTGAAGTTCGAGAGGCTTTCCCCGTTCACTCCAATATACCTATGGCTTCCATCTTTATTTGCGAGTAAGCATGAGCAAGCTGTTTGTATGTATTCTTAGGCGTCTTGCGGATTCCACGTAGCAAAAAGTGTACATGTATACATGTGTCCGCCCTCTATGTGAGTCATAAGCATTTGCTTTGTTTCTATCAGCAATACACTAATGAGTATAGTTTCATGCATGGATGCCTATGTGCTTCATGTCTAACACACCGATGTCATGATGTCAGTCGTAACGTCATAAGCTCCTTCGAGGTTGCAGTCAGTCAACTTGATCGAACGATGACAGGTGTATCTCTTCGATACTGTTATCTGGATATGGTCTAAATGGCTGCCTGAGTGAATAGCGCTTCTGGCTGCTGTGATACATCAACAGTGGTGAGGAAGGGCCTAGAAGAAATGTACATCTTTTATTTCTTTGTTGCCGGGCTGAGAGAGGGATGGGTGTAATGAGGGTCACGTTTAGGTCTCCGTCTTCAGAGTTAAACACTCATCTCAATCATCTAGGTGCAACATGCACTCATTGGGTGTCATTACAACTTGTGCGGAATTGGTTTAACGGCGCGTTAAACCCACTCTGCACTATTACGAGGTCCCCTTGTGGGACCCGCTCTGGACGTCCGGTTTTTCCAGATGTCCATAGTGGGTCCTGAGAGGGGACCAGGGAGCTAACAATGGGCCCTCTCGTAATGGGCCCGTTGTTAGCTCCCTCCCCATTCCCATTGAGCGCTATTCGTTCAGGGAACCCGGACCCGGACACGATTTTGGAGGCAGCCTTGTTAAGGGCATGGCTGCCTCCAAAGTCGTAATGAGGCCCATAGGTTTGAAATCCAGCAGCACCAACTCAGTACATCTTTCAGAGGTTGTAAAATGGCAGCTGTTCATTTGGGCAACAATGGCTGTCTGTATTACAGCACTTGGAAGCAGTAAGAATCTTGCACTAAACACTATATAAGACGTAACTGAATTAAAATTCCAAGGTACATAATCCATTGCCACGAATTGTCATCAAATGCCCAGGAGCACATATCATTTGCCAGAAAGTGTGATGTGGGGAGTGAGAAAATCCTTCTCAGCTCTCTAGCACCCCCACTCTGCAAACAGTAAGGCTCCACCCTGCTCTCCTCCTGCCTCATGGAGCATGCGCAGGACCACATACCGCGGTTATGAAATAAATGCAGTACTTTATATGCAGAAGGATACACGCAGCACAAAAGGCTTGTCATGAAGTCCATTTCATTTCCTCGGCCCCTCTTCCTTGAACATGAAGCAGCTGGCAAACAGTGGTCGAAGTGTACCAAAAGAAGTAGTGGAACTATGTTCCCTATTGGTCTGCACCACTTCCCACAAACCCCATTGCTAAACCCCCTCCCATGCACAATTCAAACCCTAAAACACACATGCCTGATGTTTAAGGGAACGTCCAGTGCAGTGCACTGAAAGTACAAGTTTCAACTTCTTCCTACACTTTTATTTTAAAACGAAACCATTCCGGAACGGTTTCTTTTTAAAATAAAAGTATAGGAACGGTAAAACTTAATTAAAAGAAGTAGAGGAGCACCGCTCCCGACCGCTCCCACCCACTTCGACCACTGCTGGCAAACAATGAATAGGTGCTCCACCAATCAACCAAAACGAAAAAGGTGCAAGCTGCGCCTTGCCTACATTTCAGCTTTGGAAAATCAGAAAGCCAAGTGAACATTTCGAAATGCCTCATTCCAGGGTGCGAAAGGAACCACCAATGCTTCGCTGAAATATGCACTACGGCTCATGGCATATCAACGGTGCACGACTGCGCACTGTATCACTGATATCCATTCAATAATGCACAAGAGAAAGGTCTGCTGCAGCCCTCATCCTTGCTAAAATCCTTGCACTACATCCCTTTCCAGACCATGAATCGGGAACAGTCAGCAACAGAACACACCTCAATTCATGCATAATAAGGACATTTCATATTTCCAATGTGTCTTTTTCTTGGTAATGCCATGCTCCCTTGTTCAGAGCTATCACTTCATCATTTTGGGTTTCTTCACGCAGGGCCTGGATGCATGCAATGAGCTGACTGCAGCGCAGGCAATGCATGTCCTGTGCCTGCCCCCAGTGTCCTAATTGGACACAGGGCAGAGGGACTGAGTGCAATGAGGTGCATCTGGGCCGCTTATGAATATTAATGAAGCAGCTTTTTTTCGCGAGGGCCTCGCTGCGTTTATTAGGGACTGCTGGTCCAGTAGCGGAGGCAGCTTTTGGTGCCAGGGGAGGCATCTAAAAGGGCGACAGCGGGGCAGCCGCGGGAGGGGGGGAGAGGGGCGGTCTCCCGCATTCCCTCAGCTGGCCGCACCACTGTCTGGTCTAGAAGTGTCTATAGACCTTTGACCCTGCCTTTACAGATGAGATGAAGAACCCTGAGGCTTGTAGGCTGGTGTCCCGGCCTTGGGGGGGGTGAGCCGGGCGACCGCCCGGGGCGCCGTACCTCCCAAAGCGCCATTAGCCCCCACCATGCCAGCTCAGGGGAGTCTTTCAAGGGTCGCCCGAACTGGCGCAGAGGGAGAAGGCGCAGCAAGCAGGCACATTCAATGTCAATTGGGTGTTGAGCACCCGATTGTCACCAAATGCGCCCCACCGCCGCGGGTGCCTTCACCAACAAAAGGCACCTTAGCCCCCCGCCACGCCAGCTCTGGGAGTCTTTCAAGGGCTCCCCCGAGCCCGGCTTAGTGGCGGCAGGCACCACATTGTTAGGCTATGCGCCCGCGGCAGAGGAGTGCATTTAGGAACAATAGGGTGCTAATGCACCCTATTCATAAAATTGGCTCCTCGCAGGAGCGAGGTTTAAAAAAATTAATAAAAATAAAGTGTCACTCCATGGCCAAGCCCCCTGTTGACCAGGGGCGCGCGGGGAAGGGGAGGACGCCAATCTGCTGAGGGTAGCCACTAATCTTTAAATGCTTTGCAATCGCATGAGAAGTTGCAATGCATTGTGGCATTCCCTAGTTAGTTACAAGAAAGGGGGAACTGCCCAGCCCTCCCCTTACATACTGACCCGTCAGAGGTGGCAAGCTTGACATTGCAATTGGCAATGGCAATTGAGTGTGTCAGTTTCAGTTTTGTGCATGAAAAATGTTGGTATTGTGTTCTCATAGCCAGCACAATTGTTCTGCACTAGTCTTAAATATGCTCCTTTTCGCCTATATCATTCATTAAGCGATATTTCAAGTTTGTGCCAAACTCTACTGCAGATCAAGGTACTGGCAATTATGCAAATCATGATTGACTGATCGATTAGTGAATTACCACACCTAAATCTGCATTCCGTCTCCAAACTAGACACCCCCCTCGCAAATAAGGCATATCTCTTACCATTGACGGTCCCAGTTCCATAACCTAAAATTAACACGTGATAATCGACTAAAAGCCTATGGTCCCATATGGACACTTCCATTCTCAGCAGTTGCAAACCTTTCGAGTTCCAGGACTTCACAGTTTCCCAATGTGAATTAGGATGTGTACGTGCAGTGACAATCAATGATAACAACCACAATAAATCTTCTTATAACAGTCAGGGTGTTTAGTTCAATTGGCGTGCAAAGAAAAATGAGAACATTCCCTCTCCGTTGCAGAATGCAATAGTGTCTTCAATGCCATTTGGCAGTTGGGAGCTTTTGCTCAAAGTTCCATTATGTCTCTGTGCTTAGACAAGGAAAACCTTCACTCACAGCTTCAGGCATAAGAGTTCCAGTGCATCTCCAATCTCCTTAACACAACGTGGCCATTAGGAACCTTCATGATAAGCTCCAGAATGCGTCAACTTTCTTTAACAGAACTTGGCAATGGGGTACTTTCTCTCCAAGTTCCAGAATGCCTTACATCACTTTTACGAAACTTGGCAATGACAGTGCCATCTTAACCACTTTTGGGGCCCTGGGCACAAATATCTTTGGGGCTCCCCTCCACTAAACCAAAGGAATGAAGTGATCAAGAATATCTGGTCACACCCCCCAAATCCATGTTCTAATCACAAACTATCGGTTGATATGCTGCCCTGCAGCATTCAAAATAAGCCTGTATACACCCTCTTCATTCTTGCTCTAATCAGAATGATAAACACGTAGCATTTGAAGGCCAACATTAGCAGTCTACCCAGAGGTTACTTCTGTTATAGCATAGATACAGGATACTTTTTATCAATAGCATCCAGGAAGGTATGCAGCCTGTAGTCTTAATGCAGGACCGTATGTAAAATGTACATGTAATGCGGAATAGACAGAGAACTCACATTAGCTGCCTCACAAAATGCAAAAGTGCTCAAGCATTGATAGAGGAGACCAATTGGAAGCAAGAATAAATCTACAAATAGCATAGCATGGATAGTGGATGCAGATTAGAAGCTACCATGAAGGTGTCTGTATCCAGACAGACTAAGATAAGAAGTGGAATATGGTTTTCAAATAGTGTTGCCATTAAGTGCTGTGGTGTGCAATATATCAATATTCACTATTGTAGTGGAAGCAACACTATAGCCGCCAGTGAACCTATGAGTGAGGCTTTTATGAAGATCATACCCTGAGAAGGAAATCACTCGGAAGGGCTCACAATTTTGAAAGGTTTACTGACTGGCAATTTTGAGAGGTTAGGAAATACAAGATTACATGAGATGCCCAAGATCCCACATTGGTTAAGGAGTGGATTTGTGCCAACTCTGCAATTTCTGCATTTGAACACTTTGTTTTAGTTCATGAATAGAACTTGAAAAGAATCTAATTTTATAAAACTGACTTGGAATGTACCTAAATCGCATTGCCAAACATGACCATTTATAGAAACAAAATATTATAGACAGGTGTTACACAAAATGGGAATGATTCTAGCTTCATTCTCTCCATCATCAAGGGAATTATATAAGTACCAGCATACCAATCAATGTGATTTAACACATTTAATCTGGGGTTTCCTTTTGTTTTTTAAAGCTTTAAATACTTCCAAAACAATGGCTTGTGACATTTTTATTTAGAAACATGCATAAAAACCTTTGACTGTTACAAAAAAAGCAAACAGTTTTTTGTGTCAAAGACCTTAAAATATGCTTGCCCGAGGCCTGCAACATCTGGTCTGCTCTCTTCTGTCTAAGGCCTACATAAGAAGAAAGATCAAGTAATGGACTAACAATGCCACTGCATGCAAGAAGGAAAATCTCACATAAGACAGCACAGTCATGTAAGAGATATTAGATTTGACCAGGATCACTGTATCATCTGCTGACAAAGCCAGGATAGAAGCAGGAACGCCTTTGTTCCACAATCTTGAATTTGGGTAGTTATTCACCTCTTGGACTAACAGTTTATGCTCATTGTTGGAGGTGATTGCCTAGGTTTTACAACACCCCATCTGAACAAACCAATGTCTAGAGCTTCATCATACAGATGATATGTTAGTTTTTATAGCAACCCCTATCTGCTGCAGGTACATTGCTAATAATAGCACGTGTTGTCCTATAAAACCAAATACATGTGCAGGTAGGTTTATAAACTTCAAACATAGGAAAGACTTAGCCAGTTTTTCTGGAATGTGCTTGTATAATCTTGCATATGAACACATATCTCTGCAATGAGTGCTTGACACACTGAGCTAACTTCTAAATAATTGTGGCATTCAATTTATCAATATGCTTTTCAACTTTAGCAATTGCACATGATAAACACAATTCCCACAGGAAGGAAAGAATGCCACAGAGTTGTGCCATTAAAAACACACAAAGTATGTGTACCACAGAGAACACACAAGGCATTACATGATGAACTGATCACGGCAGAATTTACTTGTCAAAACAGGAAATTGGCTTAGAACCCCAACAGCATGCCATAAAATATCCTGACACGTGCTATTTAAGTCTGGTGAACATTGGAATCTTACTTCTTTAGATCAGGCAGCCTTGTTGAGGCCCCTTCAAGGTGGGGGGGGGCCTGGGCAAGTGCCCCTTTTGCCCTCCCATAAAAACGTCTCTGGGCAATGGGGTACCTTCTCTCCAAGTTCCAGAATGCCTTACTTCTCTTTTATGCAACTTGGGAATGGGGTACTTTCTCTCCAGGTTCCAGAATTCCGTACTTCCCTTTTACGCATCTTGGCAATGGGGTACTTTTCCTTCCAAGTTCCAGAATGCCTTACATCTCTTTTACACAACTTGGCAATGGCATACTTTCACTCCAAGTTCCAGAATGCTTTATTTCTCTTTTACGCAACTTGGCAATGTACTTTCTCTCCAAGTTCCAGACTGCCTCACTTCTCTTTTACGCATTTTGGCAATGGGGTACTTTCTCTCCAAGTTCCAGAAAGCCTTACTTCTCTTTTATGCAACTTGGCAATGGGGTACTTTCACTCCAAGTTCCAGAATGCTTTATTTCTCTTTTACGCAACTTGGCAATGTACTTTCTCTCCAAGTTCCAGAAGGCCTCACTTCTCTTTTACGCATTTTGGCAATGGGGTACTTTCTCTACAAGTTCCTGAATGCCTTACTTCTCTTTTACACATCTTGACAATGGGGTACTTTCATTCCAAGTTCCAGAATGCCTTATTTCTCTTTTACACAACTTGGCAATGTACTTTCTCTCTAAGTTCCAGAATGCCTTACTTCTCTTTTATGCCACTTGGCAATGAGGTTCTTTCCCTCCAAGTTCCAGAATGCCTTACTTCTCTTTTACGCAACTTGGCAATGGGGTACTTACTCTCCAAGTTCCAGAATGCCTTACTTCTCTTTTATGCAACTTGGCAATGGGGTTCTTTCCCTCCAAGATTCAGATGCCTTACTTCTCTTTTACACAACTCGGCAATGGGGTACTTTCTCTCCAAGTTCCAGAATGCCTTACTTCTCTTTTACACATCTTGGCAACGGGGTACATACTTTTCAAGTTCCAGAATGCCTTGATTCTCTTTTACGCATCTTGGCAATGGGGTACTTTCCCTCCAAGTTCCAGAGTGCCTTACTTCTCTTTTACACAACTCAGCAATGGGGTAATTTCTCTACAAGTTCCAGAATGCCTTACTTCTCTTTTATGCATCTTGGCAATGGGGTACTTTCTTTCCAAGTTCCAGAATGCCTTACTTCTCTTTCACGCAACGTGACAACGTGGTTCTTTCTCTCAAAGGTCCACAATGCCTTACTTCTCTTGTATGCAACTTGGCAATGGGGTTCTTTCCCTCCAAGTTCCAGAATGCCTTACTTCTCTTTTACACAACTTGGCAATGGGGTACATTCCCTCCAAGTTCCAGAATGCCTTACTTCTCTTTTACCCATCTTGACAGTGGGGTACTTTTTCTGCAAGTTCCAGAATGTCTCAATTTTCTTTTATGCAACTTGGCAATGGGGTACTTTCACTCAAAACTCCAGAAGGCCTTACTTATCTTTTACACAACTTGGCAATGGGATACTTTCACTCGACGTTTCAGATTGTGCCATGTATCTTAAACACAAATTGGCAATGAGGGACTTTCTGTTCAAATTCCTGAATGCACCTGCTTTTCATTAAGCTAAAATTGCGATTGGGAAGTTTCACTTCAAGTTCCAGAATGAATGAGTTCACGTTCACATACCCTGCAGTAGAGAACGTTCACTCCATGTTGCAGGATGTGTAAAACGTCCTTTTGAAATACTCGATGACCTTCCTCTCCCGGTTGCTTAGTGCAGCAATATTCTATTGTTTTGTTTGTCAAAGACTGTGTAGGCCCGGATGCACTTCTCTGATTTACTGGATTCTAGTTCCTTACTATTCTCCTTCTTGTGTTTCTTTAATTTGCCGAGGACATTTTCTCGAGCAACTGCATCGCTCCTTCCTTGGCAGCGTACACGCTTCACCCATGAGCTATGTACACTATCCATCTGCCCTACCATTTCTAAGAGGTTTCTTCCACTTGCCCTTCATTCTGCACAGGATTGTCTTTTCAGTTGCTTCTTGGTATTTCACCAAATGTGTTGCTCCTGGTGTCGGTTCACAACATCCAGCTCTTTGCGTGACTCTGCTGTTCGTCCTCGCTGCTTCCTCCAGCTTTTATTGTTGAGATCGACTTTTCCGCCACCCTTAGGTGAGAGTTCTCCCAAGGCACCTCTGGCAGACCTGATGTTCTGGTCTGCAGTGCGGTCAGAACTCCACCTCTTCTCATCTCAGGTCCATGGGTTTAGTCACGTGATGACTGCAAGGGAAACAGACTTATGGTTGCGTTTGGAACTTGGTAGCTCCTCACAAAACATCCTAAGATCACCCAAAGGGTTAATGAGGCACTACCACCAGGCTTGACCAATTTTGGAATAGTGTCATCATCCTTGCTGCCATTTGGTCACCACACCCCAACTTCAAGATGACTCTCGTGATACAGATGTTCAGAGAAGTTGTTTCTGAATTTGCTGTGCCCCATCTCTTTGCTTTTGTAGTATTTGTAAACTCTCGTTTTGTGGTGCTATGAAAATCCTCATTAAACTCGTTGCAAACTACCTCTCCATTGAAATGTGACACCACACACGTGATCCGCTATATACATTTCAAATGGCAGGTCCCCGGGAAGCAACTGCAGTCAGAAGTGATGGGTGATTTGGGGGGCTTGCCATGTGTCCATTTCAGGTTTTACCAAATGTTGATGACGTCGTGTGCTGACTGGTAGCTGGTCTAGTGTCCTTTGAATCCCCTATTTACCTGTAAATCTATATAGAGGTTGAAGGGGATGTCTAGAGTGTCCCTGCATTTACTTCCCGTTCATTTCTCTTGCCCCCATTATGAACTTGGTAGGAAAGATAAACACAGGCACCATTTGAAATACAACTTGCTGTACAACTTGTCCAATGGTATTTAAATAAATAATTATGAGATAAAATATCTTATTTTTTTTTAAAAACAGTTGATAATAAAAGTGCTTTTTTTTAACTGATTCAATGCACTAGCACATCCCCACAAATCCCTGCGCTGTAGAGGGACCCAGAAAAGGGCAAAAGAGTGAATATCTCAGACGCCCAACCCCTCATCTACTTTACCAAGTAATACACAGAAGGGCCAACAAACCCACTTGTCTGTATTATTTTACATGCAAATTAGCGGTCTCCTTTTGTACTGTACACACTCCATTTCATATTGAAAATAGGAATCGCAATGATATGATATGATAGGATAGGTTATTTATAACATGCTTAATGCCCAGAGGTTTCTAAGTGCGGACCGGGGGATCGAACCTGTGTAGCTCTGTGTCGTCTTGCTTCCAAGGCGAGCATGTGGCCCCTGAGCTATCCTCCCGAGATCAATCGATTAAAAAAAGCAAATCCTATATTCAGAGTCACTATAGACAGTATTTATTTCAGTCAATGTGTACCGGCGTGGGAGAAATAAAGGCAAACTCATAATGAGTCCCACAGATGAATCACTGCAAGGGACTGATTTGCAACACAGGCCTCCAAGAATTTCAGCCAAGGACTCAAAACTGCTGACATTCTTGAGAAATATCCCCAAACTACTATACCATGCCTAGCCCTTGCGAATCCCAAGATCTACAAGGCACTGCATCTCAGGCTTTACAGTCTTGTTTTCGCGTGGGCAATGTCACCACAGAGAAGGAAACCCCTGACCAGGGGTCTAGCATGTAGCTTGCACATGCAAAGTCACTCACCTCATCCATCCCACAGCTAGAAGCCCATTCTGGGCTCTGACTCCACCAGGCTCAAATGTCGGTGGTTGGTGGCTTCTGCCTTCAGGAGCTCCCCGATGTCACAATCATCCCCTTAACACCAGATTGCTGACTGTACATAATGTTCTGGTTGCCCACCACCCACAATTCACCGGACTACCTACATTTCTATGTGGAAAGCGTGCTCAAGCGTCATCTGGTGAGCTCGGTATTATGTTCCCACCGCGGCAATGCTAAATAGCTCACATGACTTTCAATCTGAGCTTATGTAAAAGCCCACCTTCAAAAACCACCTGTGAAGCGTATAAGCGTATAATCTTGAACTGTCAGGCGCCTGCCTGAATTCTTCTTCTATATGTAGAGCTACAACTCGCTGGCTGTTATAGACGCACATGAACAATTCACTATCGCCCTACATTTCATACACACTTTTATGAGGGAAAAAAACAGATATAAAATGATCCTCTAGTTATGCTGCTAAAGTTTTTTGCTCAGAATTGGGTGCAACTTTTTATTTTATTTCCATGTGTGGAAACTTAGCACAGGAGGGTTTGGATTTTTCCTCTTGACTTTGTTTTGTCTAATTCCTCTGTGCACCTTGACTAAAGGCACACATTGTCATCCATTCGATTCTGGCCAATTTCTGCTTGTAAAGATAGAAACAAAATCCTCTTCCCTTTTTCCGGGTCACATTTGGCTCAGTCCAAGTGAGCCAACGACTAGTACCAAATCTTTAAAGACGGGAGCAGCAAACGACAGACTCACAGTTCTGATAAGCAACCCATGAGTCCTGCCTGCTTGGATACAGCACATAGACAAAAAAGACCAGCTTGCTGCCGGGTAAAGGGGTGCAGCCGTACACAAGACCAAAGGCATCAAATATCACGTTAAAGGTACAGCTAGGTTTTTAACAAGCGTATGACAGGATATTAACCTGGATTCAGTTAGCAGGGACCAATATATGCAATAGGGGAGCACTGGGGGGGCTAGGGCGCCGGTTCATTTGGCTGCATCCCCAGATAGAAGCTCAGGAGCTACAACCAAAAGGCTTGCTAGCCCCGAGTCCTGCCTCAGATCTTTTCCAGACCTAGCAACACCCCTGCATGAATCAATACACCATCTGAACTGCAGCAAAAATCATTGTATGCAAAAGGGCACCTCATAGTGAAAGTGCTTAAAGAAATATCATTCACCAGCCACACAACTGTGCCACACTAAGTGCAAGCAGTGTCCCTCTCACAAGCTCATCCAGTACAAAGAGTATCTGCTTTTCGAACGTACAGGCCATAACTTAATCAATAATCTTCCTCGGTGTGGGAAAAAATAGTATGCTCATTTAAGATAGCACTGGACAAATGTATGGGGTTCATTGATGGTAAACCAGCAATATGTGAGTAAGAGGTGTCAGTCACCCCTGTTTTACCCCCTGTGAGAATTACTATCGGTATAAAAAGTAAATGAACACAAAGAGCCTTGAAGTACGTGTTAATTTGCTCCTGAAGCAACTTTTATTCACATTTAAACTTTCTTTTCTTTTAGATAAAAGGATACGTGTTGCCTGTTGAAGAAAGATCTTGGTGTACTAGAAAAAACTTTCAGCGATTCTGCTAAGAACTCTTCAGGTAAGTCTTTATTAAACTTGCATTCTTCTCTTTTCTCTGAAGTTTGTAGTTGTTTTTCTAGGTTTCACTCCTTGAAAACGTTCACTTATAAGTTCTTCAGTCTGTTTTTTTAATGTTCTTAAATTCCGTTCTAAAAGGCTTTCTTTTATAAGTGTCTTGTTATATTTCAATATAATACTTCTTGTTTCTCTATATCACGAGAGCTCTCAGTCTATCTCCTTTACTTATTTTTAATGAACATACAATTCTAGTCTCTTTACTCGAGTTATTCTTGATGTAGCGTTCGGTTTTTGCACCGTAGCTCTGATCAACTGTTCACGCTTCAGCGTGACTCCTCAGCTTATCCCCCTTCCTTCAGCCGGCAGCTTCTTAACTCTAATCAGCTGTTCACCTTATCGGGGTTTCTCAGCTTCTCCTCCTCATTTCAGCTTGCGGCGACGTAGTTAGGATCAGCTGTTCGTCTCGTTGCGACTCCTCAGATTCTCCTCCTCGTTTCAGCTTGCGGTTGCGTAGTTTGGATCAGCTGTTCGTCTTGTCGCGTCTCTTTAGCTTCTCCCTCTCGATTCAGCTGGCGGTGAGGTAGCTCTGCCCCTCGGCGTCCTTCCGTATTGAACAGCTGTTATCTCCAACGTTACACCGTGTGGCCTCTGTGGGTTGTACTCACACGATTACGACCAAAGCTGTTGAGGCTTTCTCCTTCAGTGACGCAGTCTACACGGAGCTCTCCCTCCAAAAGCATCCCTCGTTTTCCGACTTCACACCGCAGCACGTTTCCCTCCGCTCATACTTCTCACGATTACTCCATGAACGGTATAGCGATTTATAACGATTGCTCGCACAACTTCTTATAACAAAACTGCTTAACTCCGTGCAACGGCACAATGCTTATTTCTTCTTTTGGATCTCTTCAGTACGCCCACTCGTAACTGTCATTCTCCAACTCTCCCTCTCCGGTCTCCTAGCAACCGCAGGGAGGGAAAACAGAAAATCAACACTTGAACTCTGGTTGTGATTGGACACACACACTGTCAATCTATCCCCCCTGATTGATGTGAATTCTTAACCCCTGGTTGCCCTGCTTAGTTTTACTCCTGCTGATATCACCGGAGCCAGTGCCTGACAGGTGATCCGTGCAGATCCGGCTGGGTTCATCACACCCCCCCAAATATCTAAGAACAAATTAATTTGAGACCACTACAAAAAAGTATCAAAGCACAAATCTGTTCTTGTAAAACGAATTAATCTATAACAAAAAGGAAGTGATTCATGAACTTTAAAAAAAAGAAAAGAAAACAAATCGATTCAATGGGAAACCTAATTCATTAATGAAAGATGTAATTCGTTTGTAAGTAAAAGTTGAGGCACAAATTGCAAATCTAAATCTAGCAGGAAAAAATGCCCCTCGTTCACAGCATGGGGAATTAGCAGATGGTTGGATTTTTCGATCAGATTTACAATTTTCCCCTGTGAAAAAGATCAAAATAATGAATCCAGCCCCTTCAACCATACCTCCCGATCAGTCACCACCTGCTTCATGGTCCTCACCGCTCCTTCAAATGCTGTCCTAATGTGATGAGGTTGGAAGATGTGGGAAAGAGATGAGTGAAAAATGGAAGGAAATGTAAGATTCTTGGAAGATTGGTTTTTCAGGTACAGATCACGTAGAAGGCATTACGTGTTATTTAAATGGCCAATAAGCTGGCAAGAAATAAGGGGCTGTCACAGGTGATAGCCTGGAAATGGTTACACATTGTAACTATGCACTAGGGACAGCCTTTGAAATATTTATAAGGTGTGTGAAAAACTCAAGGGAATTTCACTGTACAGAACCTCAGGGAGCAGGGTAGGGCCCCTGATGGTGAAGCACGGCATCCCCTTTCTTTCAAGACCACTTCCCCATCCTACTGTGTCAGATTTACTGACCTTCCAACTCCTCCCCTCCCCATTTCCATGTAAACACTGATACAAGGAAGATGGAAACTGGGAGGATGTAGATTACTGACGAAAAACACGCTCAGAGACAGAAGATAGACTCCTTCCTTTTGACAGCCGACTGTCTCAGTAATGAGGCCAGGCAAAGTTTGGCCTCTCTTTACACACTATGCACACCTGAACGTAATCACCACTCCCAGGAAGTATAATAGGCGGAGCCCGAGAGCACACTTTGAGTGAGTTGGGGATTCTGGAAGGTGCCAGGAAGCAGGAGAAAGACCTAGCGAGCTGCAAAGACCCTGTTACTTGAGTGGAGATTGCCTTGTGAAGAGGGAACTGTACCACCAGAAGGCAAGACCAGGGGCAGCTGGGGTTGCCTGGCGGGACCCACAGCAAATCTCCTCCCCTGGGACAGGCAGGCAAACCCAGATCTCAGAGGAGCAGGAGATGAGACCCTGACCTCATTTGAACATCCCCTTTTGGCTCCTGCAGCTCCCAAAATCATGGAATGTCATTTTGGGTATCTGTGAAGTGGGAGCAAAATTATCACAGTGCATTCTGGGACTGCGAGTCCAAAAACATATTTTCAAAAACAGTGTACTTGAGAGGAGGCTCGAGCCCGGCGGATGGAAGTTTTCTCTATGAACTATAAATCTAGAGGAGAGGGGTCCAAACCCGGTCGAGGAATACCCTAAAGGAGTGAGGCAAACCACACGAGGAAACAGCAGCTCCAAGATGGCAGTTTAATACAAGGAGAAAGACGTTGGGACCAGAGAGGGTCGCAAGGAGGGAAGTACCCGTGACCTCTAAAGACCGTTACTTTCATGAGCCTTGGAAAGTAAGAAACCAAAGGCAAGGAACTAAGGCTGATCAAACCTGAACAGTGTGTCAGAGGTAGCCAGGGCTCTCCTGCGTCATTACCAAGGCGGGTAGGAGCGATTGCGGCTGTGGTACTGTCATTGGCTCCTACAACAAAGCAGCGTCAGAAAAGACAGCACACCTGGTGAGTAGGAGAGACTAATATCAAACTAGCTTGTGTTTTGAACCAAGGTTGCAAGCGGCAACATTGTACAGAGAGAACAGTGTGTGAGGCATTTGCAAAGAGCGACGCGGATATAATTGGAAACCAAAAGGAGTAGTTGAACTTTATAATTGAACTTTGGGAGGCCAAGAAAAGATACCATACACAGAGTGATCCGGCGCCACATGGGTGCTAATTCGAAAGTCTCTTTTAGGTATCCAACTGATGCTGAGTGTGAGAAAAAGGAATATTGAGATTGAAGTGGTCATGCATCCGGTCAAGTTAAACCCTGTGCACATTTGCAAGTCTTAGATAGTTTAAAATACATCACAATTGGTCCGAGCCCGGCTGTGGGAGACTAATTGAGTGAAAGAAAGGATCTGACCCCAGCTGAGGGGATCCAGAGTGAACACCCAAATTTAGTGCTGGAAAAGAATGTTTATGTGTTGTTTTTGTATACCAGGCCCTTTGAGTCAAGAGACTTGCAAGAAGCAAAGAGGCTTGGACACAGAAGGTCTTGAACCGTGAAAATGGAACTGTATTCTCGTGCCGCAGAAGCCAGAGTGTGTGCTTTACTCGAGTGAACCGCCTTGTCCCGTGCTGAAAACATGGGAAGGGAGACAAATGGCCCAAATATCCTGACGTATCATTTTGAGAACACTTCTTTCTTTTTCATGAACATCACCCCCACCTTATTTTGTAAATTAGCAGCAAGGATTGCCAATAGGTCTTTTTAGTATAGGCCCTTTTTATTTGAAAAGACTCCACTATGACTGCATTATTATTATTTGATGGTTGTAGCTTGCTCCCATCTATAGATTTAGGTAAAGATAGGCATTTATCTCACCCTTGTGAAATTTTGATAGCATAGGGGCAACATGCTGGTCTTGGAAGACCACACAGAGCAACAGATGTTAGAATCCCAGATCCAGGCCTTGAAACCAAACTCAGGTATGGTAATAGGCGCGTTATAAAAAAAATAATTCAATAAATAAAATTAAAATAAACACACTGTGGTCACTTGTGTCTGTCTTACTGTTGATACCATGCCTTCCTTACATGTGGTATAGTAAAAGCTTGAGTACCTGACACCAATGGGGACTCAATGATGCTGAATACATACGTATGCCTGTTAAGTGAATGTTGATTTTCTGGGTGCCAGAGACTATAAATACAGATATCAGAGCTGCCTGGCTTTCCACTCTGTTCACCAGCACTCTGCCATCTGATCCTCCGTTATCAGGGCCTCAAAAGTTTGGTATCCGCATTCAATGGAGCATTCTGGTCAATGGGGTTCCATATAACAAAGCGTATCCTGTTAACATATAACAAAACAAGGAACCTGTAATGCCACCCCACACATTAATTATGAGCTTTAATTCGCTCAAATTAAAATCCATGTGATACAGGCATACATTTTTCCCAGGGAAGAGGGTGAGCCCTGTGTCTTGACATCCCATACAGAATTATAGGGCCTCAATATGCTTGCATTTGCCCAGGATCAGATAAAGGCAAAGAACCAATGTTGAAAATGGGAGAGTTCCTACTGGCCCACATAGGCTACAACATAAACTTGCCTTAAACCCAACCGGCAAGAGAGAGGGACCTTGCTAAAATAGGTATTTATTCAGTGTGGACCTAGCTTCAGGAAGCAACATTGGTCTGTCTTATTATTATTATTTATTATTATTTGTACATGTATAAAGTGCACAAAGCAGCCCTTACGCATCGCGGCGTTGTTACAAGGAGGCTAACTTAGTTGCAATGGAATGATAAGTAGCATGTCCGGGGTTCGTGGGGTGACAGGAGAACCTCGCACAGGGCAAGTACAAGTACGTAAGGTACTAGGTTAAAGCGGAGAGAACATATAGCGGTGTAGGTGGTTCGAAGGGTTACAGGTGAACCGGCTTATAACCTCCAAGAGACGGAAATCCCATTACTGTCACTGAGAACCTGTTCAGCAAGGATCGCAGCAGCACTTATGCAATGGCATGTCATGGATACCACGGTCACACAGTGAGAAGTGTAAAAGATATGATTGGGCAACATTTGGGTGGCATATATTTCCACTTTTTACCTCTGCAGGTAGGAACATACGAATAATGAATGTGCCACACCGAACAGCTGCCATGCCAAACAAAGATGGCATGACCAAGGGCAAAAGAAACTTTTATCAGAACAATAAATACAAGGAAGGGTGCCAGTACACATGCAATATATAGGCTTTGGAGACTCAAAGTACCCACTGATAGGAACACTGACATTAGTCCCTTCACATGTTGGCACTGCAGCAAATACCAATAAAAAAACTAGGAAAGAAATCAGCAACAGCAGAAGCAATTGAATATTCCCTGACCTCAGAAGAGTCCACTTGTTCCACAGGACATCATGTCTAAGAAAGCGAGCATGGGACTCCTGGCAGACACGCCCCCACCTAGGACACTTATAAGCTTATAAGAAGAGCTGGATCCATCTCTCTGCTCCATCCTTCCTTCTCATAGCAGACCTGGCGCATTCATCCATTCCAGGACATTGTACCTCCTCCAGCACGCGTCTGAACTAACCTGTAGAGCACATCTCCCGTGTGAAAATGGAGCATCCAGGGAAACCTGAGGTGGGCAAGGTAAGTCATTCACAGAAGCACTCATTTGCAGACCTGCCATGAGCCAAACACGTTGAAGTGACATGTGGCATTAAAACGGATGGGCTTGGCTATTAACAGCCCACCAGCCAGAACCAAAGAAGGCCAGAGCGAAGCCCAGCGAGCTGAGCCTGCCTGCAAACAGGGGTGATAATGCCATTATCACCCGGCCAAATGCCCTGGCCAAATGCCCTGGGTGCTAATAGCGGGTCTACTTCCATTAAAAGAAAAAATGTTGCCTTTGATGAGGGGGCGCGGACGGTCATGTGCCTCTTTCTCAAAGGTACGATTCAGTCATACAATGATGCTCGCCATGGATGTGACTGGGACTCAGGAGTGAGTCCCTCGCCGCTGTCTAAGAAGGCCATGCCAGGCATTGAACGGAGATCCTTGGCTGGCTCCCCTACGCCCGGTGCTATTGTAAAGCATTGGCTTTCACTTATCAACAAAATGATACACATGAGGGATGCTTCATGGGTTCGTGATCAGGACATCTCTTCAGCCATCTTCTCTCTCTGACCCTTCCCACCAAATGTCAGTGGACAAGGCAGAGCTACGTGGTAGAAGTGGAGGGGTGGATGATGAGCATGGCCAATCCTTTTATAGGGAACTCTCCCCCTCATCTACACAGACGATGATGAGCCACTGCCTCAAGATCTGAGGGGACCAATAGGCTTCATGTCTTTGAAACCCGGCTTTAGGAAGTGGGCTGTCTTCACTGGAGACCACTGTGTTATCATGACCGGAAGGAACCAAACCACCAGTAGTGCAGTCTTCCCAGGGGCTAACAGAGTTATAATAGTCTAGGCAGGCCAGGACAGGTTGTGGGGGGTATCGGTGGAGGTGCTGGGGTTTATCCCAATGTCCAGCCTTCACAGCCTATGCTTGGACTGTCAGAACGGTGGTTGCACATTTATTATGGACCTGATCTTAGAGGTGGATCTAGGCTAAACAATCTTCAGTATCAGTACTGAACTAAAACAAAGGGTCACCTAAGCTCCAACCATACGTTGCAGAAAGGCATCAAAGGCAAGCGAATACCAAAAATGGTCAAGTGTGGCAGTCCGAGCAGGCATGATCTCATAGGTGCCTGTGCTGGGGCATGGCAGGTGGCCTTTCAGCTCTATGAACAGCAAAAGCTCAGTCATCCAGCACTTAGCAATCCAGCTAAGGCCAATCAAATGGCACCCCCATTGCCTTGAATAGAGGTATTCCAGATGACAATGTGCCGGATAAAAGACTGAAAACTGCCAAGCAGATACGGCATTCCGGATAGCAATGAGCAGTTACGCAGGATGCTTGGTTAGCCTGTGTTTCATTGCTCTTGCCTACAAACTTCTGTGTAGCACAGGCCACGTCCAGTTGACGGGCATGCTTGGTTATCCTTCAATCTTCTCTCCTTCTTCACCTCCAGGGGTATTCTCTCGCTACAGAATCGGATCTTCATTTCTTCTCTTCATCTTATTTTTCAGCACCCCCAACCCCCGTTCTTTCGTCTCCTCTCCTTTTGCCACTCTTGGTTGGCTTCCCTTTGCCGACCACCTTCAGTTTTGTTTTCTTTGCAATGTTTTTTAGTGTATTCATGGCTTGCGCCCCCCCCTACATCTTTTATCGCTTCCTTCTATTTACTTTCGTGCCCCCCCTTCTCCTTCCCTATTTCTATGAGCTGTCCCTGCTATTAAGCCTCGTGTCCATGCTATTAGTCTTCATGCTGGAAAGTCTTGGAATGATGCCACTTTCCCTCATCGCGTTGTCCCTTCGCTGGCCATGTCCGCTTCTTCTTTCTTCACTAAGCATAAGCCATTGTGAATTCATGCTGACTGCATCTGGTCTGTTTCCTCATTATTCTGTTTGTGTGTGTAACCTATGTGAAGCACCGAGACGTAGCTGCTCTATGAGTTCAGATATATACATCTGGCATGCCCGATTCGCCAATCGTGCCACATAACAGAGCCTTTGCTGAAATAGCCTTTTATATAGGACTTGAGTCAAGAAGTTGCGAGTGCCTCCAGCCATGGAGAATAAATCATGGGAAATAAATCTCCAGCACAAAACAGAACAACTATTTGGACAAGGGCATGCCCTAGCGGCACAAAGTACATCTTCAGTGCATGATTAGCGGCCATGATTTGCCAAAAATATGGTCTTCCTTTCCAAGCAAGTGAACAGTAGTGCTATTCAGCAGCTGGTGCAGTAAATATTATGAAATTGGTGGCAGCCAGTACTGTGAATGGGAGTCTATGCAATATGACACACATACCGCACTTTGTCTAATATCAAACCATGAAACGGAAATGAGAGGGGCATTGTGCCAACTTGGATATTGAGTTTTCGTACCAATTGGGGCATTGCACACAGGCAAGTAGAAATCACACTGGGGGCAATGGAGCATGGCATTCTTTAAGGCAACCATTGAAGTCTAGGATCAGCATGATAATCAACAAACGTCACAGTGTACTTATTCATTTCCCGCCAGATCACGATGCATGACCCTGGATCGCTTATACCTGGCAAAGACAGACATACAACCCATTCCTCGCAAAATCCTTTGTGCCTTTCCTGGCAAATGGATGTTGTATAATACCCACCTTCACAAAGCCAGCTCAAGTAGTCCTCTCTAGAGTGCTGAAGGCTCAGTCAGCGACCAATGAGATCAGCACCATATGAGAGACCTTGGAAGCCCACACTATTCATATGTTAGTGATCACAGACACAAGTACCACTGATTCCTCCCTCCACCCACCACAGATCTCCTGTCGTCCACATACACGTTGCACAGCAAGAGCGGGGGGTCTGGAGGGGAAGTGGCAGCCGACCACAACCCATGCATGCAACAAACTCATTCAAACACATTGAAGATAAAAGGTATCAGAAGTCCTGCCTCTTCCCTTCCACTCGCCTTGTTGCAGAGATATATCGTACTCGCAAGATCTGGTCAACTTTGCCAGTTGAAATGGTGCGCGTTCCCCCTGACTCGTAGCTCACTCTGGCAGGGCCTGCCTGATAGGTGATTTTACCATCTGGGTTTCAGACGCCCTCAACTCCTAGGCACAATGGTTAATCACCGAAAAAGATGGGCAAGGACTCATAGACGCCATGGATAAAGTGATACATGGCCAAGATCACGCTTTTACCAGTGAATGAATCTGTGACAGTCACAATTTACCTACAAAAGGTAGATTGCAGAATACCAATTCACTGAGCAGGATGTGGGGTTACATTCAAAGTTGTGAGTTTTTGGGGCTATTTGCAGAGAACAGGCATTTCTCAATGCAGGCAAAAGTGGGAGGTAGAGACAAGTTATAAGGATGTTGAGAGTAGGATGGGATCTGGGTCAATGAGGGGTAGGGTCAACTGAGGGGAAATTAGTGGGGCATGAAAAGACAGATTTTGAGTACTTTTCTGAATGCCTGTACTGATCGGATGGTTCCAAGGCTGAGTAGCAGAGGGTTCAGAATTGCAGGAGTGTAGCCTGAGAAGGCCTATTTTGTGTCTTTATTTGTGAGTCATCTGGTATTCTAGGAGCATTTCATTGGAGCTGCAGGTCTATCCCCTGAGATGTAGCTTTTTTCTCAGGTAGTCAGTTGTGATGGAATGAAGAGCTTTGAGGATGATTGATAAGCATATCCATTGCATATCAGCCTGAAGAGGGAGCAATTGAAGATGCAGGAGTGTGTTGATGCTGTGTTCAGCTTTCCAGTGGCCTAAGATCAGGCATGCTACTGATGGAAAGACAGCTTTCACTTGGTGAGGGTGCATTGAGAAAGGCCCATTTGGGCTGGTTGGCTGCCACTGACTGGCACGAGAAAGCACAAAAACGTCTACAGAGGAACCAAAGGTATTTGGTGGGAGGAATAGTTTAGTTCTTCTGATGAGGATCGGCTGATATAATATTGTTTGGCGTTTCCTCTCCATGTCTTCTTTGAAGGATCTGTTTTCAATACCACACATGTGTCAGAAATGAAGAGCACAGGGAAGACGCTGTCAAGATGCGCTTAGTGAAGAATAGCATTGGACAACTCAGGATTTGCCAAATGTCATTCGCATTTTGTGGGTAAATCAAACAGGGAATATCCAGGTCTAAATGGTTTTAGGCAGGATATGAGTAGATTGATGTTATTTGCATTTATACCTGAAGACATATGTCCTCATTCCGAGATTGGAGGTAGCCATGGCGCTATTTGCGCCACGGCTGCCTCCAATACCGGGTTCGGCACCGGTCTGGTTCAATGGGGACTTACCGGTGCATTCCGACCCTGGAGGGACCGGTAAGTCCCCATTGAACCAACCATTCCCCATTCCCATTTGAGCCCCCATAGGGCTCAATGGGGAGGGCGCTAATAACAGGCTCGCAAATAGCAGACACGTTATTAGCGCCCTGGTCCCTTAGCGGGACCCGTAAAGGACGTGTGGCTAGACCACACGTCCTTTACGGGTCCCGCTAAGGGACCTCGGAATTGGGCGGTAAGGGATTACTGGCACCGGTCTCCTTACCGGTGCCCGGTATCCCTTACTGCCCAACTTGTAAACACCCCCATAGTTTTGTTTCATTGGATATTTATGTAGAGTGAATTCATACACATACATTAGGACATGTGGGGTATAGGCTGAATGTTATTTGGGAAAAGATGGATGGATGTCTGTAGGAGGCTGCAGTTAACAGAAATGGCCCGGGGAGATGGTTGATATGATTTGTGTATATTGATGCCTATTATTGGGGAAGAAGGCAAACCAAATGAGTACTATGCCAATGATGACCATGTGGGAGGACAGCATAAAGCACAGGGGCCTGTGTTAAATAGCATTCCAAGCTTCTAAAGGATTTAGAGGGACCAGATGGCAGATCACCATTCTCAGTCATCATAAGTACATTGTCAGGACCCTGACTGGTGGCTGTCTCAGTGCTGCAGCAGAGAGGACGGCCAGATGTGTAGGATTGTAGAAGACTGTTGTGGTTGATCCAGTTGTGTAGCTGGTTTGTTCTGGCCTATTGCAGGATTCTTCCCAGGAAGAACAGGTGTGTAATGGGACAATATTTTTTCACGGTCCTCATGGTCTACGTAGTGTTGTCTGTGTAAGGGTTGAATTTGACCTGACGTCAGGAAGAAGGGGAAGGATCCAATGCAGAGTCAGACATTGATGATTGTGAGGAAGTGGAGGAGAGAAACAGGCATGAGATAGTTAAAGATTTAGTAAGCTAGGATGTTATCATTATCATACGAGGTTTGTTGCCAGGCCAGGTCTTTGTCAGCTTTCTCTAAGCTTGATAAACCTACTTCTGATGCCTAATGAAATGAAACATGTGCAAACAGCCAACTGCTGGGCTCACTCCTAGATAACATCAACATTGGGATACACCAGTATGCAAATTATACAGAGATGTACCTAAAGGTCAAAGGCCCACAAACTATCGCTTGCCTTTACTCATCCCTTGCAAGCATTCAATTGAGGATGACAAGTGCCTACTTAGAGGTTAATCCGAAGAAGACTGAATGAGTACTGCTGGGCCAAACCTCCAAACAGGAACTAACTGAAAGGTGACTCGACAAAATGCACTTGGACGGGCTCAACCCTCATCTTGCACACTTAGCAAAATCCCTAAGCTTCATAGTGTAATGCACTCTATCCGTCCAACAATACATTGTGAAAAAGGGCTGTAATTGCTTGGCATGAGATCTCTGTACTTCATAAAATCAAGTTCTTCGGCCCGCCCGAAGACTTCCAAATGGTGGTGCAGTCCCTAGTGATGGATAACCATGCTGCAGCTGGTCTCATCATCGGCTCTCGGACATTTGATGACATCACCCCCACGCTGCATGTATTGAATTTGCACCTCATCCCAGCTAGAATCTGGTTGAAAACAGTGCGTCTGAACTACAAGTTAACCACCACCCGTGCGCCTGCCTACCTGATGGCCAAACTAAAAACATGATGTCATATATTTATTTCACAGCAAGACCATCTGCAGACTGTAAAACTTGATTGGCTCACGAAGAAGAAATTAAGAATTAGTCCTCCTGCCCACTGGCAATCCGGATTGCTCCAAGTCTCCTTCCTTTTAGGAAAGAACTGAAGACCTAGATCTTTCAACAATAGTTTGGTGTAACCTAGATGTCAGCTATCTTGTGCACGACCCCATCTGTATATTGTACTCAGCCATACAGATAAGGGGTGTTTTGACAAATTGGCAAACACTTCCCAAAACAAAATTTAGCAAGTACAAATACTGCCAATAAAAAATAGGAAAAAGAATCTTGCGCCCCTGCTTTCATCCTAACATCTCCATCGATATGTTTGGACCAACAGTGCACGTAGCACCACAGGAAGAAACTACTATTTTAACTAGTTATGTTAAAACATATTTTTTATAAAATCCTCTCATTGGGAATTGGACTTACATTTTTACTCTCTAATAAATCATTTTACTCCCAAGTTTAAAAAATACGGAGTAAAATACTCTCACTTCCAAATCATATCTGGAGCACTGATTGCACTGTGCTAATTAATGCTATTCTTTGCTTGATGACTTGTTCAATTCTCCCTACAAGATTAGCTCTATGACCTTTACTGCTCTGTTGCTTCGAGCTAGGTTTGTGCTATGAAAATATTATAATAATAACAACACTAATAATTGTAACTTCGTAGCCCTGGAACGATATGGCAAGAAGACAGCCAACCATGGATCAATGACAGTCTCTGCTCGGGGCATCAAATCCGTCCAGGCACCAATGAAAAAGAGGCCCACAATGTAATATAATGGAAATTGCTTATTTATATAGCGCCTATACACATGAAAGTGTTTCAAAGTGCTCAAGGAGGGTGGAAACAGGGGGCTGAGGGGGTGACAACGGTCGCTCAGAGCCTTTGAAATTTTGTGACGATAATAGTCTGCACAGGCAGAGTAAGTGCGCATAATACATTTATAATTGAGACACAGCCAATCGGCCTGACAGCGATTCTGCAGTTTTACTAAGTGCAATTAAGGGGAGAAGACAGATGAGGACAGACAGACGATCTTCAGGCATGTTGCATTTGGATCGTCCAATCACATATTGCCAGTACTACTATCTAGAACATACTGTTAGCTACTATCCAGGGAGGTGTTTTTGATCAAATCTGTAGCAAATGATGCATTTGAAAACATATTTGCATAGTGACATTGGTCAAAACTAGTGTAGTAACTTGAAACTGGCCCACCCTGACCAAAAAGTGGTCCATTCTGTAAAAAAAATCACTGACCCATCTAGAATCATGGACTGGCCCTTCGGCATTGCCCGTAGGCCGGTCCTTAAGGCTCATCCCTGACCGTTCCCAACCGCACATTCGCAATAGGTACAGGGGCCAGCAAACGACTCCTCCTTTTGCACAGATACGCTTGTGGCCGCCACACCGCCAGGGTGCACTTTCTGATAGAGCGGCCATAGCCAGCAACACTCCTGCGACCCTGATCAGACAGCGAGAGAGCGAGGCTCCTGCTTCGCCGACCCACCCCCTCAAGAGGCCCCATTATATCGTGTAAAGACATGTTAATACATTCCAATGTAAAACAATGAATTCAATATGTGAACTTTCCAAATAACATGTCCATCCAGGGCGTCACGATGTTTTAGCTGTCTCTGACATCTCAAGTCGTTGGGCTATGGGAGTATGTGCACTCAAATGCATCCGAAAAGAGCAACTTGTGAACGTGATTGCCACGTAGCCTTTTATGGCGCTGCATTACATCATGTAAATGTTTGCCCTGCTTCGTTTCTCAGCGCCATAAATTCTTCCCTGCGATCTACAGACAACAGGGGAAGTAATGTAATTGTAGCTCACTTTCGAAATAGGAAACAGAAAACCAATTTGTCATGTGTCTGCAGGACAAGTCTGGCTCCCAGATGCTCCATTCCACCCCACATCTAGTTGAAGAACGTGGAGGCCGCTGGAGGTTCGCAGTCCCGCAGTAATGACAGAGAGGCAGAACTATGCCTTTGAAGCGTGAACCCTCTGGGCATCCATCTGAATGGAGAGTTTTATAAGCTTCTGTTTAGAGCGGATGCTTTCGATACTCACAGCCTGCAAAGATAGCTCATCGGGCTAACGCACCAGAGGTGAGAACTACGTGCCCTTTACGAACTTGTTTTAACCCACTGAAAAATCTCTTCATCACATGATGATGAACATCAGCTGCACCAGATGGACAAACAGAAGGGCTGGAAGCCATAAACAACATCGCCATCACTGGAATAGTTCACACCCAAATAGCAAACAAAGGTAGATTTGTAAGTTAAAAGCAAACCAATAAATATAGCTTCAAGATGGTTCCCCTTGATGATATGTATCCCTCACCCCAGGGGAAGGGCAGGATAGACAAGCTGCGGTTTTACTGAAGCAATGAACCCGAGGGTGTGGTTGGACTTGCATCTGTTTTTCCAGACACAGATCCCAGAAATAATAACATGTGTAAGGAGGATCTGCCCCCTGTACTGGAATAGGACTCCTTTCAGGGTCCCACACCAGTTTCAGGGTTATAGTGTCCAGCTCACTTCTGAGTTTAACTGAGTTATAACACCCAGCTCGGTGCCCTAGTAAAGGTCAGGCTCAGGTATTGTCACCCTGTAGCTGTGAGCCCACCCCTCAGGTAGAGTTTTATATTCTACACACTACTACCATTAACATTGTTTTCCACTTGCTTACTGTTTTTTGTCAGACTGTTAAAACACACCAGCCACAGGACTCCCTCCGAGGCTAATCTCTCATCTGGTTTCTCTTGGCAGCTGCCCCCCCAGCATCTGGAATGTAACCCTCAACAGGCTCTCTCCTTCCCTACCTCTGGTGTCTGCAAGTGACTGAGAAATAGACTGGCTGCCATGTTCCAAAAGTGCAGGACAACCTGTGAGGCCAAGCTCTCTTCTGATTTCTCTTGAAAGCTGGTCTCCCAGCTTCTGGGACTTAGCCCTCAAGAGGCTCTCTCCATCTCTGGCATCTGTAAGTGACTAAGATATAGACTGGCCATGCAAGTCAAGAAGTACAGAACATCCTGCGAGGCCAAGTTCTCATCTGGTTTCTCTTGGCAGCTGGTCTCCAAGCATCTGGGACATAGCCCTCAACAGGCTCTCTCCTTCTCTGTGTCTGGTGTCTGCAAGTGACTGAGAAACAGACTGGCTGCCACGGTTAAGAGGTGGAGAACTCCCTCTCAGGGCAAGTTCTCATCCGGTTTCTCTTGGCATCTTGTCTTCCATCATCTGGGATATAGCCCTCCATTTTAGTTTGAAGTTGTTGCTCTCTAACTCCGATAATTCTGATATTGTTCCTTCGAGAACGCCCTTCTAAATCTTCGTTTTTGGCACAGACTGCCTTCATTTGAGATTCTAGAGTGGAGACTCTGGAGGTCAGGGCTGCAGTGCCATCGTCGAGGTCTGACACGCGTTGTTCGACTTGAGTCGAGCCTGTCTGCATGTTTGTCGAGGCAGTGTTGGAGTTGGTCTACCTTCGTCGATAAGGTATCCAGTTTACTCCCCAGTCCTCCGATTCCAGTTTTTAGGTCCATTAGAATTTCCCTAATGTCGAAATTCTGGGCTTGTTCCTCTACTGGGGCTGTGTCTTGGGTTGGCGACACAGGTCTGCTGTTGGCATTAGAAGGTTTACTAGAGGAACTGGCTTCGAAGTTCAGTTTCTTTTGGGACTTGTCAGTTTTCCTCATGGTTACCTTGATTTGGTTTCTGCAAGTTTGTGGACGGTGATAGCGTGGGCCAATGGTGGCGTTGTCCCGGCGTGGTCAGTTGCTTGGGGTGCTTTTAACTGTTGTTTGAGGTAGTTTAAGCAAGAATGGTTGATGATTGTTGCGTGATATAAGTATTTTGGATCTGTATTGGGGTTAGAGTTGGGTCTGCTCTCTGGTTGGCGTGGACCCGGGATACTCTGCTTACACGGTTGCAGTGAGGGGTGTTTTGAGGAGAATTACGTGAAACTTGGGACCTTTGGATAGCTGTACTGATCAGTTGGCGTTGTGATGCTCTTGGTGCAGTCTGGATGGCGTGTTGCCAGCAGTTCTTGTAATTTCGTCCCAATCACATCGCGAATGGGCCCCGTGGTAGGTGTTGTTTGTTGCGTTGTTTGGCTGTGCTGCGCAGTGTCTTTTACTGGATCAGCGTGCGTGTGACCAGGGTGTTTAGGTGCTTGTGATTCTTGTGCTTGCTGTTTGGTGGTTGGGGTGTGCAGGTGGGGCTGGTGGCTTGAGGTGGATGCTCAATTGACCAACAGTTGTTGGAGTATCGTGGGGGACTCACGTGGCAGACGCTTTCCAGCTACGCCGCTGGCCGTGAGGTACGAGCGTGCTGACCCTGGATGTTTTGCTTGTAAATGTCAATCCTGGAGGGTCGGTGGAGGTCGTCAGCGGCGGCGCTTATCTCCGCGCCCGCCGCTGACGTTGTTTGTTGCGCAGGTAGGCTGGGATCCGCTCCTACCTGGGCACCGGGCTGGATTTGCTCGCTCTAGCCGGTGGCGCTTCCACTCCCCCTTCCGAGCCACCGCGGGGACAGAGACTCTGGTGTCTCTCTGGGTGCCCGGGGCGCACAAGTCCACCTGCCTTCTGGGAGCAGCTCGGGTCTTCCAGCAGGGCTGGCTTGGTGCTCACCGACCGCTCATTCAGGAAGACAGTTCGGCCTTTGCGTGGCCCCTCCCTCCATGCCGCCCAGCCGCGTCTGCTGCCTGGTGGCCTGTGATGTTTAGGCTGCAAGTCTGCTGATATCTGCCTGCTCGCTCGAAGTGAAAATTGTCTCGAAATGTGCAGCAGAATTTCACAATACTGCACGGCGTTGCCTGCCGACGAGTAGGTCACCACAGAGGCGTCGATGTCACAGGATTAATTTGGAGCTACACAGAGCTCTCTAGGAAGCCGCCATCTTGGTTGGCTTTCTAGCGCCCTCCCTCTGGGATATAGCCCTCAACAGGATCTCTGTTTCTCTCCCTCTGGTGTCTGCAAGTGAATGGGAAATAGACTGGCTGCCACAGTGAAGAAGTGCAGAACTCCCTCCGAGGCCAAGTTCTCCTCTGGTTTCTCCTAGCAGCTGGTTTTCCATCATCTGGGACGTAGCCCTCAACAGGCTCACCCCTTCTCCGTGTCTGGCATCTGCAAGTGACTGAGGTATAGACTGGCCACGCAAGTCAAGAAGTACAGGACATACTGCTAGGCCAAGTTCTCATCTGGTTTCTCTTGGCACTGGTCTTCCACTTCCAGCACCTGGGAAGTAGCCTTCAACAGGCTCATTCCTTCTCTTTGTCTCATGACTGCATGTGACTGGGATATAGAATGGCCACCACGGTCAAGAAGTAGCTTATTTGATTATGTATATGTCTATTATGTCAGGTGTTTTTGTCCTTGTAAAGAACAGTTAGCACTCTGTGGAGATTATTTGGACTCCAAAACTTGCTTCTTTATTGATATAGTTGTCTCATAACAACTTTTCATGCACTACATGGATACTAGTGCCACCATCTATACACTGAGGTCATAGTCAATGCTTCTCCTTCTTTTGAGGATTGCTGATTGGCTGACACATATTCATGACTATCTCTTTCATAGATTTGAATCAGGGTGATTAAAGCCTTTGCAGTGGGCACAGTGCTGGCACGCTGGATTACACAACAGTCATGCGCATCTCCACCCTTCAAGGTCAGGAAGGGGCCCAGTGCAGCGCATACTTCCTCTGTTTCCTGTTCTAAACTGCATCAAACATAATCTCCTTCCTTTCTCAAATCCCTGATGGCCACCTATGAAATATCGCCTAAGCTACAGAACATTCTGCTATGTGACAATTCACTTGACACCTCTGCTTTCGTGGTAAATCAGGCAGCCGATATGGGAGATTGTTCTAATTTACCAACAATAGCAAACAATATGCTTTTCAATTCATGAACACCATCCAGTCTAATTAAAACGCCCATGAAGGCCTGTTTATTAAATTCTCCCCCAGCAGTGAATAACACATTTAGTATGCATAATCCTATATTGAATATATACTTAGATGGTCTCCCTTTAATTAAAACATGGTGAACTGATATGTCTCTTTCAGCCACCTACGATATTACTTCTCAAAGACATCAGTGCTTTTACAAATACATAGAGGGTAGTTGTAATGATTTTTAAAGAGTACCCCTCTATTAAATAACTATTACTCAAGACTCAGGACCTCATTACACGATAGGCGGTGGACCAAGGTGCTATTAGCACCTTGGTCCATGCCGGTAAAATACCGGCACCCCCTTGGAGGAAAGGGGAATTACCGCCCTATTCCAAGGTTGGGGGGCGGTAATTCCCCCTTCCCCCATTGCCCTTCCCCCTTCCCATTTCTGCCTCATAGGGCATAATGGGAATGGGGAAGGTGCTAATTACGGTACCGCAAATTGCAGTACCGTAATTAGCTCCCTGGTCCCTTCGCGGGTTGGTTTTTAACGCCTGCTAAAAAACAGGCGTTAAAGTACCAACCCGCAAAGGGACCTCGTAATCAGGCGGTAAGGGTTAACGGTCACCGGTACCATTCCTGGTGACTGTTAACCCTTACCGTCTTCTGTGTAATGAGGCCCTCACACCTTCATGTTTAACCTTTTTTTGAAACTATGTGGCACAACTTGCCCTTGAGTATTTACATTTGATGACTGAGGGCGACCTTAATTGTTGATTCAACTTGCCAGACCATGACTTGACAAAGTCTATTCTCGAGGCGATGAAGAACCTGGTACCTAAGCAAGTGGTTTCTGAAGCAACTCATACAGCCGGTCATAGGAATTGCATACTTTTCTGATATGTACAAGGATAAGGCATCGAAAGAAAATCCTTGAGTTGATTGGAATTCTCCTGGAAGGGCAACTACAAAACAAGTCCAAAGTCCTGCGCTACTTTGCTGCGCTTCATGCCTATAAGTAAAATATTCAATTAGCAAAAAACAGACATTCTATGGAGCACAAACCTTTATGGGAGCATTTTAGGGGTCACATGGAACTTCAGACCCCTTTATCTATTGTTTGGCCAGTAGTTCATTCCCAACAATTTTGCAATAATCTGTCCGAATTCATCACTGTGAAATTATCACAATTCAAAGGAGGCTCAGCTTTACAGTGTGACTCTCATGGGGCCATGACATTGGACTTCTGGGATTCACATTTAGGAAATCATAACCACTCGACATCTGATAGGCTCCCGGGCTGAGGCATATCCCACCAAAACATTTTGCCATATCACCTTCACTAGATATGAGCGAGGCTGCCAACTCCTGGACCTCTATTTTGGTTACATGTCCAACCCCGGTGGGCAAGATTCAGAACCTGGAAATCCAGGTACCCCTTTTTGACTCAACTCTTTACATGAATTTCCAGGATTTCTTTTATGGCCCCTGCAGCAATTATTCATTTGTTCCTTTGTCCCATCCAGCCGCCCGGATTATTGCAATGTTAACTACATGGGATTATCAAAGGGAATGCTACATAGACTACAGCAGATCCAGAACACGGCTGTAAGAATTGTGACCAAACCTGGCCGGAGAGACCATGGGCCCAAATCTCTAAAACAAACATAAATGAAAGAAGCACAACGGATGTGCTTTTATCATTTGTGTTCATTTTAAAAAGGCACAGGGCACTGATATAAAGCACAAGCCAGTGTGAGAAACCTGAAGGTGTCGCCCTGACTAGCCCACAGAGATCTTTCATCCAGGTGGCCAGGACACATCCATCGCTATTGGATTCAGTTCCACGGGGGGGGGACCAGTGCGGGAGAATCACCTGAATGGGGGGTCCTTGGGGAGTGGAAGTGGGACACCGATGGGTGAGATGTGCTATCCCCTTTCTTATAACACCTTTTCCCCATCCCACCCCCACTTTTCTGACACAAACATTTTATTGCATCACGAAAGACAACAGACTAACACCAAAGCCGTTTACCTGACATATCCCAACACAAGGGTCAGGCAGAGTCAGGAAATTAATAATAGCCACACACACCTAAATGTCCTTTCTCTTCCTCACAGGGATAAAAGGTGGAGCACAAGAGCACACCACAAGCACAGTAAACCGCACAACGAGACCGCTATTCACGGACAGCAATTCAAGAGAAGACAAAAAGCACCGAGAACCGAAGGGATGACAAGGAGAGAAGTGCCGTTGCCCTTTTCAACCCAGACTCGCGAAGCCTCCCAGCAAGGTATCATAAGACCGCAAACAATAGCCGACGTGTGCTGTAGCAGATGTCAATGGTGCACGAAGCCCTCCTCCGCTGATAACCAGGGCACAGAGAGATGCCTGCTCTTGTGGTACAGTCCTTGACTCTAGAGACTAGAAAAGCCAAGCGGTTCATCAAAGCCAGTGATTAGGAGGGAGAACCAATAAGAAACCGAACTGTGTTGAGCGAAAGTTGCAAATGGCAAAATAAGGGAAATCAAAGAACTGTTAACACTGCAGGGAAAAATCCAGCTGCAGAGGGGTCCGGCGCCACATGGGTCACATGGGTGCTCACTTGAAAGACTCTGGCTGATCGCCCTTTTGTTGAAACTACTGATATCAGAAGCCCTTAGGAGATCCGCAACGAAAAGGTCAATGTGGTCATACACAGGTCAAAGAAAACCCCCTGTACAGTCGAAAGTCTTTCATCAATGAGTAATTGGAAAGCTAGGGGAAATAAATCCTGTATCGTGATAGAGTAGAAGTAACTGTGTGATTGGCAAACGTGAACCCGGCTAAGGGATGACTGCAGAACAGGGTGAAGCATGATGCCCCAATGAACATTGTGTTGACATGAGTGAACCCGACGGAGGGATGTCTACAGTGGATTGTTTAAAAAGGCATTGAGACTTGTGAATGCAACAGGTGAAAGATTTTGAGTAAAGGCCATAGTAAACCCAACGGAGGGAGGCTAACATTCGAGAAGGGTCTGATTGGGGGATCCAGGGGTGAAAAGTCAAAACCCAATGTACATGCAGAAAGAAACTTTTGTTTTGTTATTTTGAACACATCAGGTCCTCGGAGGCAAGAGACGTTTTGTAGAAAACAGACTTAGCCACTGAAAATCCTGATACCAGAGAACAGAACTGTAGCCTCGTGCTGGGAAAGCCTGAGAGTGTGCTGTGATCAGGAATCCCACCTTGTTCTGTGCTCAAAACGTCAGGAAGGGAGAGCTCCGGCTATGACATCCTGACTTATTATCTGTGAACACTTCTTTCTTTTCTCGTGAACACTATCCAACACTCTTTTTGTATTTAGAGGTAAGGATTGGCTATAGTTTTTTTTTTAGTATAGGCCCTTTTATTTGACAAGACACCACTAGGACTGCCTTATTATTATTTGATGGTCGTAGCTTTCTCCCATCAATAAAACACCCTTCAACTGTGATCACTTGTGTCTGTCTTTACTATTTCCATCATGAGTTCTTACACCAGGCAGAACGTATGCTTTATATTGAGTGTATTCAAGATTACAGGGAGCACTGACAGCACAGCCTCTTCTCCCCATCACAGCTCTTCAACTGAACAGCTCAGAACCTTGAGGCATTATCTTCTCTATACACTCAATCCCCCACATTTCATGTTCCATCTCCCTCTGTAAGACACATCATAACACATCTCCTCTTGTTCCATCAACACTCCTTTTCTTTATCATCACAATCCTATTCTTGTTCCATACTTGTCCTCCCCTTACTCTCACAGCACATTTCATCAATCTTTCCACCAAAACCGGTTCAGAATACAGTGAGTCACCTTTTCTCTTTACCACAGCTTTCTTTATCCTCACCCAATCTCCACACTGAACATTCAATTCCTTTTTACCTCTTCTCACATTCTCTCTTCCTACCCACTTTGCTTTCTTCTCCTCAATTCTTCCCCTCAACTGATCCACCACACAGTTCGATTCTCTTGCTCTTCCTAACCACAGTGTGACCCACAACTTTTGTATTTGTCTTCCGACCTCTCATTAGTTAAAACGGACTCATTGCATGCAGAGAAAAGAGCAAGGCATATAACCTTTCTTGTACAGCCACTCTCCTATCTTTGCCACACGCAACAGCCATTCTAATAGTATCCATTACGCATGTATTAGTTCTCTCCACCATCCAATTTCCTTCTGGCTGATACAATGCAGACCTGTTTTATTCCACATCTTTTTAAATAACCCTGGAAGTAACCTCCAACAAATTATGTACCATTGTTGATGAGGATGCTACTCTGCAATCCCCCCTTGAAAATACTTCTTAAAACAATTCAACAATCTTTTCACCATGAATCTCTCTCACTATCTTATATACAACTCACCTGGACAGCAAATCAATGAGAACAATGATATATTTTCCTCAGCCACTTCCCATCTCATCTGGACTTAATATGTCCATGGCTAAGTCCTCCCGCATCTTGCCAGGCACATCTGTCTCTATAAATGGTTGAGATTTTGTGACTTCTCCCTTCCCTGATTTCCTACATTCTACACAACCATTCAGTATCCTTTACTTGCTTGAGGCCAATTCATAATCATCAATGGAGCCCTTGGAGACATCCATATAGCGCGAAATCTGGATTTGGTGTTACCTGCGCCTGCGATTTCGACTCCCACCTTTTTTTGAATGGTCCTCCGAATCGGATTGTAGACTCCTCTGCGGTCCGCACCTACTTCAAGAGCTGCACTTCGCTTTGCTTTCAGATTTTCACTGCTACACGTTGCCAAGTACATATAGGAGTAGTGAACATGTGTCAGGCCATTTTCACCTCAGAGTAGCCATCTCTCTAAATCAAGTGGCAACAATTAGGTTGGATAACGCAGCTAGGTGGTGTTTCCAAGCTGGGGGTTGTGTACACTTCTTTTAGCTCATTGCCATTGATATAAAGCACAAGCCAGGGAGAACGTATGCTTCATATTGAGTGTATTCAAGATTACAGGGAACAACCACCAGCACAGTCTCTTCTCTCCATCACAGCTCTTCAACTGAAGCACTCAGAACCTTGAGACACAATCTTCTGTATACACTCCACCCCCCACATTCCATGTTCCATCTCCCTCTGTAAGACACATCATAACAGGCACCTTACTCTCAAAGGTTACCTGCACATTTCTGAGGGGCTGGAGAGAAGCACAAAGTGCCGCTGGCAGGTCCCCTTACATACATTAGTGTCAGAAATACACTCCTGACACTAATGTATGGCTGGCTCAAGTGCCCTTCCTGCAGTCCCCTTAAAAGCTCCTGTACGAGGGTCAGAAACACGTGTGGGACAGCAGCAGTTCATACCGCTGCTGTTGTACTTTAAAAAAGAAATGTGTGACACTTTCAGGATTGGCACTGCTGTGCAAAGTGTTTCCCCCTGCACCTGTTTTAAACAGGTGCAGGGCAATGTCTTTCATTTCTGAGCATTCTAGAGTACATCCAATTTGTGAATTTGGGATGCCAGTGCCAGTGCTTCCATGACAACTCTACCTACCGGGGCCATTGAGTCCGGCCGGGGGCAGACCTGCCGGGTGAGGCGGCCCCGGCAGGCAGACTGTAGTGCTGTGGTCTGGAAACAAGGGTGCCAGTAAGCTTAACAGCACCCTTGTTTCTGGACCGCCACACTCATAATGAGGCTCATTGTGCATTATCCAGTGCACACTCCATCATTAGTGACACAGGACTCACATTTATTCAGAACAAGATTAAACTCTAATTGCCTTGCAGATCACTCAGATATGGATCTCACGGTCAGTTAGCTTTTTCTAAGCATACACTTAAAAAATGGTTAAGCAGGTCCTTTTCAATACAAGCAGCACTATTGTGGAACTCACTTCCTACAACGATTAGATCTAGCACTGACTATCTCACGTGTTTAGACATGGTTTAACAACCCCAGGAGTAATTTCTAAACTTGAGGAGAGCATACGGAGCCTGAGCAGAGGGCCCAAGTGCTGAGCAGAGGGCCCAAGTCGAAAAATCGGGGGTGGTCTTTGTTCATTCTTGCTCCTTTCCATGGACACATTTGAAGGTCAGCATCAGAATCTTAAAAGCAATTTAGACCCTTACCTGCAGCCAGTGCAAAGAATGATGTAAATCAGATACATGGTCTCTGGGGTACGGCTCAAATAACTGAACTGCTGCATTTTGAGCACCTTGCAACCGTTTGACCTGTTAAGCTGGGAGCCTGGCATACAGGACACTGGGGTAATCCAATTTGGAATTAACCACGTCCAACCATGACCTGATGGGTGTTTTCCAACATGAATGAGAACATTCACTAGAATTTGTGAATCCTGTAAAACACACTTCGCAATACAGCATTAATCTGAGCCTTCAGGCCCAGTTTAGCTTCCCAGATGACTCCCAGATTTGTAACTTGAATGGCAGATGAAATGGCCAGGCCAAACAATCTAGGTGAAAGTGGACCTAGGAGAATAACTTATGTTTTTGATGGGTTGAGTTAGCTGATATATTCTCTGATTTTGTCATAAAGGAGTTGAACTGAGAGACGTTTTCCTCCAATCCTCTTCTCCGTATGTAAACCTGTATTTCTGTTGTAACAAAGCTCTGCAGACACTTCACACCTATTTCCTCGTACTGTCACCAGGCTGGATGGCTGACAATGCAAAACAGGGCCAGATTTAAATTTCTTCTCCTGGTTTACAAATGTATCCATGGTGAGGCACTACTGTATCTATCCTCCTCTATCCAACTCCTATAGCCTTCTCGTAATCTATGTTCTGCCTCCTCGACTACCCTTGTGGCTCCTCCTGACCTTGTGGCTTCCTGTACTTCCTCTCACGTCTGCTCCTTCGATCTTCTTGCTCCACTTGCATGGGATTCTCTTCCCTGAGACATTCGAGAAACAGTCCACATAGATTTGTTCAAACCCAAACTAAAAGCCTACCTCCTCGCTTCTGAGTTTCCTTCTTAACCTACCTCTCATCTGCCTGCTTGCTAACAATTCTGCCTTGACCCTGTTCCTCATTTCGTCTGCCTCCACTCTAGCACTTCACCCATAATCGTCATATCCTGAGAACAGTTGGCTGTGCCACCAACCTGCACTTAAAAATGTTCAATGTTAGTTGTCCTTAATCTATGTATGTTCACTCATGTATTGTCCCCATTGACTGTTCCATTTACTCCCCTCCAGAACCTGGTCAGAATGTCCCTTAAAATCCCCCCATTGTAAGAGGTTTGCTGCTTCTCGTCAAATCTGATTTCTTATCTATTATATGTTCTTTTGAGATCAAAAAAGCATGGTTCCTCCTGTATATAAATAAATAAATAGTACGGGAGAGTGAGTAAGCAGAGCTAATCCTACAGATTCAGACCTATCAATGAAAGGCCCCAATCAGTTCTGAGATATTGGTCCTAATATTAGATTTAAGATCATTAGTAAAGGACTAATTAACATCTTTGTATTTCTCTTGAGAGGGTTACAACATACTGTGGTTACATAGGGGAGCTGAAGAGGACTGATCAATTTGGAATAAGTCCCTGGGTGTATTCAAGGCTGCTAACATTAAAGAATTAAGTGGAGCTTCCTTGCCTCGAAAATCATCTTTTTTTATAAGGGATTAATGAGGACTGTAAGTCAAGAACATCGTCAGAATTGTAGGAATTTCATCAATGAGTTTCTAGCTGTCGGGATTCTGTTTTCTGAATAGTTAAATCTGGAGTAAGCCAGAGTACTCCTTTTGTCTAACTAGACCCAGTGAAGTGAGGCAATATCATCATAAATAGACAGGAATGATACATACAAGGAATTGAAAAAAATCAGAATGGGAGGCCTCATTGTCCATATTTAGCCTTCATTTAGCAAGATCTAACAATTCTCCAAACCTGTCTGATAAGAGCCTCCTTTTATGTTTGGACAGGGACCTGGTCTTCTTAGGCCGTAAAAATGTTTTCCTTGCTAGGGACAAATTCAAAAATCTAATAAAATGGTCAGACCATGTCGCAGGATGGCAGCAATGAACTGCACGTTAAGGGTTCTTGACAGGACTGAATCCCAAGGATTGTCTTTAGCATGAGATGAGGTAATGGTTTAAAGAGGAATATCATGGACAGGTAGGATATCTAATAAGCGAGATGTCCCAGACTCTTCTACTCAATCACTCCAAATATTGAAGTCACACACAAGTCACACATTAGGTATCTTATTTCCATGCTTTATTTCCATGTGTGCCACAGCACAGATTAAAAGAATCTAAAAATGCAGTAGATGGGCCTGGAGAGGGGGGAATAAAATAGGGCACGTTTTATAGGTAAAATATTAGAAATAGCAAGGTCTGAAATCAAAACCTCAACAATTCGTCCCTAGTCCCCTCATCGGTGGGAACTGATTTGAAGACATTGAGCCTCATTACGAGGTTGGCGGTAACCTGCCGGTGGGTTACCCTGTAACATTGTATCCGGTGCCTCACTTCCCGGTGCCACTGGGACATTACAAGTACCGACGGCCTGAGAAGTCATACGCCAGATTTTTAAGTCCGCATTTCCTTGGAGTCCCATAAGACCCCATGGGAGTGGGGAGACGGAAGCACTGGCACTTTTGCTAACGTTGCCGGTTTTTCCGTGGCAAATGTGTCTACCGGGGCCGCTGCGGCCGCCAGTGTCAGACCTGTCGGGCGCAGGGGCCCCGGCATGCAGACTCGTAGTGTGGGGGTCCAGAAACAAGGGTGCTGGTGAGCTTACCGGCACCCTGGTTTCTGGGCCACCACACTAGTAATGAGGCCCATTGTCTAAAATTCACAGCTAAAGATTCCCCTCTTCTCTTGTGTTGCCTGTGTAGAGATTAGCTATGCGTTAGATACAGCTGAACTAGCTTTCATGAATGCTGTACTTAATTTGTCAGCTGCTAGAAGTTTGATAAGGATTGGAGACATCCTTATTTGATTTTCCAACATGATGGTCCCCCGCTCATTCTTAAATATTCCCCAAACCCTTATTCAGACTGTGCAGTGTTTCTATGGTGTAGGCAAGAGGTTCACAGGAACGGGTAGCTGTAGAAGAACACAATTAAATATGGAACCTATAACAGCCCCGCACTAATGTCTGAGCTCTTAGTTCTAGTGAAACTCAAGGACCCTCAGACATCTAAAACCAAGGAGCAAATGTAACTGGCAGCAGGCAGGGCTTTATGCCTGCATTAAACTTGCCTCAAAAGACCCAAACTCACCGACACAAGCCTTTGAAGCCCTGTGCACAGAAGGATAATGGGAGGGGTCCAAACTCCACAAGGACTATTCAAAGATGTAGTTTAATAGGCCACATCACAATGGTCCCCCACACATTTTGCTAACAGCAACCCTTAAGATAAAAGGGCAGCACACAGAAAGTGTGGAGCGTGATATGTGTGCAAACAAAGCCAAAAGCAATTACAGAACAATTAGTATCAGGCAAATTCATTAAAAACAATTATAAGTTAAGTCTCAAAATCACCTGCTCATGAATGTGTAGCACCTGATACTATATGCATCCTCATGACAACTTTTTGATTTCCACAATTATAAAGCAAAGGAGTCTGCAAGCATTCGATCGGTTGCCCTAGGAGTCTCAAGATGACAGACAGATCATGCTACAATAGGAGGAAGAAAGCGCACTACGCGATGGCTGTTGCCATGGCTACAGCTATCCCGCTGCTCAGAAATGTTAAAGTGATATCCGTTTCATTAGGGTGCTATTCTAATGGCAACTGGACGGATCTATATTCAACTGAAGGTTCCTTAGTGCCCTCATGATCATCTCTTTGCTAGGTCTGTGCAAGGTGGTGACCTGTTCTTGATCCTCTGCCGTGTCCATCACTCTGACAAGGCCTGTGTGTATTACAGCCATTCGCCTTCTTGCATCCCTGTCAGCCTCTTCCTATTACTAGGCAGCATAACACTGCATGCAAATATGATTGCATTCCTGGCTGTGCAGAGGCGTGCTGCTCTTACCAGCATTTTTATACATCACTGAATGATCGTGTTCCTTTTTGGTTTTGGACGATCGGTGGCACAGCCTCCAATTTCCAACCATTTTCATGGACATTGTAAACAGCTAGGATGACTGATTGGACTACGTGCTGAACATTCTTTTCTAGTGTATGTCTACATGAAAAGCTGTACGCGGCAAAATGAAACACACAACACGGCATGCTGAAGAGTAGATGCTCCCTAAGGTAGTGGGATAACAGGGTGTGTTCTTACAGTATGAAGGGCCGTGCAGCCCCACAAATGAACCCTGACTTCTTAAAGTACAAAGGGCATTCAGCCCCAGAAATGAACACTGACTTCTGGTTATAATTATCCAGTGAATTACCAGTCAGAAACCAGACAGTCCAACAAAGAGCCCAGCAAGGACATGTGCATGGAAAATTGCCAATTATGCATATGCAGAGAGGCTACATTACTTGTGCGTTCATGACCTAGGTTAGTCTGGCCCCAGTCTACCAGTCAACCCTTACCCACCATGTTTAATTAACTACTTTGGCATAGACTTATATCATAGACGTATGCCCTATGTCACATACACCATGTTGTATGTTTTGGGAGCAGAATTGATTATATTTCCCATAGCTAGTATTTTACAAAGTAACTGGCCACATTAATACTACTGAATTTTATGGGTTAACTAATGTATTACTTCCTCTTAGTTTGTTGTAGGATTTTTCTTTACCCTGCAAGAAACCCAGGATCTGATCTTGTCTTCTGTATGATGATAATGGTCTAATGTCCATTTCTCTCCAAAGGGACTAGTATGTCATAAGCACACCAGTACCCAAAGGAAGAGGCCCACAGAGGCTGGACAGCAGACCACAATGGAAGATGCGCTGTGGGTGGATTATGAACAGCACTTCCTGTTCACTGGACCCTGCAGGAAGGTCTTGTAGGCTTCCTGCCTGAGGGGTGAACAGGAAGTAGTGTCTAATGTGGGTGCCTTTCTTTCTTTAATTATTTTATTTTTGTAACGCGCCTAAAATCCGCTGTTGCTCTAAGTGGTCTTGTTTCACGATGCCAATGTGTTATCTTCAGTTAGGTGTCCTCAGGTCATGACAGCGCGGGTGCAGATTCAACATGGCAGGCCGGATGTTACTGAATACCCGTCCACCATGTAACAAACTCTAGAACAATGACCATCAATTTAGAAAAATGTTAAAATACATGTTTTCCGTTAATGTTCAACTCAATGAACCATCCATGTCACTGTGGCCTCAAAATAAAAACTGATTTCATTTGCAGTGTAGCACCATATAAGCCCCAGGAAAAAGGAATAATAATTAGCACAATACTTAAATTTGAATATATTCAAGTTCCAACTTTCCTCTGAACTACATGTCAGCAGTGTATCATATATATTCAGGGATCACCAAAACACAGAGGGAGATGCACACTTAAACGAGAATCTTAATAATACCTGGAAGTTCTTCGTAAATTTCTTCGCCTGGTTCACAGATCTGTTGGTGCGCAGCACCCTTAGGGGGAGCGCCCCTGCCACTCAGTTCCACGTCATCATACTGCTCCCCTTCCTCAGTATCCTCAGGGATAATGGAACAGCGCAGATCTGTTCAAACACCAAAGATAACAGTTAACTCAGGAGTCAGAACAGCAGCTTATACTAACATGCACAACACACCCTAGTGGGATCGGTCAGAAACATTTTCATCACATGACTGAGACCGGCTAGAAGAGCCAAGACCTATAATGACAGCCTATCGAAAAATAGGGAAACGTAACATGATGTAGTTAGCGCTGCCCCAATACTCAAGAGCATTTAAAGATTATCCATATTGCTACTTTTTAAGGAAAATTATCTGCCAATTTATTCAAAGATTTTAACCTGCTAACTAGACCTTTTTTTAGAATGACAATCCCTTTGTTTTCTATATTGTATTTGTAAAAATCAATAAATGTCTGGGGTTTTCATCTCGAGCTTGGTTTTTGACAGGTTGAAGTATGTTCGTCCCAAGCAAATACAGCGGAGGAGTGGCTCAAGTCAAACGATTTTAGGTCTCCGGGTTTACGATCTGCGAGGTTTCCTCAAGAAGGGGAAAACGGGTCTTGCAAATCCAAGTGTTAGCTTTCCACATGCCAGAACTCTATGCAGACTAAAATACTCCGGAAGACGTAGGGGATCTTGCTTTCAAAGGACTTACAATCCCACTTTGAACAACAGAGGAGTACTGGATTGGCTCCCCCACTTTAAGATGTTCTATGCGATCTCCAGAAGCATCAAAGGTGAGCTGATGCCCCTGGCAACCATGGGGGGGACATGCGAATCTACAGATCAAGGTGCATCCTCTGTTCAGGAAGCAATAACGACTAGATGTGACTGGGAAGCAATGATGGCAGAAATGATGGGTGGCAAGGTCTGACAGCTCACAAGGACGATGACTTGCTGGGTCCCACAGTCAGACCCACTGGATGCAAAATGACTCACAAACTCTGGCTAATGACAGTAGCAGCAGTGTTTGGGTGGTTATAGGTACTGAGTGGGGTGATCTGGGGCAGTTTTCCAGAGTGCTTGGTGCAAGGCCCAGTTGTTGCCTCACATGTACGCAGGGTTTTACATTTTGCTGGGCACAGGGTGCATAAGGATTATTCAGCAACAAGATCAGGTACAATGGCATCGTATAAACGGCAGCTTTTGCAAATGTGAAATGAGTGTGCCTTCATGCATGTAAAATGGAGGGATAAACACAATTTAAAAGTTAGACAGTTGGCTAAAGTTCTGCCCAAATTATGTTACATTCTGCCAAATACTGTTATGCTAACCTTGCGGAAGGAGAATAGTTATACTTAACATTTATCAAAAGCTAATTCAGATAGAAAAATAATTTCAGATTTTGGCCTTATGCAAATGGAGCTTGATCTGTTGCTCACTACTTGATTGATTGTTAAGCACAAACATCTGCTAGACTGGGTGTTAGTCTCTGACAACGCAACACAGCCTCTCTGTGGTTCTCAGCGACCTCCAGAAAGCCAGGTGGTCCTCTGCGTTCCTTATTTCAATAGGCCGGATTGCCAAAGTCTGGTAGCTTGGTGAGTAAAACCTCTGCTGCAGCAGAGCGCTTCTATAATTTCTGGAGGAGGAGCAGACGTGGCATTTCTGATCATATATTACAATTGTGGGTGTAGGGTTGAAAACTGTTCCCCGAGAAGCTGCTAGCAGCAGTGCAGAAGGCAGAGTGACTTACCAGCAATACATTGCAGCTTGGGCCGCCAATGGAATACTGCCCGTGATGCTATTGCTGAGTCAATGCGACTAGAATTTTGGTGGCGGAATCCTGAGGCCACTTTGAATCAAACATTGGGGAAGATCCAAATAAAGTCCCCGAAAAATGTTGTTAGCATCACCTAGGTGCAATATTATGAGCGCAAGAGTGGCCTGGGCTTCATGTTGCAGAGATGGTAGTCGAAGATTTCTCTCCGGCAGTTTCAAGAACTTAAGACAAGAACTGGACTGTGTAGACTAAGGGCGAAGACAGAAATGTGGGGACACTGAAACTGCCAAGGCTGAGATAGACTGAGAAATGAGACTATGGCCCTCCTCATGAGTTTGCTGGTAAGCCGGCAAACTCGCCTTACCGTTTTCCGCCTCCCAATATCACAGTGATTCCGGAATATTACGGGATGCGGCAGAACGGTAAGTTCCCAATCCCATGGAGTCCAATATGACTCCATGGGAATGGAATCCCTGAAGCTCCGGCACTGTTACTAACGGTGCTGGTGCTTCAGTGAAAAGTCTGCTGGTAGGGGCCTGAACTACCGACTGGCCTGATCTGCCGGTAGTTCACTGCCCCTACCGGCAGACTCAGAGTTAGCCGTTAGGAGCCAATTGTACCGCCCATTTTACATGCATTTTCACCAGACCGGCTTACTTGTAACGAGGGCCTATAATCCAGGAAGGGATCCCTGAAATGTCAATTACTAAACCCTGAGACTTTTGTTGAATTCAGAGGCTTATTTGTTTGAACGGCAAGGCATGTCTGGGGAGGCGATCCCTCATATTGAGGGTTACAAAACTAAGAGACCCAGTGCTTTCTTGTAAAGAGAAGTCATCCCGAGTGTTGGTTATATTGTTTATGCCAAAGGGAGTCCAGCCCATTAGTTCCCAGGGTTACTTGTTTGAAAAGCACTCATAGGAAATCTGATTATGATAGGGAGGCGGGGTGCCTGATCTACCTTGGCCCAATACTGTGTCTTCCCTTAAAAAACCTCCACCCAATTTACCATCTTGTCGGCCTGTTGTTGATCCCACTCCGCTTCATACAGCTTGTGAGGGTCTAATATAAACAGCTTGAGTGCCTGCTTTATTTTGTATAATGGAATGTATGCATGACACAGCGTTTCAATATACGTTTCTCCCTAGCTAGGTTTGCGCTATGAACCACCACGTACACATTACGAATATGCTTCTATGATGTGCATGTAATGAACACATCTATGAAAAGACTGAAGCTGTGTTCCACTCCAGGAAGTATAATGATGTTCATAATGTATTCTGAGCATAATTGCTCTGCTGCCTTTGCCATTATTTTGCAGTACGAAAAGGCTCATAAGGCTCCCGGAAGGAAAAGTGAAGAACAGATCCGGACTCCAATCCTAATCATGACTGAGAAAATTGGCAGCTAATCAACTGTCTGGCAGGGGAATGTGAAAGGAGGCAACGTGGGCCTCTGGTCAGAACCAAGAGCCAACAGTGAATGTCTTCAAAACCTGGGGACAAACTGGCGGCCCATCAGTGATATATTTAAATCACTAGGACGGATCGCAATCCTTCAACCGCAACCCAACAGTGATCCTGAGCCGCTCAAGCATTGTTAGGTCCGTTGTAGTACCTGGCGTGCCATATGACATGATATGATTAGATAGGTCATTTACAACGGGCCTGTACTCAAGTGTTTCTAGAGCTGTAAACATCCCTTCATCTAAACATTCATCTACAGAGATAGAGCAGGGTGTAGCGAGAGGGAGAGACAAAGAGTAAGGTGAAGGCACTAAGAAAGAGAGAGAGGGAAGGAGAGAGGGATAGAGATTAGGGTATGGGGCGAAAGGCAAAGAGGGGAAGGGAAAGAGTGAGAGAGTGAGAGAGAAGAAAATGTGAGAAAGAGAGAGAAATGAAAATAGAGAGGTGGCTGCTTATCTCCTCAAAGCAAAATATCAATTAATTGCATGTAAAGCTATGAATACATTATTTGAAAATAAGGCCTTTCAAAAATAAGAAAAATACATTAAACCTATGAAAATATGGCCCATTAGGTCGAGCACTATGGATGTTGAAGCATGGTCGAGCAGTATGGATGTTGAAGCATGGTCGAGCAGTATGGATGTTGAAGCTAGGTCGAGCACTATGGATGTTGAAGCATGGTCGAGCACTATGGATGTTGAAGCATGGTCGAGCAGTATGGATGTTGAAGCTAGGTCGAACACTATGGATGTTGAAGCATGGTCGAGCACTATGGATGTTGGAGCGAGGTCGAGCACTATGGATGTTGAAGCATGGTTGAGCACTATGGGTGTTGAAGCATGGTCGAGCACTATGGGTGTTGAAGCATGGTCGAGCACTATGGATGTTGGAGCTAGGTCGAGCACTATGGATGTTGAAGCTAGGTCGAGCACTATGGATGTTGAAGCATGGTCGAGCACTATGGATGTTGGAGCGAGGTCGAGCACTATGGATGTTGAAGCATGGTTGAGCACTATGGGTGTTGAAGCATGGTCAAGCACTATGGGTGTTGAAGCATGGTCGAGCACTATGGGTGTTGAAGCATGGTCGAGCACTATGGATGTTGGAGCTAGGTCGAGCACTATGGGTGTTGAAGCATGGTCGAGCACTATGGATGTTGGAGCTAGGTCGAGCACTATGGGTGTTGAAGCATGGCCACTGCAGCATAAAAGCAAGTTTACGTCCTCAATAACTTTCAAGTAGTTAAGAAAATCTCCCCTTACCTTTCACCACAAAGTCTATTTCCTGCACCCATTCCTCTGCTTCTTTGGGAGTCGCAGCTGCAAACTATCAAAAAAACACAACAATTAAAATAGAAAAATCCCCCCTTGCTGGCAGAAAGGATGCAGCCTAGCGGCCACCTCTTCGGGATGCCATTAACGATTCTCTGCATGCCTTCCGCGCCTTCTCCTGCAAGGATGCGTCCTATAATGTACCGCTAATTTTGACAAATTTACGTAATTGAAGCCGAGGATGATGGATTTGAAACTCTGATCAGCAGCTGGCAGCTGTGCAGAAAAAAACCCTGCCCCTCTTCATCAATGTCAAAGCCAGGACTGATGAACAAAATTTGCCCTTGACAATTAGAAGACACCCATGAATTTCTTCAGACTGCCGGGTACAGGTTCTTCAAAATGTTCTTGTCAGATTCCAGTGAACAACCTGACAACTTAATTAACTGGCTTTCAACTGCAATCTCAGATGTTTAAAATGTATTAAACTTACATTTGGTATTGATGCCTCAATGATAGATCCGCACGTCGCGTTAGCGATTAGCGCTCTGCTAGCTTGGAATGTATCAGAAACCCAAGTAGCAAAATATCTAGATATGTTTTCTTCTAATTCAACACCTGATTGATAAATGCTTTCTATTTTCCTTTTCACATTTCAAAGAACATCCGTTTCATAGCATCTGTGTTCTAATTTATGCATTTTCCTTACTTTGGGGATTTCTGAAAAATATGTTTCCTTATTTTTAATTTAAATTATTTTAATGTATTTTCTCTATTGTCAAGTGTGATTACAAAAGTGCATCAGAGCTCTGCACAGTATTAACACGTACAATGAAAACATTAAAATCGAACAAGCAACCAAATCACATTAATAGCAACCCTAATGCAATCAAACCCAAAAACAACCCCGAAATGGTCTTGTCCAGAGACTTAGGAAAGCTCAATAAGTTCCGGCACTTCTGCAAATCAACTGAGGGGCTTTCCAACAAGAAACAGAAGCCCCAGGAAACGATCTGTGCAAGGAGGACTATGGTCGAACCCGGTGGATCTCTAACCGGGACATATCCTTTCGTATCTACACTAAAATAGCCCATTACCCAAGCAGCTGGAGTCCTGCTGTGCACCATCTCATGGGTCGACCACGCACCTTTAAATGTATTCCTGTCCCTAAGCCAGAAAGGCTGCCTGAGCATGAGCAACCCCTTTCTGCAACTTCAAAGCTGCTGTACAACAAGTGTAAGATGCCAAGATGGAAGCTCATGCCTAGGCGGACCAGATGCGCTTTCAGTTCACAAATGCGTACACTTTGGGATTAGTAAACTTCAACTGATCCACTGAGGAGGAAGCATATGACATCAACGAATTGTAAATAGGAAGAACAGTATAGGAAACATGCTGATCCAGTGGCATGCAGGAAGAACAGGATAGGAAACATGCTGATCCAGTGGCATGCAGGAAGAACAGTATAGGAAACATGCTGATCCAGTGGCATGCAGGAAGAACAGTATAGGAAACATGCTGATCCAGTGGCATGCAGGAAGAACAGTATAGGAAACATGCTGATCCAGTGGCATGCAGGAAGAACAAACAGTATAGGGAACATGATGATCCAGTGGCATGCAGGAAGAACAATATCGGGAACATGATAATCCAGTGGCATGCAGGAATAACAAACATTATAGGGAACATGCTGATCCAGTTACATGCAGGAAGAACAGGATAGGGAACATGCTGATCCAGTGGCATGCAGGAAGAACAGTATAGGAAACATGCTGATCCAGTGGCATGCAGGAAGTACCGTATAGGGAACATGATGATCCAGTGGCATGCAGGACGAACGGGATAGGAAACATGCTGATCCAGTGGCATGCAGGAAGAACAGTATAGGAAACATGCTGATCCAGTGGCATGCAGGAAGAACAGTATAGGAAACATGCTGATCCAGTGGCATGCAGGAAGAACAAACAGTATAGGGAACATGATGATCCAGTGGCATGCAGGAAGAACAATATCGGGAACATGATGATCCAGTGGCATGCAGGAATAACAAACATTATAGGGAACATGCTGATCCAGTGACATGCAGGAAGAACAGGATAGGGAACATGCTGATCCAGTGGCATGCAGGAAGAACAGTATAGGAAACATGCTGATCCAGTGGCATGCAGGAAGTACCGTATAGGGAACATGATGATCCAGTGGCATGCAGTACGAACGGGATAGGAAACATGCTGATCCAGTGGCATGCAGGAAGAACAAACAGTATAGGGAATATGATGATCCAGTGGCATGCAGGAAGAACAATATCGGGAACATGATGATCCAGTGGCATGCAGGAATAACAAACATTATAGGGAACATGCTGATCCAGTGACATGCAGGAAGAACAGGATAGGGAACATGCTGATCCAGTGGCATGCAGGAAGAACAGTATGGGAAACATGCTGATCCAGTGGCATGCAGGAAGTACCGTATAGGGAACATGATGATCCAGTGGCATGCAGGACGAACGGGATAGGAAACATGCTGATCCAGTGGCATGCAGGAAGAACAAACAGTATAGGGAACATGATGATCCAGTGGCATGCAGTAAGAACAGTATAGGAAACATGCTGATCCAGTGGCATGCAGGAATAACAAACATTATAGGGAACATGCTGATCCAGTGACATGCAGGAAGAACAGGATAGGGAACATGCTGATCCAGTGGCATGCAGGAAGAACAGTATAGGAAACATGCTGATCCAGTGGCATGCAGGAAGTACCGTATAGGGAACATGATGATCCAGTGGCATGCAGGACGAACGGGATAGGAAACATGCTGATCCAGTGGCATGCAGGAAGAACAAACAGTATAGGGAACATGATGATCCAGTGGCATGCAGGAAGAACAATATCGGGAACATGATGATCCAGTGGCATGCAGGAATAACAAACATTATAGGGAACATGCTGATCCAGTGACATGCAGGAAGAACAGGATAGGGAACATGCTGATCCAGTGGCATGCAGGAAGAACAGTATAGGAAACATGCTGATCCAGTGGCATGCAGGAAGTACCGTATGGGGAACATGATGATCCAGTGGCATGCAGGACGAACGGGATAGGAAACATGCTGATCCAGTGGCATGCAGGAAGAACAAACAGTATAGGGAACATGATGATCCAGTGGCATGCAGGAAGAACAGTATAGGAAACATGCTGATCCAGTGGCATGCAGGAAGAACAAACAGTATAGGGAACATGATGATCCAGTGGCATGCAGGAAGAACAAACAGTATAGGGAACATGATGATCCAGTGACATGCAGGAAGAACAGGATAGGGAACATGCTGATCCAGTGGCATGCAGGAAGAACAGGATAGGGAACATGCTGATCCAGTGGCATGCAGGAAGAACAGGATAGGAAACATGCTGATCCAGTGGCATAAAGGAAGTACTGTACAGGGAATATGCGGATCCAGGGGAATGAAGGAAGCACAGTATAGGAAACATGCTGATTCAGTGGCATGAATGAAGAGGGGCATAGGAAAGATGCTAATCCAGAGGTACAAAGGCGGCACATAGGGATCTGTTTAGGGAGTGGAATGAAGGAAGCACAAACAATATAGGGAACAAGCTGATCAAGAGGCATGAAGGCAGGACATTGTAGGGTACATGCTGAACCTGAGCGTGGGGCATTAAGGAAGAACAGTGTAGGAAACATGTTGATCCAGTGTCAGTAAGGAAGAACAACGGTATAGGGTACATTTTGATCCAGTGGAATGGAGGAAGATAAGTATAGGAAACATGCAAAGGAATGAAGGTGGGACATTATAGGGAAAGTGCTGAGTCAGTAGCATGAAGGAAGATCGAACAGCATGAGGCACGAAGGCGGGTCATTATAGGGTATATACTGAGCCTGTGGCATGAAGGAAGAGCAGTATAGGGAACATGCTGATCCAATGGCCTGAAGGAGCAACATTGTAGGAAACATTCTGATCCAGAGGCATAAACTAGGAGCAGTATGGGAAACATGCGGATGTAGGGGCATAAAAGAAGTGCAGTATAGGGAACTTGATGATTCAGTGGCATAAGGGAAGAACAGTATAGGAAACATGCTGATCCAGAGGCACGAAGGAAGCACAGTATAGTGAACATGATGAACCAGTGGCATGAATGTAGAAGAGTATAGGAAACATGCTGATCCAGTGGCATGCAGGAAGCACAGTATAGTGAACATGATGAACCAGTGGCATGAATGTAGAAGAGTATAGGAAACATGCTGATCCAGTGGCATAAAGGAAGAGCAGTATATGAAAGATGTTGATCAAGTGGCATGAACTCATCTGGTCACTCTACCAATGCTGATTAGCTGACAGAAGTATCTAATGGGCTGATGCCTTGTTTTCTCTGGAAGGCCAGCAGAGTGTTGTCTGTGTGGTGGGGCCTAGTCCATCTCTTTCTATGAGTCTCTTTTGTGGGAGAAAAATCATTATTTGCACAGAGGCAGAACGATGTTATACAAAGTTACACAATAATTATATCGGATTAAAAAATATATATATTAAATTTCAACCTGGTAGATGCGCTTATCAGGAGCTGAGATTTCAAAGCAGCAATCTTTCTTTCCATCCTTCCGAAGGGTGCTGTTCATTTTCACTGAATATCCATCCACAGAAAATTCACCTTTCTGCTGTTTATCTGTAAAGGACAAAGCAAAACGTAAAACAGGCGTTGACCACAGTGGCTGTCAGTGCTTACTGGACAGCTAATTTATAAGCTGCCACCTACTGCCCTAAGGACAAGAGGCAATTCGATAATATTTGGTTTTAATGTTGCAAAGATGTCACGCCATGCAGAGAGGATTTCTACAGTTGATTAATAACCAAAAAGTAAGGCCTTCCATCAAATGTATTAATTCCTCATTAGGTTCTGTTGTGCAGCTATGCATCCTGAACGGCAAATGGGTTCATAAAATAACTTGTTGGGATTGTGTATGACGGGTGCATGAGACAGCAATGCTATCAGGCCTCAGAGAGTACCTGGTGACATGTGACTGAAGCGCGAGCCGGTTCCAGTGTCGTCCAGACTGCACAAATGTGCCATTACAGCCGCGTTCTTTTTATTTATCACCATTTAATGTTGCACAACATGCCGTTTAAATCACTGAATCACTATACCGTGTCCTTAAAGTGATTTTTGGTACATATAAAAGCCAGTCTTTTGTCTTGCAACGTCTGGATCTATGTGTACATTTTGAGATTGTTTTATAATTATATACAGTGAAAATCAGATGCTGCTTGAATTGATGCTAAATTTCATTTCTTCAAATAGAAAAGATTGTGTAAAAAATGACAAAATACAATATGCAAAATCATGTTTTTATTAGTACATACCCTTCTCAAACAGGAGAGACTCCACTGCTTTGTGATTTCCTGCTACTGCCCCTTCCTTCTCTCCTTCTGCCATCTTCTCGGCTGTTTACCCTCTAATTCTCTTACGCTATCCCCTCTAAGACCCCTACTCACCATCCCCTGCCACTTCCAAATTCCCCATCACCCTTCACCTAAAATTCCCTTAAGAAGTCTTACTTACCTGCCACCCTTGATAAGCCTCCCACACTGCTCAATATATGCCAGTTTAAGATCTGATTGGTGGGTGGTGCTTCTGCAACTTCAGTGGCCAAAGCCTTGCTGCAGGTAAGAATTAGGCATCCGTGTAAGGATACAAACCTTTGGCTTGCAGCTTCCTACGTTTCCGGTACTCTTCTTATCTGACCTTTCAGTGCGTCGAGTCGGTTTCAAGTTGGCTCGATGGGATTCAACAGAGCCATGCCACGACAAGCAGCAATGTTGTTGTGGGAGCAGAAGGCATGGTGATCCTGTTAGTGGCTAGACCGTCCACCGCTACTGGCGATAGCGGGGATGATGTAGACTGAGATGAAAGTGCCATCCTGGACGGAGTAGTATCTGTGGCCCGAATAGGTCCAAATATTTGCCTACCTTGCCTGATTCTGCTTTTGCTGAAGATGCCCAGGCGAGAATGCCCTGAAAACCTAAATTAAGAGGGGGTGGGCTGAACTTTGGGGTACATTGAAAGGCACCAAACTGAAGGTCCCTTTAAACTGAGAAACATGATTTTTTAACACTAACACCAAAAACGGCTTGGCATGTGTGGCTGCAAGGGACAACTGAAGGTCCCTTTTGCATGAAAAGCAGGATTGTTCATCACTAACACCAAAAACAGCTTTGCATGTGTGATTGCAAATTAAAACTCAAGGGCCATTTGAAAAGGGCCTACCTGTCACTAACTAGGGAAAAGCAGCATTTTAATTCACACAGCAAGAAGAAAAATCAAAGGTCCCTTTCACATGGTAAACAGGACTTTTAAACAATGACACAAAAAGGGTTTGCACGTGTGTTTGCAGTTTAAATGTGAAAAAGTACCCCTACTGACATTCAAAAAGAAACGCCCCTTTTGATTTCCCTGGAAAAGCATCTGTAGGCTAGAGACAAACCCTTTTTGCTTGCTGTGGGACCCTTCACAAGGAAGTCCCCAACTGCAGGTCTAGATTTTACATTCCCCAGCAAATTATAAAGGCAATAAAGCATCCTGCTAAAGGTGTGGAAAGCTCAGTGTTCCCCAGACTTGCTGGCTCTGAAGGCAGTGACTGCAGGACAAGTTCCCATAGGCTGGAGCATGACCCAAAGGTGTGAAAATGGAGGCAACCAACTTCAAAGTGCAAGCTGCAAACGCAAAGAGAATAATACAAACTCTGGTCACAGGCTGAACCAGTGAGACCATATGGCATGAAGGCAGGAGAATGGCCATTTGTCCTACATTAAAATTCACAATTAATTTAAAATGACTATATTCATTTAGGCATGTATGTGTTATTTATTATGTAATTTCCAGGCGATTGTGGAGATATATAATTCATCCACCTGCCACTCCGGGAACTATAATGGACATCTAAAATGGGGTTCTGGCTGATCTGAAAAGATTCCAAAGATGATACTTGGTGAACAGATGGAGGGAAAAATGAGAAATATGGGTAGTAAATTACATATTCATAACTGTTTTGCTTTTTGTGAAAATGGTAGAAAATTGCCAAACAGTTGTGCAGCATGGTGCGGACCCGGATGTTGTTTGATTAAATGCCCCACGGTTAACTGAAAAGGAAAATATATATATTCTATGGCAGTTACTAGTAAAAAACAAAGTTTTTCATACATAAATAGTTTGTGCCAAAAATTTGAAAGGAGAACAAATGGCAATTGCAAATGGGAATTACCATATGTTGCTCCAGGCCACTAAACCAATCCTGAGAGGGAGGCTGTATTCGAGGAAGAGAGAAGGGTAACTGCCTAATCCTAGCGGCAGGAATTATTGCAGGGTACTTCCCCAAGATTGTAAAATTGGTGGTGTCATCGCTTCTATATAAGGGGGACTGCACTGGGAGGAGGGGACAGAGCTGGTGAAATTTGCCATCAGGAGGGCTGCTGAAACATACCACCTGACAGCTGTAAGGAAACACCAGAGGAAATTGCTGAGAGTGCATCTGGGTGGAGCTGTCTATTTCTAGAAAGGCCTCAAAGTTGACTCGGTCCTATGGTGGGAAGCGGGAGGCCATCTTTGAGAGTGGAGTAACCAGGCTCGTGCCCCATCTTTCCAGAGTGTCCTGAGATGCAGCTGGCTTTCCTGAACTTTAAACAGAGGCTTTTTATGTAAGTAGACCAGAGCCCTGGGAAACCTAAAGATGGGGGAATCTGCTTAACTTAGACCCTTTCCCTTTATAGTGAGCAGGGGAGGGGGTAAACTGTGTAGATCCTTAGCCTAGTTAACTAAAACTAGTAATTTAATTAATTCCCCATTAGACAGAGCACTATAGGGTGAATTCTGTTAAAATTAAAAATTAACAAAGCTCACGTTCCAGTGTGAGCTGAAAACTATAGCCTTTAATTTAATTGGGTAATAATTTCTGTCTGCTGACCCCAACTTCTTTAAGGAAGAGAGGTGTCTTTTTTCTTAAATCAGTCCAACCTTTTTATCCAGCTTCCCCAACACAGGCCTTTCAGTGGAGGTTGGTCTGAAATCCAAAATTCCCCAAATCATTCCAGTTTTTCTGTCTGACTTCCCCAAAACAGACAAGACAGCACTGGAAAGCCAGTGATGCCAGTAGCCTTACTAAAGGTAGCACTTAAACAGCTGATAGCACTTAAACAGCTGCACTACCCCGCGCATGTAACTAGGAAAAGCCTTGCAGCTACTATAGCGGAGGACTGGTTCATACCTAACCTGTTAGAACACGTCGCATTTTACATAGTAAATTGCATCGTATGTCAAATGTTTACTGCTGGGCACACACTGCGAACAATCAAGGGAGTAATCCCTAGACCAAATGGTCCTTTTCAGCATTTACATATTGACTAGGTTGATATGCTGCAGGAAGGTAGTGAATATAGGTATATGATAGTGGTAGTGTGCCCCTTTTCGAGATGGATTGAAGCTGGTCCATGCACACATCCTGATGCCACTTTTGCAGCAAAGGTTTTAGTATGAGAAGTATTTCCTAGATGGGGAATATATGAGGAGTTGAGACGCAACAATGGTCCACATTGTGTAAATGAACTATTCGAACAGATTAGCTTGTTATTGAATTTAAAACATACATTTTCTTCTGCTTATCACCTGCAAGTGAAGGGAATATGTGAGAGACTCAACGGTCTTCTCAAAGAGAGAATTGCAAAATAAAAATTGACACGGAAGAAAGGATGGCTTTATTGCCTACCCCTAGCATTATATGCATTAAGGAATCAGCCTCTGTCAGACCACCACCTCAAACCCCATGAGCTAGTAACAGGGAGGCAAATGAGGACGCCTCTGACTCTTCCATCGAGGAATAGAAGTGATGCCCAGAAGACAGCAGAAATGTTAGGAAATGAGATACGTGATTATTTGACATGTATGACCGCTAATATCTCTGTCATTTCAGATCAATACAGCAGCAAGCAGCGTCAGTCTCAGGATGCAAGCAACAACCATTCAGCAACCGGACTACAAGAACTATTACCTGAAACTAGATTATTTGTGGGAGACCCAATCCTAGTCCCAAATTACAGTAGGAAGTGACACAAGCCCAGTTTGTTGGTCCCTACATTATCGAAAATATTACCCCTTTTGCAGTAAAAGTCCAAGAAAGACGTGCCTGGATACACTTGGGCAATGTTAAACTGTATGCTGCTGAGACCGATCCACCCCCACCCATTGATTCGGAAGCAAGCCAACACAAAGTAGTTCAGCACGTGCAGACTTGATAGATAACGAGGAAGAAGGATGCAGAAAGTGCTGAGTAAATAAATGCAAATGTGCATTTGGACTGTGGCTTTCCGTGAACACTCTTTATAGATATTATAGCAGGCATGCAAACTTATTGCTTGAGCCACATAAATCTTTTTGAACTTGGACTTTAGAAAGTATTGAAGTCCTGAGAAATATGCCAGATCTTCAGTTCTTGTTTAACGACTGGAAGAGGGAACAGTTTCCAGATTTGTTCCTCATGGAAATTCTTTTTGGTCAAAATCAATGGTCCCGTCAAACATCAACGGCCATAGATTACTTATTATGATCTTTATTTACTTAATTCGAGTGCGCCCTTATCTTGTTTGTCAAAAAACCAACACGTATATGTTTCTGCAAGACCATATAAATAGTCCTGCAATTGAACGGTTACTTTTGGAGATAATCAAGCAAAATTGCAACTTCCTGAACACCTGATAAGGTTGCCTGAATACAGAGGTTTTTCCTTCCTTAAAAGTAGTTCACAGGCAACATGTGGAGTCCTAATAGTGATACAGTAGTAGACAGCAAACAAGCCCAGTGACGTATGAGGAATCACTGCTGGTGGGGATTAATAAACTGGTGCCTGATATATGTTTTCACAGGATCTATCATTATTTTTCTGTTTCTACTAATGTAAGCTGCTTATCTTGCCGGTCCAAAGCAAGCAGAAGTTCCTTTAATTCTTCCCACAGCAGTGACTCTTACAGACCTATCTGTTGTATGAAGGCCAAAGCCATATATGATTGTCCCTACACCAGTGACACATGTGAAGTCACCTATTTCTATGACAGATGGCCTTCCCTTTGGAGAGAGGTCTGTTTTTGATTTTCTCCATGATCATTATGTACAGACTCACTTATCATGAAAGAGACCTAAGGGAGGTATAAGAGAAGATGATTATGAATGAAATGATTGTCTAGACAGTACAGCACATTTGGGAAATAACATGTGGTATCAACACATGAAAGAAGTAGGCAAAAGTACCTCGGAGGAGAGTTGCTATGTTTGTGCTCCCCTACCTTATGCATTGGGGAATTCTAAGATATTCATAACTATAGAAATAGATGTCCAGACAGTTGATTGCCTTATTCACCTTGTACTCTGTCATACAAGAGGTCAATTCCAGGGTCGAACAGCATCCTTAGTATGGGTGGCAGAATGGTCAGCACCAGAAAAAGATGATTATGTGCAAGATTTGACAACAAGAACAAGAACACACACAGATATCATGTGATAAGATACAAAGAGCCTGGAATGAAAGGAGCAGGAATCAGATGGGAGGTAAATAAAAAGCGTAATTGCCAAGGAAAGACTGAAGAAGAAATCTAAAGATCCAAAGAGAGAGGACAGATGCAAATGTGGGTAACAGTACTTTCACCAGATGGATGCGAAGAAGGCATACTCGTATGCAGAGCAGTAGCAGTTACTGGACATCGCAAACCAGTTATAGATCATGTGGAGCCAGGATGCGAACCACTCTGGCCAAGTCTTGCCAAGCTGCTAACCTGGGTTGAAGATAAAGGAGGCCCAGTGTAGATACTGCCCTTAGGAAGTGCAGAACTGTGATTCACAAAGAATGGCACAAGAAAGGTTGGAGAGAATCAACAATGCAGACAAATCTTTGATGAACCAGGAATGAAGGATGGGACAGTAGTGATAATGGACAACTACTGCGCTTGTGGATCCAGAGCTTATATGAAGGTACCCAGAGATTGGGTAGGACTATGTTTTATAGTGATCATTCATGTTCCAGCATTAGTGATTCCGCGAAGCGACCTGAACATTGGAGAGTTTCCAAAGGCTGATGCTCATCTAAGGAAGAAGAGGTCACTTGGATTTCTGAATCGAACAAAGAGGGAGAACTATTTCTCAGCCAAGTCAATAGAAGCTTTCAATGCTATTCCATATGAGCATAGGTTGTTCAGCAAGACTGTGTCAGTATTCACAACTATCTTTATGTCAGGGATACAGACGATGGCAAATGCTAAATGATTCAAAGGACCCGATGGGAGCTTTTGCAGACGATCACCCCTACTGTAAACAGATTCAACGTGATCAAAGAAGAACTGGAAGCTATAAGACTGATGACACTCCAGAATAGGTATGTCTTGGACATGATCACAGCAATGGATGGAAGTGTTTGTGCCAAAATCAGAGCATCATGTTGCAACATCTCACAATGGGACCTTGACAGAGGCAATAATGATGCGGACAAACTAGCACACCAAGATTGAAGATGAAGTAGAAGACACTGCAGATGACAGCTCATTTGCATCAATCTTCTCATGGGTTCCACAATGGATTGTGAACATTTTCAAGTTTCTTGGAGCATTACTGGTGATGATAATGTTTGGATTCTGTGTGATCAGGATGATCACACAGTGCAAGAAGACAACGAAGAAAGCAGTAGCAATGAAGATTATGATCAATGCTGAATCTGGGCTAGAACCCAGAGAACTGACTTATGAAGAGATCAGAGTCTGTATAAAGGCTAGAATCCATGCACCTGAAGGAACAAAGTTCCTTTATCCAAGAGACCACAAGAAATATGTGGGAAGATGGATCTACTGCAGTCCGACTGGCTAATGCAATCTTATTACTTGGAGCGTTGATGACCATGGAAAATCAGCAGGATCTTTGAAGGGTGTGATAAAGCTATGGACCCCAAAGAAGAACTTCTTCAAGAGAGGATTTCTAGATGCAGAGACTGGTGAGAGAGTGGTCAATTAATCAATCAGAGGGGGGAATGTAGAGGAGGAGCCAAACGCCTCTACCAGAAGTCCCGCCCATAAATTGCCTATATGTTGGGAACCGGAAATATTGACAAGCAAGACACCTGTAATGATGCCAATACCATGAGCAGCCTTTGAAGCAAAGTATCCATTGAGAAAACCTTTCTCTATGTATCCACGAAGAGCTCACAGTCTCTTGGGGAAGATCTCTGAAGAGCGAGAGAAGATGAACGAAAGAGCTGACTGGTGAGGTCACATGACGTAAAGAGACACACTGAAAAAAGATAACAGAAGAGAAAGTAAAGAGAACATATAGAATTTGGTGACGAAGTAAGAATCAAGTAAACCTTCACATGCAAAATGAAGATTATTCGTGTGAAGAGCACAGAAGAAAATGGAATCCATTTTCTAATTGAACAGATGCAGGAAACCCAAGTAGACTAAGTAATCATAAAGGCTGGCTATATATAGTGAATAGATTGCGGCGATGCACCAAGTTATATAAATGCATAAGAAATCTGGATGTTCCACATCGTGTTTTAGCAAACTGAGACCCCATGAGCAGGAAAGCTGAAAGTGTGGCGTATTTAATAAAAGTAGCTGATGAGCAAGAAAGAATCCAAGAGGGCTTGGTTGGCCTAGTGTCAAAAGGCCAGTACAGCTGAAAACTGGTTGTCTAGCCTCAAGAGATACAATGAATTCAAGAGACGGGCCGAGCTCCTGTCAAGGTACAGCAAAAATACAATGAGTGCCAAGTTGTATCCATTTTAAAGCCATTAGATACAGAGAAGAAGCACAAAACGTGGTCTCCAGTCACGTGACCTAGATGGAAATAGACTTGGCCAGATGACGCTGAGGCGAGAAGATGAGAGCATGCTCACACTCCCTTTTTATTCCCAAGAGTTGTGAGACTTGCAAGACCACTTTCAAAGGCTAATTGAAGGACAGAAAGTAAGAGTGATGATAGATGTTGGGCTAATTGGGTGGGGAGGCATGGTCAAGCCAACCCATCAGGACCTGGGGTACCAGCTTGCGTGCTGCTAGCATGTGGAATATTCCAGAAGGGTCCAAGTGTGTCAACCAATCATAGAGGGCCACATATCAAAGAGCCCCTTAGTTTTATTTTATGAACCAATAAATTGTTGTGTATTTTATGACGATAAAGATCACTTGCACTAGAGGAGGGCTTAGATGCCCGCCTGACAATAGAGACCCAATCACAACCACACACCCCACAGAAAGTATATGTAGATGTTAACCGTTATCCAACCACAATCCAGTTTACGTTTTACAGTTTGCCACCTAGTATGACGTCAGTGATGACGAAGTTTTGCTATAAAAGCTTATTTTCTATGTAAATCATTGAGACCTTTCTATGAGATGTCTGTTGATGTCCATTGTACTGCCTGTTTTAGATAATTGTTAATAAAACAGCATACCTTTTGCCAACTTCCTGTTTCTATCTTTTTACTGATGTTTGAGTAACTTTTGCATCCCCATCCATCCCATAGGAGCGCCACCTCGTCTTAGAGGGCCCATACAGATTCAATTTGCTACAAATATGCGATTGTGACTGAGTGTAGGGACTAACGTGACTAACGAAAATGGGTTTGGGGGGTTAGAGAGTTTCTTCCCCCTCCCCTGAGATATGTTTTAAAAAATGGGTTAAAATGGTGCATTACACAGCACACTTTCTGTGAAAATTTGGATAAAAGGCCGGTTTTGTAGAGTGTAGCGTAAATCATGAAAAAAGTCACCAAAAGTGCACAGGGCATTTCCCAATGCATTATCATGCTGGACACTGCAATATATGCCGGTGTAAAAAACATCTTCATGCTGGCTGTGCCCATACATTTCCATGCTGGCTTCACCAACATATGCTAGTAGTCCCATATAAGAACATACTCATGTTCTCTTTAAGATTTTTTTATAGTATCATTATTGGCACTGGGCACAAAACTGGCTCTGCCAATATATGCCAGCACTCCTATGTAAGAACATACTCCCGTTGATTTGGCCATTCAAAGTGACATGTCACAATATGAAAACCTGTTCAAACTGGTTCCAATGTAAGCCACTATAGACCTGTAAGAACATTTATCCTGCTTGATTCATCATAGATCCTCCGTTAATACAAATTCATGCTACAGTAAAATAACATACAGGCCGCTAAACCAAAACATCAGTCTCGCGAGGTAACACTACTTATCATGCTTGCTTTTTTAAAGATGCTGAGTAATACATGTCATGCCAGAGTAAGCAAAGTCTAGACTGACTGCACCAAAATGCCAGTCTAGCCAGGTAATGACACATGTGAACTTGGCTTTGCCCGAAAATACCAGCAAAACCTGCAAAGTCAAAAAAAGGATGTGTCAGAAATGCTCCAGTGATCTTCAGTTTCCAGGGCATTACACACACATGCACCCATACATCCCCTCTCACATTCATTCACACTGCATTCACCACACAGGCACACAAAACCATAACATTCAAACACACATACCACATTCATACTCATCCACCCACCAATCACTCACACCTTATCTTACATCCACTCATTGAATTCTCTACACAGGCACACACCCACCCGCTCAGAACATTCAAAAACACACATCACATCTCATTCACCCACCATTCACATACATACATCTGACACACACTTCACACATGTAAAATACACATCATGGGCCTCATTACGAGGTTGGAGGTAGCTTTGTCGGTAAAACCAGCAAGGCTACCTCCAAACTCGCATCCGGGTCTGTCACCCGCGAGTGGGCAATTACCGGGCTATTCCAGCCCAGCCAGGCCCGGTAATTGCCCTTTCGCAGGTGCCGGGTCCGGTACATCCCCGTTCCCATTTGCGCCCCATAGGGCTCAATGGGAATGGGGAGGGTGGTAGCACCTGTACCGTTAACAACGGTACCAGTGCCAGCATGATGTTCTGCTCACGGGTGCCGGTACGGCCACCAGGTCAGACCTGGTGACTGCAAGGGCACCCACGAGCAGAACTCGTAGTATGGCGGTACGGTAGCAACAGTGCCGGTAATGAGGCCCCATATTTACTTGCAGCTTCAGTCCGTCCTTCCAGGCCACCCTTGGCTCCTCTTGTGCTGCTCACAAACAGGAACCAGGAAGCTGCGAGAGCTTCCTGGTTCCTGTATGTGAGCTCTAGGAAGTCAGCGAGAAGGGGTTCGAGCTGAACCTGGCATGTGACATGTGCTACATGTCACGTCTGCTCCAACGTCAACTCATACTGAGCACCCCCCTCTCGCCCCAGGCCTGGTGTGGCAGGGGTCCCCAGACCACATAGGCTGCGTGGACCCCACTACACCAGGAGCTTCCATGTTTTTCTTCTTTTTTTTAAACTTTTTTTTTTGTTTTAAATAATTGGGGTCGCAAGGGAGTCCCCCAGGGGTTGCAAACTGTGACCCAGGGGTCACAATTGTAGCCCTCAGCAACCATCAAATGACGTCCCTGCTGACCACACCTATACTACAGCTCTGCTGCCAAATGAGAAAAAGGAGTTCAGGGAGTAATGAAGACATCTAACAAGACTGCTTTCTTGAATTCGCAGTATTTCTGGTCCCTTTCAAGGTACTGATCTCTGCTCGTTGATAAGCTCTGCCAAGGAGCATAAGAATGAACACTGGCACAACACATTAGGGCTAATGGGTGCCTTGCAAACAAGACATTTGCTGTTTTACCAGTAGGTCTCCACAAATGTAAAGGCTGCCCACAGCAGTCTTCAATGTGTCCTACAGACTGGGTGCATGGTCTCATGTCAATGGGTTCCAGAGTTCTTAAAAGAAACAAACAAGCTTCACATGTACCTTTGCTACCATCATAGATCACGCCAAGCCTCATATGCCACAATAATGCTATTCAATGAAGCACAGAGTGCTCAGTTGTGTGGTAGGTGACCAGCGCCCAAGTTAGTGGTTGGAAGCCGAAGGCAGTGGACTCAAATGTGGGTGAAGGTCGCCTAGCATACAAGAGAGTCTGATGGTAATGGCCCTAATGTTATTGGAGCTTGTTGAGGGGGGTGGGTAGAAAGAGCCGCCTCACCTGGAGCTTCCTGTAACCCGGTCTACCCATGTCTCCTTGACAAGTGCTCAGTGTACACATATCACTAAAAGAAGCTTGAAATGCAGCCTTTGGAGGTGGTGAACGCCTCCATTCCAGTCATGCTTACTAGAAGAGACAGAAACTGAGAGAAGAACAAAGGCGACTCTAAGAATGTGGACTTTTACTATGGGCAGAGCCTGGATTCTGCACAGTCTGACGGTCTAAAGAGAAGAAAACATGCTCTAATGGCATTAATGCCTCACACATGCATGGTACTCATCAAATCCGCTTTGAAATTATTGATTTTACAAGCAGTGCTACAGATACTTTTGGGGGGGCGGAGGGGGGTGAAAATATGAACTTCAAGGCCTAAACGTGTTTAAATCATGAATTGTTTTTGGAAATCATAATACTTGCACGTTTAAACGTTTGGGTGTAAATAACGTCCCAGACTAAAAATGGAAGTGAATTGTCAGCTGGTAGGATTCTCCCGCCTTCTGTTTTTTTAGTCTGACAACAAAACCTAAGGCAATCTAACACCTGCATTTATTAAATTCCCAATCCGTCTACTGAGAGTGGATGGAGGCATTTTGAAGACATTCAGGACAAATAAAAATACTATGGACATCTTTTAGAATCGCTCTGAGATGCCACACCTGGAAGCCATACTTTAAACACTGGGCAATCACAATCGTTCTTTTACTTACTTTTTCCTATTTTTCGTTAAATGTTTTGGGTGTTTTCTGGACTGCAAAACTCCCCAAAAGTATTTAACTAGAACACTGGTTACAATCATTTTCTAAAACCGACTTTCTAAAAAGTTTTCCAACCCCTGAGATTGTTTTTAAAATATCATCATGTTGTCTGCACAGTGTTACAAGCAAGCGGGGCATTCAAAGGCAGCCATGGCGCAGCTTTTGCTTTCATAATTATTCCTTGTAGAAGAACTCCCAAACCTCTTCATGAATTGATTTTTGCACCCTTTAATTTCTTATTAATGTCACTTGTTATTAAAATAGAGGTATTAGTGTTTTAGAAGGGTCTTCGAACTTATTGTCCCCCGAGAAAATGTTAGTGGAGTAGAGGGTGGAGTCCAAGGAGCCTTATGTTTTAAGGCAGCAGAGAGGAGATGGAGGGACAGAGGGCCATAGCAGGCTTTTTAATCACCATATTGATACTGTGCGTCTAATCGCCTACATTCCTCCTAATTCCACATGAATCCGCACAGGTGTGCCTTCATGGCACAGGGTTTGGATAGGCTGCCAAAGCACATAGACGGAAGCTAGGGAATTTCACTGCGAGAAGGGGCGGGAGGGTACAAAAAAAGGATGCACATGCGCAGGAACACAGATCCATTTCGAGGGCTTGCTTAAAGGTGGGCTACCAGGCCAGAATATTTATTTATTTATTTGTACATTTGTATAGCGCGCCAAACCCGGAGGTATCTGGGCGCAAGCTTGGGGGATGAAGGCAATACTTATAAACATACATTAGATTACTGGAATTATACCTTTGCATAAAGAGGTGATACATACATAATAGTAGCTGTTTGGATAAAGTTGTTCATGCAGGGGGGGAATGGTTAGGATAGTAAGGGACGGGAAGGCCTGCAGCCATCACCATTGAATGAGATGTGTCCTCCTGTGATGGAGTGGGGAAGTGCTGGCTGTGGGGAGCTTCTGATGTCCTGAGGGAAGTGTACGCTTGGGGAGTACCGCCTTTCTATGCAAGTCCCCTTGCTTGTGCAATATAGCAAGAAGAACTCAGATAGATCTACAGTGCAAACAAGTTACAAGAGAGCAGGTTCATCTTCGTGTTGAAGGGAGCCCCCTTAATAATCAAGCAGCATAACTGTGCCCAAAGTGTCTCACTCCTGACGCGTGCATCCCACATTCTGACCCCACGAATGACATGAGAAGAGTTTATACATGTTTTATAAACAGTACCCTTTCTTTGGTGGGCTAATGCAGTTACATTTTTAAATTCCAGTCTGTTTTGTTTTGTGTGCATTCACTCATGCCTTTTTGGAGAAGATAAACAGGGTAATTCATAGAATTCAGCGCAGAAGCAGTGCACGCGAGCAGCGCAGAGAAGGAGCATGCACCAGCCGTGTGCGCTAAACAGCAGTCTGGTGCACCGCGTATTCATGGATTTCCCAAGCCATTTGGAGCCGTGGCGCAGCGAACATCCCGCAGTGCCAGTTACGCCCCCAAGAACGCCCCTTGCGCAAGGAAAAGCCATCGAAATCCCCAATACAGCCGCTACACTGTAATCGCGTGACAAATTACACAAACCCTGCTGACAGCAGCCAAAACGCATGAAAATGTACTCGCGCACCCCCTTCCATACGCGTACCCCGCTCGTGGCTGCCAAAACGCATGAAAAACACATGCCCAAGCCAATTGCGTGTGAAAAACTAGGCGCACCCCTCAAAATACGTGTAGCCCGCTAGCGTCAGGTAAATAGCGTGGACTTTGTCCCCCCTGTGGTGTGTGCTGCCTGCGGGGCATGGGGAGGGTGGATGGGCTGCCTGTGCGTATTTCGGGGGTGCACGTGGATTTTCAGACGCGATTGGCCTGGGTACGTGTATTTCAGGGGTGCGCAGGGATTTTCACATGCACGTGGGCTACAGGGGTCGCGTATCTCTTTTTCTTGATTTTTTGGGTGGCTGAGTATTGCATGACACCTCATTTCTCCTAGGGGGCCACAGAATGGGACATTCATCATAGATGTATTTACGTGTTCGCTGTTTGCACGCACTTTTATGCTGCGCGGGTCCGCTTACGCCTGCTTCCTGTTGGCGTACTTGTTTATGGATTAGCGCATCTTTTTTGGCGCACTGGTTTCCCCTGTTCAATTCCATGAATACATGTTGTTAGCGTGCATGTGGGCGTTGAGAGCATTTACCTCTGGTACTTCCCCCCGTAACGCCCACATTTTCATGCGTTGTTCCTCATTCCGCGTGTTACGCCCCGTGTTCCGCCCACTTTTCTTGTGTGCACTACACGTTGTGCGCTTTCGCTGTGCGCGTCACGCACAGCGTTTAGTGACGCGTGCACCCATGTGCGCCACCCACAGATTTGGCACACATCCCAGGATTCCATGAATCGACAAACAGCTGCGTGCGCGGCTTTAGCACGCGTGTGCTGCAATTTTCACGCTTGCGCTCCCCTTTTCGGCGCACATTTATTCCATGAATTACCCTGAAAATCTATTGGGATCAGATTCCCAAAAGCTTTTTAGGAGCAAATGTCCTTGCGACAGAAAAGGAGCAGCCCATCCACAAAGGGCATTCGAAGGGGTGCCAGTGTTTAATTTGTCAGAAAATAAGTGTGCCAGGGGCCATATATTTTCTAGCAAGCTCGTGACACTGTGGCCGGGCAGTTCCCCACCATTGCTGCCATCACCCACAGCTGCTCCCTACAGTCTCAACACATTTGGGATTAAACTACAGCTTGCACCTGCTCATTGGGGTTGATGGATGCTCTGGTTATCATTACTTCATAATCAATCTGAGTCTGATACAATAAGTAGCGGGGCTCAGAAATAAGTGCTGGGACTTTGCCCTGGCAAACACACCCACAAATTAAGCACTGATGGGCGCATCCTCGATGCACCCATTTAGATCCCCTTTGTCACCTCTTTGCGCATTTGTGCAAATCAGAGGGTGTTTGTCTCCATTTAAAAGTGCATCCTGCATCCCCAAACCTTTTTCTTGAAGTATGACAGCCACGTTTTGAAATGTGGCTGTCATACTTTCATTTGCACCCCCAAACAGGGTTGCAAATGTTATTTGGCCTCTCGCTTTTCAAAGAGGCCTTCCCACGTGGTTGCTGGGAACCAGTCATACATTAGTGACGGTAGTGCAGGGCTAACCAGCGCATCCATGCGGCACTGTCCAGCCCCTCCCCCCGTGAAATGTGCAAGTCACCTTTGAGAATAAGGTGACCTGCACATTTCTACAATGAGCACAAATGAAAAAAGCGCTTCCTCTGCATGTTTTTTCAATTTGAGCTCCTTTTTGAGAATCTGCTGCTGTTTTGAGAACGGTCCAAATAATGGTGCCCTCCTTTTATTTGTCGTGTTGCTATTGACATGTGAGATGACCTCCTATGCTGTGGGGATTCCTTTCAGCTTCCCTATATTCTTGTTCCACACGGATGGGGGGATATATTGAGCAGGTCATCTAACTAGGAATACCGCAAAGAGTGGGCTATCTCATCACAGGCCATGAGGGTAGCCCACGGGCAGCGCACTTGTCTTGAAAGCAAGCGCACAGGTCTGAAACCCAGTCCCGCACTTAGAGGCTGGACTCTGGCATGAGGTGCGAAATAAGAGCTCAATTCAACTGTTTCTTTTGGTGGGTACCATCATGGTCTAGTTAGGAAGGTGGTGTGAACCTGTCCATCCAGGACGCTCAGTTGGCATGTGAGCAGACCAGAATGAGACATTGACAGACACGCACAGTGGGAGACAGACAGGCTACGTAGGGAGTATGCACAGTATTTTAAATGGGGTAACCGTGAAACTGCGCATCCCCCCAGAACTCATAACCTGCTTAGTTCTGTGCTAGATCAACAGGCAGCTTCAGAGCCCAAAGCTTCCAACTCGGCACACACTCACGTATACCCATAGATATAACCGCTCCATGCACAACCAGCGTCGGCGTAAGCTGCTCCACAGTGTCTCAGTTGTGACCTAAAATACCTTTCACATCCACTGAAGACCCTGCAAGCACTTACGTATTTTGTGATGGCTCGGTGACGAGAGCAAAGGCCAAGCTGAAACAATCATTGGAAAAACTGCAAAGTTTGCTGGTTATTCTCTGTGTTGCCATCCCACACTGGCCATCACAGCAGAAAACTCATTATGGATTTCTGACAGCACCTGCAGAGGGCCCAATAACAGTAACAATCGCAAGTATTAAATATCATAACTCACTGGGCAGGTGATTAGTGGTATGGGGTCACGTGATCCTTGGGGAGGAGGGATCTGAGGTACACGGTTTTCCAGGTGAACTAGTTACAGTTTAGTACCTTTCATAGGCATTATGTCCAGGGCACATGTTGAGGTGAAGGTTACTCGTGGGTAACACCTGCTGCACTGTGGTCCCTGATTAGTGTATGAGATAAAGGCATTCATTTAAATGTGTGAGATTAGCAAAACAGTATGGCTCTTAGAATGTAATATACACACCCACGGCACTATGGAGCCGATTCACAAAGAAGTTACATGGGGTAACCCCAAATTACTCATGAAGAAAGACCATTCGATTTCCAGGTGCCAACTGGCTACAGTGTAAAGCAAGACACGGTTCATAACAATAATTATTTATTTGTGCCGCCTAGTTGAAATGTTGTCATTGTGCCTCTTATTTTGTGTTTTGAAAATTCATCTTGTTTACTCATTTTCAATATGTAAACCTTCAGTTGTTTTAACCCAGCAAGCCGTGATCTATGGTAAAGCAGTCTAAACACTTTTAGTTATGGAGTGTTCCTGGCTGTTTACATAACCAAGCAGCCTGGTGGCAACCCAAAATAGGAAGGCTCCATTCTTTTATTTGCATTAGCCGCTTTTCTTTTCTGTTTTTGCCCCAGTGTTGATTTGAATTCAGCCTCCATTGGCTGTGCTTCTGGGATACAAATTTCTGTACTGATCAAGGGACTTAATTCTGTGTGATCGGGGGGATAATGGACTAAAAACTACATTTGGGCGTTTTATTTTGTCTGAGAGGAGCTACCATAGCAACCACATTTCTCCGCCCATTTTCAGTTCTGTTGCCCCGGGGTAGGAAATTCGAATATCAAGTTTGAGATGTGTTCTTCGCTTCCCAGGTGGGCCACTGCTGAAAACCTCTTCATCTCCTCAAGCAACCTTTTTCAGCCTGACGGACACCCCTAATTGGGCAAAAGGAACGCTGTTTTGTGACGACTGGTCCATATTTCGACATTTTCCGGGCTGTTACCTGTGACTAGAATCCACAGTGGATGACTGCAAAATCCACACGAGAGAATGTGCCCCATGTGGAATGTGCACCACTTGGTCCTCAGGAACCAGGATGGACAGAAACTTGTCCTCAGGAACCAGGATGGGAAAATAATGCTTTTCGACAAAAATTTCGAAAAAAAATACAGAATGCACGTTTAATGTGGATTCGGCAGCATAAAAAAGGACGAATCTCGAAAACGTTGAATAAGAGGAGCAAGAGTTGCAGGGGTGTCCCCTGCTTCCCTTGATCGACATTAAGGGAATTCAGTCGTTGTAGGGGGTGTCCCCCGCTTCCATAAAAAGGAAAGAGGGGGGAATAAAGTAATAAAAACACAAAAAAGCAGACGCTGTGGCAGAAGTGCCGCCCCTCAATGGGGAGGTGGAACTCCCGTTGCAGGGTAAGAGCCACAGAGGGGGACAGGGAGTAAGTGAGTTGCCGCAGGTAAGATTCAGGGGTAGCGGTGTGGAGGGAGGGGTGACCACGTGTGGGACTGATCTACGTGATTATTTCGGGCCGTTCAATTTGAATTTGTAATTTTCGGATTCAAAATGTTCCGCTATGAAATAATCACGCATATCCCAAACAATAGTCCTTCTGCAGACTTTTAAGGGGTAGAGACCAAAGGAAGGTACAGATTTGTTGGAATCTCTTTTATGTCCTCAAGAAGCTCAACAAGTGGCGCCTCTCCACCTAGCCACAACCTGCACCTTCTTGTTCCAGAACCCATTGATTTTCTTTTCTTTTTTTTAACTAACTTATATGCGCCGCAGTAGACATATTTCTGAATAAACCGTAGCCTTGACTTCTGCCAGATTGTTACCTTTAAGAAACTCCTGTTTGTATATTGTATTGACTCTGTGGCTGGCATTTAGCTTCTTCTTCTTCTTAATTATCAAACGCACGGGCGGACCCACGCAGGCGCTTCCCCATCCTAAAGGATGATGTGCACCAATGCGCCTATGGCGCCAGGCTCATAAAAGGCATCTGTCCTGGCGCCATAGGCGCCAGACTCATCATGGCAGAACATATGGTAATGCTTGGGTGAACTCACCTGAGGCAGACCATGCTGCATACTCACCCGCGGCAGACCATGCTGTCTGAAGCTCCAAGCCAACTAAGGCTGGGGAGGAACTATTTGCTTTCAGGAACTCTTTTCTTACTCGGGTGGGGCCAGTGGAAGAACACTCACCTGAAGCTCTTCCAAGGCTATTTAAACCACGCCCGGATGGCCACACATGCTTCGCGTTATTCTGCATCTGCAGCAGGACGCTCACCGAGTCGGCTCCTGCATCCTGGCTCCTGCCACGCCCGCCAGCACCTGGAACACCTGCAAGGAAAGAAAAACAAGCATTAGGACATTACCTACCTTCATCCAGCATCCGGATTCTTCACTCCGTCGATCCTGCAAAAGAAAGTCCAGGGTTAGAAACGCATCTCATCGCTCGCTGAGGCGCCGCTTCCACTTGCCTTCATGTGGCGCTGTCTTGCTCTTCAGGGGTCATAGGCGACATCGGCCGCATCCCAGCATCCCAGAAAAGTAAGACAATAGTTAGAAGCGCTCCGCTTCTCACGCTGCCGCGCCGCTTCCACTTACCTTCACGTGGCGCTTTTCAGCGCCCATAGGCGACATCGGTCGCATTCAAGACCTACGGAGAAAAAGGACAAAACAAGGTGAGCAACTAACTAATTGCAAAAGGACAGATTACTCACCTTAAGTCTTACCTGAATTTTGTTGGGACCTCTGTTCCCTTTTCGGGTCGGAGCGGCTTTTCTGGCTTTTCCGTACCCCGGCCCCTATGGGGAAATAAGACACACTCATTAAGGTGTCGGAGCAAACCACTACGGCACACCTTCATTAAAAGTACTCACCTGAGCTTACCTCGGCGAATCCATTCCTCCACACAGATTCCTCACCTAGTCCCTGAAAATTAAGCAAAGGCCAAGGGACAAATAAGACTTGATCTTTTGAACTATATACTTACGGCAGCATTTTGGTAAAGGTAAGCAGACATAGAACCCTCGCCAAATCCGAGATCCAGTGAAGTAACTGGAAATCTACGCGCCCCTGCGTCAGAAGCAGGATGGAGAGCTCGTCCATACAGAAATTAAGGTGAGAGTCTGCGGAAGGCACAGCTAGGGTTCGAGGAGGGTGAGAAGGGGGGAATCTCACACACAATCTAGCAGACAGTTAACTCCCTTTTCCCATCTACAGAAGGATTATTCTACAGGCCAGACAGACGAGGTTTGGGGGTCCAGTCCAGTCCATCTTCCAAGCACTACGCTTTACCGTGGAAGAAGTTGTAGCAGTCCAGAACGGGTCGGCGCCTCCGTGGGAATCAGGTGAGCGTTACAGAACGCGAAGCCTACCAATAACTTCCTACCCAGGCGCCATGGAAACTTCCTAGACAGACCAGCTAGCCCAGCTATTAGGGGAATTACGGGCCGAAGTTCATTCCGCTCGCCAGAAGACGAATGCCCTCAGGAGGGAGTTAATTGTGTCAAAGGAACGAACTGATGATCTTGCCCGCCAGCTGTTGCAGAGTCAAGCTGGTCAAACTCCTCTACCAAGTTCAGGGGGTAGTTTCACCCCCGTGGCGTCAACTAATCCAGTGCAAATCAATCTACCTGGAAACGTGCCACTGGCCTCGCCTGAACGTTTTGCTGGAGATCCCAAAAGATTTGCAGTATTTATGAATCAATGCCGATTGCATTTCCTCTGCAGACCTGGGGCCATCCCGAATGACCAAACCAAGGTAGCCTTTGTACTCTCTTATCTCAGCGGCAGCACAGCTGATTGGTCAATCCCATTGGTTACTCAAGACGACCCGATCCTTCAGAACTTTCAAGCCTTCCAGACAAGTATGGAAAGACTTTTTGCGAGGCATTCTCAGGGACAGGCCCTGGACAACAAACTCCTATCTCTACGACAGGGTAATCTGGACCTCTTAGCTTACATTACGACCTTCAATAGGTTAGTTGTGGAAACAAGATGGCCCGAGGATAAGAGAATTACGCTATTCCATCGAGGTCTACGTGGAGAACTTAAAGATGTCTTGGCCCAGGTCGTAAATCCACCCCAGGACTTCTCGGACTATATTGACTTATTGGTCCAACTGGATCACAGGCTTAAAAACAGAAAAGCAGATCGGTCCAGGTTTGAAACCCGGGTTTTTGCCAAAGCCCAGGTTCACCCCAAGGGTGTCGATGCTACTGAACCTATGCAGATTGGAGTAGTCAAGAGACCTTTGACCCAAAGGGAGCATGAAAGAAGACGGCAAATGCAATTGTGCCTCTACTGTGGAACTTCAGGACACTTCTTACGAGACTGCCCTGTAAAACCGCCCAAAAAGGCGGTAGGAGCCACGGATAAAGATCTTGTAGAATCTGAGCCGGGAAACGACCATGCCCGACAAGCGTAGAGGTCCGCTTGCCGAGCTTAAAAACCAACTCTTTGACCTCGCACTTCACCATGCCAATGGTCCTCGTAAATCCAAATCAGCCTGAACGGTTGCATGGAATTAAGGCATACATCGATAGTGGGGCTATAGTGTGGGATGTTTTTATCCACGCATCCAAGCCCTACCTCAAAACTGTGCAGTACTGACATGGAAAACATCATGATGGCCAGAGCTTCCCAGAAAATGCACAGGGAAATGCATGAAGAATAGGCTGCCACTCATTTTTGCCGATGTTATGGGCACAGAAGGACACTGCCTAAAACCACCATTGGACTACCCACACAGTAGTCTGAAACCATTGGGAATGGCAATGCTGATTGCCAAAAGCAAACCCATAACTGTTGGGAATTCATTTTCTTAAATCCCAAAAAGGGGTGCAGTACCAGTACTCACCACTATCAGAAAGCCGGCGTTTTAAAACCACCAGATTTTGTTTAAAACTGAATAAATGAACCCAAGGCAAGCCAAAGAAAGACTTACTGAGAGGTGGATCCAATGTAAAGTTATATTCTGAAGTGACTTGAAGGTTTATAACAAGACTGGCTGAGCTGTGGATTTCAGCAGTTTAAGTAAATTTGGACTGAAAGACACTAAAAATCTAAATGTTTAAATTGACTGAGTGACCTACTTTTGAGTGTCACATAGGTTTCAATTGTTTAAATGTCATAGTTTTAAACTTAGAATCAGCATTCTAGCTGCATATGTAAAAATGTTTAGTTTTATTTGAATGCAGAAAACTGGGGAACAGAAATGACATGTAGCTAAAAACTGGCTTAAAGAGATTCCAATTTTGCCTGGCAACTACCCCCCATCAGGAGTGAAACTTGAGTCACAGCTGTGTTCCCAGGCCTATCTGCCTTTTGCTGGCCACACTAAGGATATGCCATCTCTCTGATAATTGAATTAAGGGGAGCCCCCACAGAATACAGGAGCTCTGAACAAAGCCCTGTCCTGACTCAGGCAAATGTTTTATTGGCGGGAGTCGTAAATGGAGCTTCCTCCTGGAAGGACAGGGGAGGGGCACTACCTGTGAGAGCAAGCTGGCTTGGCAGAACTGGAAAAACCAGAAATTCAACCTTGTGCTGGGGGGAAACCACACCCCTTTGGGGCCAGAACATAACTCTAAAAAGATGAATAACTCATAGTACGGACTTGTCATAATTATTTAAATGATGCCATAATTCTTGTGATTTTTCGGTGCACATTTGAAGACGTGTTAGGACCTGGTGGTATGTTCAGGGGGGGTTTAGCGGAAAAGAGGATATTACTCAAAATGTGTGCATGTGAAAAATCTGACACTTCATCAACTAATGTCCATACTCCTTGCGCACATGTGTGTAAATTTGGGTTAATGTCCGACATTGCAAAATCAGTTAAAAAGTGCAAATATTGCCATTTCTGAATGCAAGCCCCCAGGAAGAGCAGATTTGGACAGGGTATACCTCCTGTGATATGTGAAGGGTGCATGTAATTTTAAACAAATGTGTACCTGTGCAAATATGTTTTTTGAGCAAATATAGATTGTGTGTAAAGTTGACAGGGGTGGGTTCTCTGTATCATAAACAGACCTCATCATGATGACACTTCATTTCATTCCCCCAATCAAGTGGAAGCGGATGAAGTGGCCAATGACAAGTGGAGAGGGGTAGGGGCTAGTGATGCTGCACACACACCCATTTTAAAAACAGATAAAAGCAGACAGACAGGACAGATAGGGACCTTCAAATCCATTTGCAGCTGGAAGCTCTGCCGGGAAAATCCATACTTTACCTCCATCAATCTCTAGAGAAAGCTGTGCAGAAAGATCCAGACTTCAAATCTATCAATATCCAGAACCAGAGCTGACCCAGATCACTGTGAAGTGCAGAGACCAGAGTCCAGTCTAAAACCTGACCAGATCCGTGGCGAGGCCCATTCTAATTCAAGAATATAGTGTGAGTACCTAGTAGAACTGTGCAGAACCAATCTCTTAGTTAAAATAATATAATTCAATCTATTTTAATCTAAGTAGAACTGCCTCCTGTCACCTGCCATTTTCACTTGTCTTTTTGAACTTTAAAATTTCAAATCTTACCCCCGATACTTTTGCCGCAATCGCGAAAAACGCACTCGCGAATTTGCCGCGATTTGCAAATTTCTCAACGTGTGAAAACAGCAGTTTTCTTGCTTTCATTTGCCAAAAATTCGTTTAACCTGCTGGTTACTCCTAGATCCTTGCTAAAGTGAGTCTGGACTAATATTAACTTGATAACACTCACCCTGAACCTCCTAGAGGGAATTAAAAGCATTTTAGTATATTTTTCACTTCATTGCCAGCACATATAAAAGCATTTTGGGCCTGTGTTTAAAACTCCGATCTGTAATCTAAGCTTGCTGGGGTGAACTGAGTGACATTTGATTGCATTTCTGAGAACTGTGTGCTTTCCTTCCATTTCCTTGCATTGCATAAAGGGGGGAGGGGATTGCCAGAGAAAAGTGATTACATTGTTTTGTTGAAATCATATTGAGTATTTTCTGTATTGCATTTTCATTCAACATTACATCCATCTGAACTTATATAAAGCATTCTCTACCACCTTATTCTTCTGTTCCTATTCACAAGTGTGCTAGTGCCAGACTATCCATTATTGATTACTGCTCATATTAAGTGTGATATCCAATTATTAATTTATTATAAAGTGTGATATATATCTATATTGTTTAAATTCTCAAATAAACCTTTTAAATTGCAAAACAGAACTACTTCTTGGCTCAGTGGGGTCAGGGGGATTCCTAGAGAGGGGTGTTATATAGGGGTAGTCATCCAGAACGCATGAACTGGACATAAAGATATCAATAAGGGTTTCCATTCAGTATCCCAGACTAGGCATTGACTTAGCTGTAGTGTTGAATTGAATCCTCTTACAAATTGGGGGCTCGTGCCGGACGTTTGGATTAGATCTATCACTTGTGCAGATTAATACAGCGTGCCAGCTGACCAGATACACATATCCGGTCGGATCACACGCTGTGTTACGCTGTAAAGCACTCCTCAAAGGAACGCTCTAAGAAAAAGGTCTGTTTTGCAAAAATAAAATACAAACTTCTGTAAGTCAGGAAGGAACTCAAATTCCAGAATGACGACCTTAGTAGACATGAAAATAGCCAGAGAGCACTTCTTACATAAGTTATTTGTGAGAGGTGAGTGGACTCACCAGGACCGCACGGTCTGGTTGCAGGCCATCACGCAACAGGTCACTGAAACAGGGTCAGATATATGGGGAGATCAGGGTCCCCTACATGTGGCCCTGAGTGAACTATACATGGCTCCTAAAGCTAAGGATGAACAAGACAAGATGGTTAGGATAGCGGCATACCTGTACCTATATATGGGAGACATGCAGGATAAATGTACTGAAAGCCAAGATCTGGCGAATAAGCGACAGATGGCATTAGAGAAGGTCCAATCTGACCTGGTCTCTTCTGAGCAGAGGCTGCAGAGGAGCCAGGAGTCAGAAGATGATAGTAGGCAGTACATCATTAAAATAAAAGAGGATATGGACATCCTGCAACAGGAAAAGGCTGACCAGGATACCAGATTTCTGGCCTTGCAGAAGGAGTACCAAGAAGGTTTGGACTCCCTACTGCAGAGCCAGAAAAAGCTGGAGCAACAGTTAGACTTCAATAGGGCATGTGCTGAGCAGGTAGTCACCCTGCAAAGCCACCTAGATAGGGAGAAGGCAGAGAGCAATAAACTGATTTTGAAAGACCTGGATACCCAGGCAGAGTTTGATCAGGAGCGCCAAAAAGCTGGTGCCTTTCAACGGCAGAGGGACGACCTGGCAGCACAGATGCAGGCTCTCAGTCAGGAAAGAGACACTTTAGGCCAGGAAGTCTGCCACTTAAAAAAGGAAATTGAAGAAAATCACCTGGCCCTCCAGGGGCTGGGTGACCTCCAAAAAGAAAACCAGAACTTGGTAGAGCACACCAGAAGGGTGGAAGAGGCTCTGGCAAGAAAGGAGCAGGCCAGTAGGGAAATGAGGCCCTCTGTCAACACAATGATAGGCTCCAACAACAGGTAGCGATGCAGGAGAGACTGATAGAGTCTAGTAAGGCCTTAACTGAGGAACTGAAGGCACAAATGCAGGCTCTTGCATTGCAACAGGGAGCAGGGGCGGATAGAGATGAGGTTCGCTGGGAAAGGGAAACTCCGGAGCATAACCTCAGGAGCCCTAGTACCAGAGGCCCTCATACCTCTCAGTCCCCGGACTCTGCCACCCCCATGTCCTCTGGCGCACATGAGCACAGGGCCACAGGGATGGCAGATTACTATCCAGCCAGAAGCATGGGGCTCATAGGCCAGTACCACCCAGGAATGGAGGGGCGGGCATCCGGGTATGGGCACCCAAGCACAGTGCAATTTAATGGGGAACCCCAGGAGAGTAGGTCCATTAAGGGCATCCTGAAAACCGCTGCCCAGTTAGGTCAGTGGAGGGGGTACCCATCAAATCCTGGCAGCCAGGAGGGATCTGAAGACTCCTCTGAGCGGTACAGGACACAGGAGACCAGGTCCCCACATTCTGCCAGCCATTCCCAGGCTCGCAGAATCCGGGAAAACCTGGAAGAACAGACGGGAACCTCTGGGAGCAGTGCCTCTGAGTCAGAAGATGAATGGACCAGGGTTACCCGGACCAAAAGGGCCAATAAGGCAAAAAGGGCCTTGCTTAAGGACCCATTGAAGCAAATAAAGGCAATCAGGAGTGTCATCACGCCTTATCACAAGAACGCCAAGTATTCTGTTTGGGAGCACTTAGAGTTGTTTGAGCAAATGATGGAGACTTTCCATTTGAAGGACAGCCAAAGCTGTATTCAATATGTAAAGTGGACCTTCTCCCCGGAATACTCCAGTTTCTTTGCGGGGCTGGAGGACCAAAATCATGTAAGATGGTCCACCTATAAGGCGGCCATCTTGAAACATTTTTCTGTTCACAGAAATCCTCAAGAGGCTCGCAAGGCAGCCTACAATTTGCAATGTGGGGAGGATCAGGCCCCACAAGAATTTGTGCAAGAACTGAAACGTGCTTTTGCGCAGACCACCAGAAGGGTGCGCACAGACAGTAGAGAATTCATTAATACATTTTTTCATGCCTTGCCCAAATACATAATGACCCAGCTCGTGAGGGATTTTCACGAGAAAAGATCTTTAGACTGGGTCATTGAACAGGCTACCCGGATCTATGAGGTGCAGAAGCCAATAGAAAATAAAAATAATGCGCCCAAAAACCCCAAAACCAACAGCACCCCTGCTGCTGCCAAGGTGGGAGAGGTAAAGGTCACCCCCGTTTTGGATTTGGAGATAGGGGGGCCTAAAAACCTACCTGCACCTAATAATGCTAGGCCCAGAAGGTCCTCGGGCCAGGCACAGACAGGGAGCCAGGGAGGCAGCCCCACAAATGGGGTCCCTCGCTCTCCTGATTATGTAAGTCCCCGTTACAAGGGAAATCGAACCATCCTGGGTTATGTGTGGACTCCTCCAGCCCAAGGGGGGGGATCCAGCCAAGCACCTAACCCAGGGAACTTCCCTCCCAACTTCCCACAGGAGGGCAGAAATTCTCCAAATCCTGGGCAGAACTTTTTCCCCAGGTATCCACCCAATTTCCAACCCCAAAATCATCCACCCTTCTTTCCCCAATTCCCTGAGCCCAGACAACCGAATCCGGAAGAGGGGAGGCCAAGGGTGGAGGGGTATCCAAATCTTCCCAACCAGGGGTACTACCAAAGAAGGGATAGCTACCCTTCCCGGGATCAGCCCAGGGGAGAAAACAGGGCCCCGTATCAGCCTGAGCGGGTTTCCCAGTTAGAGCGCCAGGTTCAAAACATGGCGCGGGATCTCGGTCACATACTGAGGGCGCAGCAGAACCCTCAGATCGGCATGCCGGCGCAGAACGCACCCAACTCTGGACCTGGTGCCCCAGAACAATGACGGGGGCAGCACCCCGATAACTCACCGGTTCCCAGGGAGGAGGCACAAAGGGAAGGGGGGTGTAAAGCCTTGGAGGAAGCTTCCTTCCTCACTTGTAAACAGCCCCTGGAAACCCAGGAACCGGAAACAAAATCTCTTGCCCCTGAAAGTTTGCCTCCTAAGGAGCAGAGGGGGGGTAGGAGAAACAAAAGACCCAAACAGACTCAGTTTGAGGAGGAGGTACAGATCTTCCAATTTGAGGGAGAGGGATCCTCAGAGGATCCTGGGAAAAGGATCTTCTCCTTCAGAGAGGGGGGAACTCCTCCCAAAGAAAAATGGGTCCCTAGGGATGCAAATCCAGACTGGGGAGTTGTGGAGACTGAGCTACCGCCGCCCACCATCTCATCCCAGAACCAACAGCAAGAAAATCCCCTGGTTCAAACCCATCCTGGTGACTGCCTCCAAAAAGGGGGGGGGCGGCCCGGAACCAGAGCCAGGGGAACCCACAATGGCTCTGATCTCCAGTTGCCAACTTTTTCTTTCAGATTCCCAAGGCTCTCCACAGAATTCTGCCCAAATTTCTTCTCTTGCAATGTCCAAAACCAGAAAATTAGCCCACCAGTTGTCCAAAAATGTACATTATCTGTGCCCCCTTGAGGAGAAGGAGGGAAGATATTATGCCCCGGTACAAGTACAGGGGCAGGGTACAATTTTGGCACTGGTGGACACTGGATCTCAAGCTACCCTTCTGTCCAGAAGGGCCTTTGACGAACTGAATGCAGGAAGGGGAGGGAATTACCAAATTCCTCTCACCTCTCTTCCTGGACAACTCCAGAACTTTGACGGGAAGGAAATTCCCGTTGAGGGGACTGCAGACTTGGACATTAAAATTGGGCGACACAAGTTGAAACACCCGGTCATAGTTGTGACTCCAGAGGGCACCCCTTGTTTACTAGGGAATGACCTCCTGAGGAGGTTGTCACCCCTAATAGATTGCGTAAACAAGGTCCTCTGGACCCAGACTAGCCGACCAATAAAATTAAAACAGAGTGTCAACCATGTTAGTTTAAACGGCACCTGCCACATGGTTGAACAAAAACCTGACCAAGTAGAATTTCACTTCCAGAATAGCCAAATTCCAGACGTGACAATAATAGCAGTAGGACAACAGACTGGTGATGGAGGGTCCTCTCTATTTCTGAAAATCAACCTTCCTTCCAGTCTAAAGTGGTACTCCACACTGGAAGGAAACACTCTGAGATTCTATACTAATCCACAATCAGAAACTCCCACTCCTATAGTCCAGAAAGATGTGAAATCAGCTCAGAGCCTGGCTGATATTCAGCAAATTGGAGAGCAGTTGTTCATCCCTGTCCAGTTAAATGATGGGAAGGACTCTGTTCTCGCCCGAGTGTGTGTGAAAAATGGTAAAAGCTTCATCAGCGAAGCCATGTTTCGCCAACTCCCAAAAGATCCAGCCATTCCCACCTTCAAATTGATAGACAAATGGGAAATGGACCTGGAAGCACCTAGTTCCAAACATCTCCTGCCAAGCAGGTGTATGCTCAAAATCTCCATTGGCAACAAGAGCATAGTCCATAATTGTTGGGTCGTGCGAGATGTCACTGCCGCCTTTTACTTAGGCAGTGACATTCTCAATCGCTTTGCCATTAGTTTGGACCTAATAAACTTCAAAGCTTGGTCCCGATTAGCGGATAATCCCATGGGCTTTGATGATCCAGAAAAAGCATTTAGGTCAGCTCAATTGCTACCTTATGCAGTTGAAATTCAGATCAAAGAGGAAGTCACCATCCCAGAAAGGACCCGACAATTCTCCCTGGAAGTGAAAGTTAAAAGAGGACAATATCTGCAAAACCCTGATGCTTACATACATCTAAACGCTTCTCTCCAACAGCAAAGGTTAGGGGTAAACCCAACTCCATTAGTCAACATAGAACATGACACCATTCCAATAGAGGTGGATAACAGCGACTTAAAGAGTATTACTCTAGCCGCAGGCACCATTATTGGAATGGCGGTTGATGACCGACATTTTTCCATAGATTTAGGTAATGAACTGTTAGGGCCAATCCCCAAGGACTGCTTTGACAGTGACAGTGATGACAATACAACACCAGACAGGATTTTTACCCGGCATGGGGGGAACTTCCTGGTGTACACTTCCTGCCCCTATGGTAAGGAAGATGTGACTTGTGACTTCAGGAGGGATGAGGTGATTTTCCAGGTCCATGAGGGCTGCCTGTCCCACCTGAAGCCTCCGGTCCAAATCAGCACTCTGACCAGGGACTTCTCCACCCAGCTGGAGGAGGCCGCGGAGATAGCCAAACCAGAAGTCTTTCCAGGCTTCAGGCAGATGGTGGAAAAGAGAGTCAACCTAGCTGATGCCTGTGTGACTCTGGAACAAAAGCAAAAGTTGAAACAAGTTTTCTTGGATTTCCAAGATCTCTTTGCGGTAGACTCATGTGACTGTGGTCGCACCGACATCCACACAACAACAATCCCCACGGACCCTGGCATGACTCCAGTGTTTGTGAAGCAATATCGTTTGCCTCTCGCATCCATGGAGTCCCTTACTGAAATAATTAAGAACCTTGAGTCCCGGGGAATAATCTGTCCAGTCCACAGCACCTTCAATAATCCGGTGCTGGGAATATTGAAGCCAAACGGCCAGTGGAGACTCTGCGCTGACCTTAGGGAGCTCAACAAACGGGTCCATACTTCCCGATGGCCTCTGCCCTACATTGACCAAGGGCTGGCCCAGATCCAGGGGTCACAGGTATTCACTGCAATAGACCTGACCAATGGATACTGGACCGTGCCTGTCAGCAGGGAGGACCAATACAAACTGGCTTTTACCTTTGGGGGCCAGCAGTACACATGGACCCGGACTCCCTTCGGATACCTCAACTCCGGCAATAAATTTAACATTTTCCTACATAAGGCCATGCCCGACCTGGGTGCGAGGGGTAACCTGGCTTATGTAGATGATGTCCTCATCAAAAGTTCATCTGTGGAGGAACACATAGCGGAGATCCGTTATGTTCTGACCCAGTTGAGGGCCGCCGGAGCAAAACTTTCCTTTCAGAAAGCACAGTGGTGTAGAACCCGTGTTAATTTCTTGGGGCATGAGATTACTCCTCAGGGTCTCTGTCCCCAGGAAAAGAAAGTGGAAGCACTTCAGAAACTGAAAGACCCCACAACTCTGCGGGATCTAAGGAGCATCCTTGGACTGACTAATTACAGCAGAAAGTTCATTGAGGGCTACGCAGAGATCACCAGACCCCTGATTCATCTCCTGAAGGGGGGGGTCAAGTGGGAATGGGGTCCAGAACAAGCCGAGGCAGTAAGACAACTCAAAAGAAGCCTCTCACAAGCGCCTTGCCTAGCTTACCCTGTCAGAAACAAGGAGTTCTTCCTGGAGACAGGGTTCTCTAATACGTGCTTGACGGCAGTATTATACCAAAAGCATGACAAGGTCAATAAAGTAATCTCCTATGCGAGCAAAACTTTATCCTCTGTGGAGGAAAAATTCAACGATTGTGAGAAGGCACTCCTGGCAACGGTGTGGGCATTGAAGAATTACCGCACGTTTATCCAGGGGGAACACATCATAGTGGAGACTCCACACCAGCCTCTGCAATATCTCCAAAGTGACAGAATCCGGGCCGGAAATGTGAGTAATTCCCGAATTACTTCCTGGATTCTGTGAATGCAAGGCTTTCCTGTGGAGGTCAGATATGGCCAAAACAAGAAGAGTCCCCTCGCGCAAGGTCTGGCTGACTTGCATGATTGTGCCAGAGAAAACTGTCTCGAGGACGAAAGTCTAAAAATAAAGGACAACATGGAGGCATACCTTAATTCCCCCCACAAAGTCTTTGAAGAGGACAAGTGTGAGGGAATGCCCACTGTGTATGTGGATGGATGCTCTTACCGTGTTGACAACAACGGGGAGAAAGAACTGGTGGCCGGCGTAGGGAATGCATGGGTGAATGAGTCCCCAGAACCCTCCGCTGGATACAAAATTGGTCCCCGAAGTAGTCAGGTGGCAGAATTGATGGCTGTGCATCAGGCCATCCTCACTGCTGTCCAGCATCAACTCCACGAACTGGTCATAATCACAGATTCGGATTATGTACGGAACAGGTTCGTGGAGTACCTGGTTAATTGGAAAACCAGAGGCATGTTATGTGCTAACAACAAACCCTTGAAACATGGGAAGTTGATCCAAAACATTGATGATCTGGTCACCTCGAATGAGATGACCATCTATTGGAAAAAGATCAAGGGTCATTCCAAAGTAGAGGGACCAGACAAAACTGGAAATTACTTAGCTGATCAGCTGGCCAAAACCGGGGCCATCCAAGGGGATCTAATTGAGATTGAGTCCCTGTTGGGGGAGATCCAGGTCACTGCTATCACTAGGTCCCAGACAAATGCTCACAACGACCTTTCAATTGCACAATGGAGTAAGGAGACCCCTGATGCTGATTTGATTACCGCTCAGAAGGGGGATCCAATAATTGGTAAATTTTACCAACACCTTGAGGACCCTGAGAACTTTCCCCTGACGGATACTGATTATACTGGGAAAGAGGACCTAAGAGTGTTGATGAAATGTCCAAAAATGTTCCGAATCCAAGACGGTTTGCTGGTAAGGAAATCCAAAGCTGGCCACGATCAGTGGGTGGTTCCTACCTCATTCCGAAGCCTGATGTTAAGTCACGCCCATGATGCGGCCACTGCCGGTCATAGGGGGTTTCACACAACATTGGAAATCTTAAGAGAGGTTGCATACTGGCCACACATGGGGCAGGACCTCGACCAATATTTGAAGGGTTGTCTTGTGTGTGCACAATTTCAGCCATCATCCCTCACGCACCGTGCGCCTCTCCAAAAGAGGGGGATGACACTGCCATGGTCAGATTTACAAATCAACTTTGTAGGCCCCGTGATTCGCTCTGCTAGGGGGAATAAGTACATGTTGACTGTGACATGCTTGTTTACCAAGTGGGTGGAATGTCTCCCAGCTCCAAATTGCAAGGCAGAAACCGCAGCTGCCCTGATGATTAACCACATCTTTTCCCGTTTTGGACTACCTCAAAGGATTGAGTCAGACAGAGGTAGCCACTTCACCAGTGAAGTAATGACAAAGATGTGGGAGATACTGGGGGTCAAAAGGAAGTTGCATATTGCTTACCGGCCAGCTTCTTCTGGGGCAGTAGAGAGATATAACCAAACCATTGTGAGCATATTAAAGAAGTTTGTGGCAGATTCTGGGCCAAGTTGGGATATCCGATTACCTCTGGTCCTAATGGCCATCAGATCTACCCCTTCATCTGCAACCAAAATGTCACCATTTGAGTTGATGACTGGGCGCAAGATGGTGATTCCGCAGCATTTGCTCTATAGGACCCAAGAGCAGACACTGATAAATGCCTCCACTACTCATGAGTATGTGGAGAATTTAAGGAAACACCTTCAACATGCTTTTGCTTATGCTCAGCGGAATCTAGAAAGATCAGCTGATAGCATGAAGACCCACTATGACCTGAAGACTTCCAGGAAGGAATATCAGGTGGGGGACCGGGTCTATCTATACAACTTCCAAAGAAACCAGGCAAAACAGCGGAAATTTTTGCCTACATGGAAGGGACCCTTTGAGATTATAGACAAAATCTCCCCTGTGGCCTACAAAATCAACATCCCCAAAGGTCCTTTGGCAGCGGGGGAAGACAAGTGGGTCCACATAAACCAGTTGAAATGTTGCCATCCCAGGCACACTCTGCGACAACTGGAGGAATCCTCTGGAATCCTAGCGGGTACTGTCTCAGACTAATTCAGTTCCAACCATAAAACATACCACATCTAGTCTCTAAAATATTGTGATTTGCATGAAACTGTCTCTTAGTTATACTGTTTTTTTTTCAAAATAAGAATGTAATGTTTCGTTATGATCAAATGCATATGCTGCCCCACTATCTCAACAGTGGTGGAAGAAATGTCCATGAATAGGTATTGCCGCTCTTCCTTTGTCGTCCTAGGAGAAAGAAAATCTGGAGACCGGCCAAGGAGGACGATCCGGAGACCGGGAGCAGAGACGCAACGGGCCCAGAGTACCGCCCAATATTCCCATCAGGACCGGCGAGGAGAACCGATCGATCCGACCGGATGGAGAAAAAGATGCTGAACTGTGCCATCTATTGGAAGAAGATGAGGAAACATCCCAGGTCTTGCGAGTCCCATTAGTGAAAAAGAATGGCCATCGCAAGAGGGGGGCTTGTGGGATGTTTTTATCCACGCATCCAAGCCCTACCTCAAAACTGTGCAGTACTGACATGGAAAACATCATGATGGCCAGAGCTTCCCAGAAAATGCACAGGGAAATGCATGAAGAATAGGCTGCCACTCATTTTTGCCGATGTTATGGGCACAGAAGGACACTGCCTAAAACCACCATTGGACTACCCACACAGTAGTCTGAAACCATTGGGAATGGCAATGCTGATTGCCAAAAGCAAACCCATAACTGTTGGGAATTCATTTTCTTAAATCCCAAAAAGGGGTGCAGTACCAGTACTCACCACTATCAGAAAGCCGGCGTTTTAAAACCACCAGATTTTGTTTAAAACTGAATAAATGAACCCAAGGCAAGCCAAAGAAAGACTTACTGAGAGGTGGATCCAATGTAAAGTTATATTCTGAAGTGACTTGAAGGTTTATAACAAGACTGGCTGAGCTGTGGATTTCAGCAGTTTAAGTAAATTTGGACTGAAAGACACTAAAAATCTAAATGTTTAAATTGACTGAGTGACCTACTTTTGAGTGTCACATAGGTTTCAATTTTTTAAATGTCATAGTTTTAAACTTAGAATCAGCATTCTAGCTGCATATGTAAAAATATTTAGTTTTATTTGAATGCAGAAAACTGGGGAACAGAAATGACATGTAGCTAAAAACTGGCTTAAAGAGATTCCAATTTTGCCTGGCAACTACCCCCCATCAGGAGTGAAACTTGAGTCACAGCTGTGTTTCCAGGCCTATCTGCCTTTTGCTGGCCACACTAAGGATATGCCATCTCTCTGATAATTGAATTAAGGGGAGCCCCCACAGAATACAGGAGCTCTGAACAAAGCCCTGTCCTGACTCAGGCAAATGTTTTATTGGCGGGAGTCGTAAATGGAGCTTCCTCCTGGAAGGACAGGGGAGGGGCACTGCCTGTGAGAGCAAGCTGGCTTGGCAGAACTGGAAAAACCAGAAATTCAACCTTGTGCTGGGGGGAAACCACACCCCTTTGGGGCCAGAACATAACTCTAAAAAGATGAATAACTCATAGTACGGACTTGTCATAATTATTTAAATGATGCCATAATTCTTGTGATTTTTCGGTGCACATTTGAAGACGTGTTAGGACCTGGTGGTATGTTCAGGGGGGTTTTAGCGGAAAAGAGGATATTACTCAAAATGTGTGCATGTGAAAAATCTGACACTTCATCAACTAATGTCCATACTCCTTGCGCACATGTGTGTAAATTTGGGTTAATGTCCGACATTGCAAAATCAGTTAAAAAGTGCAAATATTGCCATTTCCGAATGCAAGCCCCCAGGAAGAGCAGATTTGGACAGGGTATACCTCCTGTGATATGTGAAGGGTGCATGTAATTTTAAACAAATGTGTACCTGTGCAAATATGTTTTTTGAGCAAATATAGATTGTGTGTAAAGTTGACAGGGGTGGGTTCTCTGTATCATAAACAGACCTCATCATGATGACACTTCATTTCATTCCCCCAATCAAGTGGAAGCGGATGAAGTGGCCAATGACAAGTGGAGAGGGGTAGGGGCTAGTGATGCTGCACACACACCCATTTTAAAAACAGATAAAAGCAGACAGACAGGACAGATAGGGACCTTCAAATCCATTTGCAGCTGGAAGCTCTGCCGGGAAAATCCATACTTTACCTCCATCAATCTCTAGAGAAAGCTGTGCAGAAAGATCCAGACTTCAAATCTATCAATATCCAGAACCAGAGCTGACCCAGATCACTGTGAAGTGCAGAGACCAGAGTCCAGTCTAAAACCTGACCAGATCCGTGGCGAGGCCCATTCTAATTCAAGAATATAGTGTGAGTACCTAGTAGAACTGTGCAGAACCAATCTCTTAGTTAAAATAATATAATTCAATCTATTTTAATCTAAGTAGAACTGCCTCCTGTCACCTGCCATTTTCACTTGTCTTTTTGAACTTTAAAATTTCAAATCTTACCCCCGATACTTTTGCCGCAATCGCGAAAAACGCACTCGCGAATTTGCCGCGATTTGCAAATTTCTCAACGTGTGAAAACAGCAGTTTTCTTGCTTTCATTTGCCAAAAATTCGTTTAACCTGCTAGTTACTCCTAGATCCTTGCTAAAGTGAGTCTGGACTAATATTAACTTGATAACACTCACCCTGAACCTCCTAGAGGGAATTAAAAGCATTTTAGTATATTTTTCACTTCATTGCCAGCACATATAAAAGCATTTTGGGCCTGTGTTTAAAACTCCGATCTGTAATCTAAGCTTGCTGGGGTGAACTGAGTGACATTTGATTGCATTTCTGAGAACTGTGTGCTTTCCTTCCATTTCCTTGCATTGCATAAAGGGGGGAGGGGATTGCCAGAGAAAAGTGATTACATTGTTTTGTTGAAATCATATTGAGTATTTTCTGTATTGCATTTTCATTCAACATTACATCCATCTGAACTTATATAAAGCATCCTCTACCACCTTATTCTTCTGTTCCTATTCACAAGTGTGCTAGTGCCAGACTATCCATTATTGATTACTGCTCATATTAAGTGTGATATCCAATTATTAATTTATTATAAAGTGTGATATATATCTATATTGTTTAAATTCTCAAATAAACCTTTTAAATTGCAAAACAGAACTACTTCTTGGCTCAGTGGGGTCAGGGGGATTCCTAGAGAGGGGTGTAATATAGGGGTAGTCATCCAGAACGCATGAACTGGACATAAAGATATCAATAAGGGTTTCCATTCAGTATCCCAGACTAGGCATTGATTTAGCTGTAGTGTTGAATTGAATCCTCTTACAATAGGAAACTACATGGATCGTGAATTGGCTTCTAGGATGAACCTCCCTCTTTGCCCTAAAACCAATAAAGATGTCATCACCACTGTGGATGGAACCGAAATCGCCTCTGGGCCTGTAACTCACTCCACCACGGAAGTGACATTGCTGGGTCAAGACGGGCATCGGGAGGCAATGGTGTTTGACGTAATCAAGGCTCCGCAATTTCAAGTAATTCTAGGAATCCCTTGGTTAGAAACACACAATCCTCATATTGATTGGAGAGCAAAGAGAATAACCTTTCCAGAGTGTGTACAAACCTGCTATCCACGAAATACAAGCATTGGCCTAGCTACCGTAACTCCTGTCAGTTTGCAAATACTGCCAAAGTACCAAGAGTTTCAAGACGTCTTCCAAAAGTAACAGGCCAATACTCTACCGCCCCACAGGTCATACGATTGCCAGATAGATCTACTACCCGGTGCAACACCCCCTTGCAGCAGGATCTATGCCCTTACCGAGCCCGAGAATCTTCATTTACGACAATATCTGGACCAGTACTTAGCCAATGGTTTTATTCGCCCGTCTAAGTCTCCTGCATCCTCGGCTTTATTCTTCGTACCAAAAAAGGAAGGCGATCTCAGAACTTGTATAGACTACCGCGCACCAAACCAGATAACTGTCAAAAACAGATACCCTTTGCCTTTGATCCCTGAACTCCTTGACCAAGTGAAAGATGCCTGCATATACACCAAGCTAGATCTCCGGGGAGCTTACCATCTAGTGCGAATGAAAGAAGGCGATGAATGGAAAACTGCCTTCCGCCCTAATTATGGGTTGTTCGAGTACCAAGTTATGCCTTTTGGACTGTGCAATGCACCGGCTGCCTTCCAATATTTCATGAACGATGTCCTCAGGGAACTCATCGATGTTTGTGTTATCGTATACATCGATGACATTCTTGTATACTCCTCTTCAGAATCTGATCATCGAAACCATGTCAGGGCAGTCCTCGAGAAATTGCGCCAACACAAACTATTTGCTAAACTTGAAAAATGTGTTTTCCATGTCACGGAAGTCGAATTTCTAGGTTTTATCCTGACACCTAAAGGAGTCCACATGGACTCACGAAAAGTGGATGGTATCCTCAAATGGCCATGACCCAGCTCTGTAAAAGGTGTTCAAAGCATGCTTGGCTTTGCCAATTTATGGAGTTTTCACGGGTGGTTCAACCCATCACTGCACTCTTAAGAAAAAATAAACGTTTTGAATGGTCTAAAGAAGCTGAGCAAGCCTTTCAAGAACTAAAAGCTAAATTTACTTCTGCACCCGTATTGAAACATCCACGCCCGGATCTCCCTTATATCGTCGAAATCGACGCATCCAGTCTAGCTATGGGAGCTGTCCTTTCTCAAAGGGACCCAGAGACTAACCAATCGCATCCCGTTGCGTTCTGGTCCAGAAAATTCTCGGCTCCCGAGATTAACCACGCCATCACGGACAAAGAACTCTTAGCGATTAAATCTGCTTTTGAGGCCTGGCGACATTAGCTCCTTGGCGCAAGACATACCATCACGGTGATCACCGACCATCGGAATTTACAGTACTTGAAAACCGCCAAGGCTCAGTCATCTCGACAGCTCCGTTGGGCTCTGTTTTTTGCTGAATTTGATTTCATAATCACCTACCGTCCTGGCTGTAAGAATGGCAAAGTGGATGCTCTATCCCGAATTGGAATGGGGGACACAGTCACTAACTCAGAGCCTGTGCCGATAATTCCCGAACAGAGGATCTTAGGTATGACTTCTTCACAATCGCTAGAAAATATCCAAACTAGAGTTAAACAACTCCTGGACCCAACAGACTTGCAGGACTGGGTTAAAAAGGGATCTGATTTTACTATAGATAACGATTTACCTTATTTCCGAGGACGATTATTTCTTCCACACACGGATTTACAAAAGCTAGTTGTTTCTTGTTATCACGATACACTAATAGAGGGACACCCCGGCATTGCCAAAACTGAGGAAAAGGTGAAAAGACAATTCTGGTGGCCTTCTTGGCGAAAAGATGTAAAATCATTTGTGATGTCCTGTGGTGTGTGCGCCCAAAATAAAGGCCAAAAGAAAAGACCAGCCAGTCTTCTTCAACCGTTAGACATTCCACCATCGCCCTGGCACACCCTGTCATTGGATTTTTTTACGGACTTACCCCCCTGTTCAGGATATAACACTATTCTTGTTATTGTGGATTTATTCTCCAAGATGGCACACTTCATTCCATTAAAAGGTTTACATTCAGCTTTGGTTCTAGCTAAAGAATTCCTTGAAAATGTTGTCCGATTACACGGATTTCCGTCTGTGCTGATTTCAGATCGAGGAAGCCAATTTATTTCCCACTTTTGGCGTAGATGTTGTCAATTGGCACGAATCGATGTAAGACTATCAACCAGTCATCACCCCCAGACCGATGGTCAAACAGAAAGAACGAACCAGACTCTCGAACAATATTTACGTTGTATGCTGCAACAATCTGAAAGTAACTGGAAAGACATTCTTTGGATAGATGAATATGCATATAATAATTCTGTGCACTCTGGAACTGGGCAAAATCCTTTTTACACTTTATATGGGCTTCACCCTCGAACCTCTGACCTGGATCCACCTCATGATCTCGGAACACCCGCAGTGGACCAGCTGCATACCGCAATTACCAAAGCCTTCAAAGAAGCAACTGAACATTTACAACAAGCCAAGAAAAGAAACAAGAAAAGTGCTGATCGGCATTGAAGTGAGGCACCTCAGTACCAGATTGGGGACCAAGTCTGGCTGGCTACAAGACACTTATCACTCAAAGGACCTTGAACTTTTAATCCCAAATACCTGGGACCATATTCCATTACAGCCATAATCAATCCTGTTGCCGTTAAACTGGATTTACCAGCTCATATGCGAATACATCCTGTTTTTCATGTGTCACTTTTGAAACCTGTGCAACCTGGAACCAGACTAATCAAGCCTCCAGAACCCATTCAAGTGGAGGGAGAACCTGAGTTCGATGTGAAGAACATTTTAGATTCTAAAATGATAAGATCAAGGCTTTTCTATCTAATCGATTGGAAGGGTTACGGGCCTCAAGAGAGGTCATGGGAACCCCATGACCATGTACATGCTCCTCGGTTAATTAAAAAATTTCACCGGACCTTCCCAGACAAACCAAAACCCCCGGGGAAAACAACCTTGGGAGGGGCCTTGGGGGGGAGTGCTGTCATGATGCCTGCTCCCGAGGAGCCAGGTCAGGCCAAGCGTCCCCGGAAGCAGACTTCATACTCACCAAGCAGGACCCAGCAAACCCCTATAGGGGCTCTTTGGACCTTGTCCTGGCGCCTTTGGCGCCAGGCTCATAAAAGGCATCTGTCCTGGCGCCATAGGCACCAGGCTTATCATGGCAGAACATATGGTAATGCTTGGGTGAACTCACCTGAGGCAGACCATGCTGCATACTCACCCGAGGCAGACCATGCTGTCTGAAGCTCCAAGCCAACTAAGGCTGGGGAGGAACTATTTTCTTTCAGGAACTCTTTTCTTACTCGCGTGGGGCCAGTGGAAGAACACTCACCTGAAGCTCTTCCAAGGCTATTTAAACCACGCCCGGATGGCCACACATGCTTCGCGTTATTCTGCATCTGCAGCAGGACGCTCACCGAGTCGGCTCCTGCATCCTGGCTCCTGCCACGCCCGCCAGCACCTGGAACACCTGCAAGGAGAGAAAGGCAAGCATTAGGACATTACTTACCTTCATCCAGCATCCGGATTCTTCACTCCGTCGATCCTGCAAAAGAAAGTCAAGGGTTAGAAACGCATCTCATCGCTCGCTGCAGTGCCTTCACGTGGCGCTGTCTTGCTCTTCAGCGGTCATAGGCGACATCGGCCGCATCCCAGCACCTACGGACAAGAAAGACAATAGTTAGAAGCGCTCCGCTTCTCACGCTGCCGCGCCGCTTCCACTTACCTTCACGTGGCACCGGCAACCTTTTCAGCGCCCATAGGCGACATCGGTCGCATTCAAGACCTACGGAGAAAAAGGACAAACCAAGGTGAGCAACGAACTAATTGCAAAAGGACAGATTACTCACCTTAAGTCTTACCTGAATTTTGTTGGGACCTCTGTTCCCTTTTCGGGTCGGAGCGGCTTTTCTGGCTTTTCCGTACCCCGGCCCCTATGGGGAAATAAGACACACTCATTAAGGTGTCGGAGCAAACCACTACGGCACACCTTCATTAAAAGTACTCACCTGAGCTTACCTCGGCGAATCCATTCCTCCACACGGATTCCTCACCTAGTCCCTGAAAATTAAACAAAGGCCAAGGGACAAATAAGACTTGATCTTTTGAACTATATACTTACAGCAGCATTTTGGTAAAGGCAAGCAGATATCGAACCCTCGCTAAATCCGAGATCCAGTGAAGTAACTGGAAATCTACGCGCCCCTGCGTCAGAAGCAGGATGGAGAGCTCGTCCATACAGAAATTAAGATGAGAGTCTGCGGAAGGCACAGCTAGGGTTCGAGGAGGGTGAGAAGGGGAAAAAGGGGGGAATCTCACACACAATCTAGCAGACAGTTAACTCCCTTTTCCCATCTACAGAAGGATTATTCTACGGGCCAGACAGACGAGGTTTGGGGGTCCAGTCCAGTCCATCTTCCAAGCACTACGCTTTACCGTGGAAGAAGTTGTAGCAGTCCAGAACGGGTCGGCGCCTCCGTGGGAATCAGGTGAGCGTTACAGTACCTTCATGCGGTCCACGAAGAGACCCCAAAAGCCTTAATGGAAGGTCAGTAGAGATGACATAACTGCCTGAACAGACTCGCAAATGAACAAAAGTTGCTATTGAAGACAAGCACGCCAGTGCGAGTAGCTACGAAAATAAATGTAATGGACACAGAGAAGAGGCAATGTTAAACGTAAGGAAACAGTGCAACGAGACAAGATGGAAGCAACCGTCCTGTTAAACGTGTGTAAATAGGCTTGAAACGCAAGATGTTAAGAAACCGATACTGCTTGCAATGCTTAGTAGAATAATAGAAGCGGCATGCGCCAACTATATATCTACCTCAAGAAGCACATTATACAAGTGCGACTCCATTTTGTAAAAGCAGAAATGTACCCAGGGGGCCAGAGGCCTGACAGGCCAAGTTTTCGAAACCCAGCCAAAGGCAAGAGAAAGAGCAGAATCGAAACTCAACAAAGAGCGGCTCATGCCTAGGAAATCGAGGTCAACCAGAGAAGGGGAGGAGAGCATCAACTCGCAAGAATCAGGCTCCGGAGCATACCAGCTTGCCCGTGAAGGTCAAGATAAGAAAGGCCAAGGCAGGTGGCAGAGCCGAAGCAGAATTAAATACAATAAAATCTGGAATCTGAAGCAGATTCATGGTGAACAGACATGTGACCTGCCAGGCGCGAAGAAGTACCACCGCCTGATGTCATCCAGAACCCGAGGATGCCATAACTTCTCCTGATAAGAGACTACAGTCCCGAGGCCATAACCAGCCAACTAATTGACACATAGCCGTAAGATACTGATTGATGGAAGGGAGGCAGTGTGAAACTTGGGACACCAGGCACCTGGGTTTCCATTCTGCATGCTGCTTATTAAAATGGTGATTTATGTCTAGGGGTGTAACATGCCCAATCCCAATAGACCAAGTAATCTAGGGTCCTATAGCCAGTAGAACCAATGAGACGTTGTACTTGTAGTGACGTCTATCACGAGTAATGTAAAGGGTTGGACATAGACGCCCACCCGATAAGAGTTATCCAATCCACATGCTCTGTTACCGTATACAGATATAGCACCTATACTTAACTTACCTTTCCTAACCAATTATATTGCATGATGATTTTTTTAAAGTTAGATGTCAATGGCGACGAGTTTTATGCATAAAAGTGGCTGTTCAACTGAAGTTCGGGGAAGTCGGGGCTAGAGAGGTGATTGCAAGTCTGCTAATTTCCATTTGTTTTCCCTGTTTGATGTACTTGTGATTAAACGGACTTCCCTTTACCAACTTACTGAGTCCTCATTATTGAGTTGTGCTGGAGTATGTGAATCCTGCACTCCCTGTCCTCACATGGTGCAGCTATCTTGTCTTACAAGCTCAGGAGGGTGAGTACTGACCTATGGGCCCGTCAGTAACTTCCTCCATTCTCTGAACAAAGGCATCACGAAGTACAACATAGACAACAGAATTCAAGTTCAAACAAAAGATATGTATTAACTTAAATGTCAGGATGGTTGAAGGCCTCACTTGCCCTACGCTAAGGTGTGATTTCCCTACCTGAATGAAACTAAGGAAAGTCCGAGTCAAAGAGTTCAACAGAAAGTCTGTCTGTGTCCAAAACCTATTCTATGGATAATTGAGGCGAACTGGCTCATAATAGCCCATAAATGTTGGGGGAGGGTTACATTGGTCGTCAACAGGAAAGGGGGTATATCATGTCTCACCCAAGGGCACCCCACTCCCAGTCCTCAAAGACCCGCCACCCAGATGATCCTCCCTCGCTTCTCCACCCCCAGGGTCAGGATCCAAGAGTGATGGCCTTTCCCTGGTCACCGGCGCAGAGGATCCAAGGTGTCTAGCAGTGTGAATACCCTAAGGTTTATAACATTACATACTGTAATTAATAGTTTGGATACATTGTGAATCTTTCTTATTGATATGTGCTGCATTTTGACTTGTTGGATGTTCTTGGTCTTATTTTGCAAATGGTTGGTGATGGTATTACAATGTTTCTGGGTGGGTATGCGCATTTTGCTGCATGTGGGAGGATTTCTCAATTTGTTGATGGTTATGAACAAGGTTTTCTGCCAGCTAGTAGTTTCTTCACCTTTAATACTGATGAGTTGTAGTGTCAGAGATGCAGTTTATATGCTGCTCTGTCTTCTTGGTTGTAATGTTTCCTCCATGTTTGTTCCAGTTTTTAGTTTTTTTGTCAGTGTTCATAGCCATTGTGCTGCTTGTATTTTCTCTCATGTGGTGAATTACTTCGTAGGTGGCAGAATATCCACGGCTTCTGCAGTTCAGTTGTGGAGAGTCGCTGGTTTTTCCTCTAGGAGCCTGTGATGTAGTGCTGTCATCTTTTGCTTGGTGTCCTTGATTACTTTACTAAGTTCCTCTAGTTGGAGGATATTGGCAATGCCAACCATCTGACAAAATATAAAGCCTACAAACTTTGCGAATTCCAATCTAAAGGTTATAACATTCAGTCCAAATTAACATTATCAGCCTGTGGAAAAGTGTATTATATGGAAATGCTTGCGCCTACTAATCAAATCCATTTTTCACCAAAACAATACTTTCTTACACATCATCAAGTTAGGCACAAACATTTAAGAAACGTACGATTGGTAGGAGGTATGCCGTAAATATCTGAATCCAGGAAAGCATACCTTGTGTCATGTTAGCAGATGTTTTATCACTGCTGCTAAACTTGGAATGAAGCCCAAAATGGGGTGTTACCTGTTGTAGCAGCTAGTAATATTTTCAATTTAGGGGGACACTATGGGTTTTATTTGCCACCCACACATTTACCATTCCACTAACCATGACAATGGCAGTGGAGTGTGGAATAAAACCCAGTAACATAACATATTATATTATCTCTTCCTGTGTATGTATACATTAGTTTTCTTGTATGCTTTTCAGTGATTGCAACATTCATAACTCTTTAACAAGCATTTACAAATAAATTATTCCAGGCACATGATGCTTGCCCTCTACAGACACTGGGCCTCATTACAAGGTTGCTGGTATCCTGGATATCGTTAACCTGTAACAACGTTACATGCACACAGTCCGGTGGAATTACCGCTGCATTATGTGTGCCTGCAATGGCGGTAAATGCCCATTTCATGGAGTCCCATAGAACTCAATGGGAGGATTTGTTGGTATTACAGGCACCGGTGATACCAGTGCCGGTAACACTGGCTTTATTTGCTGGTGGGTGGTGGAAATACCTCCAGCTCTTGGTTGGAGGTAATTCCACCCACACCACCAGCAAACTTGGACTTTGCCAGTACGGTAAAGTGCCAGTGAATGGAATTACCGGCATGTCATTACCGCAGCTGCAAACTTCTAATGAAGCCCACTGTCTGAAAAGTTTGTATTGCTTTCTTTTTCAAAGCCAGTTGGGGTCTGCACTCTTTCTTTATTGTTTTTCATGTTCTACCTAGAGCCTGCATAATGAAAATAGTTAATGCATGCAATCTTCCTAGTGAACACTAAGGAAGGACTACACTCTTCAGTTAGGTACTAGCCGGTAAGAAAAAACTAGCGGCCATCTTTGCATCAAACCACCCAACAACAAGGGGAAGCAGTGATGAGAAGAAAGTGCACTGGGGGGCACAAAACCATTCAAAAGGAAGATTACATGTAAAAGATGGCCGCTGTATTTTCTTGCCGGCTAGTATTTAATCGAAAAGTATAGTCCTTTCTTAGTGTTTACTAGGAAGTGGTGAGCGTTTTGCTGCACTTGGTGAAAACACATGCTGGTGCTGCACGGTCTTCTTTCAAACCCCGCGAGTCATTAGCGAGGAGTTTGTTTCTCCTAATTTAGAGGTGAGCATGTTGTTCTTGAACTTTAGTAGCTACATTACTTTTAGTGATGTTGGTGGCTATTATCCCTTTTCCGCAGTTTTTTACTTACTGAACGTTGAGGTGTTGTGTACTATCTCTCACTACTTGGTCACGTTCAGCATGTTTTTACACATTTAATGGCTGTGAAGACCGCTGGTGTATGACACTACTGTTTGGAAACATGAGCTCTAATGCATGACCTAGGCTGGGCTTGAAATGGTTTCTTTTCTCCCCTTTTTTTACACATTTGGGAGCCGTGGTGTATCAGTGCATTTTAATGCTCTTTGAGATGGTTGGTGACCGCCCTTCTTATATTACAGATTGGTTCTGCGTCCTCTTTTGTAATCATCTGCAGACTTGGTTGTCATTACAAGGGATTTCCTCCCCTTGCCCCACGTTGTGGGTGGCTTCACTTGCGTGAAGGTAATTTTTATTTAATATATCCTGAACAATTCATGACTGTTGTCCTGTAGTGATCTGTGGCTCATTGGTATTGTGATGTGTCCTTTCTAGGTGTGACGATATTTTCGGCGGATTGAGACGCCTTTTGAAGTATCTTGGTTTTTCAATGAAGAAAAATTAGCCTATCTGTCATTTACAGACGTGCGTTGAAGATTCACCACATTAAGGTAAATCTAATTGGTTTAATTTCTAAACCTTTTTGTGGAATTGTTCTCTTGACTGAGTCAACTCCACTTTTACATTTGGTAATACCCCCTCCCCTGGGGATCTGATTAGTTTCCTCTGTTTCCCTTCTTTGCAGGCTGGTTGCCTGAAACTACCCATTCAACACGGTGTTGAGAAGAATAGTGGATGTTTTAAAGGTTCCCCTGAAGAATGTTCGCCCGAAAGGGGCTTTAAAGAACAGAAACATGTTGGGATTATATGTTGTTTTAGTGACACATTTAGGTTTTTTCTATGTACTGTGATATGTGATTTCGTCTGTGTCCATTTGTAAGTGGTTTATTTGAAAATTAGCTTTTTAGATTTTGTAGGTTTTAGTGGTAGTTTTGTACACTGTGTTAGGTGTGGGTAGTATCTTATGTTTTAATTTAAATATTCTGTATTAAACAAAAATGTTTTTTGAAATTTGGAATGTTGCACGCAGTCTATGTTGTCAAGACCTGTAGCGCCGGAGAATCTGTCAGAGGTGTCTAATGGTAGGATATCTCACAGCGATGAAGCTGTTCCCTGCCATACCTAAAACGCCTTATGCATAACCATCTGGCTATGCACAAAATATGTTCTAAAACATGTGATTGACCCTTTTTCAGTTGAAACTCTACAGAAGTAAACCACTCCACGTTTTCACAAGGAGATCATGTGACATTTTCTTCAGTGACCTCACTTCTTTCAGCCACCAGGGAGCAGAGAAGTATTTTGTTCACATGGTGCAAGTGGGGGAGGGGAAACGGAAGGGTTCCTAATATTAGAGTTGAAAGGAGACATCTTATTTGGCAAATCCTATTTATGCTATACTTTTTAAATTTTTAATTTTTTTCATTTTTGCATTTTTAAAGTGCTTACACAGCCCGCGGGCATCGCGACACTGTTACAGGAATTGTTTGTTTTAGTAGCGTGGTTGTTTGTCTTAGTTGCGTATTTATAACGCGCTTAAATACCCAGAGATTTTTTCTTATGACAGGCGCTGAGCTTCAGGATCTTCCACTGGAATCTTGGCAAAGTCAACAGTTTTGGCTTTGCTGAGGGGAACTCCTTTGGCCACCAGGACTTAACCCGGTTCCAATCAGAGCGACCGGAATGACAGTCTGCATGGCGGAAGGAGGGCCACTGCGAGAGAGGAGTACTAAGTCCCTGCATTCCCGCAGCCTCACCCACCTCCCTGGACCTACTGCCATTCAGTATGCATTCCCTGCTGCATACCATATGCCATAAAACCTTGATGTTTTGGTCGAAAGTACCACACAGGAGCTAAAACGAATGTGCCACTAAAGAACCAAGTACTGGCCAGAAGAAATGGTTGTGCTAAAGTATGACATATGAGCAACAATGAATGGTACTGCTAAAGGAGGCAGCAGTAAAATGGCGACACAATGATAATGTGACGTATTTATGCAGCACTTCATACTAGATTGATTTTGTTTCTAGGCAATATAATATTAGTTATTGTTATAAAATTGAATGATACTCATTGAATCGACCATTGCAGGATGATGGACTGAGTAGCCCTTGCTGGTACTCAACCCTTTGGCTGCAGGCTTCACACAGACCTTTGGAACACGTGCTTAACTTGCTAAACCCACCACCTTACTTGCAGAAATGAATGCCATTTTGAAATCAAACAATAAACCTACCTTTGTCACTTCCATAATAATAGAATACGTTATTACTGAGAGCACACCATCTCTTCTGCCACTCGGACCCAAAGAAACTGTGATCTGGGAAATAAAACAGCAGAGATAAATATTAGGGCAATTGCATGCTGTTATCATATTCCAGAGGTAAGTGGCACCTATTGCCATTAGCCGTGGTTGTTGGTAACTTTTCTAATTAGAGGGGCGTAAACATTTCCTACAAATATGCCAGGACATAATGAGTGAAAATTGAACATTTTACTGCACACTTTAAGTGAAAAACTGGGTGCAAATTGATTTTTTAGGGAAACGTGTGAAGAAATCTAATAGATGCAAGTCACAAACAGTTTACAGGAGCATTTTAAAAGCACATGTTCATGATGCCTTTGCCCTCAATATATGCCAGAATAAAAACCTGTTCACACTGGCTAGGCCTTTACATTTCCATGCTGGCTGCACCAATATATGCCAGTATCCTATATAAGAACATGTTCATGTCTGCTTAGGCATAATACCAGTAATTATACTACAATAAAACATGTCAATATTGATTCTACCAATATATGCTAGTATCCCCATGCTGAAACATACTTGTGTTGGCTTTGCCATTACAAATGCCATGCCACAATATGAAAACATGTCCAAACTGGCTGCACCAAAATGCCAATCTAGCCTCAATAACAAAACAGACAAAATAAAACATAATTCTTGCTCTATCATAGATGCTCAGTAATAAATGACAAGTCACAATAAGAAATAGCTAAAACTAGCTGAACCAAAATTCCGGCCTAGCCACGTAATAGTATGTCATGCTTGCTTTATCAGAGATACCCAGTAAACAATGCTATGGCAAAGAAATAGCTATACTAGCTGTGCCAAAGTGCTAGTCTAGCTACGCCGTAACACGTATCATGCTTGCTTTATTTCAGATACCCATAAAAACGACAAGCCAAAGACATAGCTAAACTGGCCACACCAGAATGACAGTCTAGCCATGTAATAACACTTATCATGCTTCCACTATTAAAAATGCCCAGCAAAATGTGCCATGGCAAAGTAATTGCTAGGCTGTCAGCAACAAACTGCCAGTCTAGCCACGTAATAGCACATCATGCTTGCTTTATCATAGACACCCAGTAATAAATGCCATCCCTAAGAAATAGCTATTCTAGCTGTTCCAAAGTGCCAGTCTAGCATCATCATAACACTTAGCACGATTGCTTTATTTTAGATTCCCATAAAAAACGCCATTGCAAAGAAATTGCTAGACTGGCAGCACCAACATGCCTGTCTAGCTAAGTAATACCACTTACAATGCTTGCGTTATCAAAGATGCCCAGTAATAATTGTATTGACATAGTAAGAAAAGGCTAGACTGGCTGCAGTAAAATGCCAGTCTAGCAAGGTTAGAACACTTATGCTATCATAGATGCTCAGCAAAACAATGACATATCTTCCTCCACCGTCCTGCCCCCTGTCAAAATCAGTGCTCCAGCCCAGCAAACGCATGCATACGCACACACATTTTCACAACATTCACTCATTCATTCACACACTCACCCATCATCATTCAGTTGCTTGTTATACAAGCATACACGCATAGATACACATACATAAACTAAACTTTAGAGTAATTCTTACCTTCTGCCCCGGTCCTGATGCTCCGACCATTGGCGCCTCCCAAAAGCACACCTGCACTGGTAGCGCATACAAGAACCAGGAAGGAAAGATTGCTTCCTGGTTCCAGCACATGTGCGCATGAGCCAGAGCACTTCTAACGCACCACCCCAATCTCTCTGAATGTGTGGGAAGGTGCAGGAGGGCTTCAAATCCACAGTTCCCCAGCCTGCATTCACAATGGGACATAAAAGGCTGAGCAGGCAAAATGCCCAATCCTTTCATGGTCCATTGGACATGCGCCCTGGGGAACAGAAAGTGTCAAATGGAATCCATGTTTCCCTTTGACAGTTTAAGCTGCAGCTCCTGCATAATGGGGGTACAGGGAGGTCGGTGCCCCCTCACCCATTATGGAGGAGCCACCTGTGGCTATTAGCAATAGATTGAGTTTGGTGTGTTTTAAGTTTCCTCGTATAGAACTCATCTTCTGTGTAATCAATGTGTGTTACAACTGAGTATGTACTACTGAGTACTGCCGCCCCAGGCTATTAGCATCAGACTGAATTTTATGTGTAATGAGTTTACTAGCCTAGGACTCATCTCCCCTCTGTAATCAATGTTTGTTACCAGTGAGTAGGGCTGAGTATGTACTACTGAGTATTGCTGGCCCTGACTATTAGCATGAGACTGAGTTTGATGTGCATGTGCTTTACAGAGAGTACAATCCAGTTGACTTTATAAACTCTCGATCACCCAAGTCTTCTTTATTTTCTCAAATCAGTAGCATGTGTCTTCACATTTTTGCTAGATATTGATCACTGCGCGTCCATCAGAGATTGATCGCTGACTTTCCATAATTTATTTTAGTTATTTTGTGTTTTATAAAGCGTCTGATGTGTGAGGGGTAATACCTGGATGCCTTGATCTTGATGAAGGCTGAATCACTTGGGGACCACTTAGGGATTGGTGGCTTGCTGTACACGAGAGCTGTATCACTTAAGATCCAAGAGAGCTTGATCACTTGGTGTCTGCTGTGCAAGATTGATGACTTGCTGTGTACAAGTGCTGGATCACTTGTGCTCCATGGGACCTACATCACGTAAGGTCTTTGATAGGGTAACCACTTACTGTCCATGATGGATGGTCACTTGCTGTCCATGGAAACTGAATCACTTTTGGCCCATGAGAGCTCGAACAATTGCCATTCATGAGGGAAAAATCACTTCTAGTGCCTGATTAATTGATCACTTGCTCTGCACAAGAACTGGAATACTAGCTGTCCAATCACATCTTACATATGAGAGACAGATTGCTTGCTGTGCATGATAACTTGATCTCTTATGCTCCCCATGACCTTGATCACTTGCAGACCATGAGAGATTAAACCCTTACAGTGCATGAGAGCAAGATCACATGTTCTTGGCGAGGGCTGAACCACCCGCTCTCCATGCAAGCTTGGCCATGTGTTGGCCATGAATGCGAGATCACTTGCTGTGCATGAGAGATGGATACCTTCTGGTCCCTGAATAAGGGCTTACTTGCACCCCATGAGAGGTGGATCGCTTGCTGTTCATGGTATAATGAACTCTTCTTGTGCATGAGCAATCTCTGGATGAGAACCCACCCACTTGTGCTCCCTGATACCGTGAGAGACGTATAGTCCATCAGAGATTAATCACTCCCTAAACTGGGGGTCTAGATCATGGGATCCAGATGAGAGCTGAACCACTTGCTGTCATTCAAGTTGGGTCATTTGCTGTTATCCTTTGGAAATAATTACTCTTCCCCAGGGATCTGCAACCTTTGGCTTTCTAGGTGTTTTGGACTACAAATACCATCAGCCCTAGCCAGCAGAGTAAATGATGAGGGATCATAGGAGTCTAGGTCTAAAACCTCTGGGGAGAATAACCCATTCTCAACATTCGTTACAGCAGGAATGTAAAATGCTACTGGTGTTCCAAAGCACCAAAATCATCTGTGCCAGGAGAATTTCAAAGACTGATGGCTCAGCTTTGAGCCATCGCTAGTCTTTCTGGGTTGGACGTGTATTCACTGAGAGTGCTCAGAGAATTGCTGCTCAGAATAAGATGTGAAATATATTTCCCACAGGGCCTCACGAGGTTCCTAGCAACATTACTCTGCTTTAGTACAGTACCTAAACATGTACACGTAATTCAAGAAGACAAGGCAACCCGCATTGAGTAAAGGTCGCATGTGCAGCTAATAGTATGGGTGAGTCACAACAATATTTTCCCATTTGCTTATTCACAGGCAAATAGACATTTTTTTTTAAAGATGTGGAATTGTGTATTCTGAAAGGGGCATCTGTAAGTGTGCATCTGTGTTGCACACAGGGTATGCCCTTTGTTATCCAGCGTGCACATTTGCAAAACATAACATGCGTCGGAGCGTGGCCTCAGATTTGTGAGCACGTCAAAGATTCACAAATGGGCTGAGCTCACAAATGTCTAATTATTCACCTGTTCCTGATTTTAAAGGCACACCTGAATATGCAATGCACAGAAGGGCCATTGTTGACCCTCCTGTGCTCTGCATTCCCTTAGGCGTAGACTGTTGCTACCCCAAATACATTTCTACCATTTGTTTCCGGAGGGGTTATAATGCATTTCCTTTTTAATTGCAATTTACCTTGATGGACCCTTTAAGGCTTGTTTTGGTCAATTCAAGGGGGGGTTGAAGTCTGCTGACATCAGTAGGCTCCAGCAACCCACCATCTTTAACAGAGGTAGTTAATAAATACATAGTTATCAGGCGCACGTGCCTGATACATAGGTGATCAGAGAGAATGGTCTATACAGCGCTATGCGACACAACGTGAAGGTCCCCTTCGTGTGCAAGGTGACCTGTGCATTTCTAAAGCTTGAGCATTTATGCACAGTGGATCATGTGTGCTCTCCAGAGATGCACAATATGTTTGTAATGCGGGTTCAGTGCCATTCGGAAAGTTTGATAAAACATAACGATACAGTCATTTATTTGTATAAAGCCCACTATGCCATTGCATAACACCGTAAATAACCCTTGCCTGCATACATGTTTTTACATTATGCAGTTTGCTTGTTCAGTGCTTTGAGATTTTATTTTAAAAAAGATGATACGACGTTGTTACATCACCAGGCTTTTTTTTTTCGTGGAGATTTTTGCTGAAAATAAAAAAAAACTCATTGAAAAATATGGGTTTGGTGGGTAAGAAGATATAAGTGGTAGGGAGTGGGGAATAGGGACTAGATAATAGGGAAGGAGGGGCTTGGGGGGGGGGGGAACCGGCCAAAATGAAATAAAAAATGTCAATGAGTTTTTTCAGCCCAAAATATTCTGCAAAGAAATCTGTAAAAAAAACGGTTCCAGATAATAATGTCCCTGCAAAAATGTCTCCTGATAAAAAAAATGTGCAGTTTTTTGCGTGCACATTATTACATTGAACATGCAGGGTACACCCCCACAACCTCCGAATTTTACAACGGGAACAGGGGACGTCCAGGCAACCGTCCCCATACATAATGTCGCCATATACAATGTTGCCAATGGATTTTCCTAGCGACATTATGCATGGGGACATTATGCATGTGGACATTATGCATGGGGACATTATGCATGTGGACATTATGCATGGGGACATTATGCATGGGGACATTGTGTATGGGGACATTATGCTTGGGGACATTATGCATGTGGACATTATGTATGTGGACATTATGCATGGGGACATTATGTATGGGGACATTATTACCTGATACCAAAAAAACCTGCCGATCTAAGAACATAGAACCAAAAAGATACACAGTGCTGAAAATCACTATAATCATAAAGCTATGTTCTAAAACACTGATGGGGACTTCAGGACTGTTGATGTCTTCTGGCCTTTTCCTGTTTCATTATGCCACCTCCGCCTGCTATTCCAAGAGCAGATCATAAGAAGCACAACATGTAATCTTCTAAAGCACTTTTGAAATGGGAGTTTGAAAACACCTCCGTTTATAATCCCGAAAGGAATAATAATTTCATTATAATAATAATAATTTGATATGTATATAGCGCTTTAATCCAAAGTGCTATACATAGCACATATTTGCATACATTATTATTACTACCCAATCGAAATTCTCCTACTCTGCATGAAACATTTCACTTGCACATGGGCTCTCCTGAAGGGCCCGGCTGAGGTAGGCCACACCAGACTTACTCCAGTCAGAAGCACAGCTTCCGGGGTTACTCCTGCGGCTTTCCAAGGATTTCCCCAAGACACACACTTTACCTTTTCTCCGTTTTTCCAGGTATCCGCTCTTCAGAACGATCGGGAGGTCTTGAGCCGCAATGGGCGGATACTGGACCCCTACAAGAGAAGGCAAAATAATCGATCGTGAATTGAGTGGCACAATGGAGAACGTGCATGTCGCGGTACAGTGCCACTGCACGGTGAGCACGCTGCTCAGCATGCACGAAACTGTGCACAGCCAGAGTCCTGGCACAACACAGCCAGACCATCACCTCAGCACAAACATATCCCCTGCAATTAGCTGAGAGTGCACTGCATATTGTCTTTCCATAATATTGGCTTGAAAGGTTGGACACCTCTACCATGAACCAAGCACTTGGCTGCCAGTGTAGTGGGGCCGCAGTGAGACTATTGGGCGAATGCAGTGCCAGAATACAGAAGTAGCGCTGGTTGGAAGGGTTGGCATTTTTATTAGATCAAAATGATGTTAGTTAATTATCATGTGTATGTCAAAATCATTGATGGGGTGATACATGTCTTAATATTAGGTGGTTGGGAGATTTTGGAGGAGAGATTATGACCTTAGCCATTCTTAGCCCTGGGGCATCAGCACTCTGATGCCCCAGGGCTAATGCGCTTTACAAATGTAAAAATAAATAAATAAAACACGCACAAGATGAAACAAATTAGCAGAGGAGATTGAGCAGAGGAAGGCTTCCAAAAGCATCCATGCTAAATGTTTTATCTTCTGACAACAAAAAGTGACCGTCAACATGGGGTGAACTTTGGACCAGGTGACTTTCGACAAATACTTTTACGTACCCGCTCAAGGCTGGCATTTTCTTTTTCAAATACATACACGTTTCAAGAGGGTCTCAAAGTCACATCATCTAAATTAGCCTGCTTACGAGAAGCCCTGACAGTGACATATGCAATACAGCCGACGCGGAGTAATACAAATGTGACCCGCTTGCGCTGCCAGACAGTAGCCACGGAAAGAGTGTCCAATATCTGCCCTGGGCATCCATCTTGCTCACCCAGCTGTGCCAGGTCCAGCACCAGCACTCAAGGCTACAGCAGCTCTGTCCCCGGGAGATGATCAAGTGCGCGGCACTCTGCATTAGCTGAATTTCATTTAGACAAGATTAATAAAAGGAAGCCTCGCCGTCTCACAAAAAACATGTGCCGATGAACCTGAAACTGCTTACAAGAAATCAGATGCCCATGCATTCCCAATCATTACCTCAAAAACAAGCATTGCATGGTTTTCAATCGGTGGCTATCAAATAAGCAATATACATGTACTTAGATATATATATCAATATGGTAAGTTGTTACTGGGATTTATAGCACACACTGCTGCCATTTTCATGGTCCAAAAGAGTGAGGGGGCTTGGGTTACTGGGGGCAGAGGGAGGGGGGATTGCAAGATGGCTCTGCTACTGTGTTCATGCATGCACTTCGGAAGTGCACAGATTGTGTGGGTGGGTGTTTTTCTATGTGTTCTGTGTGGAAGGCATAGAAGAGTGGTGGGAAAGCCGCGTCCGCCCAAAACTCTGATGATCCCCCATCATTGACTATGCTGCCTAGAGCTTATGGGTGCTGCAGACCAAAACATCCTGAGGCTGCACGTCACAGCCACTGGCATAGAGGCATTTATGTCCAGATCGGAGCCACGTGCGCCCAGGGTGCTCGTGTGCATTGGCCAGGGCAGTGTATGTATATAAGTTGGTTGTAGAAGTGCTTGTAGTTGGTAGAGAAGGAATTGAAATTGCTATGGGCGAATAATAATAATTTGCATTTATATAGTGCTACGAACCCTCAGGCATCTGAGCGCTGCTTATTATTACCCACGGTGTGTGTTGCTAATTTATGAACCTCGGAAGGATGAACAGCTGAGTTTGGCCCTGCCAGGATTCGAACCTGTGTCAGCAAAACCAAGCACTCTACTCGTTGTGCTATCTGACCTACTCTGGCATAGATGGTCTGCATATTAGTAATGGGGCTTGAAGAAGAGAGTGCTAGTGTTGGAACGAACAATCTAGGATGCCCAGGGGCAAAACACAGTGGGGAAATAATTAAACAAAGACACAATGGGGCAAAAACCAAACCAGGGCAACCAACCCACCCAGCTCGGCAATAGCCAATACAAAAATGATGTAACCTAGGGAAAGGAACTATTTTATTTTAAAACACACACATTTGTGTCAGGAAATGCCAACCAGGCCAGGTTGGAAGGTTTGTTGACATTGTGAGGGCCAGAAGATACCACCTTCATGCAGTACCTTTAGTTGAGAGCAGTTGTCCTATTTATTAGTGTGAGCAGCGGCTAAAATGCTTCTCTGTGGAATGGCAGAATCCAGCTAACCCTGGCCAGATGTATCAGGTGGAAAGAAATGGTTCCACATATTAGTGATTTTTGCTCAATATTGTTTTATTAGTGCCGTTGCTTTGCCTATTTGACGACACAGCACAGGTTTTGCACCTGTAAGAAAACGTTCTCAAGGCTAGACGGTTAAGGTGCATGATATAAAGAGAGAACTGCAACTGTGATCATTCCGGTAAAATAGCACATAGGGCTTCATAACCAGTTTGGCAATAGAGAAACAAAACTGGCGGTAATTCCATTACTGACACTTCTTTGGGCATTAACAGAATTACCACCACTTTTACTGGACCGCTCAATTCAGAATTCAGACGTAAAGTGGAGGATTCAACCCCAATAAAAATGCAGAAGGGGAATCCTCCACTTTACCTTCAAGAATCAGTTGATTGGCCACACTATACGACAGCACTACAGTTCACAGTAAATCTGCCAAAAGCCCCAATGGAGTCCTCTGAACTCCAAATACAAGGACTGACTCTGCCATACCACCACTTGTAATCCTGTGGTAAGCCTGCAGAACTGAGTGGTAGTAATCACTGAATGGTGGTAACGGTAAATGAATTTGGCAGCTAATCGGCAGATTGACGGCCAATTTACAAACTGATAATGAGGCCCTGAGTGCAACGTCCCAATGTGTGACCCATTCATTCTAAACAAGCAAGCACCTTGTTTGCCTCTTGGGCTCCCAAATCGCTGGTGTTCACTTTAAATCCGCAACCAATGAGAGGCAGTGCAGAGCATTAACCCTCTGCCCATCTTAGATATGGGACCGGAAAGGATATCCGGGTGCTCAAAGGAATCCTAAGCCCATCCATTCACACCGGCTAAAAAAGCACAAGGTCTGCGATTAACTAGTCAAAGATCCTCAGGCCCAGGCGACTCACCTGTTCCTGGCCATACTGGCTAGGCTTCAAGAGTGCCGAAGGGAAGACAACAATTCTGTCTGTTACCTCAATCCTCCTGATCAAATGCTGGCAAAAAGGCTCTTCAAGCAGATGCATCCTGCTGGATTGTTAATGCATCATTTAAAGGACAGACGCTGAGACACAGATTCAAGAACTGAGATTCTAGAGTAGGGCATACCATATATGGAACCTCTTGAGTGCACAAGAGGGCCACGTCATGCCTGGGCTACAACAGCCTCCTCCCTACCCTGGCAACCACATAAGATCTCTATCTATCCAGGCTCCACTAAAGACCACCTCTAAGCAGACATTTAACCAGCAGATGTTGCATCCATGGGAGGGCACAGCACCATGAGCATGTCCTGTAGGTTACCTTCCTCTTCCAGACAACCCGTTCCATAGCTTGCTGAAGCACAGTCCCAATGGTCAGAGAGAGTAGGTACCACTGAAAGAGGCTGATAGGAACTAAAGATGGAAGAAGAGCGGCGCTCGAAGTGCAAGGCAGCAATGTTGATGTGCAACTCTAAAATCAATGAAGTTGAGCTCAATGCGCGGTCCGTGGGGCATCTTCGAGTGTAGGTCTGATGTGAGGGAGTATCCAAGAAGAAGATGGACTGCGGACATGACCGACGCACTAGAGGCAACCATATTGGCCAATGTTTGTAGGGCCCTGCTTCCTTTCGACAATGGTTTCAAGATTCTTAAGACAACAGTGACAACCAAATGCCATGGACACCATCATGCAATAGGGCATCAGCTTAAGGAATCGGAGGGCATGAAAGTAGCCCAAGCAAAGATGTGAAGCAAATGAAACACTAAAGAGTACGCAATAAGAAACAATTGTAAGAATTGGAGAAATATCAACAGAGCCCTCAAACGGCTGCTTCGTTGGGTCGATTAAGTCTTATAAATCTAGGCCAAAAGACCTCCAAAACAACATGTAGAAATAAGGACTGGAAACCCTTGAAACCTCGTACACAAATATAATTCATTATAGAAACTAAAGAATGAGATTAAAACACATTTGACTCAAGGATAACCCCAGAATGTTTATCCTGGAAATATATTTTGTCTCTAAAATGGGCAATGCTAACAAAATAAAAGCTGGGAAAAGTGAAAAAAGGTATTTTCCATACAATGGGCACAGGTACATGGCAGGAGGCATACCATTCAGTGTTTCTACCCCCTAGATGGGAGAAGCCCAATGGCGGGTAGAAATTCAGGGTACAGAGAATTAAATATGAATAAATAAAATCTAATAGTTACAATACAGGCTAGGCAAATAACCATGAAATAGCTTGAATGAGGCTTCAATCATATAAATCTGATATACAGCTGACAACCTGCCGAGAGTGGGGGACTGCCCAGAAAAGGTTCAGAGCTGAATGGTGGTCAAATGACTGCCTCCCAATGCAAGTGAAACCGAGTCGCAGGTACACCTCGTATTCTTGCCCTTCCTTGTTTACTGTTGCCCTCATTTCTGGGACCACAAAACCTTATTCATTCATTTATATATTTCCATTAGGAAAGCGCTCCAAAACCGGATGTATCTTACAGTTCTGTTCATTAAAATCCTGTGTTAAGACTGACAAGAAGCTTCATGGTTACCCTCAAATTCAATATGGGATTCATATCGATCATCCTGACGTTCAATACCTCTGAAACCCAACCAGGTAGGGACGTCATTTCACCAAAATGCCAGGGGGAGCGGATGTGAAATCACATGACCCTTGACCTCTTCTGACATCACCCGAAGTGATGTCATTTGACCTCACCCTGAAGTGACATCACAGGAAGCGATGGAACACAACCTTTTACCCCTTGACAAAACAGGAAGTGGCATCACATTGCATTGTTCCTAAGTACATTATGAAAAATAGGGTTACAATATCACTGTAACGTGATAAACATTTCATACAAGAATGCATCAGCAGAAAAATAACATGCTATGACAGCAACTTGCACAAAGCTAAATACATAGTCCGAAATGGATGCTTATTCTACTTTAAATGCTTTTTGGAGCATTTTGTCTGCATTGTGAATTTGAGGTGTTTAAGAACAGACTAAATCAGTGACTCACCCAATTAAGCGTACCTGAAATAAATCTTTAATGAGTCTAGCAATTATTGGGCCTCATTACGAACCAGGCGGTAAGGGGTTTACGGCAGCGTAAACAGCGCCGACCCTTACCGCCTGAGTACGAGGTCCCTTAGCGCCATGGCGGATTTAACACCTGCTTTTAGCAGGTGTTAAAATCCATGGCGCTAAGGGACCATGGAGTTAATTACGCCACCGTAATTTACGGTGGTGTAATTAGCGCCTTCCCCACTCCCATTATGCCCTATGGGGCAAAAATGGGAATGGGGAAGGGTAAATGGGGATTGGGGACTTACCGCCCCGCCAAGGTCGGAATGGGGCGGTAAGTCCGCCAACCACCATGGCGTAAACATAGTTTACGCCATGGTGGTAAAGTCACGGCCCAGGCGGTAACTTACCGCCTGGGTCGTAATGAGGCCCATTGTATAGAATTCCACAAATACAAATTATTTGTTATTCCTATTCTTTCTTATTTAGGGTCACTGCTCAAAGTGTTACACCTGTGGAACTCCATTTTTTTAAGAAGCCTGAATAAGGAAGCCAGCTACTCTAGAAATAAAGAGCCACATGGCATCGGCCACAACCCAGGAGATTCTTTGCAAAACATTTTTTTAAAAAAGAAGTTCTTTTCCCTGGGTTTTTTAGGGGTAGCAAGGGAGACCACAGGGGTCACAAGTGTGACCCCTGGCGACCCCTAAATGACGTGCCTGCAACCAGGCTCATATAACCTCCCATGTCTCAGCAGTTACACTATCCTGTCTGAAGTGTACTAATAATGTCTGTGACAAAGGCAGCACCATAACATCATCCCAGGGGGTGAAGAAAGCTGCCCTACTACTAGCGGCCTATTTGCTTGTAACTGGTTACGGGCAGGATACCCGGAGTCCCCCTACCCATAGCTCAGAGAAGTGACAAATGAGCAATGAGGCCCCTGTCTCATCCCCTCCTTCACTCCTTTATGAGCTGCATGAATTGTTTTGTGCAAAAAAAAGCACTCTCATTTTGGGTGGTTCGAGTGCCACACACCTTTCAGGCTTCCCCGAATATTCGTCTGGGGAAGTTCAGTGTTACCCTAGGACATGTTCCCCTGTCCTACAGGGCCCTGGTAGGCCCCTGAATGGCATTGGGGCATGCTAAATGTATTTTTCTATTTCCACCGCTCTTGTGCTGGGAACACTGGGAATAGACAACGGTATCAAACATTCTCAGGGTGATGGTCGTGGGGATGTGAGGTAGTGCGTTGCTCAGGCGAGGCTGGTTCACACCTTCAAACTTGCCCCACAGAATTTCGCAGATCCCAAACTTTTGGATCAGTGACCAGTGAAACAAACTACCTCTGTATCTTGAAACAAACTAGAAAGATCCAGGAGGATGTTTTCTATATCAAAACATAGAAGGAAACAGATAATGACTACTCAGGAGTCAGTCTAGAAACCCACAAAACATACATTTATCACTACCCCGTCTTTAAAAAAACTCATGGAATATTCAAAAGGCTTTGGCTACTACTCTCTGATCTTGTATTTGACCATATACAAGGAAGAACACGGAGAATGAGGTATCCACAGACAACTAGACACAGTATGTTGAACCGCATGACCAATTTTACCCTCGCCTGTCAGGCCTAAGACCCATAAGTAGAATTGAAATCACTATAAGAAATAACCTCCTCATCCTCTTGGATGGTGTTCACTCAAAGGCAATGATGCTTTTACACTTCACTGCAGCTTATAGTGAGCTATACCGTGTGTGGCAAAGTCCCAGCAAGATAATGGATGCTGGACTCGTGGGATCCTCTGACCAGCACAACTGGGTTCCCGCACTAAGGCATGGAGCAGTCACAGGAGTGTGTCCACATTGACAAACACAAATAGCCATCATGGGAAGAGGGATACGTACACAGCTCTTGAGGATACCTCCAAGCATTGCATTGATACTTCCAGCTCCTTAGCCAGAGCCAAACACTGAGCATAGCAATTAATGCCTTCACTTTAAGAGAACAAAGATGCAACATTCTGAATTCACGGAAAATGGGTAACCCCCTTTCTTTCTTCAGCACGGCTGCTGAAGGAAACATGTTCTACCATGAGTCAGACCAGCCTAGACTGTGGGAGTACAGTGGATACAAAGTTGCATTCGACATACAAAGAGAATTGAATTAAGCAAGCGTGCCTTATTGTCATGAAACAAAAGACAAAACAAGCCAACACTGTTCTCCTGCTCCCACTAGTATAACTGGGATTACAAAGTTGCAATTTCCTTGTGACAGAAGAGTTATAGTCACACTGAATAGCTCCCCTTGCTTTTCAAAGGGTTTCATGACTTCTAATGTACATGCATTAGAATACAGAGAACCCCAGTTTCAATGAGGCAATGTCAGCAGGCCTCAAAAGGGGAGTGAAGGAGGCCTCACACATGTCCATTGCAATTTATGAATCCACAATGGTGTTAAGCCATTGTGTAAGCTAGGGCAAACCCTCTTTCATCCCACAGGACACAGACATATGGCCCAATAACAGACTAGTCCAGCATACACAAGTGCAATCCATGCCCCTAAGCACCACCCAAGAAGAGGAGAGACCAGGCTATAAAAGCCAGCTGCCGCCGTTAAAGAGCCTTGGGCGTTTGAGAAGCAACTAGAGGAAGGCAATTGGGGGAGATTGGAGAGCTAGGGGTCTATTTAGAGGAAAGCTGGAGGAGAGAGCTGGATATTGGAAGAAAAGTTACATTGGAGGAGAAATATTACCATCTAGAGCGAGTTGCTGAAGAGGATTGATGCATACCGTTAAGGATGGTGGAAGGAGAATTGGGACCATCTGGACAGAGTTGTTGGAGAGCAAGTGTTCAGGGGATTGGAAGGAGAAGTGTTATCAGGGGGAGAGAGAGAGTGATATTGGTGAAGTTGGAGGGAGAGTATTGAGGGGGTTGGAAGGGAAATGTACACCATCTGGAGAGAATCATTTGGGAATTTGGAAATATAATTGGTACCATCAGGATAGAGAGCTGTTAAAGGAGGTTGGTGTTAGAGTCTTGAGGAGGTTTGAATGAGAAGAGCTACCACATGCAAAGAGTTATTGGGAGGGTTGGAGCGGAAAAGTCATTTAGAGTGAAAAAGTCGAGGAAGATGAAGGAGAGAAGACATACCATCTGAGGAGGAAGACAGAGAAAATCTAGTGGGGGAGATAAGACTGGAAGACCTGAGAATGTCGAAGGAAATCAAGCAACTCTACGAGCCAGCAAGACCAGGGAGGTTGCAGTGGACCAGGTCATCCCAGGGAAGACTTCAGATGTAGGAATAGGCATAAGGTAGTGAACTCTCACAGAGTGACAGGGAAGCTATGGCAGTAGTAGCAAGGAGGGGAGTGTTTTGGGACTAGAACCGAAGAATAGGGAGGTGTCCGGGTACTCCCCAAGCACAAACCTGAAAAATCCTGGGCAAGTGTATGAGGCTTGGGAACAATCCACCTTTGCCTGTGACTGCTGAGCAGAACGTACGGATCTTCCAAGCCAGAAAGGTGGCTGTATGAGAGGACATTTACCACACACTCTATTGTTTTATATACCATGATTTCCAAATATCTAAGTTTTTGACAACCTCTAATTTCTTGTTATTAAAATACCCATTAAAACTAGGTTTATATTTGAATTTTCCGGGAGGATTTATAACTAAAACCTTTGATTTAGAAACCATCAGCCTTAGGTCCTGATCATTCAAGTATCCATATAAAACATTCAATGATCTCTGCAGGTGGATAGAGGTAAGATCACATAAAACAATATCCTCAAGACGGTGGACACATATACTACCCAGCTTCACAAGACTTTTTGCAAAACCATACCCAAATCACCTATATATTTATATTAAATAAAAAGGGAACTAAAATGCAACCCTGGCGTAGGCCATGTGGGTATCAATCCATCTAGTAAAAGTGTATTTTTGGTCAATTCTGACCTTAACTCTTGTATCGGTGCGAAGTGCTTCTAAAATACTCACTAGAGTATTATAACCCCAAATGCAAAGCCATAAAAGTGCACTCATCTACCACATTTGCCTCTGTGAGAGTGCAGTGGTAAGGCTTGGGCACAATGGTGACATATTTTTGGGTAGAAACCTTTATTATATGAAAAAGGGCTTAAAATGCCCTTCTGTCCCTAAAACTAAGAGAGCTTTCCCTGCCTTTAAGAAAACTAAGGAAATTGTCAAAAACCTCCAAATCATAAAGTCTGTCACTGTTGTGTCTCGAAAAAGCCTAATTCTGTCCCTAACACTAATAACCTAAACCAACTGTGCAAGAATGATCTCTTCCTAAAGTAAAGTTTCCTTTGTAAATCCAACCAACAGAAAAGTTTGTAGTCATTTGGGTAATCAGAACTGGTGAGAATGAATAAATATTCACAAATATAGTAGTTGAAGGTTAGGGTCGTAATCCTTTCTCCTAGATTCCTTGTAGTATTCTTAGTAGATATAACCAATAGAAAAGTTCCCAGTCTCTTGGAAATTCACAAGTGGCAAAGGAAAAGAAATGTTCAAAACTGTCGGACTCCAAGGTTAGGGTCGTAATCCTTTCCCCTAGAATCCTTCTTGTAGGTTTTCTCTCCTTTTGGGGCCTCTTAAGACTGCACTTTCCTTCTGGGTTCTCTCAGGCCTGTACTTGCTTAACCAAATGTCAATAGGCAGTTCACAAGAATATACTCCTTTTGCTTCTCCTTTTTATCCTACCATCTTGGCAAACTCCTTTTGGCCAAGTGTAGGATTTCTTTGCACAATGTATCCTTGACTTATTTTGGGTGCGGGTCCCAGATTTGCAGCATTCCGAATGGCTTGGTTTCTTCCTTACCAAGCAAAGGTCCTCTCACGGACTGTTCCTCTTTTGGGTGCAACCCCCAGATTTGCAATATAAATGGTTGCTTCACTCTCCTGCCAAGTAGGTATCTGTTCATATTTTGATGCGATTCGCAGACTCACAATATTCAAACCAGCTTGGTATTCTCTGCTTCCAAGCCTTTGTCGTCTCGTGCAAGTTCCAGACTCGTAACATTCACAGTTGCTTGGTTTACTCTCCTGCCAAGCAACAGTCCCAACATGGACTATCTCTTTTTGGGTACAGGTCCCAGACTCGCAATGTTCTGTTTGGCTTTGTATGAGTTTCACAAATGGGTGCAGGTCTCAGACTTGCAATATTTGGCTTGGCTTTTGTTTCTGTTTCTCATGTGGGTGTGTGTCCCAGACTTGCAATTCGTTCCCAAGGTCCCAGGCTCTCTTAATCCGGATTCCACCTTCACCCTCTTGCTACCCCAGAACTCCAGCACTGCTCTGGTAACCCATGTACCTGTTTGCTAACTTCTAGTAGGTACCAGTATTTCTCGAGCTGCATCTCTGGTAGCTCGGAGCACATTCAGGGCTTAGTCGCAGTCGGCAGTGGATTTCTGGTGTCTGCTTCACCCCAGCGGTGCGTCCTCTCTCCTGGATGCTTTGCTGATGCTCTGCTGGTGCTCTGGATGCCTGTAGATTCAACACGACAGCAACGCGAGGAGCCCTTGCTTCTTGGACCTTGCTCTTGTTCTCCACCTCCACTCTTGGCTTCCCTCCTGCTGGCTCTACTGCCTTTTGCCACTGCACGGCTCACCGGTTTCCTCCTTCGATGATTGCTTTCCTGATGCATTTCAGCTGTGGGATGTTTAAACTGCCGCATTGGAAAAGGGTGTTGCTTTGGGCCAATCATGCACATTGAGAAGCTAGAGAACTCACTCTCCTTCTCCAGAGTGATCCTTGGGCTCCTGATCATAATCTTCTTCTCAGTCATTGAGAAGCCAGAGTGCTCCTTCTGTTTCTCCATAGTGATCCTTGGACTACTGGCCATCTTCTTCTTCTTCTCAGTACATGCCATAGAGTCAGATGTAACATATTTCACATTCTCTAATGGTTCAGTCTTGTGAAGTAAATTAAGTTATAGGTAGTAGGGCCATTAGCAGAATACCTTGCATTCTCTGATGTTTGAATTGTGTCAAGTACACAGGTATTCCAATACTTCAAATAGAGCCATATGCAGTATACTTTGCCTTCTCTGATGTCTTAAAGTTGTCAAGTATATTAGGGCCAGGGGGACTATTGTACTGTGGACGCACAACACTGACCCTATGAGAAGGGATGAAATCCTCAGATTTGTCGCTCCTGTCACCCTATAAATAGCATGTATCCCCTCTTCTGCCTTCATTTAACCATAAGAGATACTTGTGAAACTTCTATAGTCACCCTAAATAGCCGCCAAATTTGCAAATGTTATATCTATGTGTTTCTTTTCTGTGATGAAACCTCAAGAGCTGACTGCTCTCTATTGCCTGTACAGTACGTGAGCAAATTATTGTGAAAATAAATAGGTATTCTGTTGGTTCTAGGGCATGTAATTATAAATTATGTTTCTTGAATACACAGCACTTTATCACCCAAAGAATTCTGATCCGGGTTGTATACAGATGCATAAATAAATAAATAAATGAACAAATAAGCAAGTAAGTAAGTAAGTAAATAAATAAATAAATAAATATCAGCATCTGCAGACAGGCCCTGCCTCTTCTCTAGCTCTAGCCTGTATTCACCTTAGCTGAAGTTGTGGTAGCTGGTAGCTGGTTATCTGACCCCACATAAACGTTCTCAAAGTCTTTTCCAAGGTTTGGCCTGCTATAGTAGTTCACACAAAGAAAAAGAAAACAAATTCTCTCAATTTTCCTCTTGGCCAAAGCAGCAGCCTTGGCAGACAATTTGAACAGTTTCTATTTTATCCCATCTCTTCGGATGTAATCTTCTTGTTAGAAGTGTCAGGTTCGCCTGACCTGGGTTGGTAGGTACACAACAAACTCTCTCCCACTCGAGGAGTATTTCTATTCTCAGCCTCTCATGCCCTGGTTGTCGGTTCTATCAACCCCTCCTGGGTTATTCAGATTCTCAGCCCTGGGTGGGAAACCAGATTCTCCAACCCTACGTTGATGTTCTGTTTCCTCACCCCATCCTAAGGTATGTAAATTCTCAGCCTAGCGTGGGCTACGGACCTGTTCAGCCTGGCTTTTCTTCTCAGTTTGTTCTCCTTTTTGTGGGAATAGAGATTCTCAACCCAGCGTGAGCTACGGGTCTGCTCAGCCCTGCTTTCCTTCTTACTTATTTTCCCTGCTAGTGGGGTGGGCAGGTTCTGAGCCCAGCATGGACTATGGGTCTCCTCAATCCAGCTTTATTTATCACTTGCTCCCCTTCTCTTGGTGTAGGCTAGTTCTCAGTCCAGCGGGGGCTACGTTTTGGCTTCACCAGCCTCCACCTGCTCCCTGTAGGATGCCACAAACCTGCTTTCCAGGGGTGATGCTCGCTAGGGTAGGTGGTCTCCTTGGTCAGTGCAGGCCCGCGTTCTTGACCTGGCTTTTGTCTGTGTGGTCAGGTCTCTCACGTCTATTCTTCCCCTCTGGGATTTCCGGGTCAGACCGGTAGGATGCTGATACTCTGTCTCTGGCGTGGCTTTACTTTAGCCTCGGTGGCTCCTAGCTCATCGGTCTCCCCACCTTTGTAAAAGCAGCAGCATTCCATGGGCTGTCTTGGGTTTCCACCCACCACGCCAACTGTGTGGCTCTTCTCATGTTCATTCTGCAAGGACCAGGCTTCACAAGCTGGCGTATCTCACTCTCCGGCTGATTCTCACTTCCTTTGTTGGCGTCCAAGTATCTTTATGTTCCTACCTGCAATGGATCGGAGATTTCATTGGCTTCAGCGTTTATGAGAGGATGGCAACAAATACAGGTCAGAAACCAGGCCATCCGCTTTGAAAAGGCCCCGTCAATAATTGCCCATGTTCAACTCCCATATAAACATCAAACACTTGGGACTAAAGAAGGTGGAATAAAATCTTAACTTGGGTGGGCATTCCTTGTCTCAAAAAGGCGGGTGCACTCCCAGTGGGATCCTGATTGCTCTGTCCTCTAAGGAGGGTATTGCGTGGCAGGCTCACCATCCTAGTCCCAAAAGGGGTGGCTCCCGGTTGGGAGAAGAGACACATTCCCTGGATATGTCCCAATGGACAAAGGCGTAAAGGTTTTAGGGAGGCTAATGGGCAGGTATTGACATACTCCTGGCCCAGTGCTGCTAGGCCTAGCCTCCAGATACCAAGCCCTGGGTAAATATTCTGTCCAGGCTCCATTGGCCAGAAGGGAGGATTGAAGAACCTGTCAGGGGATAGGGCACAGGAGTCATTCCCTTTTATCCAGGAATAAACCCTGGCAGTGTAAGGAAGGACAGTAAAGGGAGAAGGGTTCTCAGCCTGGCAACAGTAACTGGAGTGCAGCATGGCAAGTGTGTGGTGGGGGTGGGGCGTGTGCCTAGCTTTAACAGATAGAAAAGAAAGTGAAATACATACAGACATACTGTGATGAGGCCAGTAGTCAGAGAGGTTAGTGTAAGGAATTGAATGGTACTGGGTGAAAGGTGGGTGCTTGAGTTTGTGGGAGTAGGAGAAGGCCAGAAAGAGTAGTAGTGGGCAGAGGAGAGTAGTAAAAGGATGTGAGTAGTAGTGTTAGGGAGGAGAGTGAGTGTGTGGAGGAGGGGACTAGCAGTTTGGAGGAGGGGATTACCAGTGGGAAAGAGGAGTAGAAGTGCAGTGGGAGGGGAAATAACATCAAAGGGTAGAGGCGAGAACTAGGTAGAGTGAAACATCTGAGGGACCGAAGATTGGTGGGAGGATAAGGTGGAGGGTGAAATAGTAGGAGTAGGAGAGAAGAGGAGAGCATGGGCATGAGTGAACAAGGCTGAATCCAACTGAGCAAGTGCAAGGCAGTATCCTAATTCCCCATTAGAACAGTAACCCTTGGTTAGAGTAGGGGCAGTTAGGAAGTCTCTGAGGGAGTTAAGATAGCCCGCACTTAGGGAAAATCCCATTGCTTAAGACAGTGATTAGACAGTTAGGGGCCAACATTCGCTAGCACTACTTGGGAATTATGGGTGCCTGAGCTAGGGAAGAGGCTCATAACAAGACAAGAGAGAGGGGTGACCCGGGGCCCCACAAACAAAAAGAAAAACCTGTGAACTGTCTCTAAGACGAAGTGATTTCTGTGTCACTTGTTACAATACATACATACATACATACACACAAACATACATACACATAGCTCTGAGGCTATCGAACGCAACTTATTTAGAATGTCTGTGTAACAAAATCACAATTTTTTCCAGGTTGCCTGCTAAAATATTCCTCCATTCCAACACCTTTCAGTGGAAAGTACAGTTGAGCCAGCAGTTTAATGTCATAGGACTCTCATTACTACTCTGAAAGGTTGAGAGCTATGCATATATCTCATGGGACAGTCATTTGCTGAGACACTTCCTGGGCATTTCTGCTTGGCTGTTATGCAATGTTGCAATGCACAGTTAAACTACCAGACTACAGTCTTCCCAAAACCCATATTACAAGACTAAGCCCCCCTCCCAACCTGTATCTCGACTGGGTACAACACAACTCAAGAGAGCAAAGCAGGCACTAAGCAATTACACTGATGTCAACTGTGTGCAGTATTGCACTTCCATACCTCAGCAGATAGTGTTGCAGCGCCATGACTGTAGCAGTGTAGTACTGTGAAGGCTATCAGCAATTAGTGTTAGTAGCAAAACAGGTTTTGAATGGTGGCAAATTAAAACATGTTGGTTTAATAATGAGTAAATTACCCAAAACCTCTTACTACATTAATAATGGTTTAATTTTGTTATATTTAATTAACTAGGTTGCATTTTATTAGGTAAGCATTTTAATTAGAAACTTGTTTGAACTTCACCAGTTGTAGAATGACCTTGCGTTAGTGCAATGTTAAAGTGGTCAGTTTTTCTTTACAGAAGTGAAAGGATTGTTTCATATTTTAGCTTTCACATTGTTGTGTTAAATTAAGTTGTAGTGTCCTGTTGAGAATTATATTGCTGTGACATTGCACTGTCATTTCTTGGATGTCGAGAAACACTTTCGGTAGTTTCACTGGATGCTTCTGAAGTCAGAATGCCTGGAATGTGGTCGCTATCAGTAATTATTGACTGTATTGTGAACATTCTGATTGGCTGAGAGGAGATGAATAATGACTTCAATGTGCTTTTACAGTATACTGCACAAACGCATTACCATCAAGTTGCTAATGCTGGTAAGCCAGTTACTCAGAATGTGCTTCTGAATGAAGGAACAAGAACGCACATAACCAACTTCAAATCGCTCTTTGGGCTCCGGGTGCAGTTCGGCCTAAAAGCCGAAATCATGTGTGCAATACACAATTCAAGACACTGGCTAACACCCAGATTTTCTACCAAAATAAGCCCCTTGCAGGGTGGAATCACGTTTTCATGTTACAGGTGGTTTATACTCGATCCAGTTTTGTCATGGGCTTTGGGATTATGTCCAGCAGGAAACAAAAGCCAATATGTATTTACTTATTGCTAAACAGTTGTTACACATTTGTTACAAACTAAATACACTTTCATTAATGAATTGTTATTGCACTTTATTATGAAGGCATGCCAATTAAATCAAGACACACACACACACACAATCAGTAGCATGATGCCTCTGGCATCATAGGAATGAAATAAATGTCATCAACCAAATACAGCCAGTGGGGATGAGGGTAGAAGGAAATAGAGCCAGTGGGGATGAGGGGACAAGGAAATACAGCCAGTGGGGATGAGGGTAGAAGGAAATACAGCCAGTGGGGATGAGGGGACAAGGAAATACAGCCAGTGGGGATGAGGGTAGAAGGAAATACAGCCAGTGGGGATGAGGGGAGAAGGAAATACAGCCAGTGGGGATGAGGGTAGAAGGAAATACAGCCAGTGGGGATGAGGGGACAAGGAAATACAGCCAGTGGGGATGAGGGTAGAAGGAAATACAGCAAGTGGGGATGAGGGAAGAAGGAAATACAGCCAGTGGGGATGAGGGTAGAAGGAAATACAGCCCGTGGGAATGAGGGAAGAAGGAAATACAGCCAGTGGGGATGAGGGAAGAAGGAAATACAGCCAGTGGGGATGAGGGTAGAAGGAAATAGAGCAAGTGGGGATGAGGGTAGAAGGAAATACAGCCAGTGGGGATGAGGGTAGAAGGAAAAACAACCAGTGGGGATGGGGGAAGAAGGAAATACAGCAGTGGGGATGGGGGAAGAAGGAAATACAGCCAGTGGGGATGAGGGAAGAAGGAAATACAGCCAGTGGGGATGAGGGAAGAAGGAAATACAGCCAGTGGGGATGGGGTATGAAGGAAATACAGCCCGTGGGAATGAGGGAAGAAGGAAATACAGCCCGTGGGAATGAGGGAAGAAGGAAATACAGCCAGTGGGGATGAGGGAAGAAGGAAATACAGCCAGTGGGGATGAGGGTAGAAGGAAATAGAGCAAGTGGGGATGAGGGTAGAAGGAAATACAGCCAGTGGGGATGAGGGTAGAAGGAAAAACAACCAGTGGGGATGGGGGAAGAAGGAAATACAGCAGTGGGGATGGGGGAAGAAGGAAATACAGCCAGTGGGGATGAGGGAAGAAGGAAATACAGCCAGTGGGGATGAGGGAAGAAGGAAATACAGCCAGTGGGGATGGGGTATGAAGGAAATACAGCCAGTGGGGATAGGGAAAGAAGGAAATACAGCCAGTGGGGATGAGGGAAGAAGGAAATACAGCAAGTGGGGATGAGGGTAGAAGGAAATACAGCCAGTGGGGATGAGGGATGAAGGAAATACAGCCCGTGGGAATGAGGGAAGAAGGAAATACAGCCAGTGGGGATGAGGGAAGAAGGAAATACAGCCAGTGGGGATGAGGGTAGAAGGAAATAGAGCAAGTGGGGATGAGGGTAGAAGGAAATACAGCCAGTGGGGATGAGGGTAGAAGGAAAAACAACCAGTGGGGATGGGGGAAGAAGGAAATACAGCAGTGGGGATGGGGGAAGAAGGAAATACAGCCAGTGGGGATGAGGGAAGAAGGAAATACAGCCAGTGGGGATGAGGGAAGAAGGAAATACAGCCAGTGGGGATGGGGTATGAAGGAAATACAGCCAGTGGGGATAGGGAAAGAAGGAAATACAGCCAGTGGGGATGAGGGAAGAAGGAAATACAGCAAGTGGGGATGAGGGAAGAAGGAAATACAGCCAGTGGGGATGAGGGAAGATGGAAATACAGCCAGTGGGGCTGAGGGGAGAAGGAAATACATCAAGTGGGGATGAGGGAAGAAGGAAATACAGCCAGTGGGGATGGGGGAAGAAGGAAATACAGCCAGTGGGATGAGGGAAGAAGGAAATACAGCAAGTGGGGATGAGGGAAGAAGGAAATACAGCCAGTGGTGATGGGGGAAGAAGGAAATACAGCCAGTGGGGATGAGGGAAGAAGGAAATACAGCCAGTGGGGATGGGGGAAGAAGGAAATACAGCCAGTGGGGATGGGGGAAGAAGGAAATACAGCCAGTGGGGATGAGGGTAGAAGGAAATACTGGAAGCGGGGATGAGGGAAGAAGGAAATACAGCCAGTGGGGATGAGGGAAGAATGAAATACAGCCAGTGGGCATGAGGGAAGAAGGAAATACAGCCAGTGGGGATGGGGGAAGAAGGAAATACAGCCAGTGGGGATGAGGGAAGAAGGAAATACAGCCAGTGCGGATGAGGGTAGAAGGAAATACAGCCAGTGGGGATGAGGGTAGAAGGAAATACAGAAAGTGAGGTTGAGGGTAGAAGGAAATACAGCCAGTTGGGATGAATGTAGAAGGAAATACAGCCTGTGAGGATGAAGGTAGAAGGAAAAACAGCCAGTGGGGTTGGGGGAAGAAGGAAATACAGCCAGTGCGGATGAGGGAAGAAGGAAATACAGCCAGTTAGGATGAGGGAAGAAGGAAATACAGCCAGTGGGGATGGGGGAAGAAGGAAATACAGCCAGTGGAGATGAGGGTAGAAGGAAATACTGGAAGCGGGGATGAGGGAAGAAGGAAATACAGCCAGTGGGGATGAGGGAAGAAGGAAATACAGCCAGTGGGGATGAGGGATGAAGGAAATACAGCCCGTGGGAATAAGGGAAGAAGGAAATACAGCCAGTGGGGATGAGGGAAGAAGGAAATACAGCCAGTGGGGATGAGGGTAGAAGGAAATACAGCAAGTGGGGATGAGGGTAGGAGGAAATACAGCCAGTGGGGATGAGGGTAGAAGAAAAAACAACCAGTGGGGATGGGGGAAGAAGGAAATACAGCAAGTGGGGATGAGGGAGGAAGGAAATACAGCCAGTGGGGATGAGAGAAGAAGGAAATACAGCCAGTGGGGATGAGAGAAGAAGGAAATACAGCCAGTGGGGATGAGGGAAGAAGCAAAGCTTATTTGTAGAGAGGATAAAGTCCTGTTTTAGAAATATTCGACACAGACACTCTGGGTGTTAAAGGGGGGAAAAAACCTCCTCCTTTCAAACTTGCACGCCTACTACCTTTCCCTTACAGATAAAGGAGAAATGTTGCACAGGCTCACGCAGCTCGTCACTAAGTCGAGCAGGGCCCCGCCAGGTACATAGAAAACGGTACCTATCTTCTCACGCTTTTGATTAAAACCATAGCCCTACATCAAACCAAGCACCAACGTTCTTGAAAGAGTTCAAGTACTTAAATATATACATAAGTATATAAGAAAGTATACAATTAACCACGTATGTTATGTTGGTTACTTGTATGGCACTTTATGTCACGCTTAGGCCAGCTGAAAGAGTTGGTCATTAAAAGAAGAAAGGGCGATGCAGTATGGGCAGAAGGAGACGGCATAATGTACAAATGGTAAAGGTTAGGGTTCTAACGTAGCACTTCATGTCCGGTTGCTGCTGCTTCTAAGCCCCGCATTAACAGGTGTTATAATTACCTGATTTAATATGACAGACTCGTTATAAGAAATGAAATCTCGAAAAATAAAGTTCAACAAAACCTTTTATTAAGCTGTTTTGAGGGTTGCTAGGCTTGCCTCCTTTTTGCAGGGTCAACTCATCACTGGTCTGTCACCAAGTGGTCTTCCAGGATGCTTGAGGATTTCTGTATGCAGAATGCCAGGAATGTGTTAAGGGCCTCCTTTCCAGATGCTCAACGAGCTGACTTCAGAATCTGGAATGCAATGAATGTAAGGAATGCCTTTTTCTCAGACTTCAGGACTTCTGACTCTTGTATTTAGCATGCAGTGAATGTCTCTTTCTAAAATGCCTCAGGAGTTCTGACTCTTGGGTTCAGCGTGCAGTGAATGGGTCTTCTGATGGGCTGAAGGCAGCCACACTCTATGCTGGAAATTGACAGAATTTACTCTGGGAATCCGTACTCCCAACCCCATTTGTACTGAGTGGATTTTGATCAGAGTGATGGGGGTGGAGATCAGGGGTGGACCACCAGACCAGGTCAGCCAGTGCCATATCTTCTCAAGGAACCGGATCAAGTGCAAATAGGCTGCACCTGTAGGAGGGTCTAAACCCTGGATATTGGAATACAAGCAAAGAGCATTTTGGGAACATAAGAATGGCCACATAATTCTCTATTTGAAATATGTCTGTGAAAGTGATTCAGACACTAACCTCTTATGAGCAAGTAAAACAAACTAGACTCTTTGCTCATTTCCTTTGTCACAATACTCACCCTAAGAAGAAAAAAAAGGTCGGAAACCACAAGTCATATATTCATTTGGACAGTGCATATGTATGTGGGGCTTGGGCTCTCTGCTCAGACACTCTTGCTCAGTATGACTCTCCTAGTTTGCTTCAGGATCATGCACTCCAAGTCCCAGGATGCAATGGCTTTCTTGTCAGTAGGATGTTTGCAGCGTGCATCTAGGAACTCAAACCCTAATTCCTAACATGCACTGTTTGTTGGCTGCTTAGTTTCCTCAATCGGCCCTACGAACCAGGAACTGCTGCATGCTGAGCGTCCAAGTGCACCTTTGAACATCCCAACCTGCGCTCTTTCTTTTCTTTATGGATTTCTATGTTCTTCCTCTTCCCAGGTGCTAGGGGTATTCTCACACCACATCCCAACATACAGCCTACTACTTGTAATTTAGGGTTTCGTTCCTGGACAGGTTGGAGTCTCACCTGCTTTCTTTTGCTTTCTCTCTGCTTCATAACTTCCTCTACTGCCAGTATCAGGTGCAGGTCTGTGGGTTCTCCTTCTCAGCAGAAATGGACTGTCTCCAGTTCCGTCCCTCTCACTTCGCTCTCGTGCCTGCTTCCTCAGGACACCCTACAGCAGCTTGACCCGAGCAGCATGCTGGTGTGCCTTGTCATTCTCCCTCCGATGTTCCACAGCATTTCCAGGACGTCATCGTTTGGCACATAGCTGTGGCATTGTAGACTAGATCGCTCCACCTTTCTCTTGCTTCATTTTGGCAACTTATCACAGTCATTTTGTTGGCTTCTAAGGTTTGGGTGATGTTACCATAGTCTGTTTTCCACAGTCTCATAGCGTTGCATGTCAGATTTCCCTGGTGCTCACCGCCGCCTATATCTGTACTGCTCAGGCCTGTCTGTGGAGCCAGTGTCCCTTCTGAATCCCACAGAATCTATTTTGCTCCACCTCCACAGTCTCCCGGCATCCTCAAATCCTGGACTCTGGTGTGCACTGCTCCCTGTGCCCTTCTACATAATATATTGCCGGCATCTGGGTGATCCCTCCTTCCCTGTATCAGGGTTCCTCCGTGCTTGTTTTTTTTGTTTTTTGGTGGGGCTGCTAAAGTTCCCATCAGTAAGTGGTTCATGAAGTATCTTGCCCAAATACTGTCTGTAGAATTTAAAGAAATGAAGGTCAAGAGAACACAGAATAACCAGGCACCCAATCATTTACTTTTTCCTGAGGCCCACCCAACTCAGTTTACTCACCGTCTATTGTCCCTCTGATCACCCTCTGCACCCAGCCTCACGACCCCAAACCCTGAGTGTGCCTCCTCCCACTTCCAATCTTTCTCCCTACTTGGTCCGCTCCACTGGAACCCCTGCCCATAACAATCAAAGCCATGTGAATGGTGGATCTCTTCAAAACTCTGCTTAAACATTACTTACTTGCTAAAGAGGGAGCTGCCCCTGCCCACTCTCCTCCATCCTCCCTACCTGACACCACCATTCCCTCCAGTCACGCTTATGAATGTAATTTTGTAATGAGTACTTGTCTTTATTTTGAAGCACTTGCCCCCTTAGGTTAATATTACCTTTGTTAGTCACCTGTTTTCTTATATACATTTTGTTTCTGTTTGTTTTTCTTTGTCCCTGGTATATGCCCTAGTATTTTTAGACCATCATAAGCAGGCTCACTAATTGTTCTCATTGTTATGCTACTGTACAGGCTCCATTCGTGGAAATGCTTCCGCCATCTGTACATATGTTACTGTAAGTCATTTCTTTTCAAAAGGGACATCCGTGTTCTTCAAAGAAATACAAATCCAGGACATTGAAAGTGAGTTACAATCAATACACCAATCGGGACAAATCGATAAACATGTGAAAGTGGAGAACTTGGCCCAATGTTTTTCATTTAGCCTGTTTCTGTGAAAACATATTGTCAACAGGCTGCCTTGTCACTATTAGCACATGCACTACTCGCGCATGTGTGGGGCCACACCAGGAAGTGCAGGGCGAGGCGATTGGTCTGCAGCAAGAAGATAAGGGAGAGGGAGACTGGGGTAGATGCATTGTGGTGGCTTGGTAAGGTGGTGGGATGCCCAACACTGAAAGGGGCAAACAGAGAATGGTAGTTACAGGGGTATGCCCCTTCTTCATACAGGGCAGAGGCATACAGGGGGGTTGCAGGGCTGTCTCTCACACTCATACAGCGACTGGGACCAGGGTTGCAAGTGGTCTATTGAGGTGGGCCCCATACTGAGCGACCCGCGGAGGGCCCATTGTATACAACAGTGTAGAGAGGCAAGGACTCCATGCTGAATTCTATATCTAATCTAATGGTCACATGATAATTTATATAGCGCTTTTGTTAAAGCGCTGTACATAGAACACATTTATCACAATTATCACCAAGCCAAAGTCAGTACTCCTTTATCGACCTCGAAAGGGTGAAAGACTGAGTTGTACTTGCCAGGATTCGAACCTGCAACCTACAGATCATGCACAGATTGCGAGTGCTCATCCGGCTGAGCTATCTTATTGGCTAACATACTTCAGAGGTCGGTTAACTGAGTATCGACTGAGGTATAATAATCACAGTACCTAGATGTTGGACGAACCATTTTTGAAGCGCTACATACTTAAATACGTATCTGGATTATCACAGGGACAGGTTTTGCTGAGTTTCTATTTCAATTACCAATGTAAATTTCATTTTTTTTAACAGTGCTTGCATTTCCTGGAGTCAGGTTTGGATTTTTTAATTGTACTCTTCAAGGTGTGAGAGGCTAGAACACCTGTGATTGGTGAAATGACAATCACTCACCCTTGAGCAAAGACTCTGCTGCTACTGACCATTTATAGTAATGTACCCCATTGACTGCAAGGTTAAATGGATGTAAACTAGATTGTGCATAGTCATCATTTTACACACTGTGTTTATAATTAGGGTGTAAATTAAATTATAAGTGTAAAAACGATGTGCCTCCACATTATTATGCACACAGCATCGGAACAAAATACAATTGTGCAATAATGGTTTGCTTTCACTAGAAACAAAAGCATAATTTGTTACGAAATCTTCATTCTCAATTGCAACTTAGTTTTCCATCTTATTAATTATACAATCCTAAAATTCTAGGAAAATATGCATAGTGCTTCTGAAGCTGAATGGAAAAAAACATTGCCTTTATCAGTGTGCAGTTTCATTTTTTGAAAGGCTTCAGAGAAATACATTCTGTTTCATAGGTGGCTTGCAATTACATCCATGTAGATAAAAGTCAAAAGAAGCCTTCTGGTTTCTGTCAAGTAACCTGACCTTTGCACTGCCCTCTGCCCTAAACCTGTGTGTAAATGTACACAGGAAAAGAATAAAGCTGTCGTAAGATTTTCATGTAAAAAGGCCTAGTACGTACATTATCTGGAGGCCTGGATGGATGGCTAGATAACAAGAAAACAAAACATCAGTCTTTCTTTCATTGCTGCAAAAATCATCTGGGTACATCCCATGGCTAGACACCACAAAATAAACTCACGCACCAACATGTATATACTAGGAAAATCCAGGAAATATGTCACAGCCAATCAAAACTTCTCAGCTTCCTGCATATAAGAAACCTTTTCAGAATTAATAACCCAGAATTCTTCACAACAGGCCAGAGCAATTTCAGACACAATACATACTCCCACTGGGCCGGAAAGAGTGGCACACAATTAATTCCACATTTGCTACATCAAGTGGCAAGCCACAAGCAAACACTAAAAAAAAACACACGTTTTCATATAACATGTTTGGGTTATAAATTCACTTAACTGGACTTCCCTGGCCCAGTACAGGTATTTATAACTCCATGGGAATTGCCTTGGGGAATTTAAAGCAGGAAATTGGATAAATTAAACAAGGACAATTTCAAAGGACGCACTATGGTTACTGTTTAAAAAACAAACAGAGCGGGCAAGAGTATTTACTATTGAGAGTGAAGGAATGAGTTCCCATTTGATGTTTCTCACGTGTAATCCAAACACACAGGCTGCTTTGCAAAGGATCTGCACTTAGAAGTCACGGCCAGAGTGACACTGTGATGCTGCACTCCCTTGTTAGGTTGGCAGGCGGTCTAGGAAAGGCGGGGCAATGGAAATACACGCATCTGGCTGGTGGTCGCATAAGAAGCGTACATTAGAAGGTACTACTGTGCAGCTCTTTCAACTTTACACCTCCGCTTAAGTACTGAGAACACTGCACTGATCATTGATTTTCATAAACCCCCGGAGGCTTCTGAAATAGCCTTGAGACAAATGTGTCTGCACGTGACCAGATTCCACAGGCCACCAATGTTCTCTTAGCCCTCATTCGGCATGAAGAGTCCACCCTGGTGTTAAGCTACCAACACATGCAAGCTACTCAGTTGATCTGCACTCATTGGGGCCCACCACATCACTTGGACTATGCACGATCTCACAGGAATGACTGCTGGTCTATTCCTACAGGTCACCCGCCTGCCACTCCCTCATACTCTCTCCCTGGGGTGCTTGTTTCCACCCACCACAGTATCCTACCTTTCAATCCTTTAACGCCCCCCAACCCCAATATTGCTCAGACGTTCCATCACTGTCCATCTTCCTCTGGTTCTCCTGTGCCCTCACTACACCCCATATTCCGCTCTCTCCCTAGGGTCTTGCCCACCTACCTCAACTCCAGCCCCTTCCTCTGCCTACACACACTTAGGGCCTGCGCTCATCGCCTCAAGTGCCTTCTGACCGCCTCCAGCCTCCCAACAACAGCTTTCATCTGCCAAAGACCTGTTGTTCGTTGTTCTTCTCCAAGGACCACACTCTCAGCCCTTGCACGGTGCTCCCCTCCAACTATCAAAAGCAGTGTCCCTGCTGTGATCACCCATTGCTTCACCTCATCACCACTCTCTCCCAGTTGCCTGCTCCCACCTACGCCCAACTGAGCTCTCTCCTGTCCCCATCAAACATCGTGTTCCATTTCCCCACCTCAACAACCCACATCCCATCCCTCGCATACCGCCTAACCAGTGGCAACTTGCACATGTTTAAGGCGTGGTGGGGTGTAACTGAGTTTCCAGAAGTGGTCCGAGCACATCAAGTGAGCCTGAAGCGACCCAGGGAAGATGGAATATCTGGGTTCTCTTCTCTCAGCAGCATATGCCAAAGGCCCCCCTTTCATGCAGGTTAAGCTTATAGAGAACCACAAGACTTGTCTCAGTAATATTTGCCAACACGCTTCTTGTTGCCCCATTTCTGTCACATCTTTCTCCCGCTATCCCACATCTACCCCATTTGCTCTTCAGTGCCAAATTCTGCCTCAATGTGCCCCTCTGTGCTCGGTTTTATCCTCATTCGTTCTTCTGTGCCAGGTTCTGTCCCAACTACGCTTCAATAACAAGTTCTGCCCCAACTTACCCCTAGATGCTGGGTTTTGCCCCAATCTGCTCCTCGGTGCCAGGTTCTGTCCCAAACTACCCTTTTCTGCCAGGTTCAGCTCCAATGTTTCCATATGTGCTGTATAGGCGCCTAACAAGTGCACAATACATACATTGCAGGGTCATATGTTTCCCTAATGCTACTCAAAATGTGTGTTTCCTTATCAGAGCTTCTTTTCATAGGTGTTTGTGTTTTTTCTGCGTGTTTTGCACATGCACATGCATTCGCTCCATCTTGCCTTTTGCGTGTGTGTGTGATTTCTGCATGTTTGGCGTCTGACCTGTTAGTGAGATATCCACCCCGGCACGGCATGTGCAGCCTGCATATCCATTATATTTAATTTCTGTATTGGGCGTCATGTGTTTCCACCTGAAGTGCTCCTAACCAATAAGTGAGATATCCATAAAGCCAGAGCCTGTATATCTCCGGCCCAAATTCTACACTTTTGGTGTGTTTTTAGTTGGTCCTGTGCATGTCAAAAGCAAACTGGTTGATGGCCATACATGCTTGTGTGTGCATTTCCCATGTATGTGCAGGTTTGGTTTTGGGTCTGGCTGCACTGCATATGTAGAGTCTGGTCTTGGGCCATGGCCCAGGCACAGTGACCATACAACATGGGACATGGCTTGAGACCTTGCGCAGCCGATGCTATGTACACGTTCATAACCAACGCCATTCCACAGGCTCTGGGAACAGTGAACATAACGACATGCCTGCTGGCCATGCCCAGTCACTGCTACCATACAACGATGCCCATGGGGCATGGCTTATCAATATCTCACAAAAAGCAAGGCCTGTGGCCTTGCCCATCACACACTGTGTTCAGAGAACCAACTTTGGTCATGACCCAGGTGCAGTGGCCATGCCAACACTGCCCAATGTGTATGGCCTGCAGCCTTGCCACCCAACTCTGCCCAATACATGGTCACTGTCCACTGCCCCACACTCTACCTGTAAAAACGTTCCAATCTCTTTTACAGCTTCAAATGAAATAGCCAGAGGTGCGGAGCCGGCCCCCGATACGCGGAGCCTGTGCTCTGCCAGTGCTTAATGCACAATGTTTAATACGTGAATTCCAGTCGTAGAACCTCAGAAGTATTCTTAAATATGCTGCTAGCATTTTTATTTTCCTTGAATATCATAAGATCAAATAATGAGAACTTCCCCAAATGAGTGCTTCTATTAGCACATACACTCCCATTCAATATTGCAGCACATTTGACCACCTACAGGCCATGCTGGTGTATTGCAGCCTTATGTATGCTCTTCATCCTCACAAGTACACCAAACCTGTCTTGTTTCCTTAACATAAATTTACTCTGATCTTCACTTGCCAATTCATGCTGAATGCATTATGTGTGAGTATCTGTACAACGCAGAGTGACATCAGCTCCATGCTGCGTACTGGGATAGCTCCCAAATAGTACACGGATAGCCGGGGGAGCTTCCTCCTTGAGATTAATGACGAGTGTGTATACCATTATCAACTTTTTCAAGTTTGAAGGACATGTACTTATAAAATACCAGGTCTCACTATCTAAACCACAGTCATTATGAACAAGCAAAGGCATGGCAATTCCATCTGCGTGATTTTACCAAATTAAATAACAGAGAATGAATTAACAATGAAACTTTTACAACAAAATATCAATGTTTTACATTTTTTTAATTTGGGGTTCCCGCCAAGTCCCCTGTTTCCCTATTCTTTTAAATCCTCCCCAAACCCCTCTCCATCCGATTTAACCCCTTACCCCACCCCCATAGATACATTTTTTTAAATTTGGTATTTTGTCGTTATTAAAGATTCGTTATTAAATACATTCCCTGTTTTCTGTTTGTTAAAATCACTGGATACCATGGCAATTCTTCTCATACTTGGAGCTTGTAAACTATATTTTCAACACAATACATTTAATCATGACATATGCACTGCTAAATTGTTGCACTAGAAACCAAAAGGAAAGTACTGTTGGTAGAGTTTCTCCCAAGCAGTGGACTGCCTTTGGCAAAGGCGGGGGTCGTCCTGCAAACTCAAACTCGTATCTATTAGCAACTGTAGCAGATTCATTTGGTTGTCTGAAAAGCTACGTTTTTTTTCCGGCTGCGGATATCATTTTCTGCCTCGGGCAAATACACACACGTGTGGGCCTGTGACATCTGTGAGCCCAACAGCAAGAACTGAGAGAACATAGAAGCCTCGCGTACTTCCCCACTAGCCGAATTCTCATGGCAACAACGTCCATTTGGTTTTTGTTTTGTTGTTGATTTCTTTTAATGCAGTGTAGGCCGAGAAGGGGAGTGCTATGCAGTGTAAGAAGAGTTGGTGTCACACACCCCCACTAGAGAGTGGACTGGGGTAAGAATTTATAAAGATGACAGTGTACAGGAACAGACAGACAGACAGGCGCGTCTTAAAAGGGACTCAGTAGACAATGCGAAGGCCTTGCCCCCCTTTATTCTAGGATTTATAATTTAGTTATTTCAAACCAGATACTGCGCCTGATTTACAAAGTGCTTTTCAGTGTGATTGTACCATTATGAAACGTTTTCAGTGTTGCCCACTTTGTCACTTAAATACTTTGTGGCGTGGGGGTCAAAATGATACACTCACAATAAAACTGATGGGGCTTTGGAGATTCGGCCCTGGTGTGGCTGCAGGGACAAAACATGAAACAGGATTTGGGAGATGAACGGGTAAACATATAAAAGTACGACACAGATGACGACCATGTCAGAAATTCGTTTTTTTTTTTTAAATGTTATGGTTAGCACTCAAAACTCAATAGTTCACGGGATAAACAACCTGTAAAGATAGCTCAGTGAGTTAAGCAGTTGCTGCAGTCATCTGTGTTCATTCTACAGAACACTGGCCTGACTCCTGCCAGAATTTGCTCAGCACTTCATCCATTTGAGTTCAAACAAGTAAGTATCGTCGAATTGGATGATAACACATTTCCTAATCTTAGATGGTGAAGGAATTTGTAAAAAAAAATAAAATGCATTATTCTCTATAAAATTATCAAAACTATTTTTGATGACGACCATCAGTCTGGCTTTAGAGCAGCAAGAGGCACGGAAACTGCTCTTCTGAACACCTGTGAAGACCTGCTCTCAAATCTTGACCCTAACACTCCCTCAGTCCTCATTCTTCTTGACCTCTCCTCTGCCTTTGACACAGTAAACCACAACATCCTGATTGCACATCTCCGTGACACTCTGGGAATCACTGGTCAAGATCTGGCATGGTTATCCTCCTTCCTGTCCGACCGCCCATCTCAGATGGACAGAAGGACCTTGGGTCCTTTCTGTCCACTATCACTCTTTCAACCTGCGGTAACACCCAGGGCTCTAACCTTTCCCCATTGTTCTTCAATGTCTACATGGCTGCCTTGGCACGTGAGATTGCCAGTTTCACCTCTAATTTACAGTGTTATGCGGATGACACGCAACTCTCCTTCAGGCTACCCAGAGCTACTTCCTCTACCTCACTCATATCTGACTGTCTGTCCGCAATTCAGTCATGGTGTGCTGCAAAAGACCTCTGCCTCAACGCCAGTAAGACTGAGATTGTTCGCATTGGGACTTCTGCTCCCGCTTTCCCACTCTCACTCAGGCCACCCTCCCTTGCCCCTGCGCCCTCACCCACATGCGAGGCAAAAACCTTTGTGGTCATCTTCGACTCCACTCTCTCCTTTTCCACTCACTATCAGAGATCTATAAAAAGTCCAACTACCAGCTGCACCTACTCAGAGGTACTCTTCCTTTTCCCTCCTTCCCCCACAGACTCACTGTCTCCAGAGCCCTGGTTCTCTCAAGGCTTGACTACTGCAACAGCTTCTTTCTCAACCTCCCTGCCTCTGCGCCCTCTGTAACTCACCCAACAGAACTGTGAGACGTATCCTTGACCTCAAGCCCAGGGACCACATCTCTCTGGCACTGAAATCCCTCCACTGGCTCCCTGTGGCTGCAAGGATCAAGTTCAAGACCCTCTGCATTGTCCACAAAGATTACTGGGGCCTGGGACCCACCTACATTCACTGATGTCTTCCTAAATTCTGTCCCTCTCAAACGCTCTGCTCATCTACCTCCAACATTCTGCGAGTGAGCTGGTTCTCTAAGCACAGATTTGGAGGGAGATCTTTGTCCTCAGCAGGGGCTTCCCACTGGAATAGCCTCCCTGCCGCCCTCCGTCTTGCGCCCGATGTCCTTAGGTTCTGGAAACTCCTTAAGACATTCCCTTTCTCCTCTTCATTCTCTCTCCCCTACCCTGCTAACCTCTCTCTCCGCTCTATCCCTCTCCCCCTCCTCTTCCACACAATATGCCGACTGGCCACTGGGAGGACCTCAGAGTCTCACAGGTCCCTGGCACCCTCACCAGTCCTCAAGCACTTGCCTCAGGACTTGCCTCATTGCTACTGCACTAGGTCAACTACCAATTGAGAATGGCATCTCTCATCACTTACCCAGTTTATGACCAACTGGGCACATCTGGATTCCCACCGCTGCACTGTCCTCCCATCTCCCCTCTCCTGTACTGTACAGTCTGTGCACTTGCACGATCTGAATGTACCATGCCTTGAAGGGTATACACGCATTTCGTCAAATGATTTTACATCATGGGACTTTTCATCGCCAACCCTTTCATCGCCAAAAACTTTTTTTAAAAAACTTTTTTATGGGGGGGTGTTTGGTGCTGTTTGGAGTATGATTATTTAAGTAAGGGGGGGTAAATAAAAAATAAATAAAAAAAGGAGTTTTTGGCGATGAAAGGGTGGCGATGAAAAGTCCCACAATGTAAAATCATTCAGCGAAATAACGTAGAACCGCCTTGAAGATCGTCTATCTTTTCCTCCCTATCTCCCCTCCTGCATGGTTGCACCTCTATTCTCTTGGAAAAACTGCAGAATCATTGTCAGACCTGTTTGTTGTTATCTACACTGTTCATTGTTTTATATGCACTTAATCTGTCCTGGCAGACTGGTTATCTATCGTTCAGAAACTCAAGGGCTCTGAATGACTGTTGTTTTTCTCCCCCTGTTCCCTCCCTCCTTGAGCGCCTTGAAACACTTGTCTTGGGTATAGGTGCTTTACAAATATACATTACCATACCATACCATTATTATTAACCTATGAAATACAGTATGAAGAGAGAGATTCAAAATGAGACAATAATGCTAGGAGTTGTCTACCGACAGAGCAATAGTTTGGGCACAGCGCAGTGCCATTGAGGTGCAGCTGCCAATCTAGGCGCATAGAGAAAGGATATTCCACCTAGTTTCGCCTGCACAATCAAAGTGAGATCCCAAGGGATTCAAAGTCATGTGTATATCACGCCTGTAGTACACCACAGAGAGCTAAAATGTTGCAGCCTATAAAACCAGCTCTTAGAGCTTTTGTGTATTTTCGGTGGATAATTTCAGATATTATTGGCTCATTTTCAATCACTTGGGGTGTCACATCAATTGACCCTACACTGCTCGCTGTAAAGATTTAAAGGGTAACATTATTATTATTATTATTATTATTATAATAATAATAAATGTATTTATTTTATGGCGCCACACGCCCAGAGACCTCAAGGTGCACTCAAAATACAAGACTCACAAGACAGAAACATACAAAAGATCTGGAAGTACACCAGGTGGAAGCATGACAATTGAAACGTAATCCACATTTCAACAAAGGTCTAATAAATAACTGTCCTTCTTGGTGCTGCTGTCATGAACATCCTGCTCAATGTTCTGAATGAATCAAGAAAGTGCGGTGTATATATATTTTCTTTTAATTTAATGTTATTTGGTTGAAAACAACCTTTATCATATGAACATTACAAAGTAAGACAATGAATAATTAATACTATACACATCATTAATAAATGCCATAATACAATTACTCAATTCATAGCTTTCTTAAAATACTATTAAACTCTCCATAAAACATACCCTACATGACATTAAAATGCAATATACATCTAATGATTTATTCTTATAAACAAAAAAAAGAATGATATATTGCCACTCACTGACAACACAATTTATAGGGCACAAGGCTTCATAGATCAACAAAAGACAAACAATTCTCACACACAAAATTCTATTGCAAAATGTTTTAGTTATATTGTATACATTGTAGGCTTAGAACAATTACAACAATCCAGCAAACTTAAAAAACTTTTGAGCCTGATACTCCAATAACTTGAAAAAACTTCATCAACGAACAAAAGTAAATTCTTATGTGAAATCCCAAGGTCATGCGGGATGTTTTTACCCATGCATCCAAGCCCTACAATAAAACTGTGCAGTACTGGCATGGAAAACATCATGATGGCCAGAACTCCCAGAGAGTGCACAGGGAAAACATGAAGAATAGGCTGCCACCCATTTTTGCCTATGTTGTGAGCACAGGAGGGCACTGCCTAAAACCACCAGTGGGCTACACACACAGTAGCCTGAAACCATTGGGAATGGCAATGCTGATTGCAAAAAAAAGCAACTCAGAACTGTGGGGAATTCATTTCTTAATCCCAAAAATGGTTGCATTACCAGTACTCACTACTATCAGAAAGCCGGCGTTTTAAAACCACCAGACTTTTGTGTAAAACTGAACAAATGAAACAAAACCAGACCAAGGAAAGACTTGCTAAGAGGTGGATACAATGTAAAACTATATTCTGAAATGACTTGAAGGAAGTAATTATTTAATGTATATGTAAAAATTGTAAGCGATTTTAACTGGGAACAAAAAGTGACATTTAGCTGAAACCTGGCTTAATGAAACTGGATTCTGCCTGACAACTACCCCCGACAGGAGAAACCTGTTCAGCCAATCTTCCCAGGCCTAGCTGCATTCTGCTGCCCCTTGCCAAAAGAAGTTGTCACCTCTCTGATTAGATTAGGGGTGGAGCACCTGGGAACTGGAAAGAACAGAACAATGCAACTTCCTTGACTCAGGCAAATGTTATATTGGGGTGTCGTAAAATAGCTTCCTCTTGGGAGAGACTGGGGGGCAGTTGTGCCTCTGTGAACAAGCTGGCTTGGGGGAAGTGGATAAACCAGTTATTCCACCCTGTGATGTGGGAAGCCACACCCCTTTTTGACCAGAGCATAATTTTAAAAAGATAGATAACTCATAGTGCGGACTTGTCAGAATTATAAAAGTAATATCATTATTTTTGTGATTTTTCTGTGAACATTTTGAGAGGCGTTAGGACCCTGTGGTGTATTCTGGGGGGTTGCTAGCGGAAAATAGGGTCTCACTCCAAATGTCTGCATGTTAAAAATCTGACACTTCATCAATTAATGTCCATACTCCTTGCGCACATGTGTGTAATTTTGGGTAAATGTCCGATATTGCAAAACCAGTTAAAAAGCGCAAAATGTTGTCATTTTTGAATGCAAGCCCCCAGGAAGATCAGAGGCGGACAAGCATGGACCATAAGGAATATATAATGTGCACATGTAATTTCAACAAATTGTATATCTGGGAAAGATGTATTTGAATCAAATATAGATTTGTGGGCAAACTGACCAGGGGAGGATCCTCTGACCCATAAACAGACCTCATCATGATGACAATCCATTTCCTTCCCCCAATTATGGGAGAGGGGAGAATTGGGCCAATGACAAGTAGAGAGGGGCAGGCTTAGCTAGGCCCAGGCACACACCCATTCTCAAAACACATAAAATGAGACTGCTGGGACAGGTAGAGACATTCAATTCCATTTGCTGCGGAGCATGCTGACCGACGACTTCACATCCAGAGATCCAGACTTCAAATCCATCAATCTCCAAAGACCAGAACTTTACTTCAGAACTTAAAGCAAGGGCTTAAACCCACAAACTGAGAACTCTTCTCAGCAGGCCTCAGCAACCTTAAAATCATTTGCAAACTATTCCACAGCCGGGCGAGCTGTTTGAATTCTTTTGCCAAGAACAATTTCCAGAGACCAGACCAGAGATCCAGAGTGACCCAGACCGCTGTGAGCAGAACCAGAGAGCTGACCCAGATCACTGTGAAGTGCCGAGACCAGAACCGGAGTCCAGTCCAAAACCTGATCAGATCCGTGGCGAGGCCTATTTCAAATTTATATTGTGAGTACCTAGCAGAACTGTGCAGAACCAATCTCTTAGTTAAAATAATCTAATCCAAACTATTTTAACCTAAGTAGAACTGCCTCCTAGAAATCGTGTCATCTGTCATTTTTAAAGCTGCACAACTGTCACTTGTCAATTCTGCAGCTGCAAGCTGTCACCTGTCATTTTGAGTTTACTTTAAATCCGAAAAACTACCTTTATTTAATCATCCGTATCTCTGGAACCGTTTGGGCTAGGACGAGATTTAACTTTCCGCTGAAAGCTTAGAATCCAACTAGAAACGACTTCCTACTCCTTATACTTTTTCCGCAATCACGATTCTCGCACTCGCGAAATTTACCGCGATTTGCGATTTTGGCTCAATTTCTCCACTTGTCAAAATAGCAGCTCCATTCTTTCTTTTGTTAAAATCCGTTTGCAACTTGGTAATAACTCATAGAGCATTGCTAAAGTGAGCCTGAACTAATACCAACACGCATCTCCCACTCACCCTGAATCTCTAGAGGGAATTAGAATCAGTTGGCACATTTTCCCATCCATTGCCATCACATTTAAAAAGCATTTTGGGCCTGTGTTTCAAACTCCTACCTGTTTCCTCTAAGCTTGCTGGGGGGAACTGAATTTCGTATTGTATTTGATTGCATTCCTGAGAACTGTGTGCTCCTCTTTCCATCTCCTTCCATTTGTTACATTGCATAGGGGAAGGGGGTGAATTGCCAGAGAAAAAGTGATTATCTTATCTTTTGCTAAAATCATATCAAGTATTTCTGTACTGCATTTTATTCCTCATTGCTTTTCCCTTGAAATCATAAAAGTATTTTTTGCTACTCTATCCATCCTATACTAACTCCTCATTGATTGTAAAGAAGTGTGCTAGTGCCAGATTACCCATTGTTGATCAACATCATATGTCTAAGTGTACTATCAGATATTAATTTATTATAAAGTGTGATATATATATATTGTTTACATTCTCAAATAAACCTTTTAATTTGCAAAACAAACCTACTTCTTGGCTCAGTGGGGTCAGGGGGATTCTAAGAGGGGGGTGTTATACAAGGGTGGTCATCCAGAGTACTGAACTAGACATAAAAATACATTAATAAGGGTTTTCCTCAGCATCCCAGACTAGGCATTGACTTGGCTGTAGTGTTGATTGAATATCGCTTACAGTCATCACATTAAAAAATGATGCGGGGATTGCGGGGGTGTCCCCCGCAGGGTCCATGTGTGAATTTTGCCGCAAAAATATGGCGATATTTTTGCATTGCGATATTTTTGCGGCGGAATTAACACATGGAACCGGACCAGCATACTCCGAGTTCTGCGAGCGGGTGCATTTCAGCCCGCCACGTCTGACCTCGACAGTAGCACCAGCACCATTTATGAATGGTGCTGGTGCTACTGTCCTCCCCATTCCCATTGAGTCCAATGGGACTCGAATGGGAATGGGGAGTCATTTTTTACTGTGCCCGCAATGGGGAATTACCGGGACTGCCGGGGCTGTAATGCCCTGGGAAGTCCCCATTGCCGGGCGGCGGAAAAACTCTGGCAGCCGTGCCATTTTTACCGGCAGGGCTACCACCAGAGTCATAATAAGGACCAGTTTCTTGGTGCATTCATTAATAATATGTCTAATTAATATATTAATTGATTGCGTACAATGTTTAATTCATCTCCAATTTAAAAGGTCTAAATATTCCAGAAAATATTCTCCCTATTGTCAATATTATAAATTAACGCAAAAACGCAATGTTCGTTCGTTCATAATAGTTGATTCCTGAATGGTAGTTACTTTCAATATGAGTCTTCCTAATACTCGCACATACTATAATTGTGATCATTTCTAAAGTTCATCTTTTGCTACAGGTATATTTTACTGAAAACTGCTTGCAATCATACGTGTGGCATAGCATGAGTGAAGTTTGGTTTTCTTGCAGGTTTACGCATGTATGTAGGACCCTTCTGGCACAGGCCGTTGCCTTTGACCACCCACCATGGGAAACAGATGAATTGCGCATGTGCTTTGTAGACATGGGGAATTACAGCACGGGTAGCAACTGTGTTACCGTCCGCAGTAATTCTACAAAAGTTGCTGCCATCTTAATCATGGCCAGTTCCAAATGATAAAGAATGAGACCACTTCACATTGTCAGTAAGGGTAACTGCACTTCACATAAATAAATAAATACATTCTTGCAGCATTCCTGTAAACGAGAGCATCATTTGTTGATTGGTTTCTGACAGTTGCTCCTTCTAACCGCCACCTTCAGATAAACACGAGCAATTTGTACTTCACAAAACAGCGCATTTCCCGTAAGCTTCTAATGATGTATTGCGCCCCACTTTGTATTATTCTCCATATTGGTTTGAAAATAAAAGTGCTGGATTGCGCAAATCCTACGGGACGGCGCATTAATATGAATGAGGCAGAGTCCACGTTGCACAGCACACGCCACGCGCGTGTTATGACATCTCCGTGTCATCTCCATTGGGAAGCGCGGATCAGCGATCGATGCCTGCGAGAGTGGCTAATCCTGGCTGGAATCGCTCATGCCGTGATGGAGGAGTTTGCTCAATCGGCACATGTAATCCCCTCGTCATCCGCTTGAGCCTCTATTTATTAGAACCACTTACGAGGCTTGCTTTGTCAGATTAGTGCATCTGCACTTGCTAAACATGCCCTGGATGTTGACATGCAATTGTAGTCCGAGGTAATCTCTACAAACATTCATCTTTACTCAAGGTAACTCTGCAGGCAGCGCTAAGAAAGCAAGTTTACAGAGGAGCTTAAGGTACAGCAACATTCAGAGTGGTGCTACGCTGTATTACAACACGCATTGGCAAAGCCAACAGTTTCAGCATTTGTGCACACATGACGGTAGCACACATTTTTGCTGAATGGCATTTTGGCCTAATTTCTTCCCCCCACATTTTTCCACTCCTTTTTACCGCAAAAATATGAATGGAAAGTTTCTGTGTGGTACATTGAAAGGGGGGCAGAAGATGGGTGTGAGGGTCTCCCCCCAACTTCTTGAGGTTAAAAAAAAAGTAACAACGGAAACAAAAACTTTCGGCTAAAATGACAGCAAAAAAAAAAAAAAAAAAACGAGCAATGTTCATAAATCCAACATATTTGCCTTAACGGTACCTCCTAGCCATACGATGGCAACAGCTAGTGAATGATGCGAGTACCTGAGCGTATGATGTCGGTGTCTGGCAAATGCCTATCTAATACCGATACACAATTCAATGCTTGTGCTTGTTTGGTTTTTTAACAGAACTTCAGTGGAAGATTGCTTATCAATCAAGTTGGTCAAGACACACTTGCTTAAGACATGTGTTTTTGCTCCATAACATTTTTATTAGAATTTGTAACTTACAACACAATCCATGTCAGCGTGTAATGCAGCCAACGTAAAACCTCCTGTACCAGAGGGAGCATATGTACTGTCTGGATCAACACCAAGTAAAATATAACATACTAAAATCCAACAGGATCTCCCCGACCCCGCAGTCTCAACCCGTTACGGCACACCCCCATCTGAGGGGGAAGCGGCCATACTAATAACATCTCAGAGTCTCTCCTGCTCCTAGGGCCTTTCCAACAGGCCCGTCACATGCCAACGAGTAGAACAGGTTAAGTCTCTATTGTGGGTTGGTGCATAGGTCAAGAACTGTCCCCACCTCTGATAGAAAGATTGAGGCTGGGTCTCCATATAGAAAATCACTTTCTGGGTAGCCACCATTGCCCATATGAGTGTCCACCAATCTTCTTCGCTCTGGGGTCTAGCGGAGCTAGGAGTTTGAAGTACCCCATGTGTACAATGAGCCTCGGAAGCAGGTTAGGCCCCCAGCAATCCCAATAGACACAGCCCCAGCTCTCTCGGGCAAGTAGACCCTGTAATACCGTTAATTGAACCTCGCACCTCTGTCCAATACCTCCAGAGTTTCGGGCATCTCCACCATATGTGCATATATGTACCATCTGCCTTGCAGCTCCTACAACACAGTCCATTGTTATTGTGTCACCTCACATGTCTCATTCTATATTTTGTAAGATAGCCCCTAGCCAGGAATCAGAAGCCACGCTCAGCATATGCAATGCTTCTAGCACCTTCTTAATCGCCATGCAGTTGCTACCCCATTCTTCTGAGGATAATTCATACCCTAAGTCCCTATGCCTGGCTTCGACATATGCTTGTAATTGAGCCTCCTCTTTCTTCCACAAGCATCCATAGAGGTTGGAGAGGACCAGCCCTCTCCCCACATAGGTCCTAGAGAATATTAGCTTCTCAAAGCTCGTGGGAGGTCTGGCCGCTGCCTACCGGTTATGAGTTTGCATCGCTGAATGCCGAATCTGCCAATACCGGTATCTATCTCTTTCTCCCACCCTGAAGGCTGCCTTGCAGGAGGCCAAGGAGTGAATCTGCCCCTGCTCAAACATGTGTGTAAAAAACGTGCAGCTCCCCGCCCTCCAGTTGGAGAAGGTGGTACCCACATATGCTGGCTGAAAGTTCGGATTATGTATGGGTTAGAGGGGAGGGGAATGTGGATAGCCCCACTGCTGGAAATTCATAGACACTTAGCACCAATCACCCTTTGGCACCCATGCAAGGTAGTAGAGGGGCTTGTCCGCTTTATCTTCCTCAAGCTGCTGCTAAGCCCTGGTCAAGCCTGGTTTGATCCAGTCCCTCAGAGCCTTAAGTTGGGCTGGCCCATAATATCTTTGTATGTTCAGGAGCACCATACCCCCTCTTACCCTTGGCCTGAAGAGCACAGCCTTGGAAAAACGGACCTTCCTGCTCCCCACTGAACATTCATAATCTCCTTTTGCAATGTTGCTAAGATATAAGCTGGGACTGCAACCGGAAGCACTTGAAAATGATACAGCAACCTGGGAAGAACATTTATCTTTATAGTTGCTATCCTCCCGTACCTGGAGATTGCCTTTAAACCCCAAGACCTAAGATCAGTTCTAATAGTTTTAAGTAAGGCGCGGTAGTTAGCCCAGTAAAGGTCCTCACATCAGGATAAGATACAGGGTAAGAAAGATCCCCAGGTAATTCAGTCTCTGGGTGGCCCAGGTGAAAGGGCCCCCTGCCACTTCAAAATGGCGATGGCTTCCAGTCCGTAGTTGACATTCAATATCTCACACTTGCTACGGTTAACACCGGCTGAAAAGCATTGAGAATCTCTAACAGTTTGGAGATAGATGGCTCTGCCTTTGTCAGGTTTAAGATCACATCATCCGCGAAAAGAGCAATTTGATGAGGGAATGCCACTTCCTCACCCGTATCGTCAGGGGCCCCACTACGATAGCGAACAACCGGGATCAAAGGGGGTACTCTTGCCCCTGGACAATGCAAACTCCTTCGATAGAGCACCATTGACCATCACCCGAGCCACGGGACAAGAATACAATGAAATAAATGCCCCTATGAAGCCCCCCCATATTGGACCTGCGTAGTACCTCCCAGAGGAACGACCACTCCATACGATCAAATGCTTTCTCAGCATCTATCCCCAAAAGAATGGCTTGCCTCCCTGTGTGATGGGCGACAGCTACCAGATATACAATCTTCCAAACATCGTCGGCTCCCTGGCACCACTTCACAAACCCTCCTTGGTCCTCTACTATCAAGAGTGGGAGAACATTCTCCAGCATCAGTGCTAAAACCTTGGCATATCTTTATATCAGTGTTAAGAACCACTATAGGCCTGTAAGAAGCATAAGATGTTGGATCTTTATTGGCCTTCGCTATCAAGGTGATCCTCTCCTCCCATAGACCGCCATGAGACACCCCACTTGAACATCTCATTGAATAAAACTCAGAGAGGTCCCAAGAGCCTTGCAGAGTAGGCTTTAAAGAAGGCCAAAGGGAGACCATTAAGACCAGGGGCTGAGCCCACCCTCATGGCAGAAATTGCCTCCAGTATTTCTTCTTTGGCAATTCTCATTTCTAATTGGTCCCTCTGCTCTGTGGAGAGACATCGCATAGGGCATAGATTCAGGAAACTTTCAATAGCATCCCGCTCATGGGATTCTGATGTGTATAGCTTCTGGAAGAACGCATCAAAGCCCTTTAGTAACTCATAAGTACCATTCAACATGTTACCTGAATCATCCCTAATTCCCCCAATACCACCTGAGATAACTTTCTGCTTCCGTTTCCATGCTAGTATCTTCCCCGCCTTGTTCCCTTCCTCAAAGTATTTTTGTTTAACCTTTAATATTGTGAATTTCGTACTAGATGCTTCCATCATGTTCACTTGCCTCTGCTCTGCTTGCAAAACTCGAAACGCCTTCGGCGACCCAGTCTCTATGTATTCCTGCTCCCTATCCTTAATATCCTGTTCAATAAGAGACACCTGTTCTCTCCTGCGGCAATTCATCCCGGCTCCTTTAGAGATAAATACCCCTCTGATATACGGCTTAAAGGCATTCCAGCGAACCTGGCCCACGTGATTCATTTGAAAGTAGTCAGCAATTGCCTCCCCCAACTCCTCCACCACCACCAACTTATTGTTCATTAGGGCGTGGTTAAGCCGCCAGCCCCTGTGGACCCCACTATCCATAGCGAAAGTGAGATGCATGGTAACAGGGGCGTGGTCAGAGAAATCGATGCTACCTATTTTGACAGAGTCAATTTTAGGAATCAGACCCATCTTAACCCAATGGTAGTCGATACTCCAATAGACACGATGGGAATGGGAGAAGAGATTAGCAGCTCCTTCGTAGCTACAATTAAGCTATTAACTCTCAGAAGACTATTTAGAAATAACACTAGCATGTACCATACACCACACCTTTTGGTGTTGCTGCATGACAGCACTATCTAAAATAGATCCCAGGAGAGTCAAGTCTGGGTGGGGAGGAGCAGGTACTGGGTCGGAATGGCCAAAGAGACTGGCATGGCCATGGGCTGTCAATGGGTCGGTAAACACCAAACAACACCCACAAACAGTATATCATGCCTCAAATCCCAACACCCTTTCTAGCTGCACTCCAAAGCTTTAGCACCACCTAATAGCCAAAACAAAAAATTACTCTTAGGATGGTGTATGGCAGGAGGTTCCCTTGCGATTTTGTTCATGAACTGAATATTTAAAATCCCATTCTCGCGAATACAATTCAATTGTGCCTCCACGCTTTATGGGTCTCTCAAACTTGTAGTATTAGAAACTGCCCACTCGTACGTATGCTTGCTCTCAGGAATATTAAGTATTGACCTCTTTCTGATCAACGTTAAACTGTGATCTCACCTAAGTGATGCTACAAGAATGCAAACTATCACAATATTAATCCCATCTCCCAATTCCCTATCTGTAAAAAATCTCTTATCTGCATTTATCTTACTCCCCTTTGACTTTCCTTTTCTTGCTTAGACCACGGTCCGAATACCCTGGGCACCCTGGGCGTGGGTAGAGAAAACCACACTACACACAAGCCATGGACTATCAGACCACTACCATGGTGACTGGCACAATAAGCACAACAAATAACATAACATTTCCCTGAATAATAAATGGATAGCTGGGATCCTGTTTTTATGTGCAATCAGGTGCTAACCCATTGTAGGCATAACCCATCGCACAGCTGCTAAATAAGGTTTTCTACCATAGCTCAAAACCACAGTACCTCTGACTTGGACTCCTGCTATGTTTTGCACGGATGTATACGATTTGGCCGTGGCACAATTGTTCGCGGCCAAATTGACCGTGGTCAATTCGGCCGTGAAGCCAATTTTGCCGCGGCCAAATCCAGGCAAACTGAAAAAACACCACCCCTACTTACCTTTTCGGCGTCCGCTCATCTTCTGACCCTGCGGTGTCAGATCCATCCCTCACACGCGGGTCGGATCCGATGCTGAAGGGTCCGTTTTTTCTTTTTTTTCTTCCCGTCCCCCGCCTCCAAACCTCGGGAAGCGGTGAACACCCCTGCTACCCCCAAAGGCCATCTCTACCAAATATGGGGAGCAGGGGACACCCACGCAACCCCTGCTCTCCATTTTTGATAGTGATTGCGGTACCGTTATTAGCTCCATGCCCATTCCCATTGAGCCCTATGGGGGCTCGCATCGGAATGGGAAATGGTTCTCGGAATGGGGATTTACCGGGTCCTCCAAGGTTGGAACGACCCGGTAAGTCCCTATTTCGGGAACCCGGACCCGGAATGCGGTAAGGGGGTTACCATGGTGCTAATAGCCTACTGTGTATGATTTGGAGGATGGATTTCCATCTCAGTCACTCTCCTCTGTTAGCTGCAGAAGACATAGGGCCTCATTATAACCCTGGTGCTCCCGTCATGAAGGGGACCGGTACGGCACCGGCCCCCTTCATTATGGGAGCGCCGATTACAAGGTTCCCTTTGCAGGACCCGGATCAGACGTCTGGTAAAACCAGCCGTCATTTCCGGGTCCCACGAGGGGAAGAGGGAGGTAATAACGGGACACTTGTAATGTGCCCATTGTTAACTCCCTCCCCATTCCCATTGAGCCCTATAGTGGCTCAATGGGAATGGGGAATGGTTCCTGCAAGGAGGAATTACCAGGTCCTCCTATGTCAGAATGACCCGGTAAGTCCCCATTGCAGGAATCGGGTACGTAATGAGGCCCATAGTGTGTATGATAAGGAGGGTGGCTCTTTGATAGCGCTACTCCTCTCTATTTACTGCAGTAGGCAGACACTTTAAGATCATGAGATAAAGGAACACATGTTTGTGTTCCTTCAACTGTATCACCAACCCAGCAAGATATCCTGACAGCATGGTTAGAAATCATGGCATGAACTTGCTTGATTTGCAGCCCGTCTCTATCCAACTCATCAATCCAAACATCCTGTGTGATTGTGGTGGTGCATGAAGCAGAATGTGGTATTAATTAATATGTTATGTTATTTTAAGATATATTTATACTGCACCCATCACCACTGCAGCGGTCTTACACTAGCTTGGTCTCGGTACCGCCATATTGTGGCTAATATGGTAAATCTTTCATCCTACCACAGGCAATGCAGTGGTAGTGGGTATTTCTTGTAACGATCAAGTACAAACTCTACTTGCATCCAGAACCCTTAAAGTTTGCAGCATGGCAAGACATGTATTAGAAGGCCACGTCATGCCACGCAGCACGCATATATCCACACCACACACATGGTAGGGATTTGTGACCTACACTTGGCTAGAACATTGTGAATGTTGTTGTCTCTTGTCTCATGCGCCCAGGATGTGTCACATCCTATCTATCCGCCCCCATTGACAAAGTCCCTAACTTAGTAAATCACACTCTTTAAAATCTACCAGATCTTAACCCTCTCTCCCCCATCCACACTTCCTCCATGCTGCGTGGCTCTCTATGCACAGCAGATCCATTTATGATATTCAAATGTGTTCATGAATGATCACCCATGGGTGCTTGTACAGCCCTCCCATTCAATCTCTCCATCCATCAGCCACCCTGTGCATCGTTCCTTTCTGGTCCATAAGAGATGCACTTAGCCCAAATGCGTAAGAGTATGGTGCTAATGGGAGGACATGCTATTCTAAATACCCCCTGCTTTTAAAATACCTCAAAAGCAAGGGTTTGGATTACAATGGTTGTTTACTTCATGGGGAATGTAGAAAGTACAGCATATCTTCCAAAAACCTAACCACCACATATTCACACAATGCTGATTATTCCACTACCAAAAAAGGACTGTAAGATTTCAACAAGCTGGCTCTCAATATGCAGCGCAGTCTATTGCATTGTGAATCTATATAAATAATTCTGGTCCCCTTGGCTGCCACTGTGTCAGAGAGTAGACTGCACAAGCACCCAAATCACTTTCCAACGATTTCTTTTCACAGACTCTGTACAAGGGCTCCAACATACATCATGACCACTCGTGGTTAGACAAAAGTACATTTCTGAGGGTTGGTTCAGAAAAGGATACAACTGGGTGAACTGGAAGGCGTAAATCCTATTGTTTATGTAGATTCCACTAGAAGCTTGTTTATTTATTTATTTGTGTGCAGGGGGAAGAATTCTCTTTTGATAACAAAAGAACGTACAATAGATAGGAAATCAGATTTTATGGGAAGCAGGGAGCTTCTTAAAATGGGGTGAGTTTGAGGGGCATTCTGACTAGGTTGTGGAAGGGAGTACATGGAATAGTCATTGGGGAAAATACATAAGCAGACATAGGGCCTCATTACAGGTCGGGCTGTCCGGAATTAACAGTGGTGGTAAACCTGCCGCCACTGCTAATTCCGGACCACCCGATCCCGAATCCTGCAGGCGGGAGGTGATCTTCCCGCCAGGTCTGACCTGGCGGGTTGAACACCTCCTGCCTGCAGGCGGACGTGGAAACACCAGCACCATCACGAGATGGTGCCAGTGTTTCCACTTCCCAATTCCCATTGAGTCCTATAGGACTATAGGACTCAATGGGAATGGGGATTTACACCATTCCACCTCCGAGATTCCCAGGACACCAGGGTCGTAATGCCCTGGTATTTCCGGGAGTCACAGAGGCGGAATGGTAATACGAGTCGGGCGGTAACCAGGCGGTTTTACCGCTGGACTCGTAATGAGGCCCATAGATAGATTAAAGACAATGAACATTGGACATTTTTAAGGGCAGGTAGGCAGTGCAACCAGCTGTGCCCTGCATGTGACTATGATGGATAAAGCGCTAGAGAGGAAGCAGAGGAAGAGAGGGACAGAGGCAGTTTAGAGGAGAGGGAAAATGTAAGCTAGCAATCAGACGGCAGGTAGGTTAAGAGGGTAATTCAGAGTTCAGGAGGTAGGTTTTTAGTTTGGTTTTGGACAAATCCATTTGTACTGTTTCTTTAATGTCCAGGGGAAGAGAATTTGATGCAAGTGCAGCAAGCAGGGAGAATGACCAGAAATGAGAGGAAGCACAGGGAGGACGAGGGGCCACAAAGGTAGTCGAGGAGGCAGAGCAGAGATTACGAGAAGGCTTGTAGAGTTGGATAGAGGAGGATAGATGCAGTGGTGCCTTACAGTGGATAGATTTGTGAACCATGAGAAGACATTTCAATTCGGCCCTGTTTTGCATCATCAGCCATCCAGCCTGGTGATGGTACGAGGAAGTAGGTGTGAATAACAGAGTCCTAGTAGCGAAGTTAATGATCTTGTGAGAGGACAGAAAGCGTAGTTGGACAGATCACAGAGGCAGAGGATGCTGGTTCAATAGTCCAGTTTACAGAAGACAAAAGTGGTTAAGAAATGCTTAGCAGTGTTGAAAGGAAGAAGGTGCCTGATTTTCCTAATATGTAGGAAGTTGAGGTGAGCTGCTGTTCCAGTTTTGGAGATGAAAGTAGAGAAGGTGTGAGAAGGGTCATACGTTATGCTGAGGTTTCTAGCTGACGAAGAGTAGGGTTGAGTGTCAGGAGAGAACTGGATAGGTAGAGGAAGAGATGAGAGAGAGTTTGCAGCAAGGAAGTAGAGAACTTCTGTTTTGGTACTGTTTAACATCAGAGAGTGCAAAGCCATCCAATAGTTAAAGACAGAGAGACAGTTGGAAATTTAGTTATAGAGATCAGAGGAGAGTTCAGGAAAAGAGAAGAAGATTTGGATGTCATCTGTGAAGAGTTGGTACGAGAAGCCAAAAGAGGAGATTAGCTCCCCAAGAGCAGAGGTGTAGAGTGTAAAGAGGACCGGACCCAAGGCAGAGTCTTGTGGAACACCAACAGTTAGAGGAGTTAGTTGAGAGGTGTTGTTGCTCCAGGAGACAGGGAATTCTCAAGGTGCATGGTAGGATTCAATCCAGGCAAGGGCTTGATCGCGAATCCCAAGAAGAAAGTATGTATTTAAGGAGAGCAGAGTGGTCTACAGTGTCAAAGGCAGCAGACAGGTCAAGGTGAATTAGGATGGAGGATAGGTTGGAGTGCTTAGAAGAACTGATGAAGTTGGACAGATTCATCAGAGCAGTTTCTGTGGAGTGATGGGAGCGGAAACCTGCTTGTAGGGGGTCTTGAAGGTTGTGGTGGATGTCTAGGAAATTGGTAAAATGGTTGAACACAACCCTTTTGAGAACTTTAGAGTAGTGTGGAAGGAGAGGCACAGGTCGAAGGTTAACCTGGTTCTGCAAATAAATGCATGCATGGTTGTTTCTGTTTCTGATGTTCTATACTATTGTGGGATGCAGATTGTCATAGGAGCATTCTTTTATGGCAGTTTATTTTCAGTGTTGTCATTTTCATATGAAGGTAATTTAGTTTTCCCTGAATCTGGCAGATTCACACAAAGCACACTGATTTGGCGCTGCTAGCAGTCATTCCACTCTGACAGGTAAAGTCTTGACTGGCCAAACTTGTATTTATGCTTGAAATTTACAAAAGCTTTATCGTTAGGGTGGCCTTTGTTAAATAAAAAAAGGAAATGCGTACCAAACCCAGCATGCATTTAGTATTAAGTGATTCAGTCATACAATTCTCTCAGACATACATGACAGCTACAAAGCTTTTTGGTCATTCTTATGTTCCCAAACTGATCTTTAATGTGCAAAACAGCCAGAACCTTATTGCTTTCACTGCTACAACTCTCCATTATCATGGAAGTTTTTTCTAATCAACACACACATACACTGTGCTAAGCAATCACTTTTATGTAGAAATACACAGAATGTGCATTTTCTAAGCCATTTTATAAATGATAGTTTTCCCTCCAGAAATGTAAAGGTTAAAAATGATGCATCATTCTACAATATTAAAACATGCAGGGGGCAAAAGGTCAAGGTGCAAGTACTAGCCAGCCGTAAAAAGTCACTTGCCACCTTAGTGCTATACATCCACACAGCACATCATTTCTTACTCGCCAAGAGTCAAATATCACTATCCAATGACTCATGGTAGGTGCATATTTTGCACCCTGTGCATGCCTATGTTTAAGTCAAGCACACAGTTCCCACAAGTGGGCAATAACATGATGTTCAGAAGCAAGCACTAGTTTCCCTTCCCGCCCCCACATTTCAGAGGTCTATGGCTGCCCAAAATGTGCAATCAAAGAGAGGCTGTACAAACGTTACAATGGGGAAAAGTAAATCTAAATGTGCAAGTACATCAAGAAACCTGTGAAAGGATACCAAAAGCCGTAGGAGAGTGAGAGAGAACAAAAACAGTGTGCCCAAGGTACACACTTTTTCACAGATATAAATAAGAAAGGTCTGTGGTATCCTGTCAAGATATATGTTCGGACATCATTACAGATGCTGTCCAGGGCTAAGCAGGCAAATGGCATCCCTGCCTGGATGATCATGTATCTACCAGGCAAACAAACTGCAAATCATGCCACACAATGCAATTACTTGAATTAGATTTTAAATACCAGGTTGGACTTTTACTGTGCAACAGCTGGAAATCTATATCTATAACCCACAAATCTCACAATGTTCCTTTGTATTGTGCACAGTTAACAAACTACTACTTATCATAAAAAAACAAGCTGGCAAGACCTAGCCTAAACCAGACCTACAAAGGTAATGTTGTGTTGGAATGCCCAACCTAGTACTCCGTTTTACTCTTGGGGTGATTTGGACAATGCCAAGAACAGCAATGATGTAAACAGTATGCACCACTTCATTTGTTATAAAAGCTGCCTGCATGGTGCAGCTATGAGGAGTGCAGTTGCTTCCCACCCATGAATGGTCAGGGTCATCCTTAACCATTACTCCACCGTGAGAATGCTCAGCAAAGGTTCCAAGCACCCTCCCCAACTATCCTAACTCTATTGAGGTGTTTATGGACAGGCAGAGTTTACAAATGTCACATGTAATTTTGCCATCTTTTAATGGTGTTCCAGCCCAAGCCATTGGAAGTACATTGACTGCAGCACGTTTTAACTTGCCTTATTTCCATTTTATCCCCTGCTAACACCAGAGCTGGACCCATGAGAAGGAGGTTGAGTTATTTTTAGTCAACATTTTTATAAGATGCACTTGCAGAAAACAAGCCTGTTATCTTTTATGGCAACAGGCTAATTCAAGCCTGTTAGCATAAAAGATAACAGGCTTGAATTAATAGAATGGCAGCAATAACATTCGAATCCCTGCAGCCTTAAAAGTGTCCTGATGTCGATATGGAGCCAAGGCTCACAGTCGTTGCTGGGGTAATAGTTTCCTAAAAAGCTGACAAAACCAAGCAAACTGATAATCTGACTAAGATGACCGTAGAAAAAACATATTTTATATTCTTACCAGTTAGAACGTAAATGTTGCTAAAAAGTGATCCTTTCAAGGCAAATCCCTTCCACAGCAGGATAGAAAGCTAGGTTTAGGTGAGTAAAACCATGGCCGATTCTGCCCCTTCCTTCTTACTTTTGTGTCCTTCTTCCTTATATGCTGTCTTAATTTTCCTTCTTGCTGTCCTCCAATTCCTCATACTATCTTCTTTTTAACGAGAGACAGCAGGTTTCCTTGCAGTAATTAGTAGCTGGAGGAGAAGCCATTGAGGTGTAGATACGGTAGGGGAGAGGGCATATCACCCACGTAATTAAAAAGAGAGGCATATATAATGCTCCTCAGTGATTTGGTGTTCTGAATTTGTCTCCACCTTAAGAGAGGCAGAAGCAACTGGTTACCAGCTGTCCATATCTTGGGAGGGTTTGGTCCTCAACTTGTTATATTGGAGAAATTATATAGGCCTCTCTTTTTAGTTATGAGGGTAATATGCCCCCTTCCCTTTTCGTGTTAATATACCTTACTTGGGCATAACCCAGTTTCAACCACTGACAAGCATCTCAAAACCTCCTTATTGTGTGTTACTGTAGACAGGATAGGGCCTATGCGTGCAAGGCCCACGCAAAATCTGTAAAGGTCCACTCAGCAGAATTGTGTGGGCATTTATAGATGCTAACGTTACTGCGGAGGGCCGAACTACGTTATCTTCAGGCCCCACTTGTTAGACAATCCTGGCTATGCCCTGAAAGCCACCCTTCCAGAAATGAGTGCATGACAGTCTGTACCTGCCAGTAGAACCCAGGAAAGGCATCCAGATTATGGCCTGAAGATCGATCAGTATGTTGCGTGTGGGAGATGAGAGAGCACTCACAACCTGGAAGACTACATTACTTTTGTATCTTTTGATGTTTCTTTGAAGGCAGGAGTATTCTGTTAATTATTTGAGCTTTGTCTGGGTGGACAGCCTCTAATGTGATTGCGTCTAACACAAGGCCAATCTGCACTTCATAAATTCAAATCCCAGGTGGGCCAGCTTCACCCTTTATTCTTCGAGGGTGCTAGATGGAGAATCGGTACATTGGGTAATAATGAAGCTTATTATTAGAGAGTTTAGAAGTGAAAAGAACGTGCCACCAAGTGCTGTATAAAAGAAGGTTATTATTGCGACCTTCATAGGACCATGGTGATTTGGGCATAGTTTTATTGTGGGGTATTGAGGGTTGCATAGTACTGCCCGATCTCCACCAAGGCCAACTAATGACTTAGAAGGGCTAGCCCAGTTTAATGAGAGGGCAGGGAAGGATCCGTAGGGTTAGATTGATGCATGGGGAGGAACCGATTGGCTGTTCTACTCCAGTGTGAGAGTTGATTGCTGGAATTCCTTTTGTTTGTTTGCGGTGTGGGGGAACAATTGAAGAGTTCATGGTCTGCTCCAATCGGTGCGGGAGTTATTTTGTTACAGTTACTATTTTGTCTAAGTATTTGTTAGTGCAAAACCAGCACAGACCAATAAATACACCAGATCACAATATATGGGCTTCAGAGGTAGCAGTATGGCCTTTGGGAAAGTTGATAGGAGGCTGCCTTGGAACCATCTAAAAGGAAATGGGAATCGAGGCAACATTGTTGCATTGGCTCATGCAGATTTAATAGAGCCTGGAAGGGAGCACCGAAGGGGGAAAACTACACAATTATTTAACGTGGACCAAAGAGCCCAGGGTGCACACTAGCCCACACACTTTTTAATGTACCTATGCATGGTATACATAGTTTCCTATTAAAAGCAACAAGGATACGCCGTGGGCAGATGAAGTGTTCTTTCCACTCTTCCTCTTTGGGCCTGACACAGTACTATTAGCTGTACTCCAAGAGTCCTCCAAAAGCTAATCAAAATCTAAGCAGAATTTATGTCACATCAGAAATTAACCCATTTGTGCTCTGAAACAAATACATTAGCACACTGCAATGGAGGGTGGGGGACGCCAGCCAATCAGGAGACTCGGAATGTGGGCTGTATTGTATTGTACAAGTCTGTGTCGCGAGATGCCTGGGCAGCCAGGGCCACCTTTCCTTCCCCGCTCCCACCTCATCTCTTAGCACCTGGGTAGTTTCCTATGCGGGTGCTAAGAGTGTGTATTTTTTAATTTAAAAAAGAAACTTACCTTTCAAGTAAGGCCAACACAGCCCAACGCCGCACAGTGCTGTCATCCAGGAAGCCCGTTTTCAATGTTGATGACGTCCAAACATCATCAACTTCGAAAATTGACTTCCTGTCCATCATCAATGCACAGCGTTGGGCTGTGCTGCAAAGGCACTTTTTTGTATAAACACCACTAGCCCCGTGTAGAAAACTGCACAGGTTCTAATGGCGATATGCCCCTTGGTGGTGGACCCAACCCTTTCGGCCGGCCCGCCACCTCGGGGCATATCATCTCAGTGGTGATCTGGTGTGGTGCAAAAGCTGATTAACATAGCATTCAAGAGAAACAATTTAGCAAGGGCAGGGTGTTCTGTGTTTATATTATAGATGCAGATGTTCGACTTTTCATCCTGTGCTGACAATTCACAAAGCAAGTTGTGCCCGCTATAATGTAATACAGTGGGTCATAGTGCTATGTGAATTTCACTTTACGGAATAAAATTCAGATAGTGTTCCTTAAGTGGAAGCAACATCCGCTGAATGTGTTTACTCTGAGCACGGTCAAGTCTCATTAAAAGTGGTGCCAGCCTTTGTATGGACATCGATATAGGCAAATCAACAAGCCCATTTGGCCCCGAAAATTGTCTGTGCCATGCTTAGCCGTTCCTCATACAAGACCAATAAATGCTACTCCTGAAAGAAAAAGATTTGAAAAAGATAGGTTGTAGTCATCCATTTCGGGAGAAATCTAAAGTTAGATAAAAATATGTAGAGCCTCGTTATGGGTTTGTAGGTAACTGAAAAAATAGAGGTAACTGAAATACCTCAATTTATTTTGGATCCTGCCGATTTTCAGTTGTAAACCCAGAAGTTGGGAATACCTTCAAAATATACATGCATATATTGCCTCCAAAAAGTTGAGGCATTGCGTTCAGTTGAATTTCCTCTAAAAGTAGTTCTCTTTCCTAATTAATTCTATGAGGCTTTACAATGGGGAATAACCACAATTTATAATAATGGTTACTATTGGAGGCAATTGTAATTCTGTTTGGAGGCATTAGAACTTCTTATGTCTCCAAACCGGTAATGAGGGACTTGGGTAAATGTTCTTTTATAAATATGATCACAATTTCTTTTAATTGGGGCAGAACAGTCTCTAGGGGAGTCTATGGACCTCATTCCGAGTTTGGCAAATTACTGCCAGAATCATTTACCATTAATGTCACTGGGTCTGGCGGAATTACTGCCTGATAAAAATAGTAGAGTAACGGCGGAGTTAGTCCCCATTTTTGGAGTCTGTGCAACCTTATTGGGACTTTAGAAAATGTAGCATCATCATGTATTCTGCTGTGTTAAATCCTCAGTATTTTGGAGGTAAAGTTGAGGAGTTAACTGCAGCTGTATATTGAAGGTAACTCCTCCACTTCACCACCAATCTCAGAATTTGGAGATGCGGTAAACGTGGTGATAAATATGTTCCTGCCAATTCATTACTGCAGTGCCAAACCCATAACAAGGCCTTAGTCCCTCTGCTATTCACTCCAGCATTACAGACATACAGAAATATAATTGAGTAGAGCTGGGTAACATAGGTGAGGTCAGTGAACTAATTCCCCAGTGAAAATCTCTCTCTCTAACTGTGATGGTAATTTGAAGCAGCCATGCACTTACTCTTATTCTGTGTGCAAAAAAATGTGATGTCCCTATCTCAAAGATTGGTGACATCCGTGTTGAGTGGTGGTTTTATTTCTGGTATCCTCCAATGTTGAGTGGTGGTTTTATTTCTGCCTTCGGCATTACTTATTAATCTGACCAAAGTATTGGCAAATTACCTCTGTGCAGTATTTAAGGACAAACAAATAATACATACTATGATAGTTGTTCTTTTATTGAGTTTTATAATATTACATGATTTTGGGGAGTATGACATTATTCTAGCCTAATTTTAAAAGACTAAAGCCTCAATACGAGTATGGTGGTATATGGGTAGTAAATCGAGCAAGATATCACCACACTGTATTGCTGCTATCGCCACTTGGTAGCGGTGTAATTCCCAATTTTTTGGAGTCGCTAGGACTCAATGGAGCATTTTCAGAAGAATTACCGCAGTAGTAATTCCGGCACAGTACTTCTGCTGAAATTTGGCAGAAAGCTGGCAGATTTACCTCCAGCTCATGGCTGGAGGTGAATCTTCCAACTTTCCGCCAAACCTATAGTTGGGAGGTGCAGCAATGCAGTAGTATACAGTAATACCACTGAATTTAACCTGCATCGCCCAACTTGTAACGAGAAACTAACTCTTAATGCCTGTCCCTCTGGGCAATGGAGTTATGTGGTCTGACCAGTTACTGCACAAGCTGGCATATTTTTTACATGACTGCTTTTGCTGCTCTGTTCTGAAAACTAAAATATAAACACTACACGAAGTGATGAAAGCAAAACACAGACTTGCCGAACAGCAGTTCTTTTGTGCAGTGCTGGTCCGCAAGTAGGATCAGTGTTTACTTCTTGGAAACAGCTGCTTCGTTTATCGCTTATGTCAGAACATATATGATTTCTTGTAGTTTATTTAATGTTCTAAAAATAGAAATTAACAGAATCACATTTGGGGGTGGGTGCTTAAATGTGCAAAAAGCAAAAAGAAAAGACATTGGACCGGATTTATAAAAGTGTTTCTAATAGGGAAATCCCATTGAAAAATGCTTTGTAAATCAGGCCCATTCTGTGCCTTTTCTGGCGACTTTCCAATTCTGTACAGTCTTCTTGCACGCCCCATGAGAAAACTCCATAACTGCGGTTCCCCAGGGGGGTTTCTCCACTGTGAAGTAAATCCTCAAGCCTCCCTGCAGCGTCTGCATTCTTTTGCCCACAGACAAGCACCAAAATTCATAGGCGGTAGCGGTTCGTCAATTTTTTGCGTATTCTATGCTGCAACCAGAATGAATGCATTATTGAAGAAAAGAAGTATAATTCTTACTATCCTTGAAGTATAAACACTTCTAATAAGTCAAGGAAGAGTGTCTCATAAATGTCTATTAAATGGAAAACCGGTTTAAAATAGTTTCTTGATTTGCGTGTGTGTAGGTCCTGCTGGCAATAATACATTCTCCAGGGTTGTCCAATTCCAGGCTGCACAGGCCGGAATACTGACAGGTTTTCAGGATATCCCTCATTAATATTCATGAGAAAAATGTGCATACATTTAGAATCATTGGAGGCAAATTTATCTCATGAATAGTAATGAGGCGTAGTTTGAAAATCCAACATGTTAACGACCCTCTAAGCTTGAAGTTGGACAACCCTAGTCTAGGCATATCCCATTCCAAAAACACTGGTGTGGCAGAGTCTGGAGCGCTGAAATTCCTTCTATGGAGGTTTGAACCAATCATTGTATAGGTGGGAACAATCATAATGAGGAAGATAATATGGCTACTACTATTACTAATAATAATATAAGAGTGGGTTTGTGATCAAATAGAGGAATGCAGCCAATGGATAAGCTCCTTTGTAATGTCACAGAGCTCCAAAATGTCTTGCAATATCCTCCTCGGATATGGTAAAGGGTATGCATTCCTTACAATTTATGGCCGTACTATCACTCCATTTAATGCTGTGCTTCTTGCCCCTCTAATCCAAAGGATCTTCCAATTGTTGATACATACATCAAAAAAGAATCTGGATGAAAAATAAATACAAAATTGCAACTTGTAATATGTTACAAAATGTATTTTAAGGAGGTCAGTACCAGGTGTTTAGAAGATGGTTTGTGGTTTAACATGCGTGATAACATAGAGATCGAGTCGTATTCTGCTCTGTTAAACTCCAGCAGTGCACAAAGTAAACATACTGTCATAAACAGTTCCTTATCAATTTATGACTGTAAAGTATCAAAGAAAGCTCTTTTAGAAGAAAGGAATTGAACATCTTGCCATGACTTTAATTACGTGCTGCACTGACAGCTGGAAATCTGCTTTGTGCTGAGTCAGGCGGAATAACTTATGAGTAGTGAGGGCACTTTCTGTTTTCAGGCGAGCAGTAATGATAGGGATAGGCTGTTCTGAGGGCATTATTTACAAGCCTTTTTATGGGTAGCAAAGGCACTCATGTATTATAATGATGATATTAATAAAACTGATGTCAATGACGAAGTAGAAGCTCCTACATTCTGAAGTGATGGACGCGGAGGCAGAAAGCAAATAAGTCTCTACATTAAAGACCGAACTTTGCAGCCTTCAGCACGCAGCACCCACAGACGGGGTGGCACCGCCCTCCGACTTCAACTGTCAAAGCCCCCACCATTCCAACCTCCCCATTCCAACCTGGAACATTCCCAACCCTGGCCACAAGCCAGTCTCCACACACATCCCCCCTAAACCCAAAAAAGAACGGAAAACCTCCCAATAAACAGGAAAGAAAAGGAAACAGGAAAAAACAAGAAAGAAGATAAGATACAATAACAACGCAACACAAAACAACCAAACAGCAACACACACAAGGTACAACCTGGAACACAGGATCTAAAGACCTGGGGTACATTTAACGAGAGTTATCTGACATAATCCTTGAGCCACACCGGCTCCCTTCTCCTCAAAACCAAGATCAACTTTGTGAGCAACTACACCACGTGTGCCACCTGTTATATCAATATCTGTGACACCCACACCATAGATATCCACCAACCAAGGATAATCCAACACTGACACATCCTCCCTACCACCTTTCATGACAACCACTCTGTCCAGATTCCAAATGGATCCATCCTCTTCTCTCAGAGCATTGGCCAACAATTCAAGAACCCTCTTTGGTTCTGAAAGCCTCGATCTACCATTAGCCTCATGAGTACCCTTCCTAATCCTCACCCACGAACCTTCCACCACTTTGATACTAGGCCTGGTTTTCTTCCCCAACATGACCTCATAATTCATTTTGTTCTTCCAATGTGCCTCGCTTATCTTTCTTCTCACCATCTCATCCACATTCTGCTTGCCACACCTACTCAAAGCCACTCTGTTGATCCAGGCAGGATTGAGACCTGTGTTAGCCTCTCTTCCCCTCATAATTCTGAAAGGTGACACTCCTGTGACCCCATTAGGAGACACCCTCACATTTCACAACAAACTCCTCACAGCATCTTTGGCCTCTATATGATTCCTCACTGATTGTTCAATCACACCTACCAACACTATATTAAAAAGCTCAACCAAACCATTTGACTGTGGTCTATAGAGTGACATGAACTTTCACTCAAGTCCCTCTTCTTAGCATAATTCACCATTTCCGCACTTCTGAACTGCATACCATTGTCACTCAATGCCTCCACAGGAAAGCCTTCTCTCCTGAAGACGTGTTCCAAGAATTCACCACTAGAAATCTGCTTAACCCATTTCACTTCTGGCCATTCAGAAAAATGATCAACCAGAACCATCAAACACCTACACTCCTTACCCAAAATTTCGTACAGTCTTAAAATGTCAATTGCCACTTGCGACCATGCACCCTCTGGCAGGGGAATGGGTGACAATTCCTGTCTGTGGGTCTTTTACACCTTGTCACAATTGCGACAAGGCTCACACTCCCTCACTACTTTTTCCACCATGACATCAATTGCAGTCCACCAATATTTTTCCCTCAACTTCCTTTTGGTACTCGTAATCCCAGATTGTCCCTCATGTGCCTTATCAATCATTTTCTCTCTGAAGCACTCCAGCATTACCAAAACCCTCCTCTCAAAAGAAGATCATCCTCAGTAGTAAGCTCATCCCTGCCCTCCCAGAATCCGTTAAACTCTTGAGCGATCTCCTTCTTGTTTGACCATCCTGACTTCATCCACTCACACACTCTACTGAGCAATTTGTCCATCTCAAATCCACTTTTCCATTGCTCCTTCCCAGATCAGCAAATTCATCCACAAACTATTACTCCAAGAAAGCTACCATTTCTTCTTCCTCCTCCAATACTCCATCAGCCTTCCCCTCCAAGGGTGCTCTGGACAGAAAGCCTGCAACACAATTCAGAATCCGAGGCACATACTCAACCCTGAAATCTTACTCCTGGACTCTCAAACACATCCTGGCAATCCAGGGGTTAGCTCTCATCATCCCTTTCACAATAAGCACCTCAATCAATGACTTGTGGTCCGTCCTCACAAGGAACCGCTGACCCCATACATACCTTCTTAAATACCCAATTCCCCATACACATGACAGCAACTCCCTTTCGATCACTGAATACATGCTTTCACATTTTCTCACTGCTCTGGACACATGAAAAATCATCCTCTCCTCCTTTCCAGTTCCTTGAGACAAAACAGCAGCCAAACCTTTAACACACTTGCATCAACAGTGATGATGCACTCCTCCTCCACCCTGAACCCTCCAAGATTATTGGCATTGCAAACCCCTTCCTTTATCAAATCCAATACTTCTTGACACCTTCCATCCCATTCAAACTCTACCCCCTTTTTTAAAAACCTCTGAATCGGACTGATAATTCAGCAAAATTCTTAACAAACTTGTTATAGAACTCAGGAATGGCCTAACTGCATCCTTGTTCCTGGGCACTGGTGCCTCTCTCACAGCCTTGATGGCATCCGCCTTAGGATGCCCCTCTCCACTCACCACATGCTCAAGATATTCTACTTCTTTTGCCCTGAAATGACATTTACTAGGCTCAATCTTTAATCCTTTGTCTCTCAGTTTGCCCAATACCTCATGCAACCTCTTATCATGCTCCAGCGGGTCCCTCCCATACACCAAAATGTCATCTTGGTACACCAGTGTGCCCTCAACCCCTTGGCAGTTTGTTAATCATTCTTTGAAATACTGTCGCTGCTGATGCCAACCAAACGTAATTCTATGATAGTCGGACAGTCCAAAGTGGGTGATAACCATTGGCAGGGCTTGGCAATCCTCTGTAAGTTGGATCTGATGATATGCAGCAGACAAGTCAAGATTCGTGAACATCACAGCATCTCTGACACTGTTCAGAATCTCTGTGATGATAGGCAACAGGAATTTGTCCACCACAATGTTTTTATTCACATCTCCAAGGTCAACACACATACTGATTTTGCCATTTTGTTTTTTGTGCCACCACAATGGGACTGATCCACTCAGCTGCTTCCACTCGCTTGATAATGCCCACTGCAAGAAGCCTCTCCAGTTCAGATTCTACTTCTCCACTGATTGACATCGAACTGTGCCTCAGATTGTGGCGCATCAGCAATGATTCCGATTTCAACACAATCCTGTGAGCAAATTCTCGCAGACACCCCACCTTATTGTTGAATACCTACAGAAACTGCTATTCCTCAGTGGCATTGTTGTGAACAAATAACACTGGTTACTCATTCATTGGATCAAGTCTAATCCCCAAAGCCGCTTGGTCATGCCACCCAAGTATGGCTACACCCTTCTTTGCACATAGATATTAATCATGGCCAACCTTCCTTTAGATTCCATCATGGCCTGAAAATCCCCCTCAAGACAATCCTAGCACCCTCAGAACTTCCAGGGTCTTTGATGTTCAAACGCTTAAATGAGATCCTAGGGCCAGCCTCCTTCATCTTCTTCTATCTTGCTGGAGGTAAATCCTCCCACTTTCCATTAAAAAATTGCCAAAATTGTCTTAACTACCACAGCAGTAATTACGCCAGCAGTAATCATGCTGAAATCTTACATGGAATCCTATTGAATACAAAATAATGGGGACCAACACCACCACTTGTAATCTGGCGGTAAATCCACTAGACCAAATGGTGGCAACGGTAATTCTATTGACCAGTATTATGTCTGATTTCCCACCAGAATACTGCCCAACTCATAATGAGGCCATATCTCTTGTAATTTCATGTCAAATTACAAAGATTTCATATATTGCACAAATCATCACTCTAGTGTTGTACAGCATGGAGGCTTGTCCGTATAGTGGTGTATTGTGCACCCGCCCAGATTGAAACTAACTTTGGTCCATGGAGGAAATAAAATGGGAAAAGGGTGAGAGGATAATAGAAGTGGGAGAAGACTCAAAACTAATAGAATGACAAATGGAATGGTACCAGAGGCCCAAAGGGGAGGGTGTATGTTTGTATTATTAGGGGAGCATGTTTAACAATTGGTAGTGTATAAAGGGATTGTTGATTTGAAAGAAAAAGAGTGAAACCAACCTGTCATGCAGAGAAATATTCCACAAGGGCAGTTTCCAGCACAGCAATTTCATGGTACTAAAATTAGCCAGTATGTTATTGTGTGGTAGACTCCAGATGTGCCTGAGCATGTGGAGGCATCTTTACCAGAAAGCTTTTAAGAGACTCTCCTGGTAAACCAAGAGGATGATATGGGGGTGCCAACCGACCTGGTAGAACTGCCAAATACAAGGGTTGGCCATATAAAGGAGAATGTGGGAAGCACAAATGTTGGAGAGTGAGAGGCATTTTCATCCTCCAGGAGTCACGCCTGTTTGCAATTCGACAGGGGATGATATTGGCTGGTCAATATTAGGTGCTGTGGTAAAGTGTGGTACCTTACCCGGAAGTAGGCTGTCAAATTGTACTGAAACATCCACATCTATAGTGATAAAATGCACCCTGAGGTCCTTATGCGCTCTGTGTGCATTTGACAGTGTGAAAGGCAAATGCAGATGTGTGACAAAGATTAGGAATAGAGAGACGGGGCAAATATCTGTGAATGTGGATGGTGAGCAGCAAAACAAAAGAGGTGATGGCTGGAACGTTTAGAATTAATCTCAACCTCTGGCATTGCTCTGGGCAACCCTCCAGACCATCATTCTTTGCCTGCCAAGCCATTAAAAAGGGGAAAGACGATATTCAAATCAGGCTTGGTCCCACCCCAAAAGGGGCAGTCCAACACAAACTGCTTGGTCAAATCCCTTCTGCACAAGGCAACAAGCATCCCCAAACAGGTTTCGGCCTTGTTGGGTCTCATCAGTGAGGAGTAGCTTAGGTCTCCAGGTCCAGCAGGCATGGAGCCAACGTCTGGACATGCCGTCCCATTCGGGGCGACTGCAGTAAAACAAAAGAGGTGATGGCTGGAAGGTTTAGAATTAATATTAACGTCTGGCATTGCTCTGGACAACCCTCCAGACCATCGTTCTTCGCCTGCAAAGCCATTACAAAAGGGAAAAGACCATATGCAAATCAGGTACAGTCCCACCCCAAAAAGGGCAGTCCAGCCCAAACTGCTTGATCAAATCCCTTTTGCACGAGACCACAAACATCCCCAAATATGTTTTGGCCTTGTTGGGCATCACCAGTGGGGAGTAGCCGAGGTCTGTAGGCCTAGCAGGCAAAGGACCTGCATCTGGGCATACCCGTGAATGCGGAACAGGATATGTCTATTCTTGTGTATACAGAGACAGCCTGCCACCCATTTATGTGAAATGTTTTCATGATGTGAGCATGCCTTTGGATCAGTGGTGGCCAGGCTTTTGAACCTTCCACAGTGCCAGGGTGCCATTTTGTGACATGGTATTGAGATGAAGAAGTCATTTTACAGAACCTGCTTTTAGGCACAATTTCTAGTTTTATGTCTTACTGGAGGTTAGTTGCTGCATGACTTCTGATGTATTCAGGATGTGCAGTGGAATATGTGCTGTATTCTACAGACATCAATGGTGAAAATGTTCTCCATAGAGGGGCCTGCTTGCACCGATGAATGAAGCAGACTAAGACCACATAACTTTGAAGGAGGAAGGTGTATCTAACCAATTGTGTTTGAGGGTATCAACTATCTTGGTCATTTGGGCTATACAAAAGAATCTCTTCTTCATGGGCCCTGACTATCATAATACTGCACTAGCTCCCACTGCAAGCCTGTATCATCGCTGCATCATCTACAAGTCTGTCAACCGGAAATCCTCAAGCTACCTCACTGAGAAACACAGCATTTCTGGATGCCTACGATACACCAGAATTAAGGACATGTGCAGATTTCTCTCTCTCTCCCTCTCTCTCTCTCTCTCTCTCTCTCTCCCTCTCTCTTTCTCTCTCTCTCTCTCTCTCTCCCTCGCTCTCTCTCTCTCTATATATATATCTCTCATAATATTCATAGCCTTGAGAGTGCTATGGCAAAGTTTAGACTTATGCAAGATTATAGTGTGGTTCACTTTGTAGCTAAATACAAGCACTGAGCCTGGTTAAGAAGATGTTTCATGCTGAAGAATGCAGAAAGTAATGACTGAAAATGTGAAGTAAGTTATTGAGACGACCGTTCTTTGGTAACAAAAAACATTGATTATTGATTTCTATGATAGACCTATTAAGTCAAATGTGTCTTGTTTATTTGCATATATTGACCTTTTTACTTTTTTACAATCAGATTTTCAGAAGTCCAAGGTTATCAGTGTTTTTATGAGTGTTGTGTGCTCGAATTTCAGCCTTTGAGTTTTATTCATTGTATGTATGTAGTATTTTGTCTACCTGATGACTATAAGTCGAACAAAGGTATTGTTGATGATGAATGGCTACTTCCTAACACCTAGGTGCACAATTCGTCCACTCCCCACATTACCTGGGACTGTGTAATCGGATCCCCGCATTTTCCTCCCCTGGTTGCTTTTAGATCCCTTGCTGACAAATTACCTACCTTCCCCCTCATGTTGTTAGCTCCCCACTCCACTGTTCTATCTTTCTCTCTACCTAACTTCGGTATTTATAGAGTGCCTACCACCAAAATGTATCTGAGCACTATATACAAGTGACATCTTGTGTCAGGAGAGAGTGCTTTTCTATTAAATGACAAAGGGCCTCATTACGAGTCCGGCGGTAACCTGCCGGTTTTTCTGGCTCGGTTACCGCCGGACTCGTACTACCATTCCGCCTACGTGTTTCCCGGAATTACCGGGGCATTACAACCCCGGTGACCCGGGAATTCTGGAGGTGGAATTTGGTAAATCCCTATTCCCATTGAGTCCCATAGGACTCAATGGGAATGGGGACCATGGAAACACCAGCACCATCTCGTGATGGTGCCGGTGTTTCCACATCCGCCTGCAGGCGGGCGGTGTTAAACCCGCTAGTTCAGACCTGGCGGGAATGACACCTCCGCCTGCAGGACTCGAGATCACCCGGTATGGAAACAACGGTGGCGGCGGGTTTACCGCCACCGTTATTTCCATACCGGGTGACTCGTAATGAGGCCCAAAGGTTTTAACTTATGTCAGAAGAGACTAAGGGCCTCATCAAGAGTTGGGGTTATCCTGGCAGTAAATCTGCTGGAATACCACCAATGCAACTGCCATTACCACCACTTGATCCGGCGGTGTTACCGCTAGAATGCAAGTAGTGGTGGCGGTGTAAGTCCTCATTTTTTGAAGTCCATTGGACTCAATGGGGCATTTTCAGTGCAATTACTGCCGTGGTAATTCCACTGTGGTAATTGGGCTGAAAATGAGCAGAAAGTCCGCAGATTTACCTCCAACTCAGAGCTGGAAGTGAATCCTCCAACTTTCCGCCCAACTGTGCAGAAATGCGGCAGTAACGCTATTACCACCCAACTGGTGATGATGCCATAAGTGTTGTATTCTAATGTATGTGCAACTGATGACATGACAAGGTTCCTTTTAGGAATGTCATTACATGCAGTTCTGAGAACCGTTATTTTATACTGAGTGTGCTGCTTGTTTGTCAGAAGTTGTCAGGGTCCTTATGATGGAATAAACTTTATATAATTACCTTACGATGTATGGCGTGATCATTACAACCTTTTTGGTGACAAGGATAGCTAAGTGGATGGTAGGCTTACAGGAATTCAATTTCAGAGTGGAATACATTACTGCTTTGAGGAATGTGCTTGCAAATTGTTTGTTGTGGTCGCCGGTGGTGGGCCCCTATGATGAGGAGGAATGTGAGATGTGCACACGGTTGCGTGTGTACTTCCGGGGGTTGACAAACGCAAATGGGAGAAGGTGTATGTGGGGGACTCGGAGTTGACGTGGATCAAGGATGGTTTGCGGATTGCCTGGGAGAACGTTGATGTCAAAGAAGAAGGGAAGGCCTATGTGCATATTTTGGGCGAGTTGGCAGAAGGCCCATGGGGTATCAATAGAGGTGATAGGCTGATTCCTCCTCTCAGCTTGATGCCCAGGCTTGTTGAGCTGGTGCACAAAGGCCATTTGGGTAGGTCATTGACCAAAAGGCGATTGTGAGAGTCATACTGATGGCTGGGAATGGACGAGGATGTGAAGATGACTGTGAAGGAGTGTGTGGCTTGAGCTGCGAGTGGCAAAAGCAGGACGCTGTCTCTGCAGCCTTTTTATCTGGTGGAGATTCCGGGTGAGGTGTGGTCAAAATTGGCCTTGGACATCATCGGCCCCATGGATGGCCTTGGTGGAAAGTTGAGGTTTGTTGTAGTATTGGTGGATTATACATCACGGGTGGGTGTAGGCTGCAGCAATGGAAATGGTGACAACCGAAAAGATTATAGAATTCCTTAGCAGGGTGTTGGATAGGGAAGGTGTGCCGGCTTGCATTGTCACAGACAATGGAGTCCTGTTAGTTTTGCAATGTATGCAAGAGTTTTTGAAGAATCTAGGCATCAGGCATCATAGGACGTCTTTTTTTAATCTTTCTGCGAACATGATAGTGGGTTAGTGTAAAGGATTAACAGATTTGTGAAGGGAGCTATCCAACTGGCAGTTGCCAATGGTTTGGTTTTGAGTGTCGTGGTGTCGGGAGCGTTGTCGGCCTATAGGCGTACCCCTTCATCTGTTACTGGTCGCTCATCATTCGAACTTATGAGAGGCAGGAAGGCTGGTTCAAAATTGAGGACGGTTGCTTGTGGAGGGGGTGTTCTTACTGAGGTTAATATGTCAGAAGTGTTGGAGAGAGTGCAGGCTCGTCAGGAGAAAGTAAGGTTGCAATATGCCAGTATGAAACCCAATGGGATGAAGGCTGGTGATTGTGTGCGTGTTAAGAACCCGAGATTTGTGCCCAAAGGTGGAAGTGTGTTTATGTCTCCGCAGACAGTAATATGGGAAGGTGCTGGGTACGTGGTGCTGAATGATGGATCGCGATGGATCAAGAGGAGAGGTTTGGATGAGAGTGCAGTGCCCGTGGTGCCTGGGTTGAGTGAGACATCTGATTTTACCTGGGGGCCTAGTTTGAGTTCCAATCCGACTTCGGGTGTTGAAGTACGTGAATGTGTACGTGAGGAAGGAGTTGTGTGTGGAGAAGAAACTGCGGGTGCTATGGCAGAGAACGTGGACCATGGGGGCAGTGCTTTGGAGTGTGATGATGCTGCGGTGGCGGAATGTGCAAGTAGCGGTGCATTCCTAGAATCAGGTTGACTCCGGTCAAATCAAGGGACTATATGTGGTGGGGTGTATGGAAGCATGTTATTTTTTCAAAGTGAGTTATCTTTTCCATTTGCCCTTTCCCTCATTCCCCATTTCTTATCTTTGCTTTAAGGTTGCGTAAATTGTTCCCTTTGTTTTCTGTAGCATCAGTAAGGGGAGCAGGGGGTGTTGTAATGGAACCCTGGCGTGTTTGTTCTTGGCCAGGGTTACACATGCCTTTCAGTTTGAAGGGCTTGGTGGTTGCGTGGCCCTGGAGTCTGGTTCTATGCAATAAAGCTTCGTTTTCACCCAACTGTCAGTGTCCCCCATTATCTCAGAAACCATTCAAATCGTCAAGACACTTGGAGAGCTGTTTAAAATACATTCTGACTGATAATATCAACTCGTGTACCGCGTGGGTGTTGAATAGGTGGGTGACAACTCTGGGTTTACTGGATATACACCATTTTAACCATTCATCGACTATTGTACCTTTTATGGGTTCATTTTGGAATATCTAATTTTCTTCAATAGCTTTCAAATAATACCTTTAAACCCTGAAAATGCTTCTGCCTTAGCCGTTCTGAAGAAGACAACGGGGTTTTACGGCCCTGGATTAAGCGAGGCGTCTGGAAAAACATTTCTTTTACTTTAGTTTACTTTCACTTGAAGAGCCCTGATAAGCGCGTGACCCGTTCACATCTCAGCAATAAACCATTGTCCAGATTATGACATTTGTTATTGTCTGCCTGACCCAGTCCATTCCCAGAATGCTCAGTACATCAAAGGAAATGACATCACAGTTGCCCCGGATAACCTCTAACTAGGGAGTCCTCTTATACAGTTATCATTACACTCTATTGTTTACATTCACCCCAGCCAGCCTCCAAAGTCAAGGAAAGAAACTCTCATTGTTACAGGATGTGGCTAACCACAGGGGCGAAGGAGTATTAGGATCAAAATTCAGCTTTCAGTATGTAAGTTTATTTTTCTCCTGCCAACCTAGTTTGACACATTTAAGTCGTACAAGTCGTACAATCCCCATGGCAAGTTGGCGTGAGCAGTACAGTGTAGTTGAAAGGCAAGTACCCGTTGAACGTGGTAATTATTAGTAAAAATGTGGCGCTTAATACATCACGACAAATCGAAATTGTTGGTTAATTGAACAATCGTGTTTTCTACACAAGTATACTGATTTATATGACATGCGTTTTGTTGAAACATTAGTCTTAAAGGTCCCAATACACAGAAGCGTTTTATAATGGCAAAACCCCATTGGAAAACACTCTGTGAATCAGGGTCTTAGACTTGTTGTATATGTACATGGTTTTGAAGTTGCTGCGACAAAAATGAAGCTATATATGTGGTAAATATATGTGCTGCAGGAGCGGTACGATAATGAAGGTTACATAACAGTGCACAGGAAAATTAAAACATGTTTTTCTTTGTAACTTTTTACATCTTGCATGAATGTTCACCACATCTCGGTATCAAGTGATCTGCTACATCCGAGTACTCGTGGCAAATTTGGTGAAGGCTCATTGACGTTTTTGTATAAAACAAAGACTAGTAAAAAATAGGGGGATCATTATGAGGTTGGCGTTAAGGGGTTAACGGCGCCGGTAAGGGTGCTGGTGCCGTTAACCCCTTACTGCCACATTACAAGGTCCTTTAGCTGGTCCCACTAAGGGTGGCTGGTTTTACCAGGCGCCCTTAGTGGGAGCCGCTAAAGGACCAGCATGCTAACAACGAGCCCGTTATTAACGGGCCCGTTGTTAGCATGGTCCCCATTCCCACTGAGCCCTATAGGGGCTCGAATGGGGATGGGTTCTCTGAATGGGAAATACCGGGTCCTCCAAGGTTGGAATGGCCTGTTAATTCCCCATTCAGGGAACCCGGACCCAGTATGCGGTAAGGGGGTAGCCATGGCGGCTAATAGCACCATGGCTACGTCCAACCTCGTAATGACCCCGTAGGTGTTCTTTTAAATTGAACTTTCCATAGATTCTCCCATTCCCCCAAATAATGTTTTGGGAAGCATATCTCAACACTTTCTGCTTAGGTTTTCAAGATTTTCTGTGCACACCTTCAGCCTCATTATGAGTTCGGAGGTAACCCGCTGAGATTTAATGTCGCGGTGGCACCGGGATATCAGACGGAGGAAAGTGTAAGTTCCCATTCCTGTGGAGTGCCATAAGACTCCGCCGGAATGGGGACACAGAAGCATCTGCACCGTTGCTAACGGTGCCAGTGCTTCTGTGAACACCATGCCTGCAGGGGCCATTGCCCCTGGCAGAGCAATGTCCCCTGCAGTAGTCTGGCGGTCCGGATGGGATGCCAGTACTTTGCTACCGGCACCCTTATTTCCAGACCACCAGGCTTGTAATGAGGCCCTTGTCCATGCCTGGAACTGGTACATTTTTATAAAAATTCAATCAGCCAAGTTTCAAATATTCATTTATTTAGATTTTTTTAAAAGTGTCTATAATTTGTTTTTTAATATTTTATTAAGTACAGTAAGTATATAAGGTTCATATAACAAATAAAACAAAACAGCAAATTGAATAGTACATGTACCACAAATGGCTTTAGTAGGAAAAGTTCATTAACAACCCATGTGAGCAACAATGGAACCTTACATAAAGTATATATATAAATGTTCTATTCTAATGCATAAAATGCAGTTTCTAATAGACTAATATTAGATAATAGTTATATAACTTATTTGTAGGGTAAATATATGGACACACAAGACACACAGGACTAAGATGGACACGGGGAGGGAAAGGAAGGGGTGAAAATGTTCTATAATTTCAACATGCATGATGGAACGCATGGAGTAACAACATACACGTGCATGTAGGGATGGTGCATACATGTACAAAGCTATACCTTGACCACTAACAAAAATCTCAGAATGTACATATGAACACCAAGGCCAATGGTCGGTTTGGTCCGGCGGGGGAAGGTGCACAGAGTGGTTTGAAGTTATATTGGAGTACACCAAGGGTGTGTACTGGCACCCCTCCTCTTTAACCCATACATCAACGGGCTATTGCAGGCACTTTTAAAGACTGCTGCAGATTATTTACGTGTGGGGGGCAGACCATTACCCGTTTTGGCATACGCTGATGACACAGTGCTTATGGCCAAAACGCCAAAGGCATTGCAGGTATTGGTCGACATGTACGCCTCATACATGACAAACCTAGGTCTAAAAATAAATTCAGTTAAATTAGCAGACATGAGCTGCAATGCCAGTAAAAGGTTGATTAAGATGTGTCACATTGTTTGAGTGGGGCACATAATCCTTAGGGTACATGAGTATGATTACTTGGGTGTGCGGATCTCTTGAGTGTTTCTCGAGTAAGGCACATGTTACAAAACAATCCTTGAAAATGTGCCAATACATGGGGGGCCTTAACCGTTTTTCCTCTAGGTGCAAGGGCCAACACCTTGAATCTGCACTCAAGGTCTACTCTATGCAGGTCAAGGCAGCTTCCCTATATGGAGCAGCCGTTTGGGGTTCCAACAGCGGGATGACATGCAGGCGAGGGAAAACCGCTATTTTAAAAGGCTTTTGGGACTCCCCGGCTCATCATCCTCTGCATCTGTACACAGAGAACTGGGAATGCCGTTTTTGGAGGATGAGTTAGCGATAGCACATGGCCTATTGTGGCTTAGAATCTGGGGAAACCCGTAGGTTGAGTTGTGGCACTTTATAATTAAATAAACTATGAGCATGGACTTGTGGCAGAAGATACCCTGGCTCAAATTCATATATAAACATATGTTCAGGGTTAATTTGGTGGTTATGCCACCTGCAACTAGCTTGCTCCAAACTAGAGAAGTAAACTCCTGTAGGTGGTAATCGGGGAACAAGCGGCCACTCGTACTAGTGCAGCGCAGCCTTCACAGGCTGATGCGCATCATCTATTAATTAGTGGCTCACTCGCTATTCAGCCGTACCTCATTTGGGCTATGGTGGGTCACCATAGCTGGTTTATTACCAGTGCTCGCTTTGATTGCCTGCGCTTGAGGGGGAACACAGCAAAGTGGACAGGTTACTCGGACGACTCAAGTTATCCTGTCTGTGGTGCCCCCACTGAAGATTTGGCTCATTTTATTTTGTTCTGTCCTGGCTACTTAATCATTAGAGAGGAACCCTTTTGCAAGTATCGAGATGTACCGGCTTGCGTTTATATCGGCCAGCGCTGATGCTGCTATTAAAGGCAGAAACTAAATATATTGCTTGGGCCCTGCTCTCATATTTGAAGGCAGCAATGTTTTTGAGAAGGGGTACCATAAGAAGACGTGTTCTGGTATCTTAAATTATCTTGTATTGTGTGGTTTTGTACTGCATTCATTATTTCTGTACTTTAGAAGTCTGATGAATTGCTCTACTGTGATATTTGACTTGTGCTTATAAATTATACTGTAGATTGTTTCATTTTATGGACCAATGCTCTATTAGTGGTGAACAATGTATTTGTTATGTTTTAATTCTGAAATCCTTTTGATATGTGTTTAATGGACATTGTTCTGTCCGAATAAACTTTTCAAACAAAAAGAAAACATATTTGTAGGGTAAATATATGGACACACAAGACACACAGGACTAACATGGACGCGGGGAGGGGTGAAAAGTGTCTATAATTTGAACCTGCATAATAGAACGCATGGAGTAACAACATACACATGCATGTAGGGATGGTGCATACATGTACAAAGCTATACCTTGACCACTAACAAAAATCTCAGAATGTACATATGAACCTACAGTATGCTTGGAATACAAGTGATTGCTACACGTATGGATAACGCATAGACAGCACATAGAGACAATGGGCATAATTCACAGAAGCGTTTTATAATGGCAAAACTGCATTGGAAAACACTCTGTGAATTAGGGCCAAAATGTGCAGAATGCCTGCTTGTAATGACTACTCCGGAACAACGTGCTATACGCTCAGGTATACAGTTTGGAACGCATGTAAGCCTGAATCAAATGCTTGGTATACACATGCACAAATGCATTCTTGGTACATGTAGAGTCAGAAGTACGGAGGCAGACCCCAGGTAAGCTTGTGTTACAGTGCCTTCTTTATTGTACAAGTGCAGGACAGACAATGCAGGGACAGCTTAGTTGTTAATAGGGAACAGCTAGTTCCACCTCCCAATCAGGTCCTCTTCACTTAGCAGCAACGGCTCAACTGCCTTGAATGGAACATAGCTAACACTCTCTGACATTCTGACCTGTCATAGGACTTCAGAGCACAAGTGTGAGGTCACAGAATGGTGACATCAAGACACCTCAACCCACCTCTCTCCATAAGGAAGCAAAGGACAATCCCCACACAGGAGGTCACTGAATGGGGACAACAGGGGACAACAAGACACCTCAACACACCTCCCCACTTCAGTAAGCAAAAGGAAAATCCCCCACACGCATAACTGACCTATCAATATAACAGGTTTAACAAAGCTTAGAACAACAAGCGCACAGCCAAGGGACACCAGGCCTTACTACACAAACACACCCCTAAAAACGATGAGAGTCAGGAGTGTGATGGCTGGAATTCCAATGTAGAGCCATTTGCGTAACTACAATACCACACAAAAAGGCTGTATAATGAGGAGTATGGTATGGTCACACGGTATATGTGAACAGATGCTACTTCACAAGGAAATATGTGCTGCACAACCCATAACCCAGAGGTTAACTTAATTGCGACCCAGAAAAAGTGGCATGAAGCGCAACTATAATCATAACAGGAAACTTAGCACCTGAACCAGAACTGGAACAAAGACAAGAGGAAAACAGACCTAACCCCACTCCCTCATAACACAACATGACCCAAAGCCAAAATGGTGGAACAGGTGCCAAGGGCAAAACAGAGTAGGGTAACAACTGAAGTAATAATGTAACAACTAGGGGTGTAACGGTATAACGGTATACCATTCTAGATACCGTGAACAGCTTAATTGAACTATAATAACAGTCACATTGTTTATGCCGGTAAACCGTTTTAGGGCCTGCAGCTATTAAGTGAGCTTTTCAATCTGATTTGGAAAGGATGCAGTAAGCAAGTGCTGCGCAGTCTGGATCTTGCACTGTGGGATGTGGCTTCTGCCATGGGGGCCTTGTTTGGCAGACAAGAGCATAGGGAAAGTGAAGCCACATTAGTAAATGCAGCTTTGATGCTGTGACCGCTCTTTCTCTGTGATCAGTAGAGTCTATTAAAGATCAGCCGATTAATAATTTTGGCACCAATTTGAAAGATGGGGAACTACGCATTCCAGAATTCAAAGGGCAGAATTAACTGGATGCCCTTCTGATGCATGTCCTCAAAAAACATTAGCTCTGTAGACTGTATGAACACTGGGCCTATCAGTGCTTTGTGCTAGTATATAAACTGCCCCCCCCCCACTCTCATCCCTGTAGATTTGCACATTGGCACAAGAGGTGTTGTTTCGCTTGATCCTTCACCTGCCGTCTGCATATGGCACTGGAATCAAGCAGGCAGGACAGATTCTACATTCAATTTGAAGTATGAAGCACAATAGGGGTGAGATATTTCTCAGGTCTATCCTTGATTTGTGACACCCTCCATGAAAGCTTTCCTCCATCTCAACTCACATGACAAGGGTCCTAATGCGCTCAAACCTGGGGAAAATGGTAATGATGGGGCTTTGGTGATGTGGTGGTCTAGGCCATATTTGTGCCGATATGTATTTTAACTTTGTCATTTTCAAAATGTTTTTGTGCCACTATCTTTAAGAAGGTAAATGAACATGTATTGAAAGAAATCAACAGCGCCCACTGAACGCTGTCCTGTTAGGATTACATGGTCAGTGGTGACTCCAACATCAGACCTTTATAATACACCAGGCAGATGGTAAACAAGCTGTAGTGATTTGATCAATATGCAACCTTTCGGTGAGTGTGTGTTGGCGATGACATTTTGACAAAAGAAACACAATGACATGGGCTTTCAGACCTCACATGAGTGACTTTTCTCCCTTTAATGGGAAAAAGCGTTATCAAAACAAACTTTTATGACTGATCGCAGCGAGAGGCCATGATGCCCATGCCATGTGGTTCCAAAATAATGCAGGTCGAGGCCGATTTTATAAGCGATGACCTGTGACTGAGCAGCAAGCTCATTGCTCAAAGTGTGCATTTTAACACTTCCACTAGTGACTCTTTCATTCAAGGCGATTGATGAGTGAGTGCCATGAAAGACCAAATCTGCAGCCGCCTTAGATTCCTGGAGGGTCAGCTAAAAATGAGCAGAGACAAGTTTTAAAATCCTGACAATTATGACCTTTAAGAAAATATTTGTTAAGATTAGTTAACTCCACCTGCTATACCGCAATAACCATGATATACTGTCAGCCATAAAACCAATACTGTGACACCACTAGTAACAACCTAACCTAACTACCCCCTAGCTACATCCATGGAAAGGAGAGTAGGGATAAAAGACTCTTAAAACAGGTGGAACCCAAAGATCACCACTTCCTTGCAAGGAGGAACCCACAGGTCACCAACCAAAAACAGAACCTGTAGGTCACAATTCCCTCTGCAAGGCAAAACCCGCAAAACAACTTTCATTCCGGAGATAAAATGGACCCAAGAAGAGCCACACAGAACTTCCCAAGCTCGAACAATGTGAAATGAAGCACACTGTTCAACAGCTGCCACCTAGGGTGCACAACCATCCTCCCCAGGCACAACAAAAGGCAGATATTGGATGAAGGAGCCATCAAGAGGACCTCCAAGGCATGTGAAGAATGGAACACAAACTCCCCAACAGTCGCCAAAAACGATGCCCTGCCAACATGCTCTGTGGTGTGTAAAACCCATGACGTGGCGAAAGCCACCACACCCGCCAATGCGGGAACATAAGACACTGTCGCCAACCCCAACCAGGGTGAGGGTTAGTGGAGGCAGAAAGCCAAATATTTGGACATAAGAAGGTAAAAATACAGAACACTGCCCCCTAAGCTCAGCCAGGGTGAGGCTTAGTGGAGGTGAGCGATGCAAGGCAATAAGAATTGCCCTATTGGACTTCAACCTGGGTGGAGTTCCTAAGGGATCTGGTAAGAATATGTGTCGCTAGCATGAAAAAACGGGCAACATCCTAGACCCCGACCAGGGTGGGACCGCGCTGATGCACCGCGGGAAAGCAGGGTTTAGTACTCTACGGTGCCACTCTGCAGCAAAAACATCTATAAGCACATGGCAGGGTTTAGTTCCCTACGGTGCCACTCTGCAGCAAAAACAACACCTATAAGCACATGGCAGGGTTTAGTTCCCTGCTCCCCAAGGGTAGAACCTTTGCCAACCTATCCATAAACGGGGGAGGGTTTAAGCAAGAGGTGGAAAGAACAACATCATAATATGCCTGATAAAACGCATGCCAGAGCAAGCTTGGGCACACAACTAATTCGCATTCCAATGAAAGTCGTAAACCTCGAAATTAACACTGGGCAGGATGACTTTAAGCATGCACTGAAAAATAAATGCCAAAAGCAATTGGCAGGTCCTCTTCACTCCGCAGCAACGGCTCAACTGCCTAGAATGGAACACAGCTAACACTCTCCGACATGCTGACCTGTCATAGGACTTCAGAGCACAACAAGTGTGAGGTCACAGAATGGTGACATCAAGGCTCCTCAACAGTACACAAGAGCAATGTAAACCATACCCACATAACATGCATGCGGACAGAAAACATTTACTGCGCACAACCAACACTCAATAGTACATACATTACGTTTGGAGGCACGGATCCAACGTTCTGATTGTGAATACACACATGCACATGCATGCTTGGAACACACACAGAAGAAATGCAAAAACATAATAAATAAATGCACGTGCTTATGCCTCCATTCACTGACAAATGGGAATAACTACGGGTTGCACACATTCCATGTTGTTTACAATCAGTGATGTTCTAGACAAATGGACTTGGCAGTACATACATTCAGACTAACAATTTTATAAGTAGTTTCGGTAAAAAAAATCACTTATGTATTTTGAATATCTATTATATGTTTCTTAAGTAACTCGACCAATTTGTTCGGAGGATTGACAATCCTAAAGGTTCCTGGCTTGTTGACTCCATGAACTCGGATTCTAAGAAGGATTCCACAATCTTAGGCCAAGCAGAGGATTCCATTTTAAGTCTTCTGAAACCCATTTGGGCACCCAATTCCAGGGCATGTTTGTTATCATAAGCACAGTGACGCTAGGTGATCAAACCTCAGATGCTCCCACAAGAGATTAAGTAATTTGATTCTGTCTCATTCATCCAGACCTCCCTTTCTATTAATTTTCACAAAATGCTGTTTGATGGAACTGTCAAAGTACTGCCAAGTATTCTTCAGAAATGATGCACACCACTGACTCACTTTCAACTTTTGTATGTTTTTTATTTTTTAGCCAAGACCTGGTTCTCTTCTTTCACCATTGTGAAATTGTATGAATTTGTTCCAGGTGCTTATATTCTTTTTCACTTAGATAGACCAGTAGAGAAGGTACCTTGTGTTTACCTTGATTTATGATCAGCTTCCCCCCATTTCTGTTCCTCCCATTCAAATGTTTGTCCTTCTCCGTCATGCGTTCATCCCTACAAAGAATCACTTTTCATTATTAGTACCCAGCAAGGGCGCAATCAGAATGAAAGAGCCATTCTGATTGGCCCTCGCCGAGTCGTTACCATGCCGGGAATCCCTCCATCAGGATTCCACAGCCTTTGTCCCCGGCGGGGAGTGTGGCAGCCCCTCGGCCAATGAGGAGGCTCGAAGCGGGGCCATCCCCGCTCCGAGCCTCCCCAAGGCTGAGAGGCTACCTTCGCCCCCCGCCGGGGACAGAGGTAAGGCTTTTTTTTCCCTCCCTCTCTGCTCCCACCTCCCTGCCCTCCCCGCCCCACTTACCTTCTATGCCTTGGTCCCCGACGGGGGACGATGAAAGCCTCCAGCCGTGTGAAGACTCGGAGCGGGGCCATCCCCGCTCCAAGCCTCCACACGGCTGGAGACTTCCATCGTCCCTCGCCGGGGACCCAGGTATGTTTTTTTTTTGTTTTTTTCCCCTTTCCCCTCCCTTCCGCCCTCCCAACCCCACTTACCTTATTTTTTTTCAGGAGCAGACGCGCTGGAAACGCTTCTGTTTCCAGCGCGTCCGCTCCCGATGGCCGCCATGGAAAGGGAAAACATTTTCCCTTTCCATGGCGGCCATTTTTTTTGCTGTCTTTTTTTTTCCCAAAACGCTGCAGCGTTTCGGGAAAAAAATAAAGCTTTTAGTGCCCCAGTCACGCAGTTTTTGCGGGCTGGGGTACTAATAGATATATGCCCCTCCCTGCCTTCGTTAAGGCCCTCGCTTCGCTCGGGGCCTATAAGTATGGGCCCCGGGGCATTACCTGAGCCGGTAGTGCCCCCGCCGCTCAGGGCATATTGCTTAAAAATATCATCCACTTGCAATATTACCAATTTGACTCATCAAATAGCCCTACATTTTCAACCAATGTCTATCTAGGTGCTTTTAATATTACAGCGTCTGCAGCTTTTTCTCCATTGTTGAGCAAATTAAAGACAGAATTACCACATTTCAATTTTGCTGTGACTCTATGCACGTCACAGGGAACAGTCTGGGTTTCGTTATTGCTGCTGCTTCCAATACACTGGTTCTGCCCTATCAATTATTGATTAGTTTAATCACTTTTTCATTCCCTTCTGTCTTCTTTTGTCCCTCTCATTTTGCATGGGACAATCAACTCCTGAAATCTTTGCCACGTGCAATATGTTCCTGCCCTACAAGAACCTGTGTTACTTTTACAAGTACAGTCGAAATGAGACAAAGAGAGTGATGTTGTATTTAAATCGTTCAATGATCCCCTGGCCCATGTTACATATCCTATTGCCCATGTTTAATTGAAAAGGGGTAAGACGAAATCGACCTACTGGTATTGTTGTAATTTAACCGAGAACAAACGTATGCTCAGCCAGTTAGAAAAGCTATGGTGTAAATCTTATGTAAAACAACACGAGTGAGGCTAAATCTGACTATTATACAAAGCAGATTTCGACGACCTCTAGCCAAGCTCATTTTATTTTTAAGTATTTTAAAACATTGTCTTAACCCGTCTGTAAACTACCCATGAGTACCCTTCTGAGAAATGTGTCCAGATCAATAGTTGTTTCTTGAAAGAGAAAATTATTATTCAGGAAGAATTCAAATTGAAGGTGTATATCAATAGAACTGCCCTCTTTTGCCCGTGTGAGATTCCACTATGGGAACAGCTTGCCTCCGTCCTACCTCATGAGTTGACACTCATTGTTGCCGCAATCGAACCCAACTGTATGCAGGTGATGCCATTCCACTCAAACTTACGGGACACTTTTCATGAAGAGTACCTGCCCACCTGTATGCTGATCAAACTCTCATTGACCTTAAGCATCTTTCTATCCTATTATACGGCGGGTTTGAAAGACAGGTTTTGAATAAGGCCTCTCTGGGCCCTGATAACTTCAGTGATTACCGGCCCATCACCAACCTATCAAACAATTGTTTTCCCATTCATGCCATTTTCATCTTCTTCCTACATATTAATCCGGATTCTGTAAGATGCTTTGCACAGTGTCAGCTAAACTTCAAGTAATGGATGATATACTGTGGCATAAAGCACCCGTTGCAATGAGGGAACCAGGACAATAACTCCTGTTCCAGCCTTTGCTAAAAAAAAAAAAATTAAAAAGGATTTCATTTATTGTACGGGACGCGTGAGGCATCCCGTTCAATGAATGAAATCCTTTTCCAAGATGGCCGACATGAAAAGGGACAGCAGGGCTCTTCGTAGCCCCTCTTCCCTTTCCATGTCAGCCGGAGAAGTGGAGAAGCAGCTGAGATGGTGGCCTGCGCCGCCACAACAAACAGGTAAGTGGAGGTAGGAAAAGGGCATAAAATGAAAAAAATAAGTGAACGGAGAGTGGGACGAAGATGGCGGTGGGGGGAGCCGGCCGTCAGGTGGCATGGAATGTGGGCTTGCATTTGCGCTTCAAGCCCACGTTCCTAGCCATCTGATTGGCTAGCTCACCCCACCAGGGTGCTAATAAGAATTACACCCTCCGGTGAAGCATGCCTCTTCATGCTACTTGATTTATCTGCAGCGTTTGATGGTGTCAGTCATAAAATTCTCCGTTCCATCCTGGCTGTCCTTATGGAATTGGTAGTCAAGCTTCAAGCTAGATGTGTTCTTTCCTGGTAGGTTAAACCCGATCTATCCATCTTATCTGCTGACCCACAGAGCACCATTCATTTGCCTCTTTATTTAATTTGTATGTGGAGCCATTGGGGGATAATCTTCTAAAATATATCAGAATCCATGTAATATGCTGGTAAAAAAACCCAGCTTTACACTCAATTGGTTCCCTGTTCAGGCTGAACTACACTGGCTAACTCTAGATGCTGACACTTGCTTTAAAATTGGTTGCATTGCCTCAAAGAAGTCATTCTACACAACTGCCCCCCCCCTTAATCCTCCGCTTATCAAACAGATTACCTTGAAGTGCAAGTATCTTTTGTATAAAGTTCTGAGTACGCAACGAGTCATTTTGCTTGATATACTGAAAAACAATCTGAATTATGAGTGGAAAAAGGGAATTTTGGGATGGAGTGTTAATAGGGGCTTCAGGATTTGAAAAGGTGGCTGTCAGGAGTTAGCCTGTGTTAGGTATCACATGGGCCTACTTAAAACCAGGATGAGGAACGTGTGTAAGGATCTGGGTATACGGTGGGTCATCCTACTTGGTGTTGGTGTCCTACTGGAGAGGTAATTGACCGGAGACTCAGAAGACTACTGCGGATGTATGATGACTACAGCATTTATGAGGGTTTCAGGTGTAAGGAAAGTGAAGGGAAAGTGACTGTTGTGTATGTGCAGTAGATATGCCAAGCAGCAGTAGTTGTTGAGATGATTAAAGCCTAATTCCACTTGTGAGAGTATGCAGTCTGCAAAGGTGCATTGTAGTTTTTCTTATTTTTGAAAAACAAAGTGGCGTTAGTTTCCACAAAAAATACTCCATCAGAGAGACACACCTTTCCCATATGCTACCTGGTTAAAACGTAGTGTCAGTATTTACTTGTGACACGACTTCTTACTGAGTTAGTAAATTACTAAATTACTGACATCCAGAATGTGACTATGTCTATTTCCGCTGTGCACAATGTAAATGCACACCAACAGGCAAATCAAACCTTTCATGACATCTAAGAACTGTGAAACCCTGGTCAGGGCCATTACTATGCCCAGACTTGACCAGTGTCACGCCCTTTCAATAGGTGCCAATAAGGACTGTGTACATAAACTCCAGGTAATTCAGAAGAACGAGGCGGTCAGGATTGTGTGTGGGGCAAAGAGAAAAATTCACATTTCGAGTGATAGGCCCGAACCCCACTGACTGCCAGTGGCCACGATAATACGCTTTAAAGTCATCTCCGTGACACACAAATATGCCTACAGAAATGCTCCTGCCTACATAAAGTCTTAAACTTTATGAGCCATGCATACATTTTGCGATCTACCAATACCCAACACCTGATCAATCCGAGAGCTACAAGAGTGAGGGGGAAAGGATGGTCTTTCCCGGTGCAAGTAGCCCAGGCCTGGAACACCCTACCCATAGACTTATGACAGGAAAAGCATTTACTGGCATTTCGAAAACATCTGAAGACCCTATTGTTTGAGTAATATGCTGCCTGACCCCGCCTTTTGTGTTCCGTCCCATTTATCTTCCTGTCTTGTGTTAATGTGCCCCCTGATGCCTGCGGACTATGGCGCGTGAGAAATAAATAAATAAATAAATAAAAACAGCCGGGAGGCTAATTGGCGACCTTCTAGATACAAAGTTACATGCAGTGTAACATTTTTATTTATCTTCCTTTGGTATCATAGAGCTAGTTTAATATTGTACAGTGTCTGTCACCTGTCTTTGCCATAGTGCAACCACAACAAAGGTCTTTACCATGACACACTTGCAGCATGGCAAAGAACTGCTCTGTGGGGATAGGTGTGCCTGTTTATGTTGGGAGCGTGCGTGGAGTGGGCGTTTGAGGGGCATTTGCGGGGCATGGTTCAGGGAACGGTTCCTGTGCGAAGTAGAGGAAACAGATCCGAGGTGGAATAAACAGGTAGGTGTGAGTGTGATGGTTGGGAGTTGGTGTTGGGTTGGGGATGGGGTGGGAAGTGAAATGGAGGGTGGAACCACTCCCCTTCATGAGTACTAGAGGCAGGGGGTAAAGCGTGGGCATAAAGGGTGATCCCCCTTCTAAAAGGCAGGTCGAGCTGGAACCTGGAGGCGAGAGAAGGAGTTTTGATGGTCCTGTCCGCACAGTAAATGCATCGGAAGTTGTGGCATGGGCCCACACTGTCTATTGGCCTCTCTGACTCTCAGTACCCAATGATAAGGTCACAAAAATATTATTTTTTAAGGGAAGAAAGCTAAGACCCCAAACTACCTGGCAGCAATCGAGGTTTATTTCAATGAATTAGGTATCATGTAAAAACATATTGGTGTTTCCAATGTTCCTGGTGACAGTGTCCTGGCCCTCCATATAACAGTTGCTAGGTAGAGGTAAATATAAAGCAACATTGTTTTGTGGTATGATTAGAAACAAAGGTACAGCCATATTCGTTTTAGCAGAAATAAAGTTACCAAACTTGCCATTTACTAATGCATCCTGAGAGAAAAGAGACAAACGCAGGGGATGTTTCCCCTCTTTCAGACTAACACCACCATGTTTCAACCCAAACCAGGAAGGCTTTTTATTCCCTGTAGTAGCATTTTCACATTTCACCTGGATATGAAATGGGACTCTAAAAATGGCCCTGGGAGCCTGTTTAACAGTGGATTACTTGGTTGAAGAAAGATCATTGGAGACAGAGGAAATGTGTATGTTATGAGGTGGCCCTACATGTGCAGATCAAAACGGGGAGCTCGGGGATAAGAAAGATGGTATTACCCAAATTGTTCGTTTACAATTGTTGAATGAACAATTGACCGAATTTAAAGGGTCACAATTGACCTTTTCACAATTGACCATATATATATATATATATAAATATATATATATATGGGGTTTTGGGCGAGTTTGGGTTGGGTGCGGGGTTGCGGGGGGTTTCCCCCCGCATATATGTTACAATTGACCTTCACAATTCGGTCATTTGTGAAAAGGTCAATTGTCATTCGAACAGTTGTAATACGAACAATTCGTATATAACCAGAAAGATACCGTCTGTCACTTTGGAACTCTGACCTTGCTTTGTTTTTGCTACACTGTGACTATTACATTGGTAGCTCACACTGATAATGTCTGTAAAAAGAGGAAGACTTTCCAAAAGGATGTCCACATTGGAGGTCAGCAGCAGGATGGTAAGTCCCCAATCGTCTCCTAGGATGAATGCATAACTGGCGGCGGAGATCACCACTCTGCCCAGCCACAGTTGGAGTTATAGATAGCTAAAAGTCTCCTTCCTTCTTCTATAGGGGCAAAGATAGCTGATGAGAGGGCTGATAGAGACCACCCGTGTAATATAGAGGCACTTGCTGGAAAAACTTGAAACGTACTTGCAGCTAAGGACCAGTTACTAGGACATCTCGGTATCCAAAGAGACATGGCATGCCTAGTGGTGCCTTAGTTAATTTTGACATGTGGGGGAAACCACAGAAGAGAGTTATAGTTCTATGGGTTTCTCTGGGGGAAGCCCCAGCACCTCTGAAGTCCAACAGTATTAGTGGTGCAACTGCAGCAGAACACTCAGGCGTTGATCCATGCAAAGCCACCTTTGATCCACTAGCAAACCAACAGATATGCACCATCGAGCTGTCCATAAAGACCATTGAGCCGCCTGACTCAAATAACATGTTGCAGTGCCCAGACCATTGAGCTGACTGAAAGCCATCGAGCCGCAGCACAAATGTGTGAATAGCACCCTAAAGATCTGCTTGATGCTGTCACACTATCATCAATTTAACTAAGGTAGAGAACCTGTGACGTGGCTGTCATTCCCAGACATTGCAGAAAGACGACTCCCCTAGCCTTACCTTGAGCCCTATACACTTGTTAAATGCCCATCCCCTACCTTTGGTCAAAGTCATTTGAAAGACTATTTTTGTGCTTTTACCCTTTCTAATCAACTTGCCTATTTTGGATATCTTTCCTGCAGCTCCTTCCATGCATATGATGCCTTTATTGATTGATTGTGCCCATCACTAAGCTACTCGCCATGCTGTGTTCCACCTTATAACACACATATTGACTTGCCAATCGCACGATGTAGGTGAACGCTAGCTAGTACACAAGTCCCATTCACACACTAACAACATTCAGGATAGTCTCAAACAGCCCTCCGTTCATCCTCACACTCAGGAAACACTTTCACCTGCACCAACAGCCCACAGCACAATTCACATTGAAACAGCTTCTTACAGTCTGCACTCTGAATATTTCAGGTTTTGCATCTTGACTCTCTCTCTCCTCCCAATAGCTTCTCTGCCACCTCTCAGACCTCTTAGTCCCCAGTGGGCACCAAAATGGAGGAGGAAGTGCTATACTTTACATAACATTACATTACCTCTCCATTTCAGTTATACAGCCTGCCTGTACATTCATCCTGTGTAATTGTGTGTGTTCCCATGCTGGTTTGTGTTAGAGTTTTTAGTTATTCTGTGTGTTTAAGCAAATACTCTATTTCATAGACCCTTGCTTGGACATTGCTTTTATTTTAATACGAGCTATGATGTTGTGCTGTTTGGAAGTGTCTGCAACTGACAGATCTCGCTGGAGAGTATAGCCTGCTCTTTCCCGATAATACCAAAGTAAGTCAATGGCCCTCATTCCGAGGTGGGCGGTAGGGGATACCGGGCACCGGTAAGGAGAACGGTGCCGGTAATCCCCTACCGCCCAATTCCGAGGTCCCTTAGCATGAACTGTAAGGGACGTGTGGTCAGACCACACGTCCCACACGTTCCTTACGGGTCCCGCTAAGGGACCAGGGCGCAAATAACGGGCTTGCTATTCGCGAACCAGTTATTTGCGCCCTCCCCATTACCATTGACCCCCATGGGGGCTCAAATGGGAATGGGGAATGGTTGGTGCAATGGGGACTTACTGTTCCCGCCTGGCTCGTGTTAGACCTGTAGGTTCCCATTGCACCACACCGGACTCGGTCCCGTTAATGGAGGCAGTTATGGCGCAACCTCCAATCTCGGAATGACCCCCAGTGACTGGGTACTGCCGACGTTTGTCTGTTTATCTTTATGAATGAAACACCTCTGAGTCAAGTTGTAGAACATGTTTGGACATAGCGCATAGAGGCTTTTTTGCCAACCTGCCTTTCCTCTTGTCACATCACTGTTAATGGAGATTTGATCTATGGCGATAGGAAAGGGAGTTGTTGGGGTCTTAGCCCAGTTTGCAGGGGGGGATACATCCTCTCAGTCTTGGTTGGGTTGAATATTATTCAGTGGGTGGTTATGCAGTGAAGCATGCCCAAAAGGCAGGTTGTATCAGGAGTTTGTAGTGAATCAGTGAGGAGTCAAAGATGTGCATACCATGTGCAAAGTGGCGGCTTAAGAATCAACATGAGGGTATAATGTTATCAAATGATCGGCTGACGAAGAAGAGGAAAAGGGGGCCACGGATAAGGACTCGAGAGACTCCCAGCGGTAGAGGGATGTGTCAGAGGTGGTTGAATACCAAGGAGAGAGAATGGTGGTGTATCAAAGTGGAAGGAGAGCCAGTAGTGTGCTAGCCTAATTATATCCCTCAGGGAGAGGGGAATGTAGACCGTCCCAGTGCAGGCTACCATACCTTATTAGTCTTGGTGGGTTCAGAAGGAAAGATGGAGGGCGTTTTGAAAATAAGTTGTGTTACAGTTAGTGCTGAGTAGTTCCAAAAGCCAGAAGAGAGGTGGCTGATGAGTTTTAGCAATGGGAATTGGTGTTTAGTTACACCAGGTGCTATGGGTCAAATTGGGCTGAGACTTTGTCCACCTTAAAGCTCTGGCCTCAGGTTCTCCTGTTGCCCTGGGGGTCTATTGGGCCCGGGAATGCAGCCCTAATGAGTCCTTGGTATGCCCCTCATAGCCACTGTATCCTTTATATAGGCCCCCAAGCGGCCTGCCAAATTAAGCCATTGTGGGTGGGGCGGTCTCAACATTCATGTATCAAGTGAGTGGGAGGGTGGAGGTGGGATCTCCTACACCCCTCCTTTGTAGCTTAGTGGCTTTGGGGCTCCATTCTTGTTTTCTTTGGGAGGAGGCTACAATGCTTGGCTGCCCATGGCCTTACTTCAGCTTCTTTTAGGTTATCTTGCTTTGTGGCGAATCAGGACAAATCAATGGAATAGTCTGGGCAAATGCATGTGGAACGATCAGGAGTTTGTGTTGAGCCTTTCAGCTCCTTCCTGCTGGCTTTGAGACAATAATAATAGTAATAATAACAATGATAATAAAAATGATAATAAAATTATATAATTACAGTATATAATTACAGTCTACAATCCAAAGAACTGTAATTGAAATTCTTCATTCTTGTTAAGAAATATTAAAATAGGGTGTTGTTTGTTTTGATTATTTAGCAGCTACATACTTAAATGATTCCCAAGTGATCAATAAAATAACACACACAGATTACCCACTTCAAAATCTAGGGCCTAATTCCGTACACTGGTGCCATTACCAGTAAGGCGGGTGGCAGTATCAGTACTGTCATTACCTCCATTGATATGAAATTGATGCTGGTGGTTAATACCGCTGGCGGTTATTACCTCTTGTGACAAATCCAGGGTATGTGTCCCTTTTTCCCAAGGGGGAACCCCCCTTGTGGGGCTCAGGAGGTGAGCCCGCACTGCAAAACCCTCCCTAGGGTTCGAGGCAAGTTGGACCTCATCGGAGAGACTCCCCTTTTGGGGATGAGGACACCCATTCCTGTGAGGAATTCCTGAAACCATAACACATAATGGCGTACATCGGATTCTCTAATATACCAAGGATTTACCCATCACTATGCTTGGCTGAAGAAAAGGTTAAGCTACACCATTATAAAGAAGAAATAGAATGTGTCCCTTTAAATACAAGTCTACGATCAACTGAGACATGTTGAATAGTGAGTACCTGCAGAACAGATGGAGATAGGAACACATATACAGGCAAGTGAAGCCCCCTTCCTGGTTAAAACTTGAAGGAGGTTGAGCAGAAATGAGCTGCAAAACCCGCAACATTCAAGGTGGTACTAAACTGAAAGGAGAGATGCCAGAGACATGACGTATTCCAGATGTAAGAAGCAGAGGGGCCTGGAGCCCAAAACAATGTGGTGGCATGACCAGGGAGTATATGTGGTTGGCAGGCATCCCAAAAACTATTGCCAATAACATCCCGAGAACAAAGCGGCAAGCTGACCGTTACCTGAAGGAACACCAGCACGCTGCGGAAGCGAGAGACCATCGCAGGACAAGGACACCGTCAACAGTGAGCAGACGGCAACGAGGAGTGAGAGAGAAGCGCCCAGACAGGCACAGAACCTGGAGACGTTTCCCTACATTGTTGAAGGTAACAGGGTGATCGGGAAGACAAGGAGGACAAAGAGGAATTGTTATACAGTTCAAGAAACTCGTCCCAGTATAAGTAAAGAAAAGTTGAATACAAAATTTATGAACTCATGTTGCTTTTATGTAAGAAAGAGAATCATTGAAGTCCCTAAGAGGGAGAGAAAGCAACCTTGGAGATTACTACCCTGGCAAAAGGGGAAAAGTATCCACACCTTAAACACAGAAGGAATGGAAGTACAGAGAAACCTTTAGGAATGATAATATCTCGAGAAAGAAGATCATAGAAATCCCTGGGAGGGAGAATTTGGATATCAATACCCTGTGAACAGGAAACGCAGAAAAGCCATTCAAGACATGAAGAGAAGAACCTAAGAAAGAGTCTTATAAACACAAGCTCAGAGAGACCACCAAAGTAAACAACATACAAGACAGAGAATGTCAGAGTAAGATGAACCACCATTGTCTAGAAAGCCAGAACTACAGAAGAAACCGAGTGGGAGGTCCAGTTAGATTAGTTTTGGACAGCGGTCTTATTCATTTGGACATTCATGGATGACTGACAAGCACCCTAGTTAGATGTATAGGTAGAGAACATCCCATAGCGATAGAGAAAGTTATGCCTTATTCTTATACTTTAATAAAAACATTTGGAACATTTCCTCACAGTGTCCGTGTCCTTCTTCTGACCCTCCACACTCTGTTCAAATACTACCTCCATAACACATATTTTCCAGCATCTCGTTCAGTGCCAAGAATTCCACCTGTGTTTCAAAAGTATGACTTGGAATGCTGGTGGTACAACTACTTTACCACTGTTGGCATATTGTCAGTAAACTGTCAGAGTAGTTATTCCAGTCACGGTATATGGACCCCTTGCAATTGAGGCCAGTCTATCACTGGCAGTATTTACCACTTACCACTGGTGGTAGCATTACCACCCTTCAGGGATGAGGCCCTTACAGTATAATAATAAAATCACGTTTTTATAAAGTGCTTCATGATGGATTCTCGCCTCTCCTGAGCATTGTAATGCCAGGTGCCATCATTACTCAATTGAATGGTAGCCAATAGGATAATCTGTGATATTTTTCAGTTTCTACATAGTACATTTTACAGTACATAATCCTAAACGAGAGCATCCTCCAAGCACTAAGACTCAAGCACACAGGAATAGCTACAGTACGTCCTGTGCAACACAGAGTTAAAATTACAACCAATACTTAAATTCCCCTCGTCTGAAAGAGAGAACTTTCTGAATCTTTCTAAATCTCGCTATTTCACTATGCTTCCCTTTCACCCGACATACCAACTATTGAAAGGAGTATTTGCTTATAAAAGGTAGAGAGCAATGGTAACAATATGATCATGCCGTAGTCTACATGCATGGGTTCATGGGTGAAAGGAGGAGTAATCATAGACCTCCCTTTGCAGGCACATAGGTTAATTATCTCAAGAGCGAATTGATTCAATCTTAGATTCAATCTTAGTCTGGTCGGTAAACTATTCATGAGTCTCTTTGTTATGTAAACTAATTTTATGGCGATAATTTTTCAAGCAGAGTTCCTCAAGTTTTGATTTCAAATTGTTTTATATACATTGATAAATTAACAAACTATGAAGTATGGCGTCTTTGAAAAATAATAATAATAATAAAATACACTGCTGAATGTTTCTTTGTTAATGTTTAAAATGACATGAAATGAAATTCTCCAGATCATGCTTTGGTCATTCTTGGAAGCGTTCATCTGAAAGGCCCATGGCCTGCATTTAGGCAAGTCTTGAATGAAATGACATGCAGCGCTATTTGGATCTCTAGGCCGCGACGGGCAGAGAAGTGGAGAACTCAGTGCATTAGCATAGCTCAGAGGGAGCCAACATGGTGAAGATCTGCATGTTCCCAAAAAGAGACACAATAGCAACAAAACTGCAACATTGTGAAAACAAACATAAACAACCTCAGTAAAATGCAAGCCTGAACCATTTGGGTGGAGTCTAAATAGTCACATTTGTGAATGCTTTATAGAAATACACAACATTAGCTTTTTTGCAGGGTTCAGCATTTAATCAGGTTGCTCGGAATAAGGACTTTATCAATCCCAGTACACGCTCTGAGCAGGCTTAGCTGCTCACACCTGCCTTCCCCACTCTGCTCTGCCCCCCACAGCCCCACTCACACCCATGCCCCAAGTCACTTCACGGTCCTAGACCCCAACTTACCACTATTTCCCATTATCTGACTTCTCCTTCATTTTGTATCGCTGGCATCAGCCATGCAAATGGGAGTGGGGCTCTGCTCGTAGCAATGACTGTTATTTCCATAGCAGCCATCTTGAACAGATTTTTCATCCATTTGTGTGCCCAAACAGGGAGGCCCGTAATTCTATTAGTGTCCTGAGATTTCGACCCCGTTGGCTCGCAGCAATAAACGCGTGTTGAGATGGTTGTACTGGGGGTAATGGCCTGGGAGCCTCACCAAAGGCCTTCAATATACTTGACCCTATTAATATGCCAGTTGGTTGTTACCACCCAATACGTCCATTGCGCCGATCCACTATTTCTTAATTACCAAACTGAGGGGAATGGTGAGTGTTTAGGAGAAAATCAGGATTCTTGGATTGCAGGCAAAATCACGGATATCGTTTTGTATTCCTAGGAACCAGTTGGTGCTCCAAAAGGCCTTTCTTCTCTCTATGCCTCTAGCTCCTCTAGGCTGGTATCTTTCGCGCTTACCTGTCTCTCACTGCTCTCTCTAAGTGTCCGCCACATCGTCTCTGCTCTTCTCGGGACTCCACCGATTCCCCATCTGTCCTCCTATGCCAAAGGGACAGTTCTATCCCTTGACCTGCCACTTATACATGTGGACTTCTTTTCATATTCTTGGCTGCCATCTTTTTATATATTGTTTTTCTTTGTTTAGATAATGTTTTGCATGTTCAAACGCAGAATGTTTTGTATTTGGTGAACAAACATGACACGCAGCGCGTGGCCAGTTTGACCATAATAGTGTTCAGTAGAGTAACCTTGCTGAAAATGTTGGGGGGACATGACATCTGAAAAAAAGGTGCCCCAGCCAAATGAATGGGGACAAAATGGTGTGCCATGAAAGTTGGGGGGGACAAACACCCCGTCCCCCCTTTAAATTACGCCCATGATAGTGTTAGTGACCTTGGAAGCCGGCAAAAGCCTCTTTATTTTCCTGTATTCACCGGAAGAGCCTTCCCTTCACTCAAGAAGACCCAGCCGGGTAGCTGGCAAACAAGAGCCAGTACTGCCTGCTCGGCTGAGGTTCTGATACTAAGTGAACATAAACTGGCAGTGTAACTCTACACAGCATATTGCCACCTAGGTGCCAATTATAGTTACTAAGGAAATTATAGTAATAATGATTTCTGCTTCACTGCGCGCATTAAGAAGATCACCCTGTAAGTGCACGGTGGCTGCGGTCCATTGCCTCCTATGATTCAATGCACCACAGTATGCTTAGAAGCATAATCAGTGTTGGTGGAATGATTTTTGCCACATGGAAGTTAGATTTCCATGTTTTTTTGCCCCATTCGCACACAATGATCCCTCTTCAGTATGTAAATACCACAAGGGAACTGTGCATTGCAGTTGCGCTGTCGGGGGTCCCCCTACCGATGGGCACAGGAAGGCTTCATTCCCACCTTCTGTGCAAGCTTAATTTGGGCAGTGCGCTGTTACCGGTTACAGTGCATTTTGAAATACCCCCAAGCGTGATTCCTTTTTTCGGGTGCATATTTATATACAGTAATGATCTTTTCAATGATGTCAGTCTATGGACGTTTTTAGTTTTTAATATTTTGAAGAGGAAGGGCATTGCCCCTCTGGAAATATCTAATTGGCTGGAGATGCAGACAGCCCTGGCTGAGCCAGAGCGCTGCTCTGTCGAATGGGCACCCCATCAGATAGATGTCCATTGTGACAAAGATAGGCTGGTTAGTGAATGCACCGTTTGTTTGCTTCTCTTTGCGGGAGGGGCGCAAGACGGGCAGTCGCGGAAGAGGAAACATGTATGCCTTTCCTCATCCGGTTCTTTTTATAGAAACAAAGCAGCTCAGTGTGGCATCCCCGCATAGAAAATGTGGCCTGTTTGCTGTGCGTGAGGGGCAGTCTGTGGCTGTGCTAAAAGCTGGCCCCCTCCTGGTCCGCCCTCAGCGCACTAGTGTTCGCAGCAGGCACCAGAGCGAGGTTTCTACCGCCCGACGGAACACTTTTTAAACATGATTTTGGAGGACACTAGAGTCATGTTGCTATGCATGTGAGCATTTGTTTGCCGGTCCGATAGCACACCGGGTAGAGCTTGCTTCGACATCCGTGCAAAGCCTGCAGAGGCCTGAATCCCGGCAGTGCCAAACTCAGCCTTTCATTCTTCCAAGGTCGATAAATGAGCACCACGCACTGTGGGTAATAATAAGCAGCGCTCAGATACCTGAGGGTTTGTAGCGCTATATAAAAGCTAAATTATTATTATAACATATGACAGACAGGACTAAAGAGGAAAGTACTACTTCCTTAATTCTGCCTTATTACGGTTTAACGTAATTTACTGTTTGCGCTTGTTCTTACAGGAAGGGTCCACGTGACTCAGGGTCTTGTATACCCTCCAGCAGTGCTTAAAGTGGGCCGGGGAGTCTCCAAAAAGTAAGACTGAACCGGGGCCGTGCCGGGGCCCCCCGATCCCACCAAGCCACGGTGGGTGCATCTCCCGCCATAGACGCGACGGGAGATGAGCCCGCCGGCCGCCCATCAAGAAGTCAGGCATGGCAGAGTTAGGCAAGCCTGTGACTGACAGACTTGCCAGCCAGTCACAGCTTGAGCGACGCTGTGACTGGCTGACACTTCTGCCAGTCACAGCTGCCTGCTGCAGTGCTGCCGGAAGAGCACCTTGGAAACTAACTTCCTCTGGCAACCCCTCGCGAGGGTTACCAGAGGAAGTTAGAGTCCCGGGAAGGAAAATAAATGAAAGAAAATGCGTGCGAGCCTCGCACGCATTTTCTCTCATGTATTTTCCTTGTTCCAAACATTCTGCTGTTTAGGGAACAAACAGCAGAAAGTTTGGAACAGAGAAAATAAATGAAAGAAAATGCACTTGCCAACATTCTGTGACCAAAAAGATGTGTAGGATTTTTCAAGATTCAAAAATAATAATTCCCATAACAATGACATCACAGGGAAATACAAAACATGCAAACAGCACAACATGGAAAGATGTTGAAATGTAAAAATTGAATAATTGTGAATGGTAACTTAACACCAAAGTGTCAGCAGATGCTGTGTGATGGTGTTACACTCTGCCACTTGCTTTCACTAGTGGTTCACCTAAGAGTTGCCCCGGCAAGAGTGCTGGACAGAGTTAAGTAGCGGTCAGTTCAGTGGATTGGTCTGAGTCCAATTAAAGTAATCACCTACCAGTCCACTGTATAGATAGACTAATGTGTTGCATGCTTTGTCCTGA